>NC_042616.1:67393111-68009115 GCF_901001135.1 Rhinatrema bivittatum | reverse complement strand
CAGGTTGAGAGATCCTGGGGGCCAGGGAATGTCTTGGCTTAGATGGGTTTGGTGGGCAAAAGGAGGGGATACTTTGGTTTGGTTTTAATTTTTTTTAGGTTTACTTTTTTGTTAGTTATGTTTTCTTTATTTCATTTTGGAATAAGCAAGACAAGAAACAAACAAAAGAAAGAGGAAATAAAAAACAATGAACATTTTTCATGTGCACACCCCTAAAATTAAATGTGGACAAATGCAAAGTGATTCACATAGAGAAAACATTCCTTACTATTGGCACACAATGCTGGGTTCCACATTAGGAGTCACTACTCAGGAAAAGGACCTTGGAGTCCTTCTGGCAATGCCCTGAAATCCTCAGCACAGTGTGCGGCAGTGGTAAAAAAAAAAAGCAGAGAGAATGTTAAGGGTGGTTTGGAAAGAAAAGGAAAATTAAATGAAGCATGCTCCACCTCCGTATCAAACCATGGTGTGGCCATGCCATTGTGCTCACTCCATCTCAAAAATGATGAAATGAAATTAGAAAAAATGCAGAGAAGGGCAAGAGCATTGAGAGAGGGGATGGAGCAGCTGCCTTATGAAGAAAGGTTATACAGGTTAGGGCTCTTCGGCTTGGAGAAGAGGCGACTAGGAAGGGATAAGAGGGAAGTTTATAAAATCATGAGTGGCTGGAACAGGTAAATAGGGGATGGTTATTACCTTTCAGTTAGGACTAAAAGTAGGGGGAAACTCCATGAAATAATCATGTAGCAAATTTAAAACAAATCAGAGTATTTTTTCATTCAATAGACAAACAAGCTGTAGAATTTGTTGCCAGAGGAAATGGTTAAGACGATTAGCCTAGCAAGGTTTGAAAGGGGCTTGGACAAGTTCCTAGAGGGAAAGTCTATAGATATTTATTAACCAGGTAGCCTTATCCCTGGGAGTCAGCAACCAGGAAGTGCTTATCCCTGGGAGTCAGTAACAAGAAATAGATTTTTTGGGGGGATTTACCAAATACTTGCGATCCAGCTTGGCCAATGTCTGAGACAGGATGCTCAGCTTGATGGACCTTTGGTCTGACTCAGCATGGCATATCATAATAAGTTCCTTGGTTCCATAATTTTGGTTGTAATGACATACATTAAAGAGGTTATTTTCAAACGGTTTAATGTTCATAAATGGGTTTTTGAAAATTGCTACTTTTACGCTCTTAACTCCTTTGAAGATTCACTCCATAGGGCTGAAATTTCATAAGGTTTTACACGCACAAATGGGCTTTTGAAAATTGCTACAATTATTCTTTGTCCACTCCATAGGGTATGGAGTCCCTATGAAGAGATTTTTAAACTCTTCATAGGGACTCTTCATAGTCCTCTTCATAGGGACTCTTCATAGTCCTCCATTAACATTTTTTTTAAATAATGAAACACGCATTCAATACTTTTCATGACAGTCATGTTTGTATTTTAAAGGGAAGTTGTCATGATTTCTTACTGTTGAATGTATTACTATAAATGAACTGTAATCACATACCATAGGAGACTGGGACTTTGGGAACAGTGTCTGTTTTAAAAATCATTTCTCCTGTTTTTTAGGCCTCTTGTGCATCAGAGTGAAAGTGCCTGTCAAGATTATCCATAGGCATGTATCAGGGAGGATCTGAGTGAACAGATTTGGCTGAAATTTTATTGTTGGAGACTGTCACAAAAACACCCCTCATTTTCATAAACTCTGTCCAAACTTCTTCCCTTTAACTACATTTTATAAATTTGCCTATGCATCTCACATTTTTTTACCACAGGCATTATGGTATTATTGCAGGTATTGGGGCCCTAACACAATTTGATGAATGACGCTGTAGGTTTGCACCTGAGACGATGCAAGGTGAAGTGACCAGCCCAAGGTTTCAAGAAGTGGGAGTAGTATTTGAATCTGAGCTTCCCTGCTTTGCATCCCAATCCTCTAACCGCTAGGCTATTTCTAATGCCCTACCTGAATGAGTCAGCATTGAAATGAATGGC
The DNA here is from genome assembly GCF_901001135.1 of Rhinatrema bivittatum. NCBI lineage: Eukaryota > Metazoa > Chordata > Amphibia > Gymnophiona > Rhinatrematidae > Rhinatrema > Rhinatrema bivittatum. The sequence continues at coordinate 68,007,115 of NC_042616.1, read as the reverse complement.
AAAATGGGTAATATCGAATGTTAGAAATCCTAGTGAAAACAGGCAACCAAGCTGATAGGTCTGCCTGGCAGGCTGCAAGTGCAGTAAAATCTAATCTAGAAGTACTAGAGGAAATGCAGGTGCAGTGGATCTAGGCGGCCAGATATTCATGCAACAGTTAGGCTAATATTACTTTTAGTAGTTTTTAGATTATTACACAGGTTTATGGTTTAGACATGGAAAGGGTGCTGAGTGTAAACTAAATGGAGGATCTTGTATCCTCATCTAACCAAAGGTGAAATAGCTCACAAACAGTCACACAGCCACACTGTATGGCTAGCAGTAGGGATATATCTTTAGCACTGTGGACAGGAATAAATGGGTAGACTGGATGGATAAGTTGGTCTTTTTCTGCCATCATCTATGTGTATAGATATATACACAAACACACACACATATATGTGGGAATATTTACTTGGGAATATTTACGTTCATATAAGAAACCTTGCTTTTGGTTTTTTTTTTCCCTGTGGTTGATCTTTGCCAAAAAGTGCTCATCGTAATACTCCATATCCCAGTCTCTTTCTAATTAAGATCAAAGAGTCTTCAGCTGAAGGCAGTTCCTGCTTGGCCTTTTGGCTCAGAGGCTGTAGAATTGGGGGGAGGGGGAGGTGCCCAGGTAACCCTCTGCCACGCAGTCTAACTGAGGACAAAATCATCAGGACCTAGGCTAGACCAGGAGAATTATACCTCCAGTAAAAAATAAAAAAAAAGTAACCCTGCTGTTTTTAAAATGCAGATATTCTGTGCCGATGCGGGGTTGAGGCACATGGCTATTTAAGCCGTCCTTTTCAATGGCCAGAGTATTTATTGGCAGTTAATGTCCTGCCTGAAGGAGCTTTTGGTTCAAAAGGGGCATTAATCAACAAAGTACCCCACACATAAGGGGTTTATTGCTATTATAAACTAAAGTGTGTTTGGTTTGGTTTTTGTTTTGTTTTGTTTGTTTAAAGCAATTATCTTTCAAAAAAAAAAAAAAAGACCAAATGCCTTGCTTAGTGAAATGGAGCCTTTCTGGGCAATATTTTCCAACCAATGTCATGTCTTCTAAACAACTGGATTGCCTGGCAGTTGGAACGTAACGCTCTTATTAAGGCTAAAAACTGAGTGCCTCCAAGATGCTCATTATAAGAGGATTCCAGTGAAAAGAGTCTCCAATTAGGTACCCTATTCTAAGAAAGCCATTCTGCGGCTGAAAGAGCTCTTTCCTTATTCCTGCATGTGGATGTAAGGCTGGGAGAACCTGCACGGCCCATCGATGAGGCATCGTAATGTAGGCTTTAGCCATTGTTGGGTGAGTGTGGCGATGTCACACCCTGCAGCTACTGCCCGATGCAGCTCGATTCCTCCCTCTCGTGCTCCATACCCTGCAGGAAAATGCTCAGCCCATCGATGAGGCATCGTAATGTAGGCTTTAGCCATTGCTGGGTGAGTGTGGCGATGTCACACCCTGCAGCTACTGCCCGATGCAGCTCGATTCCTCCCTCTCATGCTCCATACCCTACAGGAAAATGCTCAGCCCATCGATGAGGCATCGTAATGTAGGCTTTAGCCATTGCTGGGTGAGTGTGGCGATATCACACCCTGCAGCTACTGCCTGGTGCAGCTCGATTCCTCCCTCTCATGCTCCATACCCTGCAGGAAAATGCTCCTACTTTCCCGCCTCTTCATCAGTAATATGTTAGGCTGCCGTCTATATATATATATTTAGTAAATGTACAGAAAAAGATGAGTCCATTCAAGAGATTTAGAAAAGGGGAAGGGGGTCCAGAAGCTGTCACAGCACTCATGGGACACCCTGGACAAGTTGCTAAATGAGCAGGATTCTTAAGTCTTCGGTGGTCGCTTCACAGCTGGTGCGGTGTAACAAAGGCTTCCATGTTTCTTGCTGTGGGAGAAAGGAAGGGGAGGAGAGGGCTGTGAGATGTGGGGGAAAGGGAGGAGCGTGAAAGGGCTACAGGGCAAGAGAGGAAAGTGAGAGGCAAGCATCAGCCTACTGTCAATTGAACTGAATTTACTGCATCCAAAATGGAGCAGGTTGGAATACAAGTCGAAAATGTAATTATAATGTACCAGTTTGTTATGTAAGAAATGAATTAATCCCCATGAAAATCAGTCCTGAGAAAGGGTAACGTTGGAAATATGCACTAGGCATTCTTTGTCTGTAATGCTCAAAAGCAAAGCCCTCTGGGCATAGGGAAATACCTACAGTTCCTGAAAAGCGGAATATAAAATCAGATAAATTATAAAATTATGAAGGTATGCTGTGAATCATGGTGAGCCTTGGAACGCCAGTCTGACTGGCAGAGTAGCCTAGCAGTTAGAGTAGCAGGCCAAGAGCGAGGGAAGCTAGGCTTCAAATCCCGCTGATACTCTTTCTGACCTTAGGCACCTGACTTCACCCTTTGTTTTACCTTAGATCTATTTACTTGGGGTTCCTATTAACTATGCTGTAGCACTTTCTCCAGAGATGTGACATCCCTGGACCCGGATGCATAGGGGGTGTTTCAGCCTTCACTACTAGACCACTAGGGTAAATAGTAAATGGATGGGGATGGGGGGAGGGGGTGGGTTGATAACAAGGGGAAGGGCTTGCAGATGGGGCAGCGGCTACCACTTATTCACTTAGCAGGGGGATGGGAGAGAGGGGTCTGATGTGGCCACCAGTGATTTTGACACTACACCAGTGAGGAAGAGTTCTAGGGCCCAATGATCCCTTCAAGGCCAGAGTGCCTGGGAGTGTCTGGGTGTGCGTTAACGTCCTGATGCTCCCGTAGCTATCTTTCTATCAATTTAATGCAGCTTGCGAATTATGAGGCAAGATGCATTACTTGATTTGCACCAGATCTACCAGAGCTGATTTGTATGCACATGCATGCATTTTCGTTTAAATGAGCTCATTTTAATACCTGCGTTTTGTCTGGTCGTTCAGCGGCAGGGGGAGAGAGCACACGGTATTTGAAATCCCAAGTGTTATTTGTGCATTAAGGCATTTATTGTACGGTATATGTTGTTGACCACATGGTAACAGGGAAATAACTAATTATACCTGAATGAAACTTGCCTAAAGTTACCAATGGAAAGGTGGGAGGGAAATTGAAAAGAAATAAACAATATTGAAAGCCGGTTTGCTTTGAGCATCCCACCCCATGGAGAGGCTGCCTGAGGGGGAGGGGAAAGGCAAACCAGCTTTTCTTCATATTCAGATTGTTTCCGGAGCTCACCGTGATACCAAAGTGCATTGACAGAATATCTTTACCTTTATTTTATTTTCAAATATTTGTTACTCGCCCTTCCTACGTTCAGGGTGGAGAGCAAAAAAAAAAACCAACCATAGATGAAAAGCAGAACAAACACAAATGAGATACAATATCAACACTGTTACAGCGATATGATTGCATCAAAGAGCATTTTGGAGGACACAGGCCTGTATGATGGTAGTGCTAAGGCAGGTAGGTGCAATATGCCATTTTACGCAGGTAGTTTTTCGTGGCTTTCTTAAAAAAATGTGGGTTCAATAACTGATCTTATGTCCTTCAGAATGGAGTCCCAGAGGAGGGGGCAAAAAGGCATGCTCTCTCGTTTCTCTCAGGTGGACTGCTCTCGGTGAAGGAACATCTAACATTCCTTGGTTCGAAGATTTTAGCATTCTGGTGGGGTGGAGTATGATTTTTCAGAACGGCTACAATCCATGGTGGTGAAATATTGGGTAAAAGTGTGTGAACAATAACAACCAGGTTTATATATTGAATCCGATACGAGATCAGATGCCCTTTGTACTTATTGCAAGAAAGGAGTAATGTGATCATGTAGAGGAGCTACAGTTAATAACCTGAATTTTGAATAATCTGTAAAGGGTGGATTATGTAAAATGGGAGGCCAAGGAATAATGAGTTGCAGTAATCAAGGCTGGGAAGGAGTAAAGATCGGAGAATGGTCCAAAAATCATTAAGGTCCAGTAAAGGCTTCAGATGGTAGAGATAATTTGAAAAAAGAGGTTTGTGTTAAGGATTTGATGTGAACCTGCATTGAACGTGAGGGGTCTATGACAAATGCCAAGATTACGAACTGTTTTAGAGATGGGAATGTTTTCCTTTCTGAAGACAATTTTTTTCCGGAATAAAAGGGAGTGGAAATTGACAAAGAATCATAATTTTGCCTTTGGTGATGTTAAGAAGGAGTTTGTTGTTCTGATTAAGCCAATCATGAATGGCAGAGAGGCAGAATAACCCACTTGCAATTTTCTTTAAGTGACTCTTGGAAAGTTTAGAGTAGATAGGACTCATCATTTTTGAATTATAAGCAAACTTACATATAGCAGCCTTACATTTCATTGTAAACCTGTTTATCTATAGCTATAGAATAATGCACAGTGCAAATTTTAAATCATTAGGCTGAAATACCCCCTAAGTTTCAGCCCAGGTGGCATTATTTGTTCAGTTACATTTGTCTTCATTCTGTGAGATTTTTGGCATTGTACAAAAATATTATGGAAATAAATGCAGTTCCCTGGAACAGCAGTGCATAGCACCCACCTGGGCTGGAGGGTTTTTCTTCAGTAAGAGATAAATGCCGAACTTCTCTGAGGGAGTGATCAGGATGGTAAAGATAAATGGTGACTGTGGATATGCATAACAGATAGGCTACATGGTCTATCTGGCCATCATGCTCCTAATTTTCTATAGTTCTAAGAAAAGAAATGCTGTGGGCAAAATATCTCCAGATATTTAGAGGCCAATATTCAAACAAGCCTAAAATGGATAACTTATTTGACTAATGTTTGCCGGTAGTTATCAGGGATATTCAGTGGCATAAGCATCCCGCTGAATATCCTTCAGTAAAGTTATCTGGGCGAACCTACCCAGCTAACTTTAAAACCTTACCATTAATGTTTGAATATCGCTAATTAGGTTTCAGAGTTATCCTGGAATGTGTACCAGAATAACTTTAAGTTTAACAGCTACATTCAAAAGAATAAAGAAGGTTATTTGGTGATCTAACCTTAAAAGAAAAAACAGCCTAGCAAAACGTGTGGTCTGATTCCCCTTCCCCTCTACCAGCCTAGTGCCACATAAATGGGGCCTGCTGGCTAGAGCCCCCCCATATCCCACCACCTCCAAACACTGAGTTAATGGTTACTGGTCCGATCATTGCCCCTTCCCTTACCTCTAGCACCTCATTCCAATCCTAAACCTCCCATTCAACCTGGCATCCTCCAAAACCCCTTTCCCCGCATAGATCTCGATATTCTCGTACCGGACCACGAGGCTTCTAGCGTTGCTCTAACAGCATCACTGGAAGGGTAAGCTACCTGTACTGGTCCAGCACTGCTGTCAGAGCAAGACTGAATGTTGCCAGGAAGGGTATGAGAGTACTGTGATCCTGGCAGCATTAAGGGGTTTGGTAGTGTGTCAGATGGTCTGGGAGGAGGAGGAGGAGAGGGATTAAGGAAGGGCCAGAAGTAAGTCTTTTCTTGACCAACTGTGTGTGTGGGGGAACTATGATAGGCCCCATAACCCTTACCCTTTACATCAATGTTTGGAGGGGCTTTGGGGACTCAAGCTGGCAGGTCCCATTTTTGTGTCACTATGGTGGAGATTGGGCAATCAGGCTGCCAGGGACACTAGGCTGTTTGTTTGGTTTTTTTTAAAGCCTGATCACCACTTAACTGGCTATTTTCTTTTGATAATTTTAGACCTGTATATGGCCAATTTGTCCATGACTAGAGATAGCTGAAAAACGAATTCAGCTAATTCCAAATATCAGAGTTATCTGAATAAGTTATTCAGTTATCTCAACCTTTTCCCAGAATGCCCCCGAAATGCCTGCTATATATCCGGGTGAATTTTAAACAGATAATGACTTGTCGAGATAAATTTTATCTGGGTAAATGATGCCGATAATCAAAAGTCAACATTTATCCGGATAACTTTTGAGCTAGTCAGCTAATTGCCTTTGAATTTTGACCTTCTAGCTTTTTCTAGGGATCAACCATTTCCTCCCTAGAAAATCTGGCCTGGAAGAGACCGAACTTATTAGATCTCAAATTCTAAGTCTGGATAGTGCCTGGATGGGGGGAAGTCCAGGTATTTTGGACTGGAGAAGGCAATGGCAAACTTCTGCTGTTTTCTGTGAAGTGCCAGGAATTGGGGTGGGTCCATGCCTAGAAATGCCCTGAAATGGAGATCAGAAATTGTTTACTGAATTGAGGTGCAAATAGGATTTATATTGCTTCCTCTAGATTTCATTTTTCTATACCTTTACCATCCCCACTGTACTTCATACACTTCCGTGAGAAAATCATTTCAAATGTGGGAGTTTAACTCTGATTTGGTGTGGGGACTCAGAAAGAAAGCGCCTCCCTCTTATAAAGTTTTTCATTTTGTATTTTTAAAAAAGGTTTTTCACTTTTCTGCATAGCAGGAGAAACTTTTTTAAAAATGGGGCTAGGAACAGTGTTTTAACAGGAAGCTTAAACTGAGGGAGGCGGTGAAGGGGGTTGAAGTTTCCCAACACCCCCACCAATCTATACCTGGGGTTACTTTCATAGCCAATATCTTCTCCACCCGTAACTGTCAGTACAAACATGTAGTGGAAAACATCTACTTCCCTCCTCCCATGGTGCTGGCAGGGCTGCCCATCAGCTCAACAGAGCCAGTGTAGCTTCTTGCCTCTGCAGGGAGAGGGGGCCATGGGGTCAGCTGGTGGGATAATCACCTCCCAGTTTCAGCAGAAAATAAATTACATGTTTCCCAAATGTGTGGCCTACTCAGCCCTGCAAGGGAAATGAGCCATGTGCAAAGAAATCCTGCCTGACATGCGTTAACAAGGCTGTGTCAGCACATCATTAGGGCAGCGCTGGTGGCACATTTCTAAGGACTAAGGGATAAATAAGCAGCCTCAGGGTCCCCAAAGGGTAAAGGGCTCTTGGTTCTTCCAATCAAAGGAAAGATTTTGATTCACAATGTGTGAAAACATAGCAGTGTGAACAAGAAAGTCTTTAGCTGCAGTGGGCTGATTTCCAAATGAACTATTTTAGGCCTTTTTTTTTTTTTTTGGAAGATGGTATATCTACAAAAAAAAAAAAAGAAAAGTTACATTTGTAGTCAGATTTGCTAAAATCTTCTTCTGGGTCCATAAGGATAAAATCATAGTAAATTTAAATGACAAATTTCATGACTTTCTAAAATGTGTCTGTTAGCAAGTTGTAAGTGCATACAAAGTTCCATGCTGGGTCAGACCAATTGTGCATCTACTGTGGCTAAGCCGAGTCTCTAGGAAATATCTGGCAGACCCTAAAGAGTAAAAATATTTCTTGCTGCTCACTCCTAGGGATAAATCTGCTTGCTTAATAATTGTTTATGGATTTTTCCAAACCTCTTTTAAACCCAGCTATGCTAGAGGTCTTCACCACATCCACCAGTAAGAAATTCCACAGCTTAATTGTGCATTGGCCAAAAAAAATACTTCTTCTTTGTTTTAAATCTACTATATGTTAGTTTAATGGAGTTTCCCCTAATCCTAGTACTATTTGAAAGACTAACTGTTCTGCAACTTTTTCCGCTTTTTCATACATTGGATACTAGTGGCAGTGAGCAGGGTTGCTGCTGTAGAAATCTTTCAAGAACTGTTACATATTGACTTTGGAGGCCTTAGCTAAGGGATGTGAGGAGAGATCATGAGGAGAATACATATCTTAGAAGGGCTGGGAGAAGAGCTGAAAGATGAAAGAGGTGTTGAGAGTCAGGCCATGGGCTGTGAGAAGCAAAGAAAAAACTGAGAGAAGGAAGGAGGGGACACTCTTAGGAAACAAGAACAAGGGTAAGTGGTAAGGTGAAAGTAATTTAAGGAGGACTGGGAAAGGAGCTGTGTGGAACAGAGAGGTGGGGGATGATGGGGAGGATTATGAGAAGAGATGAGATCATAGTGGGCAGAAGAGTCATTAAGGGATGAGGAGAGTGATGGACCTGGAAAGAGGGGGTAAAAGTTGGAGGACATGAGAGAAGACAATGAGCTTCTGAGAGACAGCTGGCTGATAGAGATTTACACATGGACAAAAAAATAATATAAATGATAAAGAAATGAAAAGAAGATCACAAAGAAAAGATATGAGGAGGCAGAGAGGAGACTAAGAGAAAGTCAAATACAAATAGAGAAAGAGAATAAATTCAAAGTACAGACATAAAGTTTGGAAGATTGTTTAAGTCTGAAAATTTCTGTGCTAGCTAGGATGGATCAAAGGTGGGGAGCAGCTTCGAGCCCTGCAGTCATTTAGGTGAACAAGGTAATTTACTGAAAGGATAAGGAAGAGGGAGAAGATGGTGGAGGTATGTAATGCCTTGGCCCGCAAATCTCTCCCTTAACCTCTTTTAATCTCTTAAAGGTCAATATTCAGCACCATTTGTCCAGCTAAATTAGGACTTAGCCAGACAAATGCACCATTTCAATATCCAGCTTTGCTCACCATCCAGCACTTAGCTTTTTTATCTGGTTAAAATGTTAGCCAGATAAGTCAGGGAGAGGACCAGGGTGTTTCAGGGTGAAGTCAGCTATCTGGCTGATTTAGCTGGATAAATGACCATATTCTATGTTATCTGGATAAATTGCACAGCAAATAATAAGGTGGAGAAGATGAGCGGTATACAGGCTGCTAACAAAGTATGGGGGTTATTTACTGAAGGTTTATCGTGTGCGAAAAGGGCCTTTTCATGTGCGATAGAATGTAAATTAGCTGGAGGGGAGGAGTTTGGGAGGGGAGGGGGCGGGGAGGAGAGGGGGAGGAGTCAGCCGTGGTAATGCTGCTGGCGATAATGTGAGGAACATTATCGCCAGCAGTAGCAGCGAAAAACAACGTCTTTTACGGTGTCATTATTTGTGTGAAAGGCTGCAGCTGGATGAATGTTGAATCCAGCCCTATGTGTCAACAGTATAGCGCTAAAGGCTCTGGGATCCTTGTAGAAATGATCAAACCAAAACTTCAATCAGTGAAGATGCTGCCAAGCATTTCCAACTTTTATTCAAAAGTGCAGTACACTTAGCAACATCTTCACTGACTGAATTTTTGATTTGATCATTTCTACAATGATCCCAGAACCATCTGGCTAAATTAGCCAGACAACTTTAGGATGACATGAAAGCAGTGCTAAAGTTGGCCAGATATACTTATCCAACCAATTTTGAAATAGATATGGATATACAGCTGCATGACTGTGCTGCTGAGTATCTAAACAAAGTTAGGTGGATACAGTTATCTGGCTAATTTCACAATCTCTGGTTTTCAAAAGAAGTAGCTGAAAAGATAATCTAAAAAAAATTATATCATTCCCAAACTGTAAGAGATTGCAGAAAAATGTAGAGAGATGACAATATCTAGAAAAGCTAAGATAAGCTAAGCAAATAGTCAGAAGAGTGTAAATGCAAATGGAAGAAAAAATAGCAAATATGGTAATAAGGGGTGGGGCAGGACTTCTTTTTAGATATGCCAGTGAGAGGAGGAAGTGAAAAAGTGTCATAAGACTCAGAGGAGAAGGGGAAGAATATGTGGAGATTGATAGGGGGAAAAGTGGAATTCCTTAACAAATATTTTTGTTTGGTGTTCACTGAGAAAGGGTCAGTAGTAGGATCACAGAAAATTGACACAAATAGGATAGGATGTGAAGTAAGCTGAAAAACAATTTTCAGAAGACTGTGTTTGAGAGGAGCTAGCTAAATGATAAGTACCGGGCCCCATGGGAAACATCCTAGGGTATTAAAGAAATGTAGAGGAGTTTTGGCATTCAGCAGGCTGACCTTTTCAATACTTCTTGATAGAAGTAGTTCTGGAGGTCTGGACACAGGCAAATGTGGTTCCTTTTCACACAAAAAAGAAGTATGGAGGAGGCTGGGTACTACAGACTGTTTGATATGCCCTCTATGGTCTATAAATTAATGGAATTTCTGCAATTTTTGGTTTCCAGTGGATTTCATGATCGGAGGCAGCATGGTTTTACCAGAGGTAGGTCTTGTCAGATTAATCTGATGATTTTTTTTGACTGGATGACCAGAGAGTTGGATCAGGGGAGAGCACTAGCTGTAGTTTTCTTGGATTTCAGCAAGGTCTTTGACCATGTTTCCACATAGGTGACTTATGAATAAATTGAGTGCCTTTGGTATGGGTGCTAAAGTGACTGACTGGGTTAGAAATTGGTTGAATGGGAAGCAACAACGAACAGTAGTAAATGCAGTTCACTTGGATGAGAAGGGCTTTGCTAGAGATTTGCCACAGAGATCAATACGTGGATTAGTTCTTTTCAACATATTTATATGTGATATTGTGGAAGGACTATTGGGAAAAATTTGTCTTTTTGCAGATGATACAAAAATCTCCAATAGGGTAGACACAAGAAGGTGTGAAAACTATGAGGAGGGATCTATTGAAGCTTGTGGAATGGTTGAGAATCTGGCAGCTAAGATTTAATGCTAAAAAATGGAGAGTCATGCACTTGGGGAGTGGTACAATATAGGGTACCAAGGGGTGAAATTCTTCTAAGCAGGTAAAAAGAGCAGAGCCTGGGGGTGATCGTATCTGATGATGTTAAGTGGTCAAATAGTGAATAAAGTGAAAGCAAAGGTCAGAAAGAAGCTTGAATGCATAGGGAGAGGAATGGTCAGCAATAAAAATGCGGTGATAGATCACGTGATGCGATGAACCTGGTGAGCCATAGTCATCCGCGCTCTGGGTGCCACCCCTTCAATTAACCATATTTTTGGGCTTCCATATCAGGTTTAGGACTAAGGCCATTCATTTTACTAATTGGCTCAGCTTAGGGGTTCTTACTTTCAGTTTGGCAAGATTGCTGATATCTTCTAAGCTGGTCTGGAAAGAAAAGGTCAGGAGCAGCGCTGCAGTTTTCAAAATGGCCGACCACTGAGAGTCCTCTGGCTATGCTAGCCTCAACGAACTGAAGGTAGTGCGCTTAACCGCTGCCATTGTGATGGCTCTGGAACAGAAATTTGAGAACATTAATAATTTCACTGCCCTAAAGGAATCTATGAGTGACATCAGAAGATGCATCGATATTGCCGAGGGGTGAATCTCTGTGGTAGAAGAGGATAACTTGGCCCTCATGTCGAGGATTATAAATATGGAAGCTTCTCATAAATCCATGGAGGACAAGATCAAGGACTTAGAGAACAGGACAAGGTGAAATAACCTCCGATTCATGGGCTTGCCGGACTCTATTCCAGCGAGAGAGCTTGCGACCTTGCTTGAAAACTGTCCAGCATGTGAGTTGAAGCTCCCAGATCTAGAAGGCAAATTAATCATCAAGCGGGCCCACAGATTAGGGCAAAGGAGGGGCCAAGATGGCCGCTCAAGATTAGTTTTTGCATGATTTTTGAATTGGGCTTTCAAAAAATGCAGAGATTTAAAGTACAAATATCAGAACAATCTGATATTCCAGGACTTCTCGGCGGCAGTATCAGCTAAGCAGAGATCCTTCTCCACCGTCTGCAGCAATTTGTTCAATAAGAATATTCAATTTCCTCTACAGTATCCAGCTACCTTGAAATTATGGAAAGACGAGAAGACTTTTTCATTTGATGCACCAGATAAAATCTCTGGATTCCTCGCTGGTCAAGGGAGCTTTAAATGAGTACAAATGCATAAGAGTTGACGGCCTGCAAAGCATGCTGTAAAATTTCTTTTCTTTACTGCATCACGGATAACTCTGAGAAGTTGCATATGTGGAGTGGTGAATTCTCTTCATAAACATTTTTCCACAAGTACTTTCTCAGCGATTTATTTATCTTGCACGTGTGTCTGAGTGGTTCTGGTTTTACCCTCTGTGCATGTTTTTGGAAATGTACAGAGGAGTTCTCATTCAATGATGTTAACATTGTTTCAGGTTTTCTTACAATTTACAAGTAGCACACGTGCTTAGTAGTTCATTGTTTATTCGAATGCTCTTTTTGGAAATTATATTCCATGCCTGGGGAGCTGATTGATTCTATGTTTATTGCAGGAGGAGGGGGTTGGCACCCGAGCACATGTAAGCAGATCTCTTTCCCTGATATTAAGGGATTTCTGTGTTTGCTTGTTTTTGGGGGTAGGAGGAGCTCTGCAGAGAGTAGGGACTATTCCTTGTAGAGCCTTAAGGGTCCAGGGGGTGGGTAGAGAGAAGGTGTTTTGATTCAATTCTTATCAATAAGCGGGGGGAGGGAGTACTTTCATTAGGTTCTATGTCCTATGGTGTGCTATGGCCTATGTAATACCCAAATGCCAAATAAGGAGGATAGAAAGCTGGTGGTCCAGGCTGGGAGGCCATCAGTTAAGATAAGGCATCTGTTTTCTCAGGTTTTCATGAGAGAATTGCGTGCTGGATAGGCAACTTTCGCTGTGTCACCAATTAAAAAACAGAAAATACTGAGTGCACTTCAACACCATAAAGCAATGGTAGTGGGTCTTCAGGAAATTAATTTATCTGATGGGGAGAGTAAGAAGTTGAAAAGAAGCTGGGTTGGCCAATATTTTTTTACTCTAGGGGTGGCTATTTTAGTTCATAAACAGTTGCCTTTTCATGTGAGTCAAAAAATATCTGACCCTGAGGGTCAATATGTAATTTTGGTGGGTATAATTACTCTCTGTAATTTATATGCCCCCAAAACCTATAGTCCTTCTTTTTTTCAGGGGATAACCACTGTGTTGACCCCATTGATTAGAGGGGCTCTGATAGTACTGAGGGATTTTAACTGTGTGCATGACCTAGGAATAGTGGTCCCAAAAAACAGCATGGAAGCTGATCCAATGCAGCAGAAACGCAAACAAAAGAGAGCTGGATCGATGTCAAGAGAAAAAGCTTTTATTGGTCATATGACAGATTACCCAGATTACTCGATTCGGGCCGAGTTTCGCCCATAAGCATGGGCTACTTCAGGGGTTATATTACACTTTATTTTTCACAGTTGTCTTTTGAATGATTAATAACACAGATTGTAAGTGTAGCCTACTGCTATGTGGACTGCTGCTAAAAACTTTTCAAACGGAGTTGGAGTTGAACCCTGCTTCCCTGAAAGTGCAACACTGGCACATGTTATAAAATCGGGCGTAGATTTGTTCGCGCCGGGTTGCACGAACAAATCTGCGCCCGCGTGCAGGTTTTAAAATTTGCCCCTCTGTATGTCGATTTAGAGCGGCTTTTGGTACTCACTTTCTGACTCTATGAGAGAGTATATTACTGGTTTTTAAGTAACATCTCTCCATGTATATTTTGCTTGCATGGCATTTGTTTGGGAAAAGGTTTGGCATTTTGGCCATCTTTAGTGGGAAGTGCTATGTGTACGGTGGGTGCTATTTAATATTTATATTGTATCCCTATGCTTTGTTTTATAAAAGTGCTCCTAACAAATATTTAGGGCGGGGGGGGGGGGGTTGTAGGGAGGTGGTTTTTCCTTTTTCTTTTCTTTGGAAATGGTAAGGGATAAAAGAAGTTGATATTTGGAGATGTTGGTTTACTTTTAAACTGTTAATTTCATTATATACTGAAAAATGAATAAAGGTATGAATGGAAAAAAAAAGAGGAGGTGATATTGCCCCTGTATAAATCCCTAATGAGACTTAATTTATAATACTGTGTCCAGTTCTGAAGATTTCACCTTCAAAAGGTTATTAACTGGATGGAGTCAGTCCAGAGGCTGGCTACTAAAATGGTCAATGATATTCATTCTAAAGCATGTGGGTCAGATTTAAAGATCTAAACGTGTATACCCTAGAAGAAAGGTGCGATAAAGGAGAGATGATAGAGGCATTTAAATATCTCCAAGCTATCAATGCACAGGATGTGGGCTTCTTTCAATGGAAATGTAGCTATTGATTGAAGAAGGGTCATGGAATGAAGGTAGAAAGGGATAGACTTAGTGCATGGAACAGCCTTCCAGTGGAAGCAGTGGTGGAGACAAGGAGAGTATCTGAATTCAAGGGTCTCTGAGGAAGTTGTAGGGATTGTAGAGCTGAGAAGGTGTGGATGGACCGACTAGACTGGTTGCATGGTCTTCTTCTGACATCCTGTTTCCATGTTTCTTTGTTTCTATGTTAAAAATTGTTCTGCCTTGGCAGCTCCAATATTGAGATGGGCTGCGGCCAGGGCTTGCATGGAGGGGAACACCATTCCCCTTATTCACAAAAAAAAAAAAAAAAAAAAAAAAATCATTCCCCCGTTATATCTCACAGGAGACAGCAGTTATCCCTGGCATTTTCAAGCCGACTGCTCCAAATTCCCAAGATGTCCAAGTTTCATTGGTTGTAAGCATCCTGGCTGTTATTCAGTAATCTGTAGCTTAGCGATTGCCATATGTATTATGCAGTTATTCATCTTGGTCCAGCAAGCTTTATCAGAAACTTCAGTTTCCCCTGGATTTGTTCAAGTTTTCACTACACAAATTCTGATATTTGTTGGGAGTGGAGGGGCATATTATAACATTCAACTTCAGCAGCATCTTCTCAGGTCATAAGCTTTCATGACCCTTCTGGACCCTGAGGATCAAGCTTCAAGCTTCATATTTCTAAGCATTTGTGAAGATGGCAATAACCATTCAGCCGTTCAATACAAACAAAACACAAAAACTTAAAGGTGAATTTTAAAAAACCCAGCACATGCATCAACTGGGAGATGCGTGCACAGGTCATGCTGGCGCGTGCCAACCGAATTTTAAAAGCCGCCCAGATACGCGTGCATCTCCCGCTGCATGCGTACCTCAAAATGTTTCAAAAAGGGGCAGGGTGCGGGTGGGGCATGGGCATTTTGGGGCAAGGTCAAGAGATGTGCACGTAAATAATTATGTGCCTGGGCATGCGCCCCGGTCCAGTGGCGTAAGTTAAAAAAAAAACCAAACTAGCCATAACTTCAGTGATTTAAGGGTCTGGGTTACCTGGGGGGACTGTAGTCTATCAAACCAGGTGGGTTTGGAGGAGTAGTTATTAACTGGTGGAAGAACTGGTTAAACTGGCACTGGCAGGCTTTTCTATGCTTTCACTACCTTTACTACAAACGAATAATTTCTTGTTATGCTTGAATCTAAACTCTTTCAGTTTCATACTCACTTTTAGAACTTCACTTCCACTCAACCTTTCTTGACTTTTGTACGTTATGGGGTAGATTTTATAAATCTGCGCCCACGCGTACTTTTGTTCGCGCACCAGGCGCAAACAAGAGTACGCGGGATTTTAATGGATACGCACGTAGCCGCGCGTATCCATTAAAATCCGGGGTCGCCGCGCGCAAGGCTGCCCAAAATCGGCAGCCTGCGCGCGCCGAGCTGCGCAGCTTGCCTCAGTTCCCTCCACCCCCCCCCGCACCTTCCCCTCCTTTCCCCTCCTTTCCCCTACCTAACCCACCCCCTACCTTTGTTGCACAAGTTACACCTGCTCGAGGCAGGCATAACTTGCGCGTGCCGGGCTGGCCACCAGCGCGCCATGGTCCAGTCCAGGGGCTGGTCTGGAAGCTACGGCCACACCCCTGGAACGCCCCCGATGATGCGCCGGCCGCAACACGCCCCCTGGAACGCCCCCAATGATGCGCCGGCCGCAACACGCCCCCTGGAACGCCCCCGATGATGCGCTGGCCACG
Source organism: Rhinatrema bivittatum (assembly GCF_901001135.1). Classification (NCBI taxonomy): domain Eukaryota; kingdom Metazoa; phylum Chordata; class Amphibia; order Gymnophiona; family Rhinatrematidae; genus Rhinatrema; species Rhinatrema bivittatum. The sequence goes on along the minus strand of NC_042616.1, from coordinate 67,991,474 downwards.
ACATGCCCCCCAACACGCCCCTGACATGCTCCCCCAGGAAAGCCCCGGGACTTACGCGCGTCCCGGGGCTTGCGCGCGCCGCCGAGCCTACTCAATATAGGCTTGGCGCGCGCAGGGGGAGTTTGGGCCAGGTTTTCGGGGGTTACGTGCGAATCTTACGCGCGTACCCCTTTGAAAATCTGGCCCTATGTATGCCTTTGAGGTATTTGAATGTCACTATCATCTCACTCCTCTCTCACTTCTTGTCTAGGATACACATAAAGGGCCTGATTTTGAAAGCACTTACACATTAAAATTAGGTTTTACGTGTGTAAATGTACTTTACCAAGGTAAGTGAGTTTTTGAAAATTGCTACAGTATAGGCCATTGAATTGTACATAGGTTATTCACATGTAGGTACACTTTATGCATGAAATGGCTTTTGAAAATTGCTATGAAAACATGTTACATTTTCATGTGTAACTCCTTTTTAATGTAGATCTCCAACTTGGAGGGCTTATGGTGCAGGCTCTGACCCATTTTGGTAGGGCTTCCCCTGGACTGACTCTGCTCTGTCTGTATGCTTATGGAGCTGCAGCCTCCAGAATTGAATGCAATATTTCAGGTGACATCTCATCAGAAGCAACAGAGAGACAGTACCTGCTTTTTTGTCTGGTTGTATCTCCTCATGCAGTCTAGCATTCTTCTCAACTGTTGCTCTGAGATCCCGCTCCCGTGTGGTGTATGTTATTCTCTTACCCCTCCCCAATCATGTCTTGTAGAACTCTTGGATTTCTGTGTCCTATGTACATGAACATACTTTATTTGCATTAATTGCCAGCTGCTTAACCAGTCCTCAAACTTCTTTAGATCACTAATTTTCCAACTTCATCCAGCATATTCACCCAGCTGTAGATCTCAGCGTTGTACAAAATGGCAAACCTTTCCTAATAGCTCCTTTACAATATTATTTATGAAAATATTGAACAGAGCCTAGGCCTGATCCCTTAGCCACTCCACTGGTAATCCCTTTTCCTTGCAGTGAACACTAATTATCACTGCCCTCTGTTACCTACCTCAGCAAGTTTCAAGTTAAATAGACAACTGAGGGTAGTGACCTAAGGGATTAGGACTAGAATGGGTTCAATGTTTCCATAAGCATTCATATTTTCATAAACAAAATCCCATTATGAACTAACACTAAATCCACAGATTAGGCACTTCAGGCAACTTTTTAAAGTTGTTTCTGTCATCTGTGACACATACGTAATCTTTGTCCATACATTGAGAAGGTGGGCCTGATCACTGTAGTCCATGCTGTGATAACATCACAGTTGGATTACTGTAAAGCTCCAATTAATTCAGAATGCTGCAGCAGGACTTGTAGAGGGCTGCAAGCTGCATGATCACATGAAGTCCTTTTTTCCCCCCCAAAAGCTTTAATGGCTACCTGTGCCCTACAGGGTCAAATTTAAAACTCTCTCTCTCTTTGATCTTCATACCCCTTTGAGGAAATGAGCCAATATATTTGAAAAAAAAAAAAAGGTTATACCTTTATGCACCTTTTGAGACCTATTCTCAGGGAACCTCCATAACTATGTCTTCACCAAAGTAAATCAAGTGATCCAACCCTCACCAGCGAGCATTCTTGGGAGAAGCCCTCACCCTTTGAAACTCACTCCCATAAAAGCTATACCTAATTCAGCACTACTTTCACTTCAGGAAGCAGGCTCTCCTGCCAGGCCTTTAAGGGGTGATGCACTGGACTAGTCAGCAACGTGTACCCTGACCGAGACCAGCCTCACACACCGTGTCTAGCTGGAAACCCAAACTAGCTTACCCCGTGTAAGGGCAAAACGTATTGCTGCTGGCCTTGCATCAGGGTCTGCTCAGTTCAGGGCTCATGTGCAGAACCGCAGAATGGCTCTGAGGAGTCAAGGCTTGGATTAGCAATAGCCTGGGGCATGATCGTATGCCTGAGGATTCAGATTGGTCATCAGGGGATTCAAAAGGTGTACAAGAGCACAAGGAAGGCATTGCTGAAATTTAGAAGGCTTGGAGGACAAGACAATATATGATTCTGATAGAAGACCCAAGAGCTCTATGTAAACTGATGTTCTGTGATGTGAAGGTATTGAAGTTTTGTTCTAACCGTGTATGTAGAGTTCTTGTCTCGAGTGTACATTGTGGTCTTTCCTTCGTTTATCCCTGGGAGTGAAATAGATCAACTATTTGAGATCTGCTGGGTACTTGTGACCCAGAATTCCAACGTTGGTGGCAAGATGCTGGGCTCGATGGGCCTGGGTCTGAGCCAGCACGCCACTTCTTATGCTCATATGAAAGGAATCACTGTGGAAACTGACCTGGGCCAGGAAATGGACTGATTTAAGTTTTACCCCGAGTGGGAATGCTTGCAACCTTCAGTGCTTCTACTTGCAGTACATTATAAGTCAGGAAATGTTTGTTATCACTTTATTAATAAACCAGCGTCAAGTTACTATCTCCTGGGTGGTGCAAGAGCTTCCAACCTGACATCCAGTCATTTGTATATGTATGTTATTTTTCATTCAACCTCTGCTTTTGTCTGCTACATCATTTATCATAACTCCTAGCTATATTTTTTTTGTCTCTTTCTATGTTCTGCTCATGTATATCCTCTCGGCTTGTTTCTTGATTGATGCAGTGTTTACTGAAGATTAATGTATATTGTGCTGACACTACATGCCACTATTAAATTATTTTTGCTTTTCTCCAGTTTAACCTGCTGTACACACCTTTTGAGTGAATCTTTGAAAAGGCAGTTAATAATAAACAAATAAATAAAGCAGGCAACCACCTTGGGACCTAACCCCCTAGTTTAGTCAGACTATATATATATATATATATATATATATATATATATATATATATATATATATATATATATATATGAGCCTCTTGTGTGGAACAGTGTCAAAGGCCTTGTTGAAATCCAAGTACACCACACCAAATTGTGCTTTGGGGGAGAAATTAAAATCCAGATTGGAATTGGAAAACACTTAGCTCGGTGTGAAACAAAACCGCCCTCTGCCCCTTCCCTCAGTCTGGATCTCATCTGAACTTTGCTGACTGTTACTGCCTACAACACTCACGGAAAGCAATCACTTGTGAGACACTTCATAATGTAGTATATGGGAGAAGAATCTTATCAATATTATTTTATCTGTGGGTTCACACATTTATGATCACTAACTATGCTCTGACCTAGTGGTTGTACTGTAAAACTTTGCACAGTTCGCATTTATTCAGGCCAAAAGTCTACGGCAGCACTAAAGGTTAAAGGTCACCCCTTTTATTGTCTGTCTTTTGCGTTGTATGGACAGTAGGTGATCCCTTAGGCTATCTTTCCTGGGCCGAATTAAAAAAATATAAAATTACTGTGGCACTGCCAAGGTATTTTAGCAAGCTAATGTTTCTTTTCATTGAATTATCAGCACTGAATATTTATTTTTATTTATTTTATTTAGCATTTTTATATACCGAAGTTCATGAAGCAGAGTTACAAATCAATTCGGTTTACATTTTAACATTAACATGCATGTAAGAATGCTATTACATAGAACAAGGAATATTTGACTTGGAACAACTAAAACTGGGAGAACTGGTATTACCATAAACAATAAATAGAGTGATATTTTTTGTGTAACAGGCTAAACAATAGACATGTAATCATCTAAACAAAAGCTAAATAAGGATCAGACTAGACAAACTGAGAGTTGATAAGCTGCAAGTAGGAATGCTAACTGGAGTGACAATCATACCTATAAGGGAGCCCGGACCGACGTGCCGCAAATGCGCAGTAGAGAGCAGCTCTACTGCGCATGCGAGCACGTCGGCCAGAGCAGAGCGTGCCCCCCCCCCCCCCCAAAAAAAATGGCGCCTGCTCCTTAGGAGCAGGAGCGGCGGCGGCGGCAGGAGCGACGAGCGGGAGGAGCAGGAGCGGCGACGGCGACAAGCAGGAGTGGCGGTGTGCGCAAGGGAGGGAGGGAGGAGCAGTAGCGGCGGCGACGACGCACGCGCGAGGGAGGGAGGGAGGAGCAGTAGCGGCGGCGACGCGCGTGCGCGAGGGAGGGAGGAGCAGTAGCGGCGGCGACGCGCGTGCGTGTGAGGGAGGGACACCCCCCTGTCTGCCGGTTGTGATCAGCTGAAAGGGGAGGGAGGAGGAGAGAGTGAGGAGAGTGAGCTGAGGGGAGGGGGAGGGAGGAGAGAGGGAGGGGGAGTGAGGAGAGGGAGAATAGAGGGGGAGGTGGGAGGGAGAATAGAGTGAGGTGGAGAGAGGAGAGGGAGAATAGAGTGGGGAGGTGAGAGGGAGGAGAGAGTGAGGTGGGTGGAGGTGAGAGGGAGGAGAGAGTGAGGTGGGGGGAGGCGAGAGGGAGGAGAGAGGGAGGTGGGGGGAGGGAGGGAGGGAGGAGAGAGTGAGGTGAGGGGAGGAGAGGGAGAATAGAGGGGGGAGGTGAGAGGAAGGGGGGAGGAGAGAGTGAGGTGGGGGGAGGGAGGAGGGGGGAGGAAGTGGGAAGGAAATAGACCGAAAATATTTTTTTAAATGAAGCCCGTTGTTACGGGCTTAACGGCTAGTATTGGTATAGTCTGAAAGGTGTCATTGTAAATAAGGAAGGAAGTGAATAGTGGGAGATTATTGGTGTAGATAGAAAGCTTGCTCGAACAGCCAAGTTTTGAGTCTCTTTTTGAAGGTGATCGGGCATTGTTCCTGTCGGAGATCATACACACAATAATATAATAGAATATACACACAATAAAAGAATGAAATATAATGTATTGTACATTCACTTTTTCTACACGGAGAAATAATAAACAAAACTTATAACTGTTACCATTTTAACTTTAATTGGTGTTGAACATGTGTGGTGAGCCCTCTCTCCTGGAGAGCAATTTCTAGGAACACTGCAATTAATATGCATATATATAGCCAAATTATTGATGGAGCTTCCTGGATGCAGCCCAAGTTCATATAGGCAAATTAAAATATTAAAAAGGGATTCGAGCCCCTAACAATTTTAATTCAGTCCTATTCATAAAAATTCTCTTGAAACATTTAATAAAAACTGACAAGCTGCAGTCCCAATATTTCACTGCAGTATTTTGTGGATTATTACATCATAAGCAATCCAATACTTCCCTAAACTGCAAATCAAGAGAGAGTGGTTATCACTTCCTGATTTCCTTTTTTTTTCCTTTGGAAAAGAACTTTTAGAGGTAACGTTTGCTTTGGTTTAAAGGGTATTTCTGCTTCTTTGGATGGTTAGGTTCAGACAGGAAAATATTTGCCTTTATAGACTTCTTTCGTATAATTGACAATCCATAACACGAGCAAATAAAGGCATGAAATCTGTGAAAGCATGGTGGCCACTGGGGAGGGAAGAGGGGAGGGGGAGAATAAATGATTAACCTCCTGGTGAATGCAGCTGCCACCTTAAGTGAAGTTCAGCTACACATCCCGTACTCGGCGTGCCCATAAGTAGGTTTAATCATTAAAGGACTCATGCTTTATCATGGACTTATCAAGGTAAGCCTTTGGGCCCATTCAGTGGGAGATAATTGAATTGCGTTATGGGGTTATATGACTGGCAGTGCTTTCAACTGTGAACACAAAGGTATGGCTGATGGTACCATGGGTTGGAATAACTTATTTAAAACTAGCCTGTGGTTCATATTAACGTTTTTAAGTTTTATTGTAAGAGAAACCCTCAGGACAATATTTAGAAGTCATTTAAGAAGGAAACTTGATTAGATTGAGAGAGATGGATAATATAGGTACCTCATCTAATTAGGTATATGATGATCCATTTCAGTTGGTTTGCTTTTGATATTTATTTTTTCTTGACGAGGCTGTTTTTTTTTTTTTGTTTGTTTTGTTTTTTACATATCTAAATTATTATATTCATGGTGATCTGATTTTCCATCTTTCTGATGTTATAGGACAAATAATGCAGAACTAGCAGCAAGAAATTTATGGATGACCATAGTTTAGCTCATACCCTCTATAAATGTATACAATTTTAAAGAAATTATAAATGTATTAATTTATTAACCAGGTTACTTATCTTCTCATGGTTGTAAACTTCCTCTCTAACTGCTTTCTGCATTCAGGTTAATCTACTTTTCATCTACAAGTACATGCACTCTGCAGCTCCATGCTATGTCCCTCTGTCCATCCTTATTCAGTTTATTGAATAAATCTGTATAATCTGGACCATTGCTAATTCCAGACTCTATGCTTCCTGAGCCTTCCTGAGTTGGTGCACTTGCTCCCTGTCTGGCTGTTATCCATTCCCACATAATGACTCATCTTTTTTTTAGATTGCTTTTAAATCCAAAAACTTTGACTCTTTCCAATTTTGACCCTCTCAGACTAAGCAGGTTTTACTGCAAGAGTTAAGGAATTACTGAAAGTTATTTGTCTTGTGCAGAAATCGTAAAGCTCCATGGAGCAGAGACACTATCTTTTATGTGTCTGTAGAGCAGTATATAGTGCACATGTTGTGGCACTATAGAAATGTTAAACAATAGCAGTGTTGATGTGAAACTGCTTGTGGAATATCAACAGTATGATAGGGATTTGCACAGACATTTTTTTTGTATTGTTTTCTATTTTTTGGGTTTTCCCCTCTGCAAAAAAAGAAAAAAACCCTCCCATGAAGTCTTTAAAACTGTTTAAATCTTCATAGGGCCGGTTGTGATTCCCAGTGACTCCTGATCTGCTGCTGCTATTTCTAAATGGCTCTGGCAGACTGAAGCCAGCACCATTATTACTTTCATCTCTGAAAAATGGCTCCAGCCAGACTCGGCCTGGCACCATTTTGTACGGAATGAAATAATAATGGCGCTGGCCTCGGTCTTGAAATAGTGGCAGGAGTAAAAGATTTAAGCAGATTTTAAAGACTTCATGAGGATAAGAGGTTCCAGAGGAGGTTCTGGGCATTGGGGATCGACACAGGAAGGTGATGGTGATGATGGTGGTGGGGCAGGTACTGGCCATCTTTTTATTTTTTAATGAAACAAAGGAAAACGATCAAAATTTAATTGGTTTTTCTTTCATTTTGTTTCAATGAAACCGCATCAGTATAGTGCTATGAGTTTCATATCAGCAATGTCAAGTTTTACAACCTGTTCATTTCTTATCCATGTCATAATCTTGAGTAAGGCACTGGTGCTGAGCGTTCAAGAAGAAGCTTATAATATAAACCAAATGGAAAGGCTTTCACCTTCAGCCTTATACTTTACAATTTCACTGAGCTGTGCAGTGCAGTAATCCCACACATATCTTATTATGATTTACTGCTTAATTAATAAATAGTTGGGTCTAGAAAAAAAAATAGTAGAAATTCCTTCTGAAGCTCTGTGAAAACATGGGTAAATCAGTTTTTATGGCCAGTGCTGATTCTGTTGCCCTGGAACACATCACAAAGGGAAGACGATTGTTAATAACTAGACCAACGCTGCCCTTCCACTGTTTCTTGGCTCTTCGGCCTGCTTTACATGCTTTCTTTAACGTAACAACCTCATCATGGACCACCATTAGACAAGTGTTAACTCCCAAGTATAAAAAGCTCGGCTGTCTAGACAGTGACATGCTCTGTGCCAACCGGGATGAGTCATATTCTTTGGGGGCAAAAAGATGATCCATCACGGACTGTGGAAATCTCTATCCATCAAAGTGTTATTAAAATTGTTATCCAGTTAGGCATTCTTATTCTCCCCTTTCCTCTAATGCTCAAGAGTCCAGTTTAGAAAAGTAGTTCTTATGTCAACAAGCATGAGGCCGGTAGGCTGATCTCTACTACTATTGCTACTACTGCAAAAAAAGTTTTTCCACTTTAATTTTAACTGAAGTGAAACAAAACAGCCACAGCATTACATCAAAAGCTGACAAATGGTGATAGCTTTCACACTAACAGTTCTAAGACGCAATAAGGAAGAGTTACATTCAGGCAAAGTGCAATGGCTTGTCCCATTTTGTATTATTTTGTTATGCGGAATAAAAAAAAGAAAGGAAGAAGTAAATCAAAGAGGAAAGAGGACAGCTAGAAGGAAATTGAACGAAAAAAGAACAAAGGGTGTACATGAGCTATCAGACCAGTCAGTTCAGGAAAGGATTTAATAATTATGGAAGCATCATACATTATTTCTCTCAGCTCTTAATTTTTCCATCGTGAAATCATCCTGTATTCTAACTTTTCAGCCCGAACAAGCAAGGCATATCCCATTCAGCAGAAACCCAACTTATTTCTTTAGTACTGCTGGTTACTCTGGAACCACTGCTGTAACTTGAGCATTAGAAGCCGAGGTTTGCTTGGGCTAGCACTTGCCCTCTGTGGCAATTGGTTTACCATAGTGTTCTGCACCTTAAAGAAGGATTTCCCCAATCTGTCCTGGTGACTCCATAGTCAGTCGGATTTCCAGTAAATCCACAATGAATATGCATGAGATAAATCTGTGTACATTGGATGCTCAGCCATAGCTCATACATATTCATTATGAATATCGTGGAAACACAACTGCCTTCGAGGTAATGGCGTTTTACTGCCAGGTCAGTGGCCTGGAACCTTTTGAACTTGCTTTCTTTTCCCCATCAAGAAAAAGTGAAGGTAGAGGTCGCCACTGAGCTCAGTCTGGTGCTTTTTTTTTTTTGTAGGAAAATTAACTCTGCTTAGGGGGCTGTAATTTCATAAGCTTACATCACGCACTTATTTCTTAAAAACAGCACAGAGTGTTGTAAATCCACATAGAAACTTATTGTTATAGAAAAACCCTCAAAAAATTGACTCTACTCACCAATTATATGGCTCATTTACAGGTTGTTGTATGCTTTTCTTAATGCATATAGGGCTTAAGAAAAGCATTGGAAATTACTGAGTGGAATTGTTTCGAAAATTTCACACTCAAACCCAGTCCAATGAAATTTCAGCCTGGTTTGGTTTTGCTGGAATTTTCTGATTTTTTTTTTCTCAGATTCACTTTGGAAGTTTACCCATATTTTTCCTAGGAAATATGGGTAAATCTGACTGATTAATTCAGATTTGCCATTATGAAAAAGTTTGCATTGAATCTGACTGTTGCAGATCTAAATGAGGCCTACTGTATCTTTCCAAATTCTAAAGGAGATTTGTTGAAGGATTTTCAATACTGACTTCAGGAAAAGACACAAAATACATAAAATAAAAATAAAAGCTCAGGTCAAAGAGCTTTGAGGAAAATTTCTTCTTGACTTTTATTATCTGTGTCTGTTAATAGCATAGCCTACCTGGTCACTTACAGCCGGCAATTGAGAGTTTTAGTAAGGAGATGGCTTTGTAGTTTCAATAGCACTAATAGTGCTATAAGAACCTATTCTATGAATTTTCATCAGATCTGCAAAACATCCTGAAGTTGTTTTATAGCAGTGGCCATAATGCCATACCACAAAATAGATTCTTTCCTTTATCTGGAGGTTTCTACCTTCCAGAGATATTTCTTTATATTCCCTACTCCTCTACCTTGGGGGAAGAAGGATATAATGCACCAAAGTACAAATTAACAGGCCAGTAGGAAGTGTTGTAATTTTGAAACAGCACATTCATTTTCTCCTGATTTTCCTCATTGTGTAGATTTTAATAAGATATCAAGCATGTGGAGAATCCAAAAATTTGTTTTAGTTCATTCAATTGTTTCATACATCACATTCATTTATTAGGTTCTTTTTGAACAAATTAATTTTTATTTGTTTGTTTTATTTCTTATTTCATTTACCATTATATTAAATTGGGCAAGCAATTTGTTTTGGGCTTCCAAATTGGAATTTTCTTATCCTTTCTAATGAAACTGGTGGGTAGATATCATCAGAAGGGTGAAGGCATTCCAACACTTCAAGATTTAACCAAAAGTAGCTTGAGGAGCCCAAGGAAACATAATAGGGCAATATGGTACCAGCAGTGGCAGGAGTTTTCTGAGGCATTGTGAGAGGAGTAAATCAGCAACAAGACTGGCAAGATCAGCCCAAGGATTCAAAGGTGGGGCAAAGGTCACCAACAACAGTGGTGTGAGCACCCCAAAGCAACACCAAGTGTGGCATGAATAGCTCAAGGAATCATGAAGGGGGAGCAAAGCACCAAATGAGGGAGAAACACCCTTCCAAGACAAAGAGTCAAATCAACTGAAAAAGTGGCATGAAGACCCTAAAGCATTATAAGAGGCACAAAGCAGTCACTCAGAGTGGCAAGAATACCCCAAGGCTCCAAATAAGCAGAAAAAGGCATTAAACAAATTGGTAAAAAGCCCTAGGCAGGGAGAAGGCAGAAGACATCCCAAGAGGAGGCCTGATTTCATTTCTATAAGGCATCAGGTGAAGGGACAGGCTGCTTGGGCTTGAATTTGGTCTTCACTGGAGGTTAAGATGCTACTGCTTGATGAGAGGCATGAAATGCTCTTTAGCCATAGCTGTTTACTATTCTGTGATTCAGGGAATCCAGGACATGCTTCTTCTTCTGAATCAGTATTGCAAATACTGCCTCCATTAGCTCAGAAGCAGTAATCATGGAGGAGCATGGTCCTTGTTCTGGATGCTGCATTTCTGCAGCCCTTGCCATTTGCTTTAGTACAATCCATCAAAGGCTAAATACTGGATGAGACCAACAGTCATAAGAACTTCAAGGGAATACAGTTCAAAGAAAATGACCAAGAGTATATGAAACCGTTAAAGACAACTGAGTGGGTAAGGTTTGTATAAAGCATCAGATAACCAGAGCAAGACCAAGAGTTGGCAAGTACCACAGGGAAAGAGGATTTGGAAAGTATCACAAACCTAGCTGGAGCAGTGGAGGAAGCACCCTATGGTACTTAAACTGGTTTTGAGCAGAAGTGGCAGCAATGGCATTGGTGATTAAAAACAATAGAAACAAAGCAATAGAACAAGAATAATAGCAAAAAAAAACCCTCCAAGGTGTGCCTCAAGGGTCTAGGCAGGAAAAGAAAGAATGACATAAAATATCAAAGATACCAGGAGGGGCAAACAGTATCTGGAGCAGCAGGACGGGCTCAAGAAATGGTGCAATAAGCGTGCAAAGCTATGGATGGCCAGGGAAAGACCAAAAGTCAGAAAATATCATATGGTAAGGGAATTTGGAAAGCATCTTAAGGAGGAGCAGAATAATGCAGCAGGAAGGGAAGCAGAACCCCCCTCCTCCCATAGTCTACCTCAAGACTTGAGTTGGGATTAGGAAGAATAGCATCAAAAGCCAAAAGCACCAGATGAGGCATAGTACCTGCAGTGGCATGAACAGCCAGAGAAGTGTTGAAGCAAGCATGCATGGCAACAGATGGTCAGGACAAAACTAAGAGTTGACAAGTACAATAAGGAAAGCGATGTGAAAAGGAACTAAAAGTCAGCTAGAGTAGAGGATGCTTGTATCAGTAGGAGGAATGAAGTTGATCCTACCAGCAGTATGTGCTTCTGTCAAATTATAAAGATTGAAACATGCACGTGTTATGTACATATTACAAGTTCACATGGCAAGAACTGCTCATTAAATCAGTATGGCGATTGTAGAGCTAAGTACAAAATAATATAACAAAGTTTCCAGGTCAATTTTTAAATTTCAACATGCCACATAAATGAAATTTGTATTAGAAAAATTATGTAGGACCACTACCAACTGGATCTGTATGACAATCAGACCCAACATAGGAGAGGTCACATTGCTTTATTAATAATTATGTAGTTTTTTGTTTTTCAAAAAATATTGCCATGGGAAAGTAAATCTATAAGTTCAAACAAAGCCACAAAAAGCTTTTGTCTGGCATAAAATCTCATGCAATTAATTGCAATACTTAGCTCAAACCGGGATGAGAGATAAAGTCCCAACGTGATCACGTTTCGGACCAACCAGGTCCTGCTTCAGGGGTCAAGTCTTCTAGTCTTCTAAATCCTTCAATGTACAGCCTCCAAAATTGTTGATAAAATATTCCCAAACTGGCAAACAAACTGGTGTTTTTTTCACATACTTTCGTTGGCGGTCCATCTTTGGAGAAAAGGAATGGTGAATAAAACGGAAAATGTCATAATGCCTCTGTATCGCTCCATGGTGAGACCGCACCTTGAATACTGTATACAATTCTGGTCGCCGCATCTCAAAAAAGATAGAATTGCGATGGAGAAGGTACAGAGAAGGGCTACCAAAATGATAAGGGGAATGGAACAACTCCCCTATGAGGAAAGACTAAAGAGGTTAGGACTTTTCAGCTTGGAGAAGAGACGACTGAGGGGGGATATGATAGAGGTGTTTAAAATCATGAGAGGTCTAGAACGGGTAGATGTGAATCGGTTATTTACTCTTTCGGATAGTAGAAAGACTAGGGGGCACTCCATGAAGTTAGCATGGGGCACATTTAAAACTAATCGGAGAAAGTTCTTTTTTACTCAACGCACAATTAAACTCTGGAATTGTGTGCCATAGAATGTGGTTACTGCAGTTAGTATAGCTGTGTTTAAAAAACGATTGGATAAGTTCTTGGAGGAGAAGTCCATTACCTGCTATTAAGTTCACTTAGAGAATAGCCACTGTCATTAGCAATTGTTACATGGAATAGACTTAGTTTTTGGGTACTTGCCAGGTTCTTATGGCCTGGATTGGCCACTGTTGGAAACAGGATGCTGGGCTTGATGGACCCTTGGTCTGACCCAGTATGGCATTTTCTTATGTTCTTATGCTCTTAAGACTTGACCCCTGAAGCAGGACCTGGTTGGTCCGAAACGTGATCACGTCAGGACTTTATCTCTCACCCGGTTTGAGCTAAGTATTGCAATTAATTGCGTGAGATTTTATGCCAGACAAAAACTTTTTGTGGCTTTGTTTGAACTTATAGATTTACTTTCCCGAGGCAATATTTTTTGAAAAACAAAAAACTACATAATTATTAATAAAGCAATGTGTCCTCTCCTATGTTGGGTCTGATTGTCATACAGATCCAGTTGGTAGTGGTCCTACATAATTTTTCTAATACAAATTATATTTATGTGGCGTGTTGAAATTTAAAAATTGACTTGGAAACTTTGTTATATTATTTTGTACTTGTACTTCAGGTTTCTGGATATTTGGGCTTATTGTTTGTGGATTGTAGAGCTAATACATGCTGATGATTGCTGACACCGAAACATAGCGCAGGGAATTGCAAACAGCAAAAAGGTGCCTAAAACCCCAAGCATGGAGAACAGTTTATCATAAAAGCACAAAAGTGTCTAACCCCTCAAGTCTTGGAATGTGGTTCATCACAAACAGCACAAAGTGTCATAATCTCTAAAACATAAAGTGCAGTCAATTGCAAACAGCACAAAGGACTAGACAGGCCTAGACAGCAAACAGAAAACCAGAAAAGAGGTAGGAAGGGAAGAGAAATATGTTTTTATTCTCTTTTCATATTTTTGTTTCTGGTGAACAGAACAAGCCAGTATACTCAAAAAAACAAGCAGGATGGGAGAATTATCTTAGATCCAAAGAACAAACAGGGATGCACCAAAACTCCCATGCTGGTACATCATAGGCATGGCAGGTAGGCAGAGTAGCACTAAAACCTCTGAGATAATACATCTGGCATATGGCAGGGAGGCAGTGTAGCAGTAAGACCCCTAAGGTACTACATCAGGGACATGGCAGGTAAGCAGAGCGGCAGTGAGACCTTGAAGATGTGCTAAATCATCTAGCCCCTGGCATGGAAATTCTGGAAAGTCCAGCAATGGCAGATTGATTTTCAAAAAGATCTATACTGGTACTATCCTTGAGTAATAAGTGCTGTTAATGTCCCCTGCCATTGAAAAGTCACTTTAATTGGGTATGCTGGATGGTAGGTAAGAAAGACAGTGCTGAGCCACCTTGCCTAGGTTTGTTCAGACTGCCAACTTGTGTGCCCATTTTGCCAGCACAATTGTGTACATGTCCTCGATAGTCTCTACGTGATAGTGTGTTACAGAAATTTCTCCTATGGTCTCCCTTGCAGGTGTGGGCCAAGGGTCTCTTTTGCTAGCTGCCTTACCTATGGTCTGTGTGAGGAGAGGTGGTTAGTTTATTTCATATAAGAAAATCACCTTCCTTCCCATCAAAAATCAAGGCAATATACAATATAATGTTGAATTAGAAAAGAATCACATTCATATAATTTAAACAAGACAAAAATAAAATTGTAACTACATAAAAATACAATAAATAAATCAATTGAAATTAAAAAATAAGCAAAAGTAGCATTTCAAAATGGAGAAAACCAATAAAAAAGTATGACAAAATAAAAACAGTGAATGCTTAAAAAAGAGAAGAAGCAAATTGTTCTTTGTGGGCATTGTGGCTTTGGTGTATTGAGGTGGTTGAGCAAGTGGTAGCTGAAAGGGTACTGCTCATGCTTACACTACTCTCTAGGGTGGTCACTCTTTCCTGTAGTACATCAACTCTGTGCTTCTCCCTTGTATTCACACACCATAGCTAGCAGCATCTTCTTCATGAATGTGAGACAATGGAACTGGAAAGTAAGATTCTTTTCACCTGTGGAAAACACAGCATGGCAAGAATGTATGTATTATTTTGTGTGAGAGATTTTAATCTTTCTTGCACTCACTGCTGCAAAGAGTCTACAAACAGCAACACCTCTGCTTCCATTCCCTCTTGCTCTTGGAAACCTTGCACCTTTATCACCAATATATTTACTATAGGGATAATATTGCCTAGGGTGGGGCTTCTGGAACTTAGATTCTCCATGGCATCTTTGAAGGCTTCAGGATTTCAATCAGCTGCCGCATCACAATCCAAACATGATTCCATGGAGAGTAATCCACACCTATCTCTGTTTCCAGAGACAGATAATGAAGGAGGGTCTACAGCTCAATTAACCTCTGCAGGTTCATGAAGATGGAGTCAAGCAGTTGTCAACATCTTGAATCAGACACTTATGAGGCATCCTAAATTATTCCTGTTTATCACGGAAAAGCTGTCCACATTTCACAATTCAGTGGAAATGCCCTGGTATTTTCCTGCACCTCCCTATCAGGTTTAAGGACTGTATTTCTGTGGTCCTTGGGACCTATTCCCTAGTTATCCCTCCCTGCTAGGGATGTACATTTGTTTCAAACAAATTTCAAAAACACAATAAATAAGGAAAATGTGTTTCATTTGGGGCTCCAAAACGAATCGGGGCCACCAAATGAAACAAGCATTATTTACTGCATTCATTTGAAATTAATGCATCAGGCCTAAGCTTAGGCCAGGGCCTCACCAAGGCATAGGTCGAGGCCCAAAGCACGGGCCTCCCTATGAATAGCCAATCAACGAGCCATGAGTTTGTAGTTTGGTAGGCTGCGTACACAGCAGCCACAAAGGTAGTTTGTGTCATTATGTGAAAGTAACAATGCAAGAAGTTGCAATAACAGAGCTGCCGGTTTCATAAACTTGCTTGGCAAAGGCTTTTAAGGCAGAAATGTGACAGCAATACTAAAACATTTTTAGGCAGAGAAAACTTGACCTGTATAGTCAATTGGTGCTTTAAAAGGGCATCTTACAATATAACGTTTGTCAACTGCTGTGAATTTCCTCCGCGCCATTTGCAACCTGCAGGAGGTTTCTGTAGCAGTTTTCAGTTTGTTTAGATCCACTGGTCCTGTGAGAAAGAAAGAACCGTTAAACACAGCCCAGGGGTGGTCAGTGGAAAAAACATGCTTTATTGTTTTATTTCTGTATAATACAGTTCTCCAGGAGTGTGGACGGCGTAATGTCTGGAAGGACTGGAAATAGAAACTGTCTTTTCTGCTCCATTAATATATATATATTTCTGTTCTCACTGTCAATGGTATGGGTCGTGGCTGCGGAAACAGTTCCTCTAGAGTTCACTGGTGAATGTTTGTATGTTTTGAGGTTGCTGTAACAAGTTCACGGTTGGTTAATCTGATGTTTTTCCACTGCACCGTCCACACTGCTATGAGGACCAGTGCTCCTCTTTCATCATGGTGCTCAATTATGGCAAAGAATGGTTGCCACAAATCACTTACTTTGATGCGACTTCACTGTCCATAGAGCTGCAGGAGATTCCCTAGGTGCATCACGAACCTAGTGGAGTGGAATCGGACACTGTCTAAGGTTGCTTTCTCAGCATTTTCTGGCAGTTAGACAGGGGGAGAGTGATGTTATAATAGCCCTCTGTGGATGCTTTGTACCCTCGGGTTTTTCCTCAAATTTTCAAAGTGGATTTTATGTGCATCAACTCACTGTGAAAATGTTCAGGTGTTCCCAGGATGCCCCAACGTTTCAGGCACAAACCTAGACCTGATTCCGAGCAGGTGTAACTTGGTTTGGGTAGAGTTTTGTGCATACTTTTTAAAAGAAAAAAAAAAACGTGTATCAATCTTTTCCCCACCCCCAGTTCTGCTCCCCAGAACACCTCATGCTGCCGCTCACAAAAATATGCACAAAATCAGGTTTTGCACATACATTTATGCCTGTAGGCCACAGGCTGACTTTCAGAAAGCAATCTGCATGCAGAGTTTATGGGGGCAGAGGGGAAATAACGATATCGCCATCCATTTATATTTGAGTTTTATTTGAGTTACGGGGAAGGTGCAGGCATTTCAGCAAGATCTGGTGTTACTACCTAATTCCACATCCTTCTGCAACATGAGCCTAAGTCTGAGTTTTCCATCTGCATCCAGGTTGCAGTCTGGCACAAAAAAAAAAAACCCTGACTGCCTCCAAACTCTTATGATGGCATCGGTTTAGATTGGCATTGCTAGCTGTAGCAGAGCCAGGACTGGCAACTCCGAATATGTTCTGACGTCCAGTAATACGTTCCTCACACTAACTCCCTCTTCTTTTCAGCACTGGATACCGGCAGCATGTGGTGCATTACTACAAAAAAACACTTCGGGTTGCCAGCAAATAGAACTGAGAAGCTGCACTTGTAAGGGGGGTCCCACTTCAGCCCAGTGCAGGACTGAATAAATCTATGAACTGTTTTAGTTGTGTGCAGGGAAAACATTTTTATTTTTATTTTGTGTTCTTGTTTAACCCACACAAGCCAAGTTTTATCATGCTAAATCATTTAGTGCACACTCAAAACATTTTAACATGCACTAAATTGGTTTTAGCATTTGCTAAAACTATTTAGCAGGGGCTAAATGAAACACACTGATCCATACATAGGCATACAAAATATCACCACAAATAAAAGGAAAGATTTTGTTAACAAAAAAATTAGTATTGCCACATTCACAGAACTGAGAAATACTTTCGAAACAAAATTGTTTCATACCAGAATGGCATGTGTCAACTGGTAGGGAGGTGCAGCAGGGATGGATTCGTCCCATTCGGTATTCGTCGGGACCCAAATCCGTTGCATCCCTTCTCAGGGGACCCCAATCCGTTCATTAGTTACATATGTATTCGTTTCCCGAAAAACCCACCATCCCAACCCTTTAAATTTAATTAACTATTTTATTTATTTAGCATTTGTTTATATACCGAGGTATAGCTGACATTGCCTTCACTCCGGTTTACATAATAACAACCAGTTACATTTAAATTCATAACAGTATGACAGAGATTGAATCAAAAAAACAATAACTTAATAGAATTCAATAAATACAATGAACATTAGATATGACTGTATACATATCTTGAAGTAGACAGTTGATATCGTAATTGAGAAAAGGTTTCTGCGAATTGGGGCAAGTTAGAAGGAGGGGGTTGCAGCAAAAAAAGGAATGAGAAGTGGATATGATAAAAGGTTTAAGTTCTGCTGTCAATAGGTGAGCAGTCGTAGGACTGTGAGAGTAGCCAATTTTTGAGTTCTTTTTTAAAAGATTTAGAGTTTACTTGCGAATTGAGGTGTTGAGGTAGTGAGTTCCATAATTTTGGGCCGACGATAGAGATGGCTCTATTTCTAGTGGAGGATAGCTTGGCTTGTGGTAGTGAAGGGACATCCAGTTGAATTTTATATGTTGATCTTGTGGTTCGTGATGATTTATGTAGATTTATAATATTGTCCAGGGCAGTGAAGTCAGCTTTGTGAATTGTCTTGTGTAGGATAGTGAGGACTTTATACTCTATTCTTTTTTTAATTGGTAGCCATTGTAGGTTGTAGAGTACTGGGGATATATGGTCGGATTTTCTTTTGCCAGTCAGAACTCTGGCAGCTGCATTTTGGAGTAACTGCAGTGGTCTTAAGGTTGAGTTAGGAAGGCCTATTAGAAGGGAGTTGCAGTAGTCCAAACTGGAGAATATGAGGGTTTGAAGAACGGTTCTGAAATCCAGGGGGTGAAGCAGCGGTTTAAGGTGTTTGAGTATTTGAATTTTGTAGAAGCCTTCTCTTGTTTTTGATGAGATATGCTTTTTAAAATTTAGCTCGTTATCTAGCCAAAAACCAAGGTCTTTAACGTTGTCTTTGAGTTGAATTTGCATGTTGTCAAATTGGAAGGGTGGAGTGGACGTTATTAGGGATGTGAATCGTTTTAGGACGATTAAAATTATCGTCCGATAATTTTAATATCGTCTTAAACCGTTATGGAACACAATACAATAGAGATTCTAACGATTTATCGTTATAAATCGTTAGAATCGTGAGCCGGCACACTAAAACCCCCTAAAACCCACCCCCAACCCTTTAAATTAAATCCCCCACCCTCCCGAACCCCCCCCCCCAAATGACTTAAATAACCTGCGGGTCCAGCGGCGGTCCGGAACGGCAGCGGTCCGGAACGGGCTCCTGCTACTGAATCTTGTTGTCTTCAGCCGGCGCCATTTTCCAAAATGGCGCCGAAAAATGGCGGCGGCCATAGACGAACACGATTGGACGGCAGGAGGTCCTTCCGGACCCCCGCTGGACTTTTGGCAAGTCTTGTGGGGGTCAGGAGGCCCCCCCCAAGCTGGCCAAAAGTTCCTGGAGGTCCAGCGGGGGTCAGGGAGCGATTTCCCGCCGCGAATCGTTTTCGTACGGAAAATGGCGCCGGCAGGAGATCGACTGCAGGAGGTCATTCAGCGAGGCGCCGGAACCCTCGCTGAACGACCTCCTGCAGTCGATCTCCTGCCGGCGCCATTTTCCGTACGAAAACGATTCGCGGCGGGAAATCGCTCCCTGACCCCCGCTGGACCTCCAGGAACTTTTGGCCAGCTTGGGGGGGCCTCCTGACCCCCACAAGACTTGCCAAAAGTCCAGCGGGGGTCCGGAAGGACCTCCTGCCGTCCAATCGTGTTCGTCTATGGCCGCTGCCATTTTTCGGCGCCATTTTGGAAAATGGCGCCGGCTGAAGACAACAAGATTCAGTAGCAGGAGCCCGTTCCGGACCGCTGCCGTTCCGGACCGCTGCTGGACCCGCAGGTTATTTAAGTCATTTGGGGGGGGGTTCGGGAGGGTGGGGGGATTTAATTTAAAGGGTCGGGGGTGGGTTTTAGGGGGTTTTAATGTGCCGGTTTTGCGATTTTACGTTTTTTCGATTTTTTACGATTTTTCACGATATTTTACCCCTCCAAATGGCAACAATACGATTCCCTCCCCCTCCCAGCCGAAATCGATTGTTAAGACGATCGAGGACACGATTCACATCTCTAGATGTTATACTAGAGTTTTTTCTTGAAATTAGTATACATTCTGTTTTGTTCATATTTAAGCATAATTTTAGATTGTTTAGTAGCTTTCGTATTGCTTCAAGGTGTGAGACTGCTTTTGACAGTGTTTCTTCTAAAGACGAAGTAATGGGAATAAGAAGTTGTATGTCATCAGCATACATGTAGAAAATGATGTTGAGGTTTGTTAGAAGATGGCATAAAGGAAGAAGGTAAATATTAAAGAGAATTGGTGATAAAGCCGACCCTTGAGGAACTCCAGTTTCCAGGGGAATAGCCTCAGATGAAAAGCTGTTGAAGGAGACTTTGAAAGATCTGTTTTTAAGGAAAGAGGAGAACCAGTTAAGGGTTTTTCCAGCTAGCCCGATGGATTCCAGGCTAAAGATAAGCCTTTTGTGGTTCACAGTGTCAAAAGCTGCTGACAGATCGAGGAGGATCAGAAGGTGATCAAGTTTGTTATCGAAGCTTCTTAATAAGGTGTCAGAAAGACTGAGAAGTAGGGTTTCTGTACTCAGGTTTTTTCTAAAACCGTGTTGTGTAGGAAATAGAATTTTGTGGTCGTCAAGGTGATTGTTTAGTTGTTTCAGAACCGCCTTTTCTGTCAATTTAGCAAAGAGGGGAAGGTTTGATATTGGGCGATAGTTGTTTAAATCTTCTGGGTTGAGGTTTTTTTTCTTTAGTAGTGGCGTGATTGTAGCGGTTTTTAGTTTGATAGGAAGCTCACCCTCAGTAAGAGATTTGCTGATGATTGCTGCTATTGTTGGGGCTAAAGGATGAGCGATTTCCTTTAAAGCTCTGGTTGGGATGGTGTCCATATCATGACGTGCAGGGTTTATTTTTTTCAACATTATCTCTGTTTCCAAGTTGGAGATAGGATTGAATTCAAGCCAAGGACTTATGTTTAATAATGATTGCTTTTCAAAGATAGATGGGGTGTTGAAGGCATCAGTAATTTTTGAAATTTTGTTCTTAAAGAAGATGGCTAAATCTTGGCTCAAATTTTTTTTTACAGTGGTATTGGGATTGTTGTTATCGGCGATGAGGATGTTTACTATGTTGAACAGTGATTTGGAATTGTTAGCGGAGTTATTTATTTTTTTACTGTAGTAGTCGCGTTTCGTGTTCTGAATGGTTTTTTTGTAGGCGGCTAGATGTGTGCGGAATTTCTGCTGTAATACTGGCAGTTTGTTTTTTTTGCCACTCTTTTTCGATTTTCCTGAGTGCCGTTTTCATATTTTTTAGAGTGGTGTTATACCAGGGGTTTTGGTGTTCTCTTTTGTTTCTTAGATGTTTGATTTTCTCTGGATTAATGTTGTTAGCGGTTTCTTCAGTAATTTGATACCAGGATTGGATGGCATTATTTATGTTAGAGAGGTCGAGGTTAGAAAGTTGATAACCCAGTTCTTGTAAGAGAAGATCCGATTGAAATGGTGGTCGGTATTTGAAGAAGTTTTGTGTGTCCTTAGTGTAGGTTGGATTGTTGAAATTTATTTGAGTCTTGCATAGTAGAAGATGGTGGTCTGACCAGGGAACTGGACTGTGGAAAATTGAGGTATTGGAGAAGTAGCTATTAGTGAAAATGAGGTCTAATGTATGACCTGCTTTGTGAGTGGGGTTGTGTACTTGAAGGAAGCAGTTTAAGCTTGAAAGCATGTCTATAAGGGTTTGGCAGTTTAGAGATCTTGGGTTGACATCTATATGGAGGTTAAAGTCACCAAGAATAATTGTAGGTTTTTTCAAATTAATGTGGGTAATAAGGAACTCGAGAAGCGGAGAGATGTTACTGTCGAGAAACTTAGGTGGGCAGTAGACAAGACAAATTTGTAGGTTTGGTGAGTTGAAGAGTGCAACTTCGAATTGTTTAGGGAGGTTGTGCGGGATCATTTTCATTGAGAAATGTTTTTTGATAAGTAGGAGAAGACCGCCTCCTCTTCGGTAATTGCGGGGGATTGAAAAGGTGTCATAATCATTGTTGTCAAGTTGGTTCAAAAGGACTTGATTGGTGTTTTTTAACCAGGATTCAGTTATGGCGATGAAGTCAGGGTTTTTTTCTTGTAATATGTCAGAAATTAACATGAATTTTTTGGTTAATGATTGTGCATTGATGAGTAGGAAGGTGAGGCAAAGTAAGTTTTTGTTATTTTTCATAAGTGGGATGTTTATTAGGTGCTTGTGACTATTGTGGTGTTGAAGGTTAGGAGGTTTCTCCATCTTACGAGTGCTTGTGCTAGATATTGAGTGAAATCAGGTGATGATTGCTGGATGCTGATTGGGGTTGACTGATGTCAGGTAGAGGAGTGCTGGATGCTGAATGAAGTTGACTGAGGTCTGGATGAGGAGTGCTGGATGTTGAATGAGGATGAATGAGGTCTGGATGAGGAGTGCTGGATGCTGATTGAGGAAGACTGATGTCAGGTCGAGGAGTGCTGGATGCTGAATGAGGTTGACTGATGTCAGGTAGAGGAGTGCTGGATGCTGAATGAGGTTGACTGATGTCAGGTAGAGGAGTGCTGGATGCTGAATGAGGTTGACTGATGTCAGGTAGAGGAGTGCTGGATGCTGAATGAGGTTGACTGATGTCAGGTAGAGGAGTGCTGGATGCTGAATGAGGTTGACTGATGTCAGGTAGAGGAGTGCTGGATGCTGAATGAGGATCATTGGAGTCTGGAAGATGAGAGCTGGATGAAGTTTTAGTTGCTGTGTTAAACCGGATAATGGGAGTTGGATGCAGCTTGAAGTGTTTGAATGAGGAAGGAGGTAGATTGTATAGGTAGCACTAATCGCTAGTCTAGCATTAGGTCTTGGGTCTCACAAAAGGGCACACTAAGGGGCAAGCCCCTTAGGTTGCGCCCCTTCGGACGCGCGACACCCGGCGCGCGACGCCGTCGTTGAGGGTTTAAATTTAAAGAGCTTGCCGCTGCCCACTAATTGGCAGAGTGCCTTTTCGTGGGCGTGGTTTAAACTCACCGCGATGAATTCTTCAGTTTCTCTGCTCAGTGAATTCTTAATTAATTTGGGCTTCAGTTCCCTCCCGTTTCAATTCAGAGTGCTTCGTTTGACTGACAACCGTCCACCCTCCTGTCCTCCCCCCCAAGACTTGCCAAAAGTCCCTGGTGGTCCAGCGGAGGTCCGGGAGCGATCTCCTGCACTCGGGCTGTCGGCTGCCAGTATTCAAAATGGTGCCGATAGCCTTTGCCCTTACTATGTCACAGGGGCTACTGGTGCCATTGATTGGCCCCTGTCACATGGTAGGAGCAATGTGGCATCTTGTGCCATTTTGAATACCGGCAGCCGACAGCCCGCGTGCAGATCACTCCAGGCCCCCCGCTGGACCACCAGGGACTTTTGGCAAGTCTTGGGAGGGTCAGGAGGGTGGGGGTTTATTCGTTAGTGATACGTTGTATTCGTGGGGGTTCGCCATACGTTTCGCGACCCCCCACAAATACAACAAATATGGCATATACGTTGCGGATTACCAATACGTTGCAAACGAATGCACACCCCTATCGACTGGCTTCATGTCACTCAGACAATGTAAGTTCAGTCCATCTCAAAGCATTATGGGACCTTCCGTCCTGCTTTTGGAAAGGAAGAAGAAAACCACCATTCTTATAATACCTCAAGAAGAAAAAAAAAATCTGGACTTGACCAAAATCATGTCTTTGGTGCCTGGTCAGTTGATACCATACATGTGTAGAGCATTAATCCTGCCTACAACCACTGATGCTGACCAAGGGCAGCTGGCGGTGAAAGTTGCACCCTATTATTTTATTTATGGCAGTCAGGACCATGGCATTTTTTGTTTGTTTGTTTTATGTGAGATTGCCAAGCTTCTAAAATCCCTTTCTAAAACAGCTCACCACAATGATCAGCTGATTTTAGAATCCATCACTGGTGAAACAAATTGATAACCTATAATCTTCTCTGACAACTATCCACTGTACATGACAGATGCGGCGGCTCAGCTCTTCTTACAGTGAACCTAGATTTCCTGTTAGTATGCTATCTGCGTCAAAGAGAGAACTTTTTCATCATTTTTCAGCATGTCGACTTCTCTGCCTTACTGTGGTACATGCATAGGGTTGCCAACTCTCCGAGATTGTCCTGGTTCTCCAGGAATGAGAGGTCTTCCTCCAGGGCACTGCTGCAAGCAATCCTGCAGAAACCTCACAGGAAATTCTGAAAAACTTGAGAGTCAGCTTTATCTTGCAATCGGCGTCTCATTAGGGTCACATAATCCTGGAGACTGTAGTCCTGTTTACAGCGTCAAGGTTTAAGGAGACAGATTACATGCACAAAGATGCTCAGCTACAGGAGATCCAACATTTAGAAAGAAAGTAAAGAGAATAGCATTTCCTTTCTTTTAGCCCAAAAATGCATCAGACATTTTGTTATAACTTTTTTCTTTAAGAAATGAATGCAATTCACACACAAAACATCTCAACATGCAGTGACTGAAAAGCATCTTTTTAAACCCATCTTTAAAAAAAATGTGCAACATTACCTATGAATTTTCAGAATCTTCTTTCAATTGCTTGAATTCTAAATACCCATTAGGGATGTTCATTTGTTTGACATGAAATAGGAAATGAAATGGCATTTTCAAAACGATATGATAGAAAAATCAATGAGATTTCATTGATTAATTTTTGTTTTCATTTTGAAAAATAAAAACAGATTAAAAAAAAAAAAACCCTTGAAAGAACCTCAAAAAATTCCAAGGCTCAGGAGTCTTCCTATCCTCCACTAACCCTATCCATGTGTGTGTGTGTGTGTGGGGGGAGGGGGGGGGGCCCAAAGAATTGGCCAGGCGGAATCCTTGACCTATCATTGAGGTTTAAGCTTAGGCCTAGACCCAATGCCAGGGTTCAGCCTGGAGGGGGGGGGGGGGGGGGGGACCAGTTATTAAGGCCTCAGCTGAGGCCCAGGCCTCTCACCAGAACCCAGTGGGACAGGTCCTAACAACAAGGTCTCAGCTTAGGCCCTTGCCCAGGCCTGAAGCCATGAGCCAGCTTGGAGGTTGGGTCCTAAAGCTGAGGCCTCAGTCAAGGCCAGACCCAAGGAAAGGCTTAGGTCTGGAGGGGAGGGGGAGACAAGTTGCCGAGGCCTGAGCCCTGACACTGGTACCCGTGAATTGTGGCAGCTTGGTAAGACTCTTCTCTTTAGTCTCTGAGTGTACACTGCTCAACTCACCGGTGTTCAAACAGAGATGAAATAACTAGCATTGGTAGTAGTGTAGTCTGCTAGAATTTGCGGCACTCACCCACTCTCACACGGCAGGAAAGTCACCAAATCCTGCCGCGCCCGGCCTCCCTGTAGGTGCATGCTCATAACGGGGCAGATCTTCAAACCTTCGTGCGGGCGTAAATTTGTTTGTGCAACCCGGCACAAACAAATCTACACCCGATTTATAACATGTGCGTGCTGCCGCGCACGTTATAAAATCCAGGGTTGGCGCGTGCCAAGGGGCTGCACAATTGTGCAACTTGCGCGCGCCGAGCCGCACAGGCTTCCTCCGTTCCCTCCGAGGCCGCACCAAAATTGGAGTGGCCTCGGAGGGAACTATCCTTCCGCCCCCCCAGCCCTATCTAAACCCCCTCCCACCTTTATCATTGAAGTTATGCCTGCCTTCAGGCAGATGTAACTAGCGCACGCCAGCGAGCTGCCGGCATGCCATCCCCCGGCACGGCAGATGTTCTGGCGGCCTCGGTCCTGCCCCCAGAACACCCCTGGGCTGGCGCCCCGCCCCCGGATGCCGCTGAGCCTATGCAAAATAGGCTTGGCACGTGCAGGGGCAGGGGCAGATTTTCTCGGTTTACGCGCATATGTTACCCACGTAGCCTTTGAAAATCTGCCCCAATATGCAGGAAGAACCTTTAAAGTGCTCCTGATGATGTCACTTGCCTGCCCTACTTAAGCCCAGGCCCCACAGTAGTTCCTCGCCTCAGCAACAGGCCACCTGATGTGCTTTGCTCGTCAGTGTGCATTGACTTGTTCCTATCCATTCAGTGTTATGGGGTTCCTGCGTTGCAGTCCTGCCTTTCTCTCCAGCCTTTGTCTCTTGCCTTGTCTCTGAATCCTTGCCTTACCTTGTCCTTGCCTTGCTCAGTCCTGTTTCTGTCGGTGCCTTGCCTTCACCCAGTCTTGTATTGTTCAGTTTTGTCTTGTCTCAACCTCCCTGGGCTTGACTTCCTGGATTCTGACCTCGGCTCTGGACTCTGACCTTATCTGCTGCCTGCTCTAATCTTCGGCTTGCCTACTGATTTTTCTTCTCTGCTCCTTGTCTGATTAGAAAATACCAATTTTGAAGCTCAAATTGTGCTGCATTGCTTCCCCTATTGACTTTGATGGGAAATGAATGAAAGAAATATATGAACATTTTGTTTTCATTTCTGACTAATGAAACAAATGAATGAGATAATGAAACTAATGAATGAAGGAAAACAAAAATTTTGCATCTGCACATCCCTACTAATTATAAGTTGATTAGATAACTATAATGCCCTTTATCAAGTTGTAGCCATGGGAACTTTGCAAAGACTCCAGCTCTTATAAAACACAGCTGTCAAACAGATTTTTGGAAAAATAAAACCTTTGATCAATTAACCCTGCTATTGCTGGATCTTCACTGGCTTCAATTCTTGCAGAATTAGTTTTAAGATCTTATGTCTTACAGTCAAAGCTTTGCATCGAGAGCTATTTATTTTTCAAATCTACTCAGTTGGCATGAACCAAATCATCATCTGTGTTCCTTTCAACAAGACTTAAGACTTCTATCTCCCAAGGACTTAGTTTAGAAGGGATGCATGAGACCTGTTTTTCTTATCAGGCAGCCCTCAAATTTCACGGCTTGAAATTTACCTTCAAAAGGAATATCTCAAGTTTAGGAAACATATTAAGATACTGCTCTTGTCTCAAGTTTTTGTTAATTAAGGACTATTGTTTTTATCTATTCTTTATTAGTAATTATTCAAAGATATATTTTATCTAGTTTTTTTATATTTTTTTATTTTTATATGGACAGGGTTTCATGTTTATATTTTATGTACTAGAACTGGTTCTCAGTGTCTAATCTTGTTATTGTTAAATTTTGTGTTTCACTTTGATTTATACAATAGAAAGGCAATGGAATCAAGAAACTACATTAAACTAAGACACATCAGATCTCTTATATCTTAATGATCACCTGCAGAAATGATGTGATGCACCTTACCCTTTCTGGTAAAATATGGATTCTTCTTTTACAGTATATGTATATATGTTTCATTAATTTGCTGCCACCCAGTGTTGTTTTGCGATATCACAGAGCTTAGATTCTCTGCATATTGTAGAGCTTTCTTCTTATTGGATATTATTTGAATATTGCTGAACTCCTATTGGATATGTTCTAGTTTGCTATCTCTGCAGTATTGACGCAACTGCAGCATCACTCTCCACTTCGTGGCGGGGGAAGTGGGGGATAAAGAGGAATTGGATTCAGACAATAATCAAAGCTGGGCCCTGGCTTTTAAGGTCCAGGGTACTGATACACAGACATTAGAGGAAAAGAATAAGACTGCTTCAACAGCCAAGTCCAAAAGTAAAACACATTCAAGCAGTAGCATTGTATGAACTTTTAGTGGTGAGAAGGGATAAAAAATTCATTTTTGCTTTTCAGTTCTTTTTTGGGAGATTTTTTCCCTATGAATTTTGGTTGGTGGAATGTTTGTTTCATTTCATTCATGTAAAAAAAAAAAAAAAAGAATCAAACATTTAACCCCACCCCCAAAATAAATGGGGCCTCCCATCCCATCCCCACAACCCATCCCTCCTACCCGGAAAAATGCCGGAGCCAGGATGCTTCTAAGCCCCCACTTACCTAGTTAGGAAGGGATCCACTGGCAAGGCCTAGAGCCAGGCCAAAGCCTTGGCCTTGACTAGGCTGAGGCCATGGTAGGTCACAGCAACCTCAGCCTCGACCTACCTAAGGCCGAAGCCTCAGCCTAGGCCGGGGACCAGCCCCAGGCTCGATGCTGCGACATGGCCTACAGGCAAGGCCCAACACCTGGGCCTTGGCCTAGACCAGAGCCAGAGATTAGATCTGATGCAGTGGCCCAGCCCAGAGACTGGATCCCAATGCTTGGGCTTTGGCCTAGGTTGGGGCCCAGAACTAGGTCCAATGCCGGGGCCTGGCCTGGAGGCCAAGTCCCAACACAGGGACCTCAGCCCAGATATAGGCCCAAAGCCAAGGTCTGGTATGGAGGCTGGGTCCCAAAGCTTGAACCTCAGCCTAGGGCCAGGCCCAGACCCAGAGCCCAGGCCTTTCTTCTTTAAACTTATGCCATGTGCTGGGGTTGCGCTGGAGTTAATTAATGGCAATGCCATACAATACCGTACATTAAAAGAGCGCTGTTCAGTGAGGTGAATGCACCAGAGTTAGTTAACTCTGGTGCATGGCGTCAATTTAAAGAAAAAGGAAAAAAGAAGAGGACTGCATGTACAGAGTTGCAAGACCTGGGCTCCAGGCCTGGGCCTGACCCTATGCCGAAGCCCAAGCATTGCCCCAACATTGAGCCTGCGTCTGGGCTGAGATCCCAGTTTCACCCAGCCTCTAGACCAGGCTGTAGTGTTGGGCCTGGGCTTGGGCTCTGGCCTAGGCCAAGGATCAGGCATCGGGGCCTAGCCTCCAGGATAGGCCACAGCATCAGCCCTGGTCCAGGATCCAGCTTAGGTAAGGCCCAGCCTAGCCCTTTGTATATCCGACAGATCAGATAAGTGACTGATCGCGGGTCTTGGGTCTCAGCCAAGGCCCCAGAATCATGATTTGGCCTAGGCCACGGCCCCTGCTTTTGGCCTCAGTCTGTGCCCTAGGTGAGGCTTTAGCCTCTTGGCCTAGGCCTAGACCTGATGCATTCATTTTAAATGAATGCAAAGAATAAGGTTGGTTTCATTTTGGGGCTCCTGAATGAAATGAATTGACCTTATTTGTCATGTTTTTGAAATTAATTTAAAATGAATGCACATCCTAATGAATGATCAGGAAGGCTGCTCACCCTGTAAAAATGTTGCTAGCTGTAATTTTGTTATGGGTTTAAAAGTTGCTTGGTTTTGATTTTTAATATTACTACCCTAAACATAAGACTTGAGGGTAACCTGTATGGAGCTATAGTCTCTACATTAGAAGCTTGCTGGGCAGACTAGATGGACCATTTGGTCTTTTTCTGTCGTCTTTACTTATGTTACTATGTTCTCTGTCCTCTTCCTATCGGTCCTTAGATTTTAAGCAATCTGGGACTGTCTAACTTCTTACTGAGGTTTCAGTTAGAAGCAGGCTCTTACAAACTAACAGCTCTGTTACATCCTCTTCAAGATCCTAGAAAGCCATTCGCCTTTCACCTCACATTGTCTCTGTTTCCCTTATGCTGGTAGTCTGCCCTATGTACTAGTAGCCACAACTTTCACTGTGGATGCAGTGGTCTTCTTCTGATTGCTGAGCTCCAGAAACTCATAACAGCTAACCAGGCTGCTGTCTGTAAACTATTCTTCTTTCCTTGAAAGTCACTGTGGAGCTGATGCAATAAAGCACGCCCAGCCTAGCACACAGGTTAACGAGTTTTGGACATGCTAGACTAACCCCTGATGCAATAAGGGGATCAGCACATCCAAAACGTGCGTCCAAACAAGTGCATAGCTAATAGCGCTTGTCACATGTAAATGCCATATAGGTGAGTCTATTAGCTATTCCCCCCCCCCCCCCCGATGCATAAAATTGATGTGCACCCGATGTGCACTTTTTAACATGAAAAATTTATATGTCTGCCCCAGAGCAGGTGTAAAGTCTTGACGCACGTCAAGGGCTCAAGAAATAAACAAAAAATACTGCAGCATCATAAAAAAAATAAAAAGGCTTGAGAAAAAAAAAACAATTCTGGGCGCACAATATACATGCCTATTCTACATGCTCCAGGCCGTGTAGTAAATTAGCTTCTGCGAGATAAAACGGATGCTTGTATTTAGCATCCGTTTTCGTAACCTGCACACAGTCCTTGGCATTGGGCGTCTCCTGGGCGCCCAATAGCAAGGACGCGCTAGAAATGCACAATTTATCAATAGCATATCCTTTTTAGTGCAGCAGCTGATTTGATTATTGTATTGGATGCCCAGGAGAGGAGGATGTGCGCGTGTTGAAAAAATGGGTATCTAGTTTGGATGCCCTTTTTTATGCGCTTGATATTGCATTCGCCCCTGAGAGTGTTGAACTATTTCCTTTATTCTTATAAACATTGTTTGGTGTTTAAGAACTGAATTCTCAGATATATGTAAGTTGGGATGAGAAGGTTTAACTGACTGTCTAGGAATTCAAACTAGAGGGTGAATTCTGAAGACAGGACAATATCGGGAAGATTTTAAATCAATTGCACGTAAAAACTGGAGTTTTGCATATGGCCGGGCCTTGCGTGCGCCGCGCACATTTTCAAAGGGGCCTAGCCATGCGTGTAATTCCCATTATGTGCAGAAGTACCAGGCTGAAGGAAAGGGACGGTCCAGGGGGCATGGAGGGGTGGGGCTGGAGATGGCATTTGCCGCTGTGTCGGGGAAGGGACTGCCAGCGTGCACAAGTTGCTACTGCTCCAACGAAGGAGTAAGCAACAAAATAAAAAGAAAAAAGGTAGGAGAAAGGGTTTAGGGGTGGGGAGGAAAGGGGAAGGTTAAGGGAGGTTAGGTAGGGGGTAGGGAACTGGGGAAGGCCGAGATGCGATGTCGTGCGAAAATTGCCAAAGTCTCCTCCCCTTGCTCGCGCCGCCCGCACATGTGTGCACAGATTATAAAATCCGGCGCAAATGTGTGTGCGGTCCCTGGATTTTATAAGATGCACACACCGGCGTGCGCATATTATATAATTGGTGAGTCCATGTGTGCACCTAATACCCCTAAGTGTGTATTAAATGAGGCCACACTGCTTTCTGTATTATCAAGGCTATTTTAAGAAAGGATTTCACAGGAAATCTGCCAAATCTTTTGAATTTTTACCTTAGGCAATGTCCGAAAATTCCTGTAAGCTAGCAAAAGCACCACAGAATTCCTTAATATTTTGATTTGTTTACCATAATTTCACTAAAATGTACATTAGAAACATCATTACTTATTCCTATGCATTTTAGATGACATTTTTCTCCGTACAATGGAGGGAAATCTGAAAAAAAAAAAACTGTAAAAGCAAAAACTGAAAAAAGTGCTTGTTTTTTTTATTTTATATTTTTGTTGCCATAGAAAATCATAAATATCACTGGTCCTACTTAAAGCAGGACTGCATATAGTAAAATAAGCAGCAGTGAGACATCCAGACTTGGTCACAGCCAGTGATGAGGATAATTCTCTGAATGAATGTGCATTGATGGCTGGAAATTGTTTTGATGAATAGAAGCAGAGTATTTT
Organism: Rhinatrema bivittatum; assembly: GCF_901001135.1. Lineage (NCBI taxonomy): Eukaryota > Metazoa > Chordata > Amphibia > Gymnophiona > Rhinatrematidae > Rhinatrema > Rhinatrema bivittatum. Next base: position 67,960,458 of record NC_042616.1, on the reverse strand, counting down.
TGGATAGGGGAAGGAAGAGGGAGGGAGAGCAATAGGAAAGGGTAGATTGCTGACCCGTCACAAACTAAGGGGCCGATGCAATAAAGGCGCGTAGAAAGCGGGCCCTGAACAGTCAGCGCCCCTTCTTTTAACTTGCGCATGGTGCCCCAAAAGGGGGGCACCATGCAATATTTAAATTAGGGAGTCACGGCTGCCTGTCTGCCAGTAAGGAAAACGGCCCCCAAGTTTATCGGCGGCCATTTTCATTACTGGCAGACAGCCGGTTATGAAAACTGAGGCGAGTTTACCGGCGTCGGTCTTTATAACTCGGCAGTCTGCCGAGTTATTTTATTTTATTTTTTTTACTTTAAAAAAGAAGTACAGAAAAGCAGTTTTAAAGTACAATAAGTCTCTGAATTCTTTTTAATAACGTTGTTATGCTGTTGCTAACCAATGATGAATAAAGTACTTCTTACCATTAATGTGACTTCTGGTGCTGCATGGTTTTGCTGATGGCTTTGTGGTCTGGTTGATACATGGTGAGGTTAAGCTTCATGCAGGCGTTGAGACTTCCACCCATTAAACGTGATCGTAAGTTGGTCTTAATGTTCTTTAGATGTGAGAAAGACTGCTCATATGCATACGTAGAGCCAAACTTTGTCAGTACAACAATACTCACATGCTGCAGGGTATGGTATGTGACGGGAAGCACGTTCCAAATTTTGACAATCAGCTGGTCCGTGGGTTGAAGTTTTTTCATTTCTCCCCACTTGTATTTGCTCGCCAACTCTGCTTGCTGTCGTGCAAGTCTTTCCAAATCTTCATTCAGTGACTTGAACTTATTCACCCACATGTCTGAGGCCTTCAGGTCAGCTGCTTGTAGCTCAAAATCTCTGACAGAGACATCGGGGATGTAACTCAGGTCAGCGCTGTCCACTGCACACTCGTGTGGATGGGTGATGAACTTAAAAGATGAGTGTGCTCACGAAATTCTCCAAAGCACGCTTTGAATGACTGCAGGAGATTAGATGTGAAGCCCGCTAGCTGCTGAACATCAAGATGTTGAGCAGGGTCATTTGCTGTGCATGCATCTTTAAACTCTCCCAGTTTTTCAAAGTGTAGTAAACGACCTGTATCAATGTCGGCGATGAAGAGTTCTAGCTTGTTTTCAAATGCAAACACTGCTTGTTGAAGGGATAAGACTGTATTTCCAACGCCTTGCATTTTCACATTGAGCTGGTTCAGATGTTCAGTCATGTCCACGAGATAGTAGAACTTCAGGAGTCACTCAGCGTTAGCTAACTCAGGATGCTCGACATTTTTCATTTCAAGAAAAGTCCGGATTTCGCTCAGACAAGCCGCGAAACGGCTGAGCACCTTCCCTCTTGACAACCAACGCACATTGCTGTGCAGAAGCAGACCAGGATAATTATTCCCAACTTCATCCAGCAGTGTTTTAAACTGGCGATCATTTAAAGCTCGGGCAACAATAAAGTTGACCACCCGAATGACCAGCAACATCACCTCACCAAGCTGCTTGCCACACATCTGAGCACAAAGCACCTACTGATGTAGGATGCAGTGAAAACTTAGGATGGGTCTCTTTTCATGTTCATGAAGAAGTACTGCAAATCCTCTGTTTTTCCCCATCATGCACAGAGCACCATCAGTACACACCGAAATAAGTTTATCCATCGGTAGATTTTTTTCTTTAGCGAGCTCAGTGAAAGACTTGAATAAATCCTCCCCTCTTGTTGTCCCTTTCATAGGCAAAACAGCAAGACTTTCCTCACGTAGTGTGTCACCAACAGCATACCTTGCAATCACGCTGAACGGGGATAAATGGCTTAGTCTGTTGACTCTTCCAAAGCGAGAGAAAAGAATGGTGCTGCATTTATGTCCTTCACTTGTATTGCCTCAATTTGATTTGCCATCATGATGGTACGATCGTGAACAGTTCTTGCCGACAGAGGCATGTCTTTTATTCATTTGATTATCTTGTCTTTATCCAAAAAGTCGTCAAAAAGTTCATTGGCAACATCAAGCATGAATGTTTTGGCATACTCCCCATCTGTGAATGGCTTTCCGTTTCTCACAATTGCTAAAGCACCAGCAAAGCTAGCCGAATTCCAGTCACCTTGTTGGGTCCAAACACGGAGTTGCTGCTGACTAGCTTGCACTCTGCACAGTAGCTCTTGACATGCTTTCTTCCTGCTGTCCCCTGCAGGATATTTCGATGCAAATGTAGTATGGCGTGTGTCGAAGTGCCGCTTTATATTTGACCATTTCATTGATGCAATTTTATCATTGCATATTAGACACTGCAGAACCTTCTCTCTCCACAAAGGCGAATTCCTCTGTCCATTCCTGCTGAAAAGTATGATACTCCTCATCTTTTTTTCTTTTAGCCATCTTTTTCGATATAAGGGTTTCTGCAATTAACTAGCTGACTACTTGATTAAAAGGAGGGACGTTTACTTCCTGACCTCACAATGACCTGTGTACGTTACGCATTTCGGTCCATTTCCTTCCCACTCATTCTCCTTCCCACTCCCTCCCCCTCATTCTCCCTCCCACCTCTATTCTCCCCCCTCTAGTCTCCCTCCCACTCCCTCCCCCACAGTCACTCTCTCCTCCCTCCCCCCCTCAGTCACTCTCTCCTCCTTCCCTCCAGTCATTCTCTCCTCCCTCCCCCCTCCCCTCAGTCACCACCTCTCTCAATCCCCTCCCCTTTCAGCTCATCCACAACCCCTTCCCTCAGTCACTCCCCCTCTCTCAATCCCCTCCCCTTTCAGCTCATCCACAACCCCTTCCCTCGGATGGCGCAGACGGAAGATCTCAGGGGGGAGTCCCTCCCTCGCGTGCGCCGCCCGCCGCTCCTCGCCGCCACTACTGCTCCTCCCAGCACCATTTTGTTTTCAGGCACGCTCTGCTCTGACTGACGTGCTCGCCCGCGCATGCACGGTAGAGCTGCTCTCTACTGCGCATTTGCGGGCCATCGGTCAGAGCCCATTTATAAGGTAGATTTGTCTGTGAGCCAGATGCAGCCATCAAAAGAGCCACATCTGGCTCGCGAGCCATAGATTCCTGACCCCTGCATTAGGGGATTGATTAGCGCCTATTTTACCCATGTCTAACTGCTCGTTAAGAGTGCGCTCGGCATATTGCATCGGCCCCTAAGGGCCTGATTCATCAAGGTATTTTCCAATAGACACAGAATGGGAGCAAAGCCTTAGTGACTCAGGCAGTAAGGATGGGTTAAAATATTATTTCAAATTCGACCTAAGAACAGAGTATTATCAGATAGATAGGTAGGGTTTAAAATTTTGAATATGTAAAAAAAATCCTATATAAAATCGAATAAAATGGCAAAGATCTTTAGAATGTTAAAGTTCATGCTGGCAGCTATGTATAAACATTTTTACATATATTGTATATATATAGGAAATCTTGGCTCATGATTTAACCCTCTTCCCTCTCCCCCACCCAATTAATATTCAGGGTTTATGATTTTTGGCTCATCTCTATCAGTTCTATCAGAAATTATTTGTTCAAGCAGCTCTTGCTAGTCTACAGTACAATGAAGTAACTGGATGAATATTCTGAGATGTGTCAATGCATCGTGACGTGTAAGACATTTTCTATCATCTTCCATCCTTGGGATGTACTGCCTGTAAACTTGTAGATTATCAGACTTCTGATGTTTAAAAAAATGATTACATCCTTACTTGCAGACATCTAGAAACATAAATTATTATTATTATTATTTAATTTTTATATACCAAAGTTTCATGAGAACATATCACATCAGTTTACAATAGTTAACAAATATTCGTTTAAAAATATTTGCATTTCCAAAATTAAAAGGAGATATGAAAATACAGAGTTTCATGATAAACTACTAAAACAAATAAAATAGTAAAATAAATAGACAAAATTTAAACAGTAAAGAGGCAGAACAGTAAGAGCAGAGATAAAATAATTAACTAAGTGCTTATATTAAAGGTGAGTATAATCCTTAGGTTAAAGTTCTTGGAAGGCTTGATTAAATAGCCATGTTTTAATACCCTTTTTAAATATTTTAATGTCAGATTCCAACCTTAGTTCCTGGGGTAGAGAGTTCCACAGCTGGGGCCCTGCAATGGAAATAGCCCTTTCTCTGACGTTATTTAAATGAGCAATTTTTGGAGAAAGTATAGGTAGCATCCCTGTACCTGTTGATCCTGTGATTCTTGATGTGATGTGATATGAAAATGTAGTGTAGAGGTTAACCATTCTATCATTTCATTGTAGAGGGTTTTATGAATTAGCGATAGAACTTTATGCTACGCCCTGTATTGGTGTAATGTGATCAGATCTTTTAGTTCCTGTTAGGAGTCTAGCTGTTGAGTTCTGTAATAGTTGTAGTGGTCTAGTCACATTCGCTGGTAGGCCTAAAAACAGTGAATTACAGTAATCTAATTTTGATAAAATCAGAGCTTGTAAAACTGTTCTAAAATCTTTTGGAAATAAGAGAGGCTTCAATCTTTTAAGTACATTTGATTTAAAATACCCATTGTTAATTATTTTTTTAATGCAAGTTTTCAGTGTGAATTCACAATCAAAGAAGATCCCAAGATCTCATATTTCCAGGGAGATGGGATAATTTTTGGCAGCTTCCTGAATTTCAAGTTCTTTTGACTGGGTTAATGTAGGGGCCATATATAAAATTTCAGTCTTTTTCGCATTCAGAGAAAGATTAATTTTGGATAGAACTTAAGAGTTAGATCAATTTATTTTTCAATTGGAATTAAAATTTGAACATTGTCAGCATAAATAAAATGCGCAAGATTGAAACCAGATAAAATTCTGCACAAAGGAAGCATGTCAACATTAAAAAGAGGCGCTGACAAAGAGGATCTCTGTGGTACCCCATGTTGAAGATATATTGGTTGGGATTCTTTATTATGAAATTTCACTTTAAAAGATCTATTCTTTAAGTAGGAGTCAAACCATTCAGTGCAGAGTCTTTAATCTATCTAAGAGAATTTTATGATTAACTGTATCGAATGCTGAAGATATATCCAGCATAATCAGAAAATAAGTTTGGCTGTTATTGGCTCCTCTAAGGATAATCCATAATATATCGGGCTTGGTAGTGTGTCCATCAGTGCTCGCGCATGTTCCCCAGTCCACCGATAGATGGCGCTATAATATATCAGGCTTGGTAGTGTGTCCGTCAGTGCTCGCGCATGTTCCCCAGTCCACCGATAGATGGCGCTATAATATATCAGGCTTGGTAGTGTGTCCGTCAGTGCTCGCGCATGTTCCCCAGTCCACCGATAGATGGCGCTATAATATATCAGGCTTGGTAGTGTGTCCGTCAGTGCTCGCTCATGTTCCCCAGCCGGCTGATAGATGGTGCAGGCGACCCCCTGGCCACCTTGGAGGCTCAAACACACCATACGGCGGCCATGTCACAACACCAGCTACAAAAGGTACTCCTGGGGGAATTCAGCGCTACTGCGGAATGCAGATTTTGCGCAGAATTCCTCCTTCCCGCAGATTTCCTCCGTCACCTCGCCGATTTCCTTCCTCGCCAGAAGACTATTTAAAACCGGAAGGACAGCGGCCATTGTGGGACAGGCAGAAAATAGCAGAGGAGACCCTGGCATGCCACGAATGGAGTGCGTCCTGCGGCACACGCTTGGTTCGCGGAAAAGATGAAGGCCCGCTGTGCCATTTGCGGCGAAAAGGGAAGGCCCCCGTATGCTGCGATCGGCGCGCCTGGCCTTCATCTTCGCCGCGAATGGAGCGTGTGCTGCAGGACGTGCTCCGTTCGCGGCATGCCGGGGTCTCCGCTGCTATTTTCTGCTGTCTCTCCTACTCCCCCACATCCCCTTTCCTCTCTCACACACACACATTCTCTCTCACCAGCATCCCCCTCCCCTCATATAGGCTCCCTCTCTCTGAAACCCACACTCAAGCATCCCCCCACCCCCTCTTACAAACCATGCTCTAACCATTAGACCTCGGTACTCCTCCACTTGTGCAATTAATGAACTGCTACTGCTGTCATCTACAAGCCATTTATAATCTATGTGCCCCCAGACACTGGGTATTTACTGTGTCTTGGCATGCATCAAGGGGTGCGCAAACGTCTTATGATCTACTGCTAGGGTGACAATGTAGCTTTGTGTTCAGGTATAACAAGTTGAGGCTAGTCCTACTTTTACCCCATTGCATGCAGGGAGATGGAGTACTGATTTAGGAACATAGTAAATGATGGCAGATAAATGGTCTAACCAGTCTGCCCAGCAAGTGTTTTAGGTAAGTACCTGCCGCTCCTTACATGTTACCCAGACATAGAAATATGCATTTATTTATTTATTTTAGAAAGGAATATTCCACTCAGACAAAATTCAAAGTGGCTAACAAAAACAACAATCATAAAAATAACATTAAGTGGAGACAAACTACAAATATGATCCCCTTCCAGAACAGGAATTGTGGACTGGTATAACTCCAGATAAAAGTTTTTTGGGAAATGTAATACCCCCAAGCAAAGTTCAGGGTTGTAAAAATCAAAAAACTTGATTGAAAAAATATGTTTTAAATAGGTTCCTAAAATCTTTAGCACTAGTTGTTAAATGCAATTGTTCAGACAACATGTTCTAAAACATTGGACCTGAGAGAGAGAGAGCTTTTTCCCAGGTCTCAGCAAGGTGGACAGCCTTTAAGGATGGTATATTGTGACGAGCAAAGGGCATAGGAAGGATTGTATATTTGTAGCATCCTATTAATCCAAGATGACTCAGTTATCCCCCAGCAGTTTCTAAATTAATGTTAAGGTTTAATACTTTACTCTCCATTCCGCTGGGAAGTTTCCTGAGGATTGGAATGATATGCTCACTCATGCATATTCACACCTATAAAAAATATAGGCCGCTGTGTTCTGAACAAACTGCAGCTTGTGGAGTAAAGAGCTTGGGACACCAAGACAGAGTGAGTTACAGTAATCAAGGCCAGTAAACTGTAAGGCTTGAAATACTCTCTGAAAATCCTGTGTACTCAATAAAGATCATAATCCACATTGCAACTTAAATTTAAAAAATGCTGCCTTAACAATTCCATTGTTCTGAGAGCTCATAGATAAGCTTGAGTCAAGTTTGACACCCAGACTTTTTGATTTGTGTCGGTATCAATATCTGATTACCCTCAAAAGGAAAAAAAAAAGGCAAGTTTACCATATGCTAGAACACATTCTAAAATTATAATTTCAGTTTTTTCACTGTACAAAGTCAGCTTATTATGATGTAGCCAATGCCATTGCTTCATAGATGAAAAACAGATTGATACTAATTGAATAATAGTATTCCAAGATGATAATGCTGGAACAAACAACTGATTATCATCTGCATATTTAACACCAAGACTAGCCAATAACTTGAAAATCAGAGCTATTTATATGTTAAAAAGTGCTGCCGAGCATGCAGAACCCTGTGGAATGTCAGTCTGAATCATACGCCATGAAGAGATGGAAGATGCTCTACAGATTTGATGCTGGCTATCAGAAAGGTAAGATGCAAACTGTGGAACTGTTCCTCCGATCCCACATTTTCTCAAGCGATAGATCAAAATTTCATGATTTACAGTGTCAAATGCTGTGGAGATGTCCAGCAAGACCAATATATAATGCTGACCATGAGCAAAGCCGCGCCTAGTCATATTGAAAGTAAGGTCTTGGTACTAAAAGACTTCCGAAATCCAAATTGTTAAGGGTTAAGGACCAAATCATTCAGCTGCGAATGAACAGCTACCTCAATTAGCTTTGCAAAAATGATAAAGAAGAAATAGGTCTGTTATTCACTATGCAGACAGGATTTAATTAGGCCTTTTTCAAAAAAATAACAGAAGCCTTGCAAAGGCTAGCTGGAAGAGACCTTCAAGTAAAGATAAATTAATAACTTCAAAAAAAGAGAAACATCTTCTCTAAGGGTCTTCAACAATACTGTTGGGCATGGATTTAATAAAAAGGAAGAGGAATTCATAGCTGAAATAAGCTGTGCCATTTCCTTTACAGAGATCATACAAAAGTTGTCCCATTTCATTACTACATCAAAAGGTGCCAAAGAAAAACAGGTTGTTAGAAACTTTGGACAGAGTCATGAGCTTATCTTCAAAGAAATGTGCAAAGTCTTCCCAAAGTCTTTATCGAGCCTGATGGTGAACTAGTTTTCTGAGAATTACTCCCAGTGGCACATGTAAAGTATTCAATTGTTTGAAACGTTCCCTTGAATTAATACCAACTTCCTTAATTCTAGTTGAAAAATAGGTTATCTTTTTGGTGTAGCAGAGGTTTCCCCATTGCTTCATTTCCATTCTCCAGGCAGTAGGGATTGTCTGTGTTTGTCCTATGCCCTTTTGAGTTTCATTACCGTTCTTCTTTTCACTCTCTCTTCTGGGAAGGCATTCCATGCATCCATCACTAGTAAATGCAATAGGAAAACCAGTACTACATATCCCTGCATGCAATGGGGTAAAACTAGGACTGGCTCGACTTGTTCCCCTGGACATGGAGTTATATGATCATGCTACTAGTGCAGAAATGTGAATATTTGACTTATATTTGTAGACTTGACATTTACTTCAAACCATTTGGGATCTGACTTGGACTTTTAAAGTGGTTGAAAGTGAAATACTTCGATCCAGTCAGCAGCAGAAGAAATGACTCAAAGCACCTTTACTGCTATTTTGTTTTTCTTTTGACTGCCAAGCCCAAATTGATTCAGTGTGAGAAGGAGAACAATGTGTTGAACGCTGCTGCTTCTTCCAGTTCGATTCAGCCCCTGGTCTCTCATGGCAATTCCACAAGGAACAGGGAATACAGCTTGAGCCCATTCTGCAGGCACAGAATCATGGGAGACAGGGACACTGGACATGGTTACCTGGCAATATTAATTACAATGTCATGCCATGTTTATGATGCTGCACTGCAGTATGAAGGCTTTGGATGTATGAGCTTATAGGTCTCAAGGAACATGATAATAGGGAGGCCATTTGGGAACTATTTATTCTTCCTTAATGATGGCTCCTGCACAATTCATCTTGGAAAGAAGTTGAGTTTTTTGAGGGGAGGGTTTTAAATTTTATGTAATGAAACTTTAAAAAAAATTGAAATCACAAACATAAGAAAATATTACAGAATTAGAAAAGAATACATATGAATATTCTTTATTAAATCCAAATAATACCTTTTTGTAATAATAAGATGCCTATGTAACCTTTGCCGTTCCTCTAGCTTGGACGGGCTCTGTTGGTGTGGAAGCCTGCGGTGATGTCACTGCCAGAGGCTGCCAGTGCAGATGGCTCCAAGCACTGACAGTGAGCTGCTAAAAGATGAGAGGTGGGAAGGGACTGGAAGTCAGGCATTTCTCAGAGGGAAAGTATTGCGGATGATTTATGAACCCTGCACCTACTTTTTTGCTGCACAATGCTGCACATTTCAGACTTACAAAAGCAGGTTTGTGTATATGTGGATTTATGACGGTGCATGTGCAGGATCCCTCAGGTAACAGGGCAGATGAAGAATTCCAAGTGCTACTGTTAATGCAGCTCCAAGAGAAATACTGTAAAAATAAGTGGGATTTTAGGATGGGCGTATGCAGATATTTTATATACCCTTCACAGGACTACTACAAACCATATTCCTGTAATTCCACGAAATCACATTACACACTGTTTAACGTGGCTTTCATTTATGCTTTTTCCTTTTTTTTTTTTGTATTAGGTGGGGGCGTAGCCAAAAATGAATTTTTGGCTGGGCCCAAAGTTAACATGAGTGGGCACTAAACACTCGATTCCCCTCCCCCCAAGCCCATCTCCAGCCTCCTCCTCACACTCAAGCCCATCTTTGACCCTCCTCCCCCTCCTCAGTAGTGAAAGAGGTACCTTTCTGAAGCCGGATGGAGGAGGGGGAGATGTGCTGACTCAGCACATCGCCGTGGGGGGGAGGCCCTTCCCTTCCCTTCCCTTCCCCCCTCCCCCTCCTCCATCCGGCTTCAGAAGGGTACCTCTTTCACCACTGCCAGATCAGATGAGGGCTTCTTTACCCCCCTTTTATCATTTTTCAGACCTGAATAATAAGGGCTTCCTCAGTTCTGCTCCTCTCCTGATTAGACAATCGTGGTGTGGAGTCAGGGTGCTGCATGCAAGGCAGCCAGAGTGGTCCACCAGGCCTGCCTTGCTCACCCTGCTTCTCTTGCTCCCACGTAGGGTGCGTGCACGCATGCAGTCTGCTCGGCTGCCTACGCGTTCCTTCTCTCCGGCCAATGTGCGTCCTGCGCCTGCGCACGCAGACTCCTCTTGGATGGTGCAGCCGAGCCCTGGCTTCAGACTTGCAGCTTTTTTGTGGCTTTTGTGGGCAAACTTGCAGTTTTTGTGGCTTTTTACGGCTTTTATTCATCATGGTCTGTTGCTGCTGCTGCCGCTGCTGTCGCTCCTCCCGATTGCTGAACTTAGTGCCGCGGCTGCCGCCGATTCCGATTGCCTGCCCTGACTTCTGAGATGGTATTGACTGCACTGCTGCACCGTCCTGGAAAAACAATTTTAGGGGGGGCTTGAATGAAAAGTGGGTGGGGCCTCTGCCCACCCATAGCTATGCCACTGGTATTAGGAGATCAGGATGACCGGCAAGATGACAGTGTACACATTTCAAAGTAGGGTTTTCAGTGGGTAAGGAGGCATGACACCCTCCCGCCTGCTTGCTGTGACCGCCTTTGTCTTCATTTGTAAACCTCCAAATGTGGTGTGAAACAGTTAAGAACAGAGCAGCACACACAATTATATATAATGAGGTCTATATTCACCCACTGGGCAGCTCTGCTAATTATCCGGCTAACCCTGGTCGGGCCACAGGGCTAACTAGTGCTGTATATTCAGTGGCATGGCATAAAATGTATCCGGCTATCCTTAAGACAGCCCTGTGGCCCAACTAGAATTAGCCGTATAAATGAACCGGCTAACTGAATATTTGAGTTAGCTGGATAACTTATCTACTGACCTTTACTCCTATTCCCTGCTCATGACTTAACAGACTAAATACTTATCCACATAAGTGACTTATTTGGCTTAAGTTGCATCCACTGATCTTATCCAGCTGAGTGCCGTTTGGAATATCAGCCACATATTTTTAAAAATCACAGAACCAAACCAAAAACCAGACAGACTAAATTAATACTATATAGACCAGCACAAGAGAGACCTTGAAAGATGTCGATTTCCTTGTACTTGGAAACAGTCATGCCGAGAGGCAGTTTGCAATCCTTGTCACTGTGTTTCAGGAAGCATTCTGGTTTGCAGGGACAGAGAGACAGCCTTGATGCCTTCTGCGGGATTTTTTTTTTTTTTATAAGTCAGTACCCTGCTCCGTTTTAGCAACACAATGGATTAGAGGCCAAATGTCTGTTTAGAATTTTTATTTTGGAGGCTTGCTCATCAAATAAAAACGCCCGACTCAGGCCGAGTTTCACCCACACAATTGGGCTGCCTCAGGGGCACGCTTCTAAAATGCAACCCTGAACTCTCTGTTAACCCGATGGTATGAGATAACAATCATACATACACAAGAAATATTGCATACAGCCCCTGGGGCAGCCCAATTGAGTGGGCGAAACTCGGCCTGAGTCGGGCGTTTTTATTTGATGAGCAAGTCTCCAAAATAAAAATTCTAAATGGACATTTGGCATCAAATCCATTGTGTTGCCCTCACGGCTTTTTTAGATCGCCTACCCTCTTGTTTTATCAACCTGCTCCATGTAAGACTGTGCCATTTGTCTAGTGCATTTCACCTGGGTGGTTTCTAGAAAGAAGATACAAACTGTGGAATAGCTTTGGCTAATGGAGACCAGTCAATATTGTTACAATAAAATGTACAGTGACCAGATTTCACTTCTTTCCCCATTCATATGGCGCCCTAAACCTGGGACCTGTTGGTAGGTGTAAAATGCTTCTAAGAACTTAAGTTCTAGTTTTATTTAATGGTGGGTGTGAAACAAGCATGTGCAGGCAACCAAATATTTTACAGGCAGGGTAGCGGGGTGGGGGGAGGAGTGATACATTTCAGGAAACAAGATTAAGACACGCCAGATCACTTCTAGCTGTCCCTCATATTTCATTGTGTCCCTGTCTCAAAGACCTTACAGTTTAAATCGCGATGAGAGATAAAGTGACTTGCTTGAGGGCACAGAAATATGATTTGAATCCCAGTCATCTAGTTCCTTGTTTATTATTCTGATCACTAGGCCCACCCACCCAGCTTTCCCAAGAAATGTTGGTTAGATGCCATGAAATAAGTAACAGTACCTGTGGTAAAGGCCAGGGGGACCTCTTCCATCCTTATCAAGGGGTGTGCTAACCTTCTCTCCTTTTATACAATGCAACCTGACGTACTTACATTTAATTATATGATGTCAAAAGATCAGGAATGCTGGTCCATGAGCACTGCTCTTTTTTTTTTTTTTGTCCTGGAGACTCCGTCAGCTGATTTACCCCATCATACTCTCTTTGCTGCCACCGACGCTTTATTTAAATGTATACCTGCTGTTGTTGCCAGTGACTGCTGGAAATACCATCACCTATCGCTTGCCAACATATGTGCATGAGAAGAGTGATCGATATCCCGAGTGTAGCTGCTTGGGTTCTGCATTTAAATGCAAAGCCAGAGCTGCTTAGGGTTTCACTGCACCCCAATTCTTCCTTAAATGGTTTTCATCAGCATTGCCGGTCCCTTCTGAGCAAACTGCTTCCAAGAGGGCATTAAAGGGATACTTTATTTATTTTGCAACATATACACTCTGCTTCGATCACCTACGCGCCTCAGCATTGCAGAACGAGCAAAGTAAACACCATTTATGGCGGCAGAAACCTCGGAGTGTGATAAATGGGGGAAACCTAGAATTCCCATTGGGGATGAATGAAGATTAATGTTTTCAGGCATCGGCTGGAAATGAACTTGTGTCATATGCTAGTTTGTTCAGAAGGTGCAGCCAGGATAAATATCTACAATTCCATTTAAAAAAAAAAATCTGCTGGGTTGCTAAAGTAGTGAAATAAATATACCAGCAGGAAAAACAGAGCAGACCATAGGGAGCCTTAATATAACTGGAACACACACACACATACACACAGATGGATTCCCTTCATCTACTCCGCTAGCATGCTTGTGCGCATGGGAGTACATTAAAGATGAAAGAAGTACAAGAATCATCGCTCCTGTTGTTGGCTGTCTCAGTGCAGACATCAATAGCTTCGCGAGGCACGTGAAGCGAGTTTGCCATCTCTCCCAGGTGGTCTTTCGAGGGTAGCACTGTACCAATGTGGGTAAAGCCAACCTTGCTGCCTAGGGAGTATTTGTTCGGTTCTCCAAGGAAGGACCGGTGCTCTTTAATATGTTTGTAAATGATCTGGAAAGGGGCACGACGAGTGAGGTGATCAGATTTGCAGATGACACAAAAGTATGCAGACTAAGTTAAATCTCAAGCAGATTGTAAAGAATTGCAGGAGGACCTTGTGAGACTGGAAGATTGGGCTTCCAAATGGCAGATGAAATTTAACTTGGACAAGTGCAAAGTGATATATATATAGGGGAAAATTAACCCTTGCTGTAGTTACACAATGTTAGGTTCTATCTTACCACCCAGGAAAAAAATCTAGGCGTCATAGTGGATAATACATTAAAATCATCGGCCCAGTGCGCTGTGGCAATCAAAAAAGCAAACAGAATGTTAGGAATTATAAGGAAGGGAATAGAAAATAAAACGGAGCATGTCATAATGCCTCTGTATCACTCCATGGTCAGACTGCACCTTGAATACTATGTGCAGTTCTGGTTACCGCATCTCAAGAAAGATATAGTTGCACTGGAGAAAGTGCAGAGAAGGGCAACCAAAATGATAAGGGGCATGGAATGGCTGCCCTATGAGGAAAGGCTAAAGAAGTTAGGACTGTTCAGTTTGGAGAAGAGACGACTGAGGGGGAATATGATAGAAGTCTAAAAAATCATGAAATGACTTGAACAAGTTAAAGTAAATCAGTTATTTACTCTCTCAGATAATAGAAGGACCATGAAGTTAGCAAGGAGCTCATTTAAAACAAATCAAAGAAAATTCTTTTTCACTCAGCACATAGTTAAGCTCTAGAATTCATTGCCAGAGGATGTGGTTACAGCAGTTAGTGCAACTGGGTTTAAAAAAGGTTTGGATAAGTTCCTACAGGATAAATCCATAAACTGCTATTACAGTAATTAATAAGCAATAGTAGCTTATGATCTTTCTAATGTTTGGGTGCTTGCCAGGTACTTGTAACTTGGATTGGCCACTGTTGGAAACAGGATACTGGGCTTGATGGACCCTTGGTCTGACCCAGTATGGCATATCTTATGTTATGTTCCAAGGCTGTCCATCTCCTGCAAAATCACCAAATTGATGCAAAGTAGTTTCTCTGCTTAACTTACCTGAAATGCCATACCTCCATATTGCTGTGCACTACAGGTTAATAAGCCAGGATTGGGTAGATAAGTCCATGGATTCATCAGATCATTGGTCTTCATGCATCAGAGCTAGTGTTACATGTGCCGTCCACGGCAGACCCGCGGCACGGCCCTCTCACCATTCCACAAGGACTCCAGCCTCTGGTTCCTCCTCGCAGGTGGTGGTGGGCTGCCAGCTCCGTCCTCGGGCCTCCCCAGGTGCCTCCAAACCTGCTACAGACTCTGGTGATCCCGGTCCTGATGCTACTACTCATCGGGCCTCTCCGCGTGATCCGCAGAGAGACGCCACCACTCACGCCGCACCCCTCCCTAGGCGCGCGCACATTGCTGATCCTTATGTAGGGACCGCAGTGGGAACCTAGCCGTGGCCCCAGATGATGACGTCAAACTGTTCATAGTATTTAAGCTCAGGCTCCGCTCCATAGCGTTGCCTTTGCAACAGGTCTCTTCGCTGGTCGAGTACTCGTTGCTACTAAGAGATTCGTCTCTTCCCTGCATTCCTGTTCCTTGTTGTTCCTGGTTCTATTTCCTTGTTCTTGTTCTGCTTATGCTTCGGATTGCCTACACGGACTTTGACTTTGCTTTGACTGACTACGCTACAGCCTATCTCCAGATCCAGACCTCTGTTTCGCCTGACTATGCTACAGCCTATCTCCAGCCCAGACCTTTGCTTCATCCGACTAGGCTATTGACTATCTCCATGATCAGACCTCAGCCTTGCTTGCCATTGCCTCTGGATTGCCGCCATCCCTGATTCAAGCCTACCATTGGACGCCTCTTCTGTTTACTTCCTGGACGTGGATTCATCAGGCTTTGGCCTACCTTTACTCGAGAGCCCTCTGTCTGCCTTCGTTTCATTGGTGCCCGAGTTTCTAGGACATTATCCAGTCCAAAGTAGATCTGTGCCATCCCTCACCTGCTGTCTTTGGGTTGAACCAACTCCTACTACAACTACATTCAGAGGCCCACCTAAGTCCTGCCGGCTCCGGCACCCAAAGGCTCAACCCGTGGGGAACAAGGGCTGGTATAGGTGAAGCTCCAGCGGCCTCTGCCTATCAGCCCACTCCACCTGCCGACGGTGAGGACCCGTAGCTTCTTACCTACAGGTTGCGTTAACCCCACCTCGGCCCAAGGGTCCACCTCCGACGCAACAGTCAGCTTATGCAGGGAAGGATTGGTATGAACAGTGAAGATCCCCAAAAAGTGATGGGATACAGCATGATGTGCCTTTCATTTCCCCCTTCTTCCAAAGCAAAATACTATTTTAAAAAGGCCTTTCCTTATATCTTTCTTGTCTCATTTTTCCTCCTGCCATTCGTGTATGATGTTGCTAAAAAAAAAAAAAAAAAAAAATTACTGTAGCTCCCTACAAACTATGTACACAAGACGTCCCACTAGGGCTCACTCAGTAGTAGAAAACAGTGCCCTATATGCATTCCTTCCTAAACTTCAGCAAGAAATCAAACATTATGCTGTTAAGAGCTTTTAAAGCAAAATCAGAACATAGCAAATACTTCTCTCCTGATTTAATAACTTTAACAAACTGATATGGTTTTAATCAAGATATTTAACCTTCTATTAAAAAATATTACATTAATCTTCCATCAATTGTTTCTGCAGAATGTAACCGTCTGTACTTATCACCTTATTTAATTTCACTGAGGTGTTTAGTTTCTCTTCCTTTTGTTTGGTCCTGGGTAGAAGCTACCTAAGTTTTCTCTCCCTGTTCCTTTTTAGGTATGCTTGTCAGTGTAAGCACCTATTGCCGACAATCAGTCTATCCATCTGTCTAGTCATTTTCAGGACCACCTGACCCCAAGGCTAGATTTAAGTTGGGTGCTCCCACAGGCATTAGGACAGGGAAGGTATGCTCCCCACCTTCCTCCTGATCTCATGTAATCAAATCTACTTACTACTACTACTACTACTACTACTACTATTACTACTACTACTACTACTATTACTACTACTAGAGCACTGTACAAAAACATGTAAGAGACAGTCCCTTCCTAGTAGAACTTACAATCTAATCAAGACAAATATACAGGACAAATGTAAAACAGACTTCGGGAGTTTAATTTATTAAGACAATGGCTAAAAATTAATGAGGGTGTAAACAGGACAACCGGGGGTTAAAATTTAAAAGCCATCTCAAACAACTGAGGTTTTAAACAGAATAAGGCAAGAAAGGGAGCATGGTTCACCAGCTCAGGAAATCTATTCCAAGCACATGGTGCAGCCAAGTGGAGAGGGCAAATTTGGGAATTGGAGTTAGAAAAGAAAGCATAGATAGGAGTGACTTGCCTGATGACTGACGTGCATGAGGAGGGGTGTAAAGAAAGAGAAGGGAGGAGAGGTAGTGAGGATCTGCAGAGTAAAGGCTTTTGTAGGTGAGTAAGAGGAGCCTGAACTGTATGCGGGCAGGGCCGGTGGAACCACTAGGTGAACTAGGCCTGGGCCTAGGGCACTGACCATTAGGGGGCACGAGCCATGTGGGGCCACGAGCAGAGGCGCCAAAGAGGAGTGGAGATTCAGCAATCTCCACTGCTCTTTGCCACAGTGATGCCGCCATTCATGGCCCCCCATGGCTCATGCCCCCTAATGGAGGTGGCGGTGCAATGGGGGAGGGGGCGACGGTGATAGTGAGGGGGGGGAGGCAGCATGAGGCAGAAGGTGCCTAGGTTGCCTATCCCCTAGCACCAGCCAAGTATGCAGGAATGGATAGGGAGCTTAGTGACTTGAGAACAGGGGTTACATGGGTGTGGCAAAAGCTAAGTCACTCAGCTGAATTTTGGATGGATTATAGTGGAGAGAGATGGCTTGCCGGGAGACCTGTGAGGAGTAGGTTGCAATAATTTAAATAGGAAGTGATGAGAGAGTGGATAAAGGTTCTGGTAGTATTTTCAGAAAGGAAGGGACACATTTTAGTGATATTATAGAGAAAGAAATGACACATTTTAGCATTGTTTTGGATATGTGTAGAAGGTTCAAAGATGACTATAAGGTTTTGGGCTGAGGAGACTGGGAAGATTACAGTGTTATTCACAGAACCAGAGAAAGGAGGAAGAAGCGAAGTGGGCTTGCTGAGAAATATAAAGAGCTCTATCTTGACCATGTTGAGTCTAAGGTGGTGGTGGGACATTCAAGCAGCAACGTCAGACAAGCAATCTGAGATGTGGGACTGGATTCCTGATGAGTTTCTGGTGTAGAGAGGTAAATCTGGGAATCAGCACAAAGATGGTATTAAAACCATGAGAGAAAATCAGAGTCCCAAGGGGATTAGTGTACAGAGAGAAGAGGGTCCAGGACAGAAACCTGAGGCACACCAATTGACAGTGGGATGGCAGTAGAGGAGAATCCACCAGAGGAAACACTAAAAGTGTGTTGGGAGAGGTAAGAAAAACTAAGACGGTATTCTGAAATCCAAGTAAGGACAGAGTAGGAAGGAGTAGGTGCTGATCAACGATGTCAAAAGCAGCAGATAGGTCAAGGAGGATGAGGACTGAGTAAAGACCTTTGTCTGCCATTTGGCGTTAGCCATGAACATGTCATTGGAAACTTTGGCAAGGGTATTTTCTGTGGTAAAGTAGACTGGAGTGGATCAAGGATGGCTTGAGATGAAAGAAAGTCAAGTCATCAGCGCTGAGCAACACATTCAAGTAGTTTGGAATGAAAAGGGAGGGGGAGATGGGAAGATCGCTGGTAGGACAGGTGGGATCCAGTGAAGGGTTTTTTAGTAGGGTGGTGTGATCATAGCATGTTTGAACTCAGCAGGAATATAAGCAGTGGAAAGTAATAGACTGAGGATGTGACAGAGTGCAGTGGAGCTAGAGCTGAGGAACTGGGTGGGAATGGGGTTAGAGGAACAAGCAGTGAGTTGGAAGGAGGAAAGAAGATGGGCAGTTTCCTCTACTGTGAGTTCAGAAAAGGGGGAGAAAGTGGCAGAGACCAGGGGAAGGGTAGAGGAAAGAAGCGGGAGAGAGTGAGATAGAGTGACCTTGTTGAGAATTCAAAATTTATCTTGTGAATCTTATTTATTTAGTTATTTTGAACATGTAAAAAACTGCTAATCACAAATGTATTGTACTCAGCGGTATACAGTTAATGTGATTATGGGCAGAGAGTGAAGGGGGAAGGGAGGTGAAGAAAGTTTGAGGAGGGAATTGAGCGTGGCAAAGAGAGTGAGGATTGGATGCAAGAGAGTTTGTCAGATGGATGTAGTGGTCTTGCTTGGCAAGACCACTAAATCCATCTCAGGGCTGGTGCCCAGACCCTCCTACCTCTAAGTCCTTGTGCTAGCCCTATAGAAGCAGAGAAATTCAGAGCAAGACCTCCTGCAGCTGTCATACACTTACAGGTCCTGCAGTGCTCTGCCCCCTCCTTCTGCATGGGCTTCTTGTTGCTACGGAAAAGTATTCAAGAGACATTGGAAGAGGATGCCGCAGGGCCTTTTAGTGACAAATCACTCCCCGGGGTGGGAGTGATTTGTCACTGAAAGGGGTGGGGAATAGAGATTTGTGGCTACAGGGCCTTTCAGTGCATGGCAGCTGCAGGAGATCCTGCACTGAATTTCTCCAGTTAGTGCTGTGGGGCTGGTGGCCAACTGGCCATAGCCCCAGGTTCCAGCTGGGAGCAGTGATAAAAGTCCGGCCCCTTTAAAAAATTTGGCTCTAGATGTAGCTGCCTATGTTGCCTATTTCTAAATAATCCTGGCCTGCCTGAACCCCCAAACGTGCCCCTGAGTTTTGCAATGCCTATTACTTTTTCAGCTTGTTTTAAACCAAGATCTCTACACCTTTTCTCCTCTTCTCGCCCTTGGCTTCTAAAGGTCTGAGACAGAAATAGAAACTGCTTTATTTTATATATCTGTCTTCATGCTGGCATGCACTTTTTATACACCCTTGTGTGCTGTTCTGATATTTTGGTTTGGGAAAGGATTCCAGCATAGGTCTTTGCAGTCCTAAAGCAGGGAATGAGGTTGCGGCTATAATTGTTACTGGTTGCAGAATAGTTACAAATATGAGAAGACGATGAAGTAAAATGCCTTTCCCTTGCTCATTAGAGGATGGGTGATGTCGGCGTGCCTGGTTCTGGTGAAAACTGGACCTTTTGGAGGGTGTGATTCCTTTGACTGGATGTGCGTTGGAATGAAGATTTTTTCCAAAGCTTTTGCCATGCACGGAGCTTTGCAAGAGACCTAAGATCACATTTGAAG
This sequence comes from Rhinatrema bivittatum, assembly GCF_901001135.1. NCBI lineage: Eukaryota > Metazoa > Chordata > Amphibia > Gymnophiona > Rhinatrematidae > Rhinatrema > Rhinatrema bivittatum. The sequence goes on along the minus strand of NC_042616.1, from coordinate 67,940,737 downwards.
GGACTGATGCAATATCAAAAGCTTCTCTATCACAACATGCAACTGATGTATTTTTTCATGAGATGTAATTATACTTTACTATGTTTTAAAGCATGAATGGAGTGGCATGAGTAAAAGCATATCAGTAGTTTACTCTTTGAAAAAATAAAAAAAAGACTAGGGGACATTCCATGAAGTTACTAAGTAACACATTTAAAACAAACTGGAGAAAATATTTTTTTTCACTCAACGCACAATTACGCTCTGGAATTCATTGCCAGAGGATATGGCAAAGGCAGTTAGCATAGCTGGGTTTAAAATAGTTTGGACAAGTTCCTGTAAGAAAAGTCCCCCAGTTTATTCATGGGCACAAGTAGCATGTAATCTGTCTTGTATTTTGGATCCTGCCAGTTACTTGTGACATGAATTGGCCACTGTTGGGAACTGGATACTGGGCTTGATGGACCCTTGGTCTGACCCAGTATGGCAGTTCTCATATTCTTATGTCATGGTTTAACATCTTTCATTTTTAGGTAGTGAGTTGCATATAAAATGTGATTATTCTTTATCTTTCTTTACCTGATTTTCCAGAGATCACTAAAATTTATTAAAGCTAATCCCACGGGGACTGACTCTGACCTAGATATCACTAGATATGTTAAAGTTACTATCTTTTCTTCTTCTTGCTCCTAGTTGTACAACTCCTTGTTTTATTGTAACTGCATCTATACTATGTTTAATACATATTATCTCGTTCTCTGTTACGGTTATCACCCCATTGTTTATTGTAAACCGGCTTGATGTGACATTTTCACGAATGCCGGTATAGAAAAAATCTAAATAAATAAATAAATAAATAAATAAATATCACGATTACCAATGGATCTGATTGCATGGCACCCATGAAAGTGAATATTTCTAGTGTTTAAAAGGGAAAAGGGAAACTCATCTTGGGGAGGGGGAAGCTACTCATAAGGTTGCAAAGAGCTGGAAGAGGCCTCTTTTTTGCTCCATCCAAGCATCCTCCTCCCCCCCCCCCATTTTTTAATGAATAAAACAGCACAAAAAATCCCAAAGTAAGACAATGTGTTTATTTATTATTTGTTTGTACATTTCTTATATTCCACAATGTCTGAAAAAATGTTCAATGCAGATTTTAAAGGACATCGATAATAAAACACAAAAACAAACTAAGCATAACTAAAACTGAACAACAATAAATATCCATATCTTGTATGGTCACATGAAAGGACATACCCATGATCATACCTGAAATTCCCTTTTATATTTTGTTTTGCATGCCCTTAGTAATCCAGCCTCCCTATCCATTTGTGCCCACACAAGATTGGCATCAGAAGGGCAGAGTAATGGGCAGAGTATGAGTCCATCCAGACACATAGATGTTCACCTGGAATTTGGAAGATGCAAATGCACATAAGTAACCATGCTGAGAACCATGCCCCCTCATTACATATAACGGAGTGGTGATTTTCTGCCAGGTGGCGCCCATGTCATCAACCTGGAACCCTTTTGAACTTGCTTCCTTTTCCTCATTGTAGCTGGAGAGGGAGATGGAGGCCATCACTTACTCTGACCTGGTACCTTTTTTTTTTTAAATAAAATTACCACTGGAAACAATATGGCAGCAAGATTCCCAAAGTGTAGCATCGGGGGCATGGATGGCAGCAAGATACTTAAGGTATAGTGTCAGGAGCATGGCAGCAAGGCAGTGTGGCAGCTAGACCCCCAAGGTGTAAAGATTGAGATAAGGCAGCAAGGCGTACCGGCAGCAAGAACCCTAAGTTGTAGAAGGTGTACAGTAGCAAGGAAAAGTGGCATCAAGACCTCCAAGGAGTAATGAAAGAGTGTCAGCAAGACCTCCAAGTGCAGCATCAGGGGCATGGCAAATAGACAGATAGACCCCCAAGTGTAGCATAAGGGGCACAACAGCAAGGCAGAGTGGCATTAAGAACCCTAATGTGTAGAGTCTGAGAAATGACAGCAAGGCTCAGTGCTAGCATGATCCCCAAGGTGTATTGTCAGTTCTGGAGCAGTTTCACCTTGGTTGGTCCTCCATCCTGTCTACTTGCCCTCTTCTCCCCTCTTGGTTTTGAACTGGCTACTGCCGCATTCAGGAATTTCTTGGTTGCTAAACGTATACATATTAGTGTCACTGCAGCACTTTTCAATGGGTCATAGACTTGATTTGGAGACATGAGTGAATGAACCACTTTTTTTTTTTTTAATTTGTGAGCACTTCCATTCGTTTCAGGGATCAATGAATGAAACAAAAATGGTCCCATTTGGTGTATTTTACCCATTCATTTCAAATGAAAGCACATCCTTACTGTTAATTGAATATGTCAGTTATTTGAGAGCCCCCTGCTTTTGCTAGCATTAAGGCCCTAATGCAAAATGATAAATGACCCTATAAGTTAGCTCCTCCCCTTTATGCCCCCATCCCTCCCACTGCTTATCTGGCTAACTACATAGCTGGTTAAGGAATTATCTGGCTAAGTGGCAGCCACTTAATGAGGCTGCATAATCAGACACTGCCACTTATCTGGATAAGGCGGAGCTTATCCAGGTAAGTGGCGCTGAATATTGGGCCCACTTACTTTTTGTCCAGAGTAGTGAAGTATATGTCCCATCAGGTCCTAGGTATCGAGCAGTCAAATAGCAGTCTAATCTCTCTGATGTCCATCAGGAATTTGTTTGGGGAAGTAGAGTCGGGTGGGGGGGGGGAGGTTACAGTGAGGGCACTCTTCAATGTTATTTATTTATTTATTTATTTATTTAATGTTTATTTGTGTAGCTGCAGTTAATAACTTTTTCAGCAGAGGTAGTAACCAGTCTCAAACATCATCAGTATTTAGAGATTCTGAACCTCAAACTTAAAAACACATTTGGATTGCCTCTTGTTTTTCCGAGTCAGTTGTTGGTAAACTGAAGCAGTATTTCATGTCAGCTGAAGAGGGTTGCTGCTGATCAACTACTGTGCATTGTGCCAAGTGCTTCTTATTGTTGTTCAAAAAGGCCACTTGAAAAGTGAAAAGCAACATCTTCACTTCTGTAAGCTAAATGTAAAGCAGTAGGCTCTCTCTCAGTAGGAGCTACTGTGTATAATATCAGTTACTATAAACTTCACTTTTTATAACAGGCTTTCTGACTGTTGAAGTTTCAGTTGCTCCTGAAGGACAGGCGTTGCATAATATTATGCCAGAAAGGGTGGTGGATGCTTGGAACAACCTGTCAATAGAGGGGGTGGGGACAGAAACATTGACAGAATTCAAGAAAGCATGGGATAAGCACTGAGGATCCCTAGTAGTAGGGAAGCAAGTATAAAATTAGAGATCAAGTAGCACAGGGGTGGCCAACTCTGGCCCTCGAGAGCCACAAACAGGCCAGGTTTTCAGGATATCCACAATGAATACTCCTGAGAGAGATTTGCATGCACTGCCTCCATTGAATCTGTCTCTTGCATGTTCAGTGTGAATATCCTGAAAGCCTGGCCTGTTTGTGGCTCTCGAGGACCGGAGTTGGCCACCCCTTAAGTAGGGTATGCTGAACTGCTGTAGGAAGTTAGCAAGCGTAGAAGAAATTGGCTTAGAGGTTGGGTTCTGTGTTTGTATAATCCATCATTGCAGTACTGGGTAGATAACAGGTGACTTGGGGGCTTGGAAAGCCTGAACAAAGTTTTGTCAGTGGCTCCTTGTCCAATGGTCAGGGAGCATCCTAATTACCATTCATGCCCTTCAATTGTCTGGCTAAGAATGCCATCCTGCCACAAGGTGGATGCACTTTTGGTATTTTGCCACCTTGCAATGTCTTGGTTAAATGCTGCAGAACAGGTGGCACAAATTCATCATGGAAAATGGTGGTGAATTTCATGAACAAACTGTGGGTAAAAATATGAAATTGATGCTATGTTAAGGGGTCTCCTTTTTGGATACAGGGATCATTGTTTGTTTGGGATGTGAGTTTCTGCACTTTTATGTGTGTGGGGGCCAGGGGGAGAGGGGGAAACTAGCTTGCAATATATCACTTTATATTTTCACTGGTGGGGTTTTTTTTTTTTTTTACAGATGAAGGTCACCACTACTTGTTTGCTCCATGTGATTTATTTATTTTGATGGCCAGCCAAGATTTCATGTTATTGCAAGGCCTTTATTTCTTCCAGGAATTTTCACAGATTGCTCTCTGAAAAGCACAGCTAAGTCATGGAGTTGTGGTCTGAAAGGCATGGAAAAAGTCGCTCAGGTTGGGGATTCAGGCTGTGATATCTGTAACATCTGGTCCCCGGTTACTTTAAAACTGCAACGTTAACAGCTCGCTAGAAATTACTACGAAGCCTTAGAAGGTGACGCCATCCGCCTTTTATCCTTCTCCTCTCATGGCTCGCTGTAATTACAGAGGGGCATCAAAGCCAGGCTTCCCAATCTCAGAGCACAGCCAGTTCAGTCTCGGAGAGGTGTAGCCCTGCTTCTGCATCAGTATGGCTGGGCTCCAGTTCCTGGAAAGCATTGTGATAGGAGACTTGCATTGGAGCAAAATCTCTCTTGAAAGCCAGCAGACATAGGAAGCCAGGATGTGCTTGTTGCTTGTTTTACTATTCTTCATTTTTTGTTTAGGCTGATCGCTAGTGATGGGCAGTAGACAGACACCCTATGATGCTTGAAAATTGTTTTGGTGCACTCACTCTGTATTCTGCCTTCTGGGTTAAAGATGCAGTTAAAGTTTGGGGCCCAACATTTCTGTGAATGTTAATAAGTCCTCCAACCCTACTCTTGCAGCTTTTTATTGTATTCATTTGATTTATATTCTGCTTTTCAGGCACGTCAGAATGGATTACATTCAGGTACTAAAAAACCTTTCGCTGTCTGCAGAGGGCTTACAATGAAAGTGGGAGATGTATCAAGCTGCAATATTTTAACGTGGGAGGGGTGAAACATCACAGGGTGGTCCTGCTATAATTTGCCCTTTCCTGACAAAATATTGTGTCAATATTGCCATGTTAATTTTTATCGTGGAAAAGCTCTGTGACAAAAAAGAACATGACAGAGGGGGCAAAAACATGTGAAGGTGGCTCACTTCGCATGGGGGCTGCCTTAGTTTTAAAGGGCAGCTTGAAACCCACTCCCTCCCAAAAGTGTCAAAAATACCCCCGGGGAACCAAGCAGACCCCTCCCAAACCCCACCTTGAATACTGTGTTATGCACCTTGAATACTGTGTACAATTCTGGTCACCGCATCTCAAAAAAGATATAGTTGCAACGGAGAAGGTACAGAGAAGGGAAACCAAAATGATTAAGGGAATGGAACAGCTCCCCTATGAGGAAAGGCTGAAGAGGTTAGGGCTGTTCAGCTTGGAGAAGAGACAGCTGAGGGGGGATATGATAGAGGTCTTTAAGATCATGAAAGGTTTTGAACAAGTAGATGTGAATCGGTTATTTATACTTTCAAATAATAGAAGGACTAGGGGGCATTCCATGAAGTTAGCAAGTAGCACATTTAAGACTAATCGGAGAAAATTCTTTTTCACTCAACGTACAATAAAGCTCTGGAATTTGTTGCCAGAGGAGGTGGTTAGTGAAGTTAGTATAGCTGTGTTTAAAAAAGGATTGGATAAGTTCTTGCAGGAGAAGTCCATTAACTATTATTAATCAAGTTTACTTAGGGAATAGCCACTGCTATTACTGGCATCAGTAGCATGGGATCTTCTTAGTGTTTGGGTAATTGCCAGGTTCTTGTGGCCTGGTTTTGGCCTCTGTTGGAAACAGGATGCTGGGCTTGATGGACCCTTGTCCTGACCCAGCATGGCAATTTCTTATGTTCTTATGTCCTATCAAGGTGGCACCAAGTCTAAAATTAAAACAAAAAAGATTTTAAATTGTCTGTGATGCCTTGCCCCCTTCCCCCTTTCCCCCTTTCCCCATCACCCCAAACCCTTTCTGCTCCCATACTGCCCTTCCAAAACATTTAGGCCCTGGTAGTCTAGGGTTGCCCCCAGACTCCCCCTAGAAGAAGACGTACTGGTTGTATAGGGGCAGCCCGGAGCACCCCCTAGTTCCAGGCCGGTTGCCGCCATATTCCAAAATGTTCCTGACCGGCCCTGATACGTGAGGGAGAGGAAGAGGAGACCACCGTAGACTACCATGGCCTAATTAATTTGGAAAAGGGATCCAAGCAGAGGGGGGGGGTTTGGGAGGAATGGGGGGAGCTATTACCGAGGACTCGTCTCTGGTTGGGACAGGAGTTTTTTTCAACAAAGAGGAAAGGTTAAAGAAGGGGCAGGGTGTCACCATGTGATTAAAACATTTTTTTTACATTAATATTTTGACTCTGAACCACCTCGATAGGTGGCGAGGTGGTAAGTGGAGGTCTGCAAAGACCCCTGGTGGAGTTGGCCTTTCGGGCAGAGGCAGTTATTTTTGGGTCACAGGACCCTCTAAGAGTCCTCTAGTTTAGGGGATATCGAGATGCGCATTAGCATCCTGATGTTCTCTCGAGAAAATAACTACACCTTCTTGAAATGTGACAAAATGACGTCTATTTCTTTTGTAAGTCAGCAGCTTTATTTTATTGGCATTGTATTGCCTGTGCATTAGCTTCCTTGCATGCATTAGGCAATTTATGAATGCAAGTGCACACAAAGCAGCTAATTCTAAAGGAGGATGGATAATTGTTTAACAAAGCACACAATATGGCTGTATTGCTTGATAAACACTGTTTGATGACCATTATAGAATTATCGTGGGTTAGTAAATCTAACCCTGCATTTTGCTCCTGAGGCAGTGGAGGGTGAAGTGACTTGCCCAAGGTCACAACGATTGGCAGAGGGATTTAAACTGTGGCTTCCCTGCTTCTTAGTTTGCTGCTCTAACCCCCTAGGCTACTCCTTTACTGAAAATGGTGGGAGAATCTGATCCTTGAATTTAGTCTAATCCAGGTTTTACAGTAGGGTTAAATAATCATAGAAACTGGAGCCACAAGGGGTAGCTCTGGGTCCCCCCAGCGTGCTTCTTCCATCCACAGAATGCCGAAAAATGACAGAAAAGGCAATGAAGTCAGAATCCGGATGTGAAGGCATTCCAGCCGTCTGAGCGACAGGGGCTTGGATGCACCACTGTTTTATTACAGCGTCTGCAGTTTTCCGTCATCAGAGTGGAGGGAGAATGAACATTTCCCTGCAGCCCCTCCCCATCACATTGCTTACATCTGACCAAACTTCTGCCCTGTACAAACAGTTCGCTGTTCTCTTTGCAATGCGATTCCCCCCTGTCCCCCAGCCTCCCCCTTCTCCTCCACCCCCTACTGAAATGGCTACACTTAGTTCAGCACCATTGCAAATGAGGTGTACAGTCTGGGTGGTCACGACAGCTGGCACTCATACAGTTCACGGGGAGATGGGAACACATTGGCAGCTACCACCGCCTTCAGCTTGTTGGGCAAGGAAGAAAAAAGGCAGGCGGTGAAGGGCGCAGCTGCTGTGTGCTCTGCCTGGGGCTTTTGCTTTTGTGCCTGCATCTCACAAGCTCCCTTTCTAAACCATAAGGTCCATATTCATAGGAGTTTGTCTGAATAACTTTTGAGGTAGCCGGACAAACCCTGAGGTTTGAATATCTGGCCATAGGACAAATTGTATCCAGCTAAGTCATTATTTATTTATTTATTTATAACTTTTCTATACCGAAGTTCAAATAACAGAGTTAATTATCACTCCATTGCAACCATAAAACAGTGACAAAGTTGTCTTACATAGAACAGGGGGAGAGAAAAACTTGGATACAGCTTAAGCATGGGGAGTAACGTGTCCTAAACTGGTAAGAACTGAGTAGGCTTTTTGGGGTAACAAGGTATTCCGAGGGAGGGGGTAGGAATGAGGGATTGTAAGGGGGTTGGAAGGGGGGGTTTGAAGGTGGGGGGGGGGGGGAGGGTAGTGGAGGGTTACCATAGAATTAATGAAACTAATATACATATATTAATTAGCTTAGGCAGCGGAAGAAAAAGTGCTTAGGCATCTGAGCTTAGGAAGAGAAGGTCCGTGGAGGGTGAGGCAAGGACGAGTGTTATGGGGAGGCTTGTCTGAATAGTAGCGTTTTAAGTCTCTTCTTGAATGTAATTGGGCATTGTTCCAGCCTAAAGTCCGGTGGGAGCAGGTTCCACTGTTTGGGGCCTGCGGTGGAAAAGGCTCGTTTACTAAAGGAGGTTTTGAATGTAGGTGTTCTAAGGTGTTCATTAACCAGATAACATGTATCCCGATAAATTGGAGGCATTCTGGGTATGATCCTGGGAGGAGATAACTGAGCTGGCTTACTTACCTGGCTAACTCCGATATTTCGAGTTAGCTGAATAAGTTATTCGTCCAAGTTCGCACATGCTTTACTGCAGGGTTAAAGTTATCCAGGAACATGTACCTGGATAACTTTAGCCCTAACTGGCTGGTGGATTCAACATTTTAGACAGTTGAGAGATGGGAAAAATAATTTTGTAGGCCTACAGACCTGATCTTCCACCCTCTCACCCCCACTATAAGCCTCAAACTTATGGAGGAGGGACCTAGCGCCCGAACCCATTTGCCATCCCCAAAGTCCACCAAAAGAGCAAAAAGGTCGCAGGCATATGGTCCTGAGGAGCCTGCCTGCCGCCCCCACTGAATTCTGAAATAACTTCTGCCTTCCCTCTCCCTCCTTTCACCTGCAACCCTGACCTGAACCCTCCTGCCCCACTGACACATCCCACATCTCACAAGGTGCTGGACGTATGGTAGTGGTTTGACACTGGAAAATGTGCTGTTCTCATCTCAGGACCCTGGGGTTCTCTGAGTGAAGCTCAAGAATTTGGAGAGAATGCGGATTCTGAATTTTTTTTCCTTCCTTGTTGTGTGCCTCTGACCGTGAACAATTCTCAATTTTCTCTGGCTACTGCAGAAGTTTCAATATCTTTTGCAGGACCGAATGAAGAAATTATACATCGTTGTTGACGCATGTTGGCTTTCAATGCCTCCCTGGTCACTTGTTTGCTTGTCTCTGACTCAGGATATGCCTTTTTTTCAGGGGCTTTCACTAGCTCTACTCCACTTGGAGGTTGTAACCAAGTAATCCTTCCTATGAAACCCTTTGGGGTAGGATTTTATTATATCGTCCTTCCCCAGATATGAGACATGGCACACAGACACAGTGCAGGCTTTTTAATAACACTTAAAAGTCAAAACTTCAGAGTTCACTATTCAATTCAGTGGCTTAGGTCATCAAGCGTTCAAATCAGACAGCTACAAATATAAATCCAGGCTAAACTAGCTTCCAACAGTGCATGATGTTTTGGCCATTCTCTTCTTCAACTCTTTCTAGCAGCTTGTTTTTTTTTTTTAATTTAGTTGTAATTATCCGCAATCATCTTCTGCAGTCTTCTTGTAGTAATCTGAGTTGCTAGAGTTAGTTATCTGTATTGATCCACAATGCGGATGGGAGGAGCAACCAGATAAGGGAGTTATTTCTGGTGTAGTTGTAGGTGGATCCTTGGGCCAGTGGCAGATGACCACGCCCCTGGGGGAAGATCCTGAGAGGGACCACCGGCTAGGCTTAGAGTATGGAGACAGACACACACTAGTTCTTTTATTAAACAGGTTTTGAGAACCACCAGAGGTGGCAGTAGTGAGCTAAAGTGCCTAGCAGGGCTGAAGTCCCTTAGATACTGGAACAGCGATCCCAGGATAGCTGAGCTGTTGAGAAACTGTAGATAGTGAGTAGGCAGGGTATGCAGAGTTCATGAGCAGAACTAGATGACAACACTCACAATAATGGTCTTGTAGAAGCTCAGCAGCTGGAAAGGGTAGGCCCTCGAGAAGCGAGTACCTGGTTCCAGGGAAAGCTCTGAGAGAGCGATGGTAACTCACGATGTTGTAGGCAGGGATAGCTTCCAGGCAGAAGAGAATCAGTAGAGAGTCAGGAACAAGGGCCCTCGAGGAGTGAGTACCGGTTCCTGTCTGTAAACCTGAAAGGCAAAAGAGAGAGCGAGGCTCCCGAGGAGCGGGTACGTCTGGTAAGCTCGAGGAGGCAGAGTAGCTTAGGTAGCGAAACCAAATCTGAATCATAACCTTGACCTTAGCTAACTTTAGCTAACCTTAGCTAACTCGTCTGTTAGCAATTTCAAAGACTTTAAGTATTGGAAGCAGATGACGTCATCTCAGGGGGACACCCCTGAGGTTCGCACCCTTGCTGGTACATCAATCAGAGCGCGTGTGCGCACCCTAGGCTTCAGGCAACATGGCGGAAGTGCAGCATCGAGCCGGTCCGGGGACAACGGAGGAACTCAGCAGGGAGATACCGCGGCAGCCAGCCGTCCTTCAACCCCGGAGGGAGTCACCAATTCAGTAAGGTGGGCGGAGTGGAGACATCGGGCAGTGACGGTCGCAACACTTCTAAGGTCATAGTGCCTGAAGACTACAAACCCCATTAGGCTCTTTGAAATCCTGGCTTAATTTCCTCTTTGGACATCATTAAGTCCTCTAGAGGTAAAATGTTTAAACTTCAGGAGAGTCATACTTAGTACCTGATTCACTAAAAAGCCTGCGTGCTTAAAACCTGGGATTTATGCACATGGCTGGGCCTTGCGCGCACTGTGCGAATTTTCAAACAGGCCCTGCCATGTGCGAAAACCCTGGTATGTGCACAAGTGCCAGGCCTCTTCAAATGGGTGGGCCAGGGGGCGGGGTCTGGTTGGGGATGGGCAGGGCAGGGGGAAGGCCGGGACAGCGCCATTGTATGCTGTCAGCCAGCCGGCTGGCGCGCACAACTTATTTCAGCTCTGCCTGTTACGTCGGAGGTGGATCCTTGGGCTGAGGTGGGGTTGACGCAACCCAACCCATAGGTGAGGGCCTATGGGTCCCCACTGTCAGCAGGTGGAGTGGGCTGAAGCTGGAGGCCACTGGAGTTTCACCTATACCAGCTCACGTTCCCCTCGGGTTGAGCCTTCGGGTGCTGGGGCCGGCAGGACTTAGGCGGGCCTCAAGGTTGAGTACAGGTAGGAGATGCTTCAACCCAGAGATAGCCAGCAGGTGGCGTGGTCCTATCTTGGACAGGACATGGACAGGAACTGAAGCACCAAGGGACAATAAGGAACTGAAAGTGTCTGAGCAAAGGAAGGCCAGAGCCTTAATAGTCCGTGTCCAGAGGATAGGGACAGAGGCATCAGTTTCAAGCTTGAATGGAAGCTGGTGGCACTAGGAAGGTATCTGAGGTGAAGTCGTATGTAGCAATGATCAAGGCACGGAGAAGGCAAGAGTGGTCAGATGTAGCAATGGTCAAGGCACAGAGAAGGCAGGCGTGGTCAGGCATAGCAATGGTAAGGCACTGTGAAGTCAGGAGTGGTCAGACGTAGCAATGATCAAGGCACGGAGAAGGCAGGCATGGTCAGATGTAGCAATGGTCAAGACACGGAGAAGGCAGGCATGGTTAGACATGGCAGAGGTCAGGCTTGCAGAAGGCAGGTGAAATCAGGCTTAGCTGAGTTCAGGCTGGGAGAAGGCAGGCGAAATCAGGCATAGCAGAGGTCAGAACCAAGTAGATGATCCAGTAGACAGACGAGATGAACACAAGGAACAGTAACCAGGAATCAGAGGAAACAAGACAAGCGCAAGGCAACTAGAACTCTGAAACCAGAACAGGAGACCAAGGTGATATGTTACAAAGGCAATACTGAGGAGCGCTGCCTGAGCTTTTATATGTTGAGAGAACTGATGTCAACATCCGGGTCCGCGGCCAGGATCCCGCTGTGGGCCCTACAAAGGTTTGACTGGTGAGCGCGCGCCTAGGGAGGGGTACGGCGCTGCCGGTGGCTTCTCTTCGCGAACCCTGCGGAGAGGCCCGACGGATGGAGGCATCATGGCTGGAGGTCCCAGGAAGTGGAGCAGGGCTGGAGGAGCTGGTGGAAGTCTGAGGTCAGGACTGGTGGCTCACCGCCGCCAGCGACAAGGAGCTGGAGCCCTAAGCTTGTGAAGAGAGGTGAGAGGGCCGCACAGCAGGGCTGCCGCGAGTGGCAAGCGTAACACCGCCCTGAAGTAAGTTGCAAACCAAAAAAAAAAAGATAGGTAGAGTTTAGGGGGTGGGAAGGAGAAGGAAAGAGGGAGGGAGTGTAGGTAGGGGGGTAGGGAAGTTCCCTCCCAGTCCGCTTTTTAATTGGAGTGGACTGGGAGGGAACTGGGGAAGGCCCGATTGAGTCGCCGCGCACAGTTTGCAAAGGTTCACCCCCCCTTGTGCGCGCTGACTGCACATGCGCGTGTGAATTGCTATAAAATCGTGCTTCAGCGTATGTTTGAAAATCTACCCCCAAGGGTTTTTCCCGTAGACACAAAGAGGCAAATGTAATGCCCAGCCTAGCACACAGTTTAACACATGTTTTGGATGCACGCCTATAACCCCTGTTGCAATAAGAGGGTCAGAGCATCCAAACTCACACATAGCTAATAGCGCTCATCATATATACAAATTACAAATAGATGAGGCTATTAGCTATTACCCCGTGATGCAATAAATTACTGCTTTCCAACGCGCCCTTCTTAACGTGGCAAATTTAATGCCAGCCCGGGAGCTGGCATTAAGCCTTGCCACATGTCACGGGCTCACAAAAAAAAACAAAAAACCCAAAAATTCCTGCTTTCTGTGGTGTCTCCTACTAAGTTGGAAGATCCATAGAAAGCTGTAGCATGATAAAATGAAAAGGTGGAAAAAATTAAAAGGGTGGGGGGGAAAGATTCTGGGCGCACAATACACGCACACAATATACACATTCCAGGCTGTGTATATTGTGTGTGTATATTGTGCTGGTAGCCGGTAGCTTGTATTGAACATCTGTTTTCCTAACCCACACAGAGAGCCATGTTTCCTGGGCGCCCAATGCCAAGGGCATGCTAGGGATGCACAATTTTCATGCACGTCCTATTGCTTTGGGCGCCCAAGAGATGTGAATGCGCGCACATTAATAAATGGGCAGCCAGTTTGGACGCACTTTTTTTTTACGTGCAATGTACTGCATTGGCCCCTATATGGGAGAAAAGTCTTAATAAATCTGGCCCTTAGTTCATTAAAGAGATACAGGCTTTGTTTTCATAAAATAATTTACCCAGGGGTCTAATGGAAGCTTCCTCCAGCACCTCACTGATGCACAGAGAAGGTTTGCGTTAAACATTCCCACAGGAGTCTGAAACACATTTTTTGGGTTTGACGTTCAAATACATGCAAGGGGAGCCATCCAAATCAAGTATTCATTTTTACCTCATTATACAGCTCAGCTCCAAATAAAATGCATTTCAGATAAGTAAAGTGAGAATGGTTCAGTATGTGTATGTAGCTACAAAGCTCTTTTTCGCCCGCTCACATGTGTGCATAAATTCATAGATATATACAGACGCACACATATTTTCTTCCATTTATTTTCATAAGTTTCTGTTCTTGCTACTTCACCATTTGAACCTCATTATTTTGAAAGTGCCGGAAGATCTTGTGCTTCAGTGGTTACAGGCTCCATCAGGAGCTGGGACCTGAGCCAGCGTGGAATGTGTGCATGGCCCTTGAAGCCATGGTGACCACTTCCTCCCATCTCTGCTTCCTTTGCTTGCTTGCAGACTTTTTATTTATTTATTAATGGTCTATACAGTTCAAGGGAACGCCTTTGTCTCTCTCTCTCTTTTTTTTTTTTTTTAATTTTGGCATAAGGCATAAGACATAACCAAAGAATCCTGGAGTTTGAATTTCATCTAACTCTCTTCTATTATAGAGGCTCGAAAGCCAAAAGAAGTTAGAGGGCAACGTGTCAGTGCAGTCTTTTGAAAGCAGTGCCCTGGGATTTCTGCACTGAAGTACTCTGAGCTGCCAGACACTCAGGTGTAGGGCTAGGGTTTAACACTTGGGTGGTTTCATACTTAAAGAAACCTCCAGAAAACAGACAGCGAAAATAACTGACTTCCAGACACTGATCTTTGAAAATCATGTTATTATTATCAACGATAGAAGCAAACAGTTGTGCTGAAACGTGAGAACGCTTCCAGATTTGGACAACATACAGGGCTCGATTTGCTTAGTTTTTCTCTCCTGCTTTATGAAGGCTTTGTTCTCATTCTGTGATTAATTATTTCTAGTGGTGTGAAATAACGACAGCTGAGAAGAGAGAGTCGTGGTTTTAAAACTTAACCAATAGGGAGGGCTCCTTTTGGCTGATTGGTAGAACTATTATATCGAGACCAGAGGGTGGCACATTTCAGTTCTGGATCAGACATTTCCTCACAAGAGGTCACAGAGTTGAGAGGAAGCTTTTCTTAAAGTACTGCTACTACTTATCATAGACTTATACAGTGCCGTACAAAAAAAAAAACATAGTCCTTCCAAGCTTAACTGACTCAAAAACGGAGTCAGCCTATGATGTCACCTGTGCTATGATACACAGGCTTAGTTTGGGGCAAGGGGGTGGCATGAAGGGTGGTACCTCCCCCCAAACAAATTTGTATTGGTGCAACCTCAATCTCTCTTTTCCTCTGCCAGTATGACCTCCCTAGCCCTTTCCCCAAAACTAAGCAGGCAACTTCTATCTAGGCTGACATATATTGTCTGTAAATATGTGGTGTTGTGAGAAGCACCCAGAAGCAAGCTATTGGGAAAAAGGTGACTCCATGGAATAACAGATATGCTGACCTGGACCAGATGGTATACACCCCAGGGTTCTTAAAGAACTCAAAAATGAAATTTCAGACCTATTACTAATAATTTGTAATCTATCATTCAAATAGTCATTTGTATCTGAAGACTGGAAGGAGTCCGAATTAACCCCGATATTTAAAAAGGGTTCCAAGAGTTATCTGGGAAACTATAGAACAGTGAGCCTGAATTCAGTGCTGGAAAAATCATATAAACTATTCTAAAGAATAAAATCAAAGAACATATAGATAAACATGGCTTCATGGGACAGAACCATCATGGATTTCCCCAAGGGAAGTTGCCTCACAAATCTACTATACTTTTTTGAAGGGGTGAATAAACATGTGGATAAAGGTGAACCGGAAGATGTAGTATACTTGCATTTTCAGAAGGTGTTTGACAATGTCCCACTTGAGAGGCTTCCAAGAAAATTAAAAAGTCATGGGATAGGAAGTGATGTCCTTTTGTGGTTTGCAAACCAGTTAAAAGACAGGAAATGAAGAGTAGGATTAAATGGTCAGTTTTCTCAGTGGAAAAGGGTAAACAGTAGAGTGCCTCAGGGATCTGTATTTGGACCGGTTTTGTTTAATATATTTATAAATGATCTGGAAATGGATATGACAAGTGAGGTGATCAAATTTGCAGAAAACACAAAATTATTCAGAGTAGTTAAATCACGAGTGGATTGTGATAAATTGCAGAAGGATCTTGCTAGACTGGAAGATTGGGCGGCCAAATGGCAGATGAAATTTAATGTGGGCAAGTGCAAGGTGCTGCATATAGGGAAAAATAACCCATGCTGTAATTTCACAATGTTAGATTTCATATTAGGAAAAATATCTAGGCATCATAGTGCATAATACATTTAAATCGTCAGTTTGATGTGCTGCAGCAGTCAAAAAAGCAAACAGAATGTTAGGAAGGGAATGGTGAATAAAACGGAGAATGTCATAATGCCTCAGTATCGCTCCATGGTGAGACTTGAGTATTGTGTGCAGTTCCTCAAAAAAGATATAGTTGCACTGGAGAAGGTAACGAGAAGGGTGACCAAAATGATAAAGGGGATGAAACAACTCCCCTATGAGGAAAGGCTAAAGAGTAGGGATGTGAATCGTGTGCCCGATCGTCTTAACGATCGGGTTCGGCTGGAGGGAGAAACAAATCTGATCGGTGGAGATGTGAATCGGAATCAGTTCCAATTCACATCGTTAATTTTTTTTTAGTGAGGCCCGACACTATAAAACTAATCCCTTACCTTCCCCCACCCTCCCGAACCCCCCAAAAACTTTTTACGAGTACCTGGTGGTCCAGTGGGGGCGCGGGGACCGATCTCCCGCTCTCGGGCCATCGGTGCCATTTTGGCTGCCACTCAAAAATGGCGCCGATGGCTCGATAAAAAAAAAAACCCACCGACCCTTTAAAAATGACCCCTTAGCTTCCCCCACCCTCCCGATCCCCCCAAAACATTTTAAAATTACCTAGTGGTCCAGTGGTGGTCCCGGGAGCGATCTCCCGTTCTCGGGCCGTTGGCTGCCACTCATAAAGATGGCGCCGATGGCCCTTTGCCCTTACCATGTGACAGGATATCCATGCCATTGGCCAGCCCCTGTTACATGGTAGGAGCACTGGAGGTTGGGTCCTGATGCCGGGACATCAGCAGGGACCCAGGCTCGACACTGCAATATGCAATAAGAGGATTAGCGCCTCCACAACACGCGTCCCACGTGCGGCAAAACTAATATGCAAATGCATGTTGATGAGGCTATTAATTAATCACCCGAAATACAAAAAAAAAAGTGTGCATCTAAAACGCACAGTTTTGTGCTCAGAAATGAACGCACTGAGCACTCCCAAAAGTTGTACAGAAAAGCAGAAAATACTGTTAATACAGTTAACAAGCGTCCGTTTCCTGAACGTGCACTGATTAGGAAAATGGATGCCGATAAATTCAGAGTCTGTTTTTCTAACCAGCGGATGGCCGCTGATAGCTGACCGCTCGCGGGCTCCCGCTGTGGAGGTGCTAGGGGCTCACAATCGACCCTAGCGCCTCCTTGACAACGTGACCACTAATTTAAATATTGCATGGCACCCCCAGGATAGATGCCTGGGGGTGTGCTAGGAAAATGGGCACTGAACACTCAGCGCCCACTTTCACTATTCGTTTTTTGCATTGGCCCCTTTGAGTTTCTTTAGCATACATTTCCTCTGCTTTTACTCTTCAGTAATCATCATGCTTGGGCTTCATTATTTCAGTATTATATAAGACCTGCATCTGGAAGAGAAACTTCAGGCTACTTCTGGGCCTTTTGACATCCGCCTCATACCCCTCTCCCCCCACCTCAACCATTTAATTTCGGTACCTGTAGCACTGATCTCAAATGAAAGTAGATAGACCACAAAGCATTGTGTGGTCAGTTTAAACACCAGAAATGCTCAAGGAAACCCCTCTAGAAAGTGGGTCACCTGGCTACTTTTTTTTTTAATATACAAACACTCTAATTCCTGCTTATTAGCTGCCTTACAGACTATTAAAAATAAACAAACTAACTACTGCATATTAGCTGCCTTACTGACTGACTATTTAAAAATACAAACAGTCTAACTTCAGTTTATTCCCTGCCTTACTGACTATTAAAGGACAAAAGCACAAACACACACAAACACACTAAATAATATTCCCAAATAGTTAACTTCGTCCCAATACTGTTAAAAAAGAAAATTTCCCAAGCAAACATTTATTGATTCCTTTCAGCCACCAGCAAGGTGATCCTTTCTTCTTAGTGCTCCCACTGGATAAAAGTTTAGACAGTTTCTTGGAGATCCCTCTGTTTTGCTCAAATGCCTCAGACAGAAATGATGTGGATATGAATTATTGTTGTTTTCAGGACCTGCTAATCCTACAGGCAGCTGATCGATATTCTGTTGCTTCCCTCACCATTAACTAGAATCACAAACAATAGGACACCTGAAATGAGCTTGTAGAAATGATTATTGCTATTTGAAAGTACTGGGACACTGATGTTGGAAGGCCCACAGTCCAGTCTTCATTTAGTTTTTTCTTCAATGAGATATGTTTCATTCAAGTTTCAAACTGGTGCCAGTTCAACCAGTTTTTCTATGCATGTTTTCATATGCCTAAAATATGCATATGTACTTTGCAAAAGTATTCAGAAGTTAGATGTAAAGCTTTATTAAGACAGGCAAAAAAGAATTAGAAAAATAAACTTGTCAGAGAGCTAAAACCCAAAATTAAACCTTTTTCAAGAATTTTCATAGCAAGAAGCCTATGAGGAATCTGCTCAGGGAAGAAAAAACAACAGCAGAATAACAAAATGCATTTTTTGCTTTGGTCTTTACTGTGGAAGGTATTGGAGAGATACCAATGCTGGAAACATTCTTTGTGGGTGATGATTCAGAGGAACTGAAGCAAATCATGGTGAACTAGGAAGATGTAATAGATCAAACTGATAAACTAGAGTAATAAATCATCAGGACCAGATAGTATATACCCCAGAGTTCTGAAAGAACTCAAAATGTAAATTGCAGATTTGTTATTAGTAATCATTAACTTCTCATTCAAATCAACTATGGTACCTGAAGACTGGAGGGTGGTCAATGAAATGCCCTTTTTAAAAAGAGTTCCAGGGTAATCTGGGAAATAACAGACAGGTAAGCTTGATATCACTGCCAGAGGAAATAGTAGAAGCTATTCTGAAGAATACAATTGCTGACCTTTTTGATAGACACAGATTAATGGGGCAGAAGTAGCATGGTTTTAGTAAGGCAAATCTATTCTTTTAAATGTTACATTTTTTGAAGGGGGTTAATAAACATGTAGACAAGTATGAATCAGTTTATATATTGTATCTCAATTTTCAAAAGGCATTTTAGAAAGTCTCTCATGAGGGACTCATCAGAAAATTAAAAAGTCATGGGATAGGAGGCAATGTCCTGTTGTGCATTGGCAATTGGTTAATAGATAGGAAACATAAGACTAAATGGTCATTTCTTTCAATTGAGAATGGTAAATAGTGGAGTGCCTAGGGATCTAAACTAGAACTAGTGCTTTTAATATATTTATAAATGATCTGGAAAAGGGAATAACGAGTTAGATGATCAAATTTGCAGATGACACAAAACAATTCAAAGAGTTTAAATTATGAGCCAATTGTGAGGAATTGCAAGAGGATCTTGTAAGACTGGAGGACTGGGCATATAAATGGCAGATGAAATTTAATGTGGATAAGTGCAAAGTGATGCATATAGGGAAGAATAATCCAAAGTATAGATACATGATACTGGATTTTGTATTTGGCATCACTACCTAGGAAAAGGATCTTAAAGTCACCTTGGACAATACTTTGAGATCAAAATCTCAGTATACAGCAGTGATCACAGAACAAATAAGTTTTATTAGGAATGGAATGGAAAATAATGCAGAGAATAGCATAATGCCTTTGGATCAATCCCTAGTGTAAACCACTCCTTGAGTATTGTGTGCAATTCTGGTTGCACTATCTCAAAAAGAAATAGTAGAACTAGAAAAGGTATAGAGAAACAGTGAAGTCCAACCAAAATGTTAAAGGGATTGGAATGGCTACTCTAAGAGGAAAAGCTAAACAGGCTAGGACTCTTCAACTTGGAGAAGAGTTGGGTAAGAGGAGATATGATAGAGGTCTATAAAATCATGTGCGGGGTGGAAAAGTTAAATAGGGAATGGTTTTTTACCCTTTGAAATAGGACTAGAGGACTCTCCATGAAGCTAATGGGCAGTACAAATTGTAGAAAGTATTTTTTTTTCAGTCAGTGCACAATTAAACGGTATAGTTTGTTGCCACAGGGTGTTATGAAATCAGTTAGCATAGCTGGGTTTAAAAAGGGTATAGACAAGTTCCTGTAGGAAAAGTCCATAAGCCACTATTAGCCATGTTGATTTAGGAAAGCCACTGATTATCCTGGATATGAACAAGAAGGTTTGGTCCAACTCTTTGAGATCCTACTGAGTACTTGTAACTTGGATTGGTCATTGTCAGAGACTGGATGCTGGGCTTGATAGATCTTTGGTCTGGCCCAGCATGGCAAACCTTACATTCTTATGTAAACACATTTTCTTAAAAAGAAACAGCATATGATGCAGCGAAGTAGTGTAAGGCCCATGTAATCTGCACATTCTCCCTTCATGAGATAGTGCTGCTGTCCCTCCTTGATCTATGACTCTGCCCTCCTACTGCATTTGAAATTCCAGGGCAATGCTTTTACTTGTGCTCTAATGCCCCTAATGCATTACTTGAGCAACAGTGTTGGACTGCAAGAACTGATCTGATACAAAATCCAGGAGGATTTCAAACATCCAAATGATTTTAGTCCTCCCAAGTCTAATGAGGGCAATTTTCAAACTGTCTGCAGAAGTTAAAAGGCTGCAGATACTTGTTACCCATGGACTTTGCAATATTTTTCAAAGGGAAACGTTTCCCTTTGAAAATTACATGATAAAAAGCAACCACACAATTTTGCTCCGGGTAAGAGTATGTGCATACCTGCAAGCCCATCCCTAATCCTACCTTTAGGAAGACCTTCTCTCACCGCGGGTAAAATTATGAGCATAGTGGCATTATCATTTACTGCCCACATAGGGTGGGCAATTTTCAAAGACCCCCAACTCTGCCATTTGCCCGCAGAAACGGGTATTGAATATTGTCCTTTAAGACCTTTGATTTGAAAAGTTTTCTTGCTATAATAATCTCTCACTGACATCTTTTTACATTAAAATGATGCTAAAAGGAAGATCTTTTATTATTATTGCTGTTGTTATTATAGTTAAATAGTTTAACAGCACCTTGTTATCAGGAAAGAATCCCAGTGTGTTTTGCAAGGTTAGTACCTTGAAATAAAGGCTAACAAATAGATTGTACATTGTAACCTTTTTATTGGATTAACAGTGCATTTGTGCGGTCTTTCTCAGGTCAGTATACAATGAGCACTGCCCTGATGAAGAGAAATGGACTTTCCAAAGCTTATCACTAATGTATTACGTCAGTCCAGTTAAAAGGTATTGTCTGCAGCTTGTGTGACCTTGATTCTGTGTGTCTAAGTGGATTAACATGGCAACCATATTACCTTATTCAATATAATACTTTGAATACATGCATGCAGCCACCTGTGGGATAGAGGAGTCACATCTCTTTTCTTATTTTGCAGCTTTGAAAGTGGCACAGAAAGATGGAGCAATGTGGTCATGATTATTAATATTATTATTATTATCACATATGACTCATACTTGATTTCTCCCCTATTTATTTAATTTCTGTACTTATTGGTGCCTTCCAAGGTATTCAAGTCTACATTGATAGCAGGCAGTGAGCGTGAACTAATGGGTCTTTAATCGGGATTTAAATGTAGTCTAGGTGGGGGCCTCTTGGATGTCATGAAGGCCTTGGTTCTTCTATACATGAGGCACAGGGACAAAAATGATCCAAAACTGAGAAGCCTGTCTGACATGCAAGGCACATAGAGAGAGGGGGTGAGGGTCAACAAATAAATACAAATAAAATAAAATGTAATAGTATGCATTTTATTATGTACACACTTCTGAGTGCAGACCATGTGAATTATTTCATATATCTGACCCAGAGAGCTTACAATGTAAGTCTGAGCATGGTAAAGCCCTTGCTTAAATTGGTGATGAATGGTAATCATGTCAGGGTTTTGCAGATTCACTACACTACCCTTCCAGCCCAGATAAACAGCTTGTAAGCTTCCCTCTGCGTGTATTCCCGCATTACCGTCACACCAGCTGATGAACTAGATGGGACAGGCAGGCACCCTTGGGAGGTGTGGTTCTTCCAGGCCCTTGGAGCAGTTCTTTTCACCATGGAGTTTTTGTTTTAACATGACAACATACAGTGCAAATAGTGCTGAAATATGTTAAGATGAAAAGATTACAATAAAGCAAATGAATCTCCAAGTCTTAACCCACTCACAGTGTGACAAGGATACAATATACAGTAAAAGTTCTATTATCTGTCATACTTGGGGAATGGTGGGGGGAGGGGAAGTTAATTAAATGTATCAGCTGTCTGAGAGGGGTTTTTTTCACCTCTTCAAGTTTTCTGTCCATCACTGCTCACCTTTGACTCCAACAGTAATCTCTTTCCTGTCCTACAGTCTCCCTTCTCCCAGCCCTCAGGCTTCCTCTTCCAGTGAAGATACTGGCAGGGCGTGTGCTGCCCGGGGCTGTAAAGGAACATGAATGCATGCTTCCCACCCGCACATTAGCCCCCACCTCCTACTCACAGCATCAGAGAGCAGTCCTGGTATAAAAAAACACAGGCCCTGGACGAGAGACTGGTTGACAGAGCATTCTGGATAGGAACGTGACGGATAATGGAGATGTCCATATTCAGAAGCATTTAGCCGACTAACTCACAAGTTAGCTGACTAACTGAATATTTGGCACTTATTTGGCTAAATATTAGGTGTAACTGGGAGGAGTTGAGTTAGCCAGCTAAGCAAACTGGCTAACTCTAATATTCAGAGTTAGCTGAATAACTTAGACAGCTAACAGGGTTATTTTCCAAGCCACGATAAGGGCCTTATCGTGGCAGTAAGATTTAAATTAGGGGGAGGGGAGGAGTCGGGGCGGAGTTAGGGAGGGAATTATGGAAATCGGCGGCTGTCAGCGATAATGTTTCGAACATTATTGCCGGCAGTAGAGCGGGGAATAGCACCACCTTTTACGGCAGCGCTATGCCCGCAATAGCCTGCAGCCGGCCATGCTGTGGCAAGCGAAACCCACCACCATGGTGCAGCCGGGCTGCAGGCTATCGCCCAACCGCCCCCTGCTTCACCCCCCTGCCTCCCTGTAGTGCAGGGTTCATCATTCCGCACGGAATCCTGGCTTAAGTTTGGTCGAGCTGAAGAGCTGCCCTAAAATCGGCCAGCTGTATTCAATAATACTGCTGCACTATTGAATATACCTCCAAAGTTAGCCAGATAATTTGTCCGGCTAACTTTGCTATCCAGAATATGTCTGAATATGGACTTCAGAACTTTTATTATAGTAGTGATTTCTGTTTTTAGGTTTTAACCAATAAAATACCTAGAGTAAAAAAAAAAAAAGTCAATGGATGATTATTGGATAAAGACCAGAAAAGCACTGTCCCCCTAGTACTCCAAAACCACTTACCCTTGCCTGTCTTAGGCTCGCTGCTCTGTCCATGCATCTTTTCTTCACTGACAGCTCCTCATCTGCACATCTTCTTATTAGCAGATGGGCCTCCTCGCTCCTTCTTCTCTTATGGTTTCCACTGCATGGCTGTTCCTGACAGCGAGCTTGAGTTCTGGTGGTAAAAAGACAAAGGGCCGGATTTTAAGAGGTACGCGCAGGCTTACATTTGTGCGTGGAACCCGGCGCGCACAAATGTATGCCCGATTTTATAACATGCGTGCGCAGCCGCGCACGCATGTTATAAAATCCAGGGTCGTCGCGCGCAAGGGGGTGCACACTTGTGCAACGTGTGTGCGCCGAGCCGCGCAGCCTTCCTCCGTTCCCTCCGAGGCCGCTCCGAAATTGGAGCGGCCTCAGAGGGAACTTTCTTTCCACCCCCCCCCCCCCCTTCCCCTCCCTTCCACTACCTAACCCCCCCCCCCCCCCCGGCCCTATCTAAATCCCCCCCACTTTTGATTTGTTAGCTGCTGAACCATGAAGGTTTACCCCCATGTATCAGTCAGTTTTGCCAGTGGGCAAGCAGAACATCAAAGAAGCTTGCCCTGCAGAAATAAGCCTAAAAAAAGGCACTTGTCCAGCAATTCAAGTCTGATCTTGAAAGGCGTTGTTGACGGAAGGTGTAGAATAAAGCTCTGGAATTTGTTGCCAGAGGATGTGGTTAGTGCAGTTAGTGTAGCTGGGTTCAAAAAAGGTTTGGATAAGTTCTTGGAGGAGAAGTCCATTAACTGCTATTAATCAAGTTTACTTAGGGAATAGCCACTGCTATTAATTGCATCAGTAGCATGGGATCTTCCTAGTGTTTGGGTAATTGCCAGGTTCTTGTGGCCTGGATTGGCCTCTGTTGGAAACAGGATGCTGGGCTTGATGGACCCTTGGTCTGACCCAGCATGGCAATTTCTTATGTTCTTATGTTACTCAGAAAGCAAACCCCCCTGGCTCGTGAGAGCCTCTGCACTAACAGCAGCTATACCTGGGCTCACTTCTTACCAAGGGCAAGTGTGGGATGACAGGTGTCAGGGGGAATATAGGGGAGGAGGTTCCAACTGGAGCAATAAAATCAAGGTAAAATCAGTGTATGTCCTACTGATAATATCTTGAAAAAGAATGCATAATGAAAGAGTGAAGGAGGCACCGACCATTCTTAATGGGAAAAGGTAGCTTATTAGCTTATTAGAGAAGGGGAAGTAGAAATAGACTACAATATAAAGAGGCTTTGCGAGTTATACGACTGCAGGAGGTTTGCTGCATGGAACTAGGAATGCTAGGGATGAAAAAGGGACACGGGCTTTCTCTCTTCTTTGTAGTCTGAGTCTTAATTTTCTTTGTTTTGTTTTCTTGCACCATTTTCCCCATAATCCTGCAGGAGTAGGGCATTTTGCCACCTGAAAATGCAACGCTGTTTGTTAATCTTGAGGCTGCAGCATCGCTTCCTTGCTTTAGACTTTAAATCTGTATTCAGGGTGAGATTGCACAGTAAGTTTTTGGGCCCTTTTTCATAAAGAAGAGATATGGAAATAAATGAATCAAGCTTTACACATAATTAGCTGGGTACCAAACAATTATTAGCCAGTCAGCTGCAGCAGTTTCCTCTTGCTCCTCTCTGTATTAAATGGAGGAATGGCTGAGAGCTTTGAGCATAGGATTTTGGCTCAGGAGAGAGCTCCTTGGGTTTGAGTTTGAGATTCACCTCTGGGTGGCTTTGGGCGAAATCACATTGTTTCCTTCACCCTTTGGAGTCCAATTAAAAGCACCACATTTGCTTTAATATGGCTTCCTTGGTCAACAAATACATCTAAGGAATAGTAAATGAGTGGTGCCCGAAACCGAAGCCAAAATGACACCCAGTGAGTCAGCAGCCTTGCTATTGCTTTTGAATTTGAAGCGAGTAAAGTTTGATTTTCTGAACATATTATTCCTTTTTTTTTTTTTTTTTTACATTTTGTGGCACAAGAGCCATTTACTTTGAACCCTGAAAAGACGTGTGTGGTTTCTACCAGCCAAATCAAGGTTAGATTTAAGAGAGAAGCAACTTAAATTAATTATAACTTCTTAAAGCAATACTTGCTGGCTAAGTGGATGAGATTTCTGACAGCCATAAAACGCGTTTCCCCTTGAAGTAACACCAGGTTTTTTGGGACGGCGGGACATCTGGAGTTTTATGTCTGCAAACCCTCTTTGGTGGTAAGAGCCAAGTGTACGCAGCATCCCGAATGCTGTAGGGAGCTCAGGGACCTTTGCTTAATTTTGCTGCAATAAGCGGGGATATGAAATGGTTCAACGCTTTGGCTCGTCTCTGACAGGGACAGTGGAATATCTTTTTAGTTAGGGGGAAGGCAAACAAGCCAATCTCTGATCTTCCCCCTGGCCCAACAACCCGGTGGCCCACCCCCATTCTGCTGCCTCCGAGTCTCTGAGTCGGGGCCCTGGAGCCACCTGTTAGATAAGTGTACTCTCGCCTCCCAGTCCCAAAAACTCAGCGGTGTGGCGACTGGCTGGGAATCGGCTGACCATGAGAGAGAAGGCAAGTGTGAATGCAGGAAGAGAGGTACACAATAAAAAAAAAAAAAAAAAAAAGGCGGCAGCCTTTACTTTGGATCGGCTCAAAAAAACTAATAATTTTACAAGTGCTAGATTTATTGATCCACTGGTGACCTGGCTGGCTTTGAACTAGGTACAAATGGAAAGAAAACAGAAAGAAGCGTAGGCTGCCCTTTTCTTTTTTTAAGAAACACTTCTGGAGGGTATTTATTGCTGCTGATGCAGATTGATTTTTTTTTTTTTTGATGCAGCTGATTGGAAGGAAAGTAAAAGTTTTCCTAATTGTGTGCAGGCTACTGTATGGGGCAGGGCTGGGCCTGCAGCGTCGCTGTGAGCTTGCCCCATTTACATTTCACCAATTACATGACCTCAATGCTGCAACCGGAGAGACCATCTTCCCTTGGAAAGAAGCACTTATTCACTCTCTGAGCCAGCAGTTTTAAGTCTCTGTGGAAAAGTATTGCTAAATTGTATGTGCGGTTAGTCCTGAGAAATAAAATATTGTTGATGAGGGACTGTTCTGAGACCGGCCAACTCATTTTGTTTAAGGACTCTTGTTGGACTGAAACTGTAGTTCTTTGGCATCAAAAGCCAGAGTTTATTGTCGGATAACTTGAGATCTGATTATTTCTTTTTTTTTTCTAAAAGAAAGCAGTTATGATGAATGTGTACAATTTAAAAGGAATCTACCTAGAAAGCCTGTGAAAGGAACTGTATAGAAACCTAGAGGATGCCAGCCGATAAGTATCACTTGGGCCACCCAGTTTGTCCATACTTGCCTCCCTCCTCTGCTTGCCACGGACCCTACTTGATCTGTGGTCTTCTGTCTCCCTTCTCCTGCCACTAAGGTCTCTTTGTGTCTATACCCAGCATACTTCAATGATGCTACTTTTCTGGCCCCTAACATCTCTGCTAAAAGCCAGTATGGTGTGAATAATTGATACATGCGTTATTTATATAGCACCATTAGGGTACAGAACACTGTACAAGATCAATCTCAAGATTATATAACTGCACACAGGAAGCACAGGGTGGCGACAAGTCACATAGTAGCTAATGGCTTGTGGAAATGAAATGGTTTTCCTAAGTATTAGGATCTGTGCTCTAACAGCAATGTTATACTACCTTTGTACTTGAAATTATGGAAATATATAGAATGATACACTTCTCTTCCTGCTCCTTATGCAGCTCTTTTATGTTTTTACTCAGTGTTCAACTGTGAGATGCATTTTGAACATAAGAACATAAGATTTGACTTACTGGGTCGGACCAAAGATCCATCAATCCCAGTATCCTGTTTCCAAGAATGGCCAATCCAGGTCACAAGTACCTGGCAGGATCTGAAAAGGTAAATAGCTTCCATGATGCTTATCCCAGGGATAAACAGTGGATTTCCCCAAGTACACCTTAATAATGTTCATTAACTTTTCCTCCAGGAACTTGTCCAAACTTTTTTTAAACCCAGCTACACTAAGAGCTTTCACCATATCCTCTGGCAACGAATTCCAGAGTTTAATTATGTTTGAGTAAAAAAATATTTTCTCCTCTTTGTTTTAAAAGTACTGCTTAATATCTTAATTGCGTATTCCCTCGTCTGTACTTTTTGAAGTAGCAAACAACCAACTTGCATTCACCAGTTCCATGCCACTCATATTTTATAGACCTCTATCATATCTTCCCTCAGCCGTCTCTTCTTCAAGCTGAAGAGCCCTAACCTCTTTAGCCTTTCCTCATAGGGGAATTATTCCATCCCTTTTACATTTTGGTTGCTCTTCTCTGTACCTTTTCTAATTCTATTTTTTTTTTTTTTAGATATGGTGACCAGAATTGCACACAATTCTCGAGATGTGGTTGCACCATGGAGAGTTACAGAGGCATTATGATGTTCTCAGTTTTATTCTCCATTCCTTTTCTAATAATTCCTAGCATTCTATTTTATTTCTTGGCTGCCACTGCACACTAAGAAGAGGATTTCAACATATTATCCATGCTGATGCCTAGATCCTTTTCCTGAGTGGTGACTCCTAATGTGAAACCTTGCATTGTCTAGCTACAGTTTAGATTACTCTCTCTTATGTGCATCACTTTGCACTCGTCCACATTAAATGTCACCTGCAACATCTCCCAGTCTTACAAGGTCCTTTTGCAATTTCCCACAATCCTTTTGTGAATTAATAACTTTGAATAATTTTGTGTAAACTGCAAATTTAATCATCTAACTTGTTGTTCCCATTTCCAGGGCATTTATAAATATGATATAAAGCAGTGATCCCAGAATAGATCCATGGGATAAGAACATAAGAAGTTGCCACATTGAGTCAGTCCAAGGGTCCATCAAGCCAAGTGGCCAATCCAGGTTATAAGTACCTGGCAAGTACCCAAACATTAAGTAGATTCCATGCTACTAATGCCAGTAATAGCAGTACTTAAGTCAACTTAGTTAACAGCAGTTACTAGACTTCTCCTTGACGTACTTATCCAAACCTCTTTTAAAACCAGCTACACTGTCTACCCTAACCTCATCCTCTGGCAACAAATTCCAGAGCTTAATTGTGCATTGAATGAAAAAGAATTGTCACCAGTTTATTTAAGATATGCTACTTGCTAACTTCATGGAGTGCCACTTGGGTCCTTCTATTATCCAAGAGAATAAATAACAGAAACATTCTAGTCTGCTCATGATTTTATAGACTTCTATTGTATCCCCCCTCAGCTGTCTCTTCTCCAAGCTGATCAGCCCTAACATCTTTAGCCTTTCCTCATGGGAGCCATTCCATCCCCTTTATCATTTTGGTTGCTCTTCTCTGTACCTTCTCTAGTACAACTATATCTTTTTTGAGATGTGGTGACCAGAACTGTACACAGTACTCACAGTGCGGTCTCACCATGGATCAATACAAAGGATTTATGACATTTTCATATGGTTTTATTCACCATTCCTTTCCTAATAATTCCTAACATTTTGTTTGCTTTTTTGACCGCCACATCACAGTAAGCCAACAATTTCAATGTATTATGAAGTCTAGATATTTTTCCTGGGTGGTAACTTCAAATATGTAACCTAACACCTTGTAACTACAGAATGGATTATTTTTCCCTATATGCAACACCTTGCACTTGCCCACATTAAATTTCATCTGCGATTTGGATGCCCAATCTTCCAGTCTCACAAGATTCTCCTGCAATTTATCACAATCCACTCGTGTTTAACTACTCTGAATAATTCTGACATCTGCAAATTTGGTCACTTCACTTGTCATATCCCTCTCCAGATCATTTATAAATATATTGAAAAGCATCGGATCAATTACAGATCCACTGTTTACCTTTTTCCACTGAGAAAACTGACCAATTAATCTTATTCTGTTTTCTCTCTTTTAACCAGTTTGCAATCCATGAAAGGACATCAGCTATCCCATGACTTTTTAATTTCCTTCGAGGGACTTTGTCAAACGCCTTCTGAAAATCCAAATACTCTACATCTACCTGTTCACTATTATCCACATGTTTATTGACCCCCTTCAAAAAAATGTAGTAGATTTATGAGGCAAGACTTCCCTTGGATAAATCCATGCTGGCTGTGTTCCATTAAATCATGTCTTTCTATATGCTTTATATGCTTTATAACAGTTTCCATGATTTTTCCTAGCACTGAAGTCAGGCTCACAGGTCTATAGTTTCCCGGATCTCTCCTGAAGCCCTTTTTAAATATTGGCCACCCTCCAGTCTTCAGGTACAATGGATGATTTTTATGATAGGTTAAACATTTTTACTAATACATTTATTTTTGAGTTCTTTTAGATCCCTATGGTGCATGCCATCCAGTCCAAGTGGTTTGCTACTCTTTGGTTTGTCAATCTGGCCTACTACATCTTCCAGGTTCACCATGATTTGGTTGAGTTCATCCAAATCATCACCCTTAAAAACCATCTGTGTAACCGGTATCTCCCCAACATCCTCATTAGAAAACACAGAAGAAAAGAATTCATTTATCCTTTCCGCAAAGGCCTTATCTTCCCTAAGAGCCCCTTTAACCCCTTGATCATCTAACGGTGCAACTGTTTCCTGCTTCGGATGCATTTAACAAAGTTTTTGTTATAGGTTTTTGCCTCCACTATTCACCTTTCGTCATTGAGAAAATTGACCATTTAGCCCTAATCTCTTCTTTCCATCTTTTAACTATTTCCCAATCCCAGCAGGATATTGCCTGCTATCCTATGACATTTTAATTTCCTTAGTAGTCGAGGTACTTTGTCAAACACTTTCTGGTAATCCAAATACACTGTGTCAACTGGCTCGCCTTTATCCACATGTTTATTTACACCTTCAGAAAAATGTAGCAGATTAGTAAGATAAGACTTCCCTTGACAATATCCATATTGGTTTTGTCCTATTAAACTATTACTATTTATATGTTCAGTAATTTTGATCTTGATGATAGTTTCCTACCATTTTGCTCTACATTGACATCAGACTCACTGGTCTGTATCACACCTGGAACACTTGTTGAGATTTTATTTACAAGAATAATGTTTTTATTTGATACGTTGTGTGTGACTGCAGGTATGAATGCGAGTGATTGGCTCTTTTAGTAGGTCTTTAAAATGCAACTAGCTATTAGGGATGTGACTCGGGTGCCTGATCGTTCCCGCTTTCGGGTTTGTCTGGCTGTGGGAAAATCTCGTTTTCCCATGGATCGACGTTTTTTTTTTTCATGAAAAATCAGTTTTTGGCTTAGTGCGTGCTAACTCCCGTTAGTGCGCGAAAAATGATTTGCACGAAAATTCAGGGGGAAAAGTGTTCGCTTCTTTTTTAACCGATATATAATGAATTAAGAAATATCGTATGATATTTTAATTAGTTATAAAAACAACTCACATCCCTACTAGCTATAGCATAAGAAGGATTGTTTCAATGTGTGAGGAAGTATTAATAAAGGTATTGCTATAATATATGTTGTAGTGGGGTTCAATAATTTAGTAACTTAGATTGTGAGTGTGCGTGTATATATATATATATATATATATATATATATATATATATATATATATATACACGCACACCCCTTTCTGCAAACTGGGATAAAACAGTGAAGCTGAATTTGAATCCAGCTGAGACAGCGTTGCTATGGATTAGGAAACACTCTGTGCCACCCATGTGCCTTTATATAAAGCTGGATAGGGTCCAAATATCAAACAGCACACAGGTTCGGGACCTGGGAGTAATTATCTGTGATTTGTTGATGATGGACCCTCTAATTGCAGCCATTGCCAGATGTTCCTTTCTTTATTTTCACTATTTGCACCAACTATGACCATTTTTGTTCCAACAGGATTTAGCTACAGCAATATATGATTTTTTTTTACTATGATGTATTATATATATAGGGCTCCATATCAGATGCATCCAGAAACTTCAAATAATTCAGAAATCAGCAGCTCTGTTACTTTCAAACTTGTACTGTAGTGATCATGCAAACCCTGTGCTTGGAAGAACTTCATTGGCTAAATATCTGTTTTAGAATTCAATTTAAGTAATTAGAATGGACTTTTAAAGCCTCAAAATTGTGTAGGTTCAATGTATGTTCCTGGTAGAGTACTTGGATCATCTAGTATGGCACTACTTCATATTCCTACTATGAAGGAGGTTAGAGTTGGAAAATGTACGCCTCTAAATGTCTTTTAAAATAGCAACTTTTGTTGGTAACTGTTGGTTCTGCCCAGAAATGCCTGTAAACAACCCCTTTTTTCACACACTTATATATGTGTTCGAAAGTGAAAATACTCATACAGAATAAGGGGTAGATTTTTTAAAAATGCGCATGTACCTCCATGTGCGCGCACTACCCAGCGCGCGCGCATGGACACCAGATTTTATAGCATGCGCACGCTGGGGGGGTAGATTTGGCCAGTTTACACACGGTGATGAGATCGGGCCTCCCCCAGTTCCCTCCCAGTCCACTCCAATTAAGGAGTGGACTGGGAGGGAACTTTCTTACCCCCCTACCTACCTTCCCTTCCTCTTCCCCGACCCCTTTTCAGGGCCTACCTTTTTTTATTTTCTTTATTTCAGAACTTACCTCAGCTCCTGTGCTGGCATAAGTTGCTGGCGCGCGATCCTCCGGCACAGCGGCAAATGGCCGCTGTACCAGCTGCCTCCAGCTCCGCCCCTCCCTGCCTCTTTTCTTGGGCCCGGCACTTCTGCGCGTAACGGGAGTTACACGCATGACCGGGCCCCTTTGAAGGGCCCAACCACACACGTAACCCCCATTTTCCCTGCACACAGGTGATTTAAAATTTAGCCGTATGTGAATAGCAGCTATTTAAGCACGAATATGCTAATTTTTATACACGGAATGTTTTTTTTTTTGTTTATTTTTTATATACCAATATTCATGGTAGCATCATACTGGTTTACAAGATACTAATAAACAATAATTAATGTTTTGAAAATTCACCTTTAAGACTGTAATCCCTTTGGGTAGAGGGACATACCTACAGTACGAAATCTAATCTGCTTTCAAGTGCCAAAAGGTGGAATACAAACCAAATAAATAAATAAATTATTACTCATAGACTTCAGAAGCTGGAACCAAAAAGCACTCTGAGAAAAAGGATTGATCCATCATAGGCAATAAATGTGCTAGGCTTAGAGTATGGCAAGCTGCTGGATTTTCCATACTGGTTTTGGAACTAGCTTAGAGGGTCATTTACTTAGTTACGCTATTTTTCCCTGAGGAGAAAATGCCGAGGGATTCACAAAGCTGCAGTGCTCTGTATTTCAGTTTACTGAATCCTGCAGGTAAAAAATACCATGGCTTAGCTGGCCTTGGTAAAGATCGTATAATGGTGGTCCCACAGCCCGAGTCCTCCATTTTTTTAAAAGGGCTAATTGTTCCTTTCAGGGAGCTCCCGCCTACAGTGTAGAAAAACCCTGGGGGTCTGCTAACATTCCCTTCCCCCACCAAACCCTGAGAAGGCCCTAATAGTGGAAAGTTAAAAAAGAATATTTACTAAGGTAACGGCTAAGGCTCCTCCTCTCCCATCCAAACCCTGCCCCATTTTTTAACCTCCCTAGGTCTCTGACTTCCCCCAAGCAAACACCCTCTTTCTCTCACCACACCATCCCCTTGAACCCCCTTCTTTGCCATTCCTTTAAAATCTGTTGTGGCCTAGCACGGCCTGGATAGAGTTGCCAATTGGCTCAAGATTTTCAGAACAGGTTGATCCAGTCCTGGTTGTACCCCATTGCATGCTGGGATTTATTCTGATTTCCCTATTTCATTCCCTAAGGAAAGCAAGACAAAAAGTACCTGCATGCAGGTGAGTAAAAGCAGGACTGGATCAACCTGTCTTGAAAATCTGGATCCAGTTGGCACCCCTAGACTTGGAGCACCACCTAGGTTCCAGGTCCAGAGCCATAACTTTTATTCTGGCATCGGGCAGCCACATTTATACTTTAGCCTCTAGACTCTGGGCTCCACTAGGCCACCATGGATTATGAAGGTAAGGCAACTTTCCTGAAAATAACTTGGTTTGCGATTTTTCTGGCAAGCCACATTATTTTCTTTGCGTTAGATTGCCTAGTAATGAGTTGTTTTGCATTCATTTGCAAAGTATTTCTCATTGACATACCTACAATATGGGGGGGGGGGGGGTATAATACCACTGTTTATTATGGGATAAATGCCTAATGTTTACTTTTTGCCTTGTTTCCTGGAACTCTCTTGTTTCCTGGAACTCTCTCCAGTACTAAAGATGTCTAAACACACAGAATTTCCTAACATAGATTACAGCAGGGGTGGGCAATTCCAGTCCTCGAGGGCCACAAACCTGTCGAGGTTTTAGGATATCCTAATGAATATGCATGACATAGATTTGCATACAACCGAGGCAGGGTGCATGCAAATCTCTCTCATGCATATTCATTAGGGATATCCTGAAAACCAGACTGGTTTGTGGCCCTCGAGGACCAGAAGTGCCCACCCCTGGATTACAGGGACCTCTGTATACAAAAGCTATACAACAAGCTATTACACAAGGGATTATTGTTTACAAATATCCTAGTGTTAATTCTCCTGGACTCCTTGGCCTCGATATTCAAGCTAATCCATTCAGGTAAGTTAGCTGGCTAAGACTAACTTACAAGGGATATTTATCCGCATGGCTATACTGCTGAATATCCCCGTATTTGGTTCTCTTTGTCAAGTCTATCTTGTCTGATTAACTTAACTGGATAAGTATGAATGTCACTTCATCCAGCTAAGTACCTGATTCACTAAGGGGCGGATTTTAAAACCCCTGCGCGCGCCGGCAGCCTATTTTGCATAGGCTGCCGGCGCGCGTAAAGCCCTGGGACGCGCGTACGTCCCGGGGCTTTCGAAATGGGGAGGGAGGGGGCGTGTCCGGGGCGTTCCCGAAATGACGCGGCGTTTCGGGGGCGTGCCGTGGCGTTTCGGGGGCGGGCCCGGGGGCGTGGCGCTGGCCCGGGGGTGTGGTTGAGGCCTCCGGACCACGCCCCCGGGACCGGAGGACGGAGCGGGGCTGCCGGCGACGCGCGCAAAGTTACGCCTGCTTTCAGCAGACGTAACTTTGCAGACAAAGGTAAGGGGGGGTTTAGATAGGGCCGGGGGGGGTGGGTTAGGTAGGGGAAGGGAGGGGAAGGTGGGGGGCGAAGAAAAGTTCCCTCCGAGGCCGCTCCGAAATCAGAGCGGCCTCGGAGGGAACAGGCAGGCTGCGCTGGGCTCGGCGCACGCAGGTTGCACAAATGTGCACCCCCTTGCACGCGCCGACCCCGGATTTTATAAGATACGTGCGGCTACGCGCGTATCTTATAAAATCTGGTGTACTTGTACCAGCGCGCGTATTGTTTTAAAATCCGCCCCTAACGGTTTTTCCCATAGACACAAAATGGAAGAAATGCCTTAATGAAGCTGGCCCTAAGTTAGCTGGATAAGTAGCGCCGCCCCGATCCACCCACTGATCACCCACAACATCTCTGGCTCTCTACTTAGCCAGAGAAGTGATTTAAGTAGCTAAGTGGAGGCTAGTGAATGTAGCCGGATATTCAGCAGCCACCACTTAGTGTTTGAATATTGGGCTCCTTATTGCTAGAATTGCATCCATACTTTTTTGGTTTGTTTTGTTTAATTTTCCTCCCTTCTTTGTTTTATTTTTTTGTTTTGTAAGGTGTTGTTTCTTGTTTTGAGTGCACCATTTTGAGTTAGTGCATGCTATTTTTGATTTAGTGCACACTGAGATGTAATAGTGCGCACTGAAATAAAGGTGAATTTTAAAAGCCCAGCACATGCATTAATTAGGGGATGCCTGAATAAGTCAGACTCGTGCATGCCAAGCAGATTTTAAAAGTTGCCTGGATACGTGCGTATCTGCTGAAGCGCACACATCTCCAAAGTTCCCAAAGGGAGCGGGACGTGGGCGTAGTCTAGTCAAGGCATGGGCATTTCGGGGTTTGAACCAGAGCTGCATGCGTAAATACTTCCTTGCTGTGTAAGTTTACATCTGCTATAGAGGAGGTATAAGTTATAAAATAAAGAAAACTAGGCAGATCTGTGAGGTTTACTAACTGAGAGGCTAACTGGGGGGAGTGCAGGCTATTAAAGTAGGAGGGTTTGGAGGACCTACCCCTTAACTGGGTGAACTGGGGATGACCTGGTTTAACTGGCAATGGCGACATGCAGTAGAAGTGGCATTAATGTGCACATTTGCATGCCCACTTAAAATTTGGTGCACATGTGCGCAGCAAAGACTGCTTCGTAGGGATGTGCATTTGTTTTAACCGAAATAGACAATGGCAATGAAATTGTCCATTTCATCGTGTTTTGGGAGCGCCCCGAAATGAAAATAAATTGAGAAATTTCATGGAATTTCGTATTTCATGTTAGTTCGCACTAATGGGACTTGGTGCACACTAACTATAGTTTTCTTATTTACAGGTTTAGTGCGCACTAATGGGACTTTAGAGCACACTAACTAGATGTTAGTGTGCCTTACGTCCTTTAGTGTGCACTACCTAGTTTTCTAATTTTGGAGGTAGTGCGCCCTAATAGAATTTAGGGTGCATTAACTGTGCGCACTAACTCCGAAATGAGGGAAACACGAAATAAATACCTCCTGTATCATTATAAAAACGAAATCTGACAGATATCAAACAGAAACAGAAATGACATGAAAAAAAAAAATCTGTGCACATCCAAAATTATTTTTTAACATGCTCGATTATGCGCACTGATGTTATAAAATAGTCGCAGCAAAGACTACCCTGGACAAGGGCCGATGCACATGGGCAAATGTGCACCCGTGCACCAGTTTGAAAGTTACTGCCACTGTGCATAGGTTTAAAAATTTAAAAAACCCTCAAAATTTCATGCATTTATAAACAATAGGAGACAAAATAGACAATGTTGTTGACATTACTTCTGTCGTTAAAAGTGAAAGCACATCCTTACTTTTTGCTACATACCAAAGGTTCTCTAGAATATTATTTATTTATTTTTATTTATTTAGCGTTTTTTCTATACCGTCATTCATGATTAGAATCACATCATGCTGGTTTACATTTAACAGGGGATGTAAATTAAAATAAATAAATGAACAGAACTGAAAAAAAATTTATAAATTATATATTTATAAATTATATTTATAAATTATAGAGCGCCTGATCCTATTGCACAGGAGCTCTTGATTATGCCAATTTGTTTCTATGAGAAAAATGACATGGAGTCTTCTGTTAGTTAATAACCAAGGTGAAGGCAGCAGTCACTACTGTAAGTAAGCAAGCTGGCAACGATACTCAAAACCACAGATGATAAGTGCAGCAGTTACAATGTTAGGTTTGGTGCAGGGTAAAAATCAAGTAATCCATCCTCAGGGAAACAGACAAGGAATAGCAAAGACAAAAGCAAGAGCAAGCAAGGAGAGGAAAAAAGAAATGCATAGGAACCAGAGGATTTCTGGAAGAAGACAGCAGGGCATTTCAAGGGAGATGCAATATATTAGCTGGAAATAGGAGTTTAAATACTGTAGCCAATCAGGGTTGGCTCTCAGTGGGGTTGGTTCAGTGCAGATTTGGAGAGCAGTGGTGAATTGCATCAGTAGCATGGGATCTTCTTGGTATTTGGGTAATTGCCAGGTTCTTGTGGCCTGGTTTTGGCCTCTGTTGGAAACAGGATGCTGGGCTTGATGGACCCTTGGTCTGACCCAGCATGGCAATTTCTTATGTTCTTATGAAGACATTCAGCATGAAGTAAAAGCATGGCTTACCAAGCTGAGAAACTGGTGATGACTGGGTGGGCCTGTCACAATCAGGAAGGGAGTTGTGGCTGCTGGATGGCTATAAATTGAATGTGGTGAGCTAGTCATAAGTGGTCTATCTGTCAGCCAAGCAGATGCTAGCTCATCCCACCACTAAATAAATTTGCTACTGTATTTCACAGAGAAATCAGTTTTAGGAGTTAGTGTAATTATGACATTCCCAGATGAAAAGATTTACATAGACTAATTGCTGTATAATATTTAGCAGTACGTTAAAAAAAAAAAAAAAAAGCAAGCAGGCACAATAGAAAGTAACCATGTTCCATGCCTATTGTATATTACAACATGCCAGCACCTGCCCAAATAATTGTAAGAATTGTATGCCCAGATTTACGCTCAGAAATCTGCCTTTGGAACATAATGGTAATTTTTTCCATATTTATAAATACTGATGAATCAGAACTCAAAACCGTTCAAAGTGATGGGAAACGAGACTAGTTCTGTTTGAAAAGTGAGAGATGACTGACGGGATTAAATTTATCAGGCTTTCTCTACCAATTCAGGTCGTCAACAAATATGCATGTTTGCATTTAACATTATCAAGGAAATGATGTGCATATTCATACTTATGGACAGCTCATATTTAAAAAATTTGGGAAGAAAAAAAAATGTGATCCACCGCTGTTTGAGAAGCAAATTAAGTTGGCATGATTTATGAATGATCCTTCAGAACTACAAAATTTGGAAGTAAAATGTGACCAAATGGTAGAGTTAGACAATTGAGAGCCCACAAGAAGAAGTTACTGAGCTGTGTGTGGGATGTTTCTCATTGCAGCAGTTCGCCCTTAACATGTAAGGAAGCTGATCATTTTCTACAGAGAGGTAGGGCCTTGAGTTGACTAAGGCCAAGTTAAATTGCTAGTACATGCCTCATGACATTCAAGCATATCACCATCATTTGTTGAGCCAAACTGCAGAAAACAATCTGGGTTCTCTTCCTAAAGCCTGGTAGTTGTTAACTTGCCAGCTATAAGTTGCATTGGAAGGAAAAGTAGTTTACACTTTGCAGGCTGAAACTTGGAATTAGGAATTTCATGTGCTATTGGGTTTAAATCCTGGTTGCTCCTGATTCTCTTTATGATCTTGTGCAAGTCACTATTCTCATGTGCCTCAGTGTGCCAAACTATAATTAAGCAATTATAATAGCATGATTATTTAAAATGTAAAACAATCTGAAAGGG
Source organism: Rhinatrema bivittatum (assembly GCF_901001135.1). Classification (NCBI taxonomy): domain Eukaryota; kingdom Metazoa; phylum Chordata; class Amphibia; order Gymnophiona; family Rhinatrematidae; genus Rhinatrema; species Rhinatrema bivittatum. Next base: position 67,902,792 of record NC_042616.1, on the reverse strand, counting down.
CATGTTATGAAAAAAGAATTAGCAGACTTTCCAAGTTTATTATTATGCAGCCTGACTGATATTTCCTTATTTATAAAGAGGTTGCTTGACAGCTAAAGTGCCCAGTAGGCTTGGGCACCACTAGGGACCTTTGCTTTCATTTTTTATTTCATTTAGCCTGGTAATTTCAATATTATAACAAAAAAACACCAATGGAAAAATGTCTTTGTTATCACACACCGGAACAAAATCATTGGAAAAGTTCATTTTCCACTGATTTCTTTTTGTTCTAACGTTGACATTTCCAGACAAAATAAAATAAAAACTGAAAACAAAGGTCCCTGGGCACCTTTCAATCAGAAATGTAGCCACCAGCCAGACCCTGCTACTTCCAGCATCAAGTGGCTACTTCCTATGATGTTGAAAAGATGAAATCCAGACAGAAACAGGAAGTAGGCACGCAGTACTGGAAGCTGGGGCAGATGCAAATGTGATTGCCAGGCGGCCAGGCCCCTTGACAGCTGTTTCATAATGGGGAAGTCCAATTAATTTAAGAATTACTATTGACATGAACACCGTTTCCCCAATAATAATTTTTAAAAAGTTTACCGGGCCCCTGTTTTTTTCAAAAGGGTTGCTTGAACATGAAGTACCTCCTTAAGGTATTCCTTTGGGTATATACATTGAGATACATTAACTTAAAAAAAAAACAAACCCACAACACTATGATTGCCATTAGTTCTATTATTATTAATTTGTTATTTAAAGGAAAATTTATGTTAGACTTGAGTATGGACACTTGTACCATGTCAACAGTAAATTCAGAGCAGATATTATTCATTATAACACAAGATCACTGCATTTCAATAGGTACTGGGTATATGGCACAGCTGTCCTACTCACAACAGGAATAGGAAAAACAATAATGAAACAGGGGGTAGCTTCAATCAGTTTTTATGCTCGCTGGCACTTGTGTCTTGTTGACTTGCCAAAACAAACTCCAGTCAGAAGTTACACCCCCCCCCCCCCTGCGAGTGCGCTGAAGAGAAGCGGAAAGCTTATAGAATGGCAGATTATGTCAGGTACCACCAGCATTCCTAATCCATCATCCTTTGCAGCTAGAGTATTTGCTAATTTGTAAGTTGCACATGTACAGCTGTGAAAACAGCAGCGAAAAAAAAAAATTCATTGAGGTTTGAGAGTCCCCCATGTTGTGGGTAGGGGGAAAAGGAACCAGAATATTCTGTTTCTAAAAAGCAATGAATGGAATATGGAGAAGGTGGGAAAGTAGAGGGTAGGCATTTGACATTTAAATGAGGTCACATATTCGTACACGCTGGAGAGTACAGTTCAAATGATAGCTGCCAAGGTTTGTTGAAAGGATTGGCACATGTTTCTTCCTCCCTGGCTTAGAATTACAATATATATATATATAGATACAAATATATATTTATTTATTTTGAAAGATTTATGACCTGCACCCTCCTTCGTTCGGAGCGAGGTACAATAAAAACATACACAGGAAAATGTGACATAAAAAACAATAATCAAACAACTGGAAACCCACAATTTGGGCAAAGGAGCATTAGGACACTTCATATATTAGGAGCTGGAGGCATATTTTGTTAGGCTGAATGCATTTTCAATCAAATGGACGCGTTGGCATATTCGCACATATATGGCTGCAAGCAGATCTACGCTAGTATTTTATAACCCACGTGTAGATACATGGGTGTATTTTGTCTACCTATTTTAAAAATATACACGCATATATTTTACGCTTGAAAATAAAGTGGGACTTAGGTAAACCAGTGTACTTTAGAACTTACACTCGCAAAGGAAGTGACCAGTTTTACCAGTTAGTCCACCAGTTCTCCCAATCCTTCTCCAAGCCATCAAGACCCTCCTGGTTCTTCAGCTTGAACTCCCCACCAGTTCACCCAGACCTCCTACAATACTACACAGTAAACATATTTAATATCACATACTAGAGAATTAGCCAATGCAAAATTACCCGAGTAAGTTAGTAAAGGTAAGTGCATGTCTTTTAAAACAGAATCTTTACATGTATAAATGCTGGATACATCTCCCCAGACCACCCCCTTATTTATGCATGTATATGTGCACACGAAAGTGAAAATATGCATGTATTTTCAACTTTTATACAGAATGCACAAGTAGAGGCTACTTATGTGCCTGACATTTTGAAAATTCACCCTAAAATTTTTAATGTGTTCACAACTAGTAGCTAGACAGAGACACATTGGTAGTTTGGAGAGGCGTGCACAAGCCATTAAAAGTAGATGCCTTAGTGCACAAACGCCACAAACTAGCAGCCTATTTAGCATTGCTACTGGGCACAGGCCAATATTGAGAGGTTGACTAAGTTCTAGATTTTTTTCCCCCCTTTTTCCTATGGACTTGTTATTCCAATACTTATATATGAAAGACAGAACTACAAGTCCATAGATGCAGTCAGGCAAATCTAGAGCTGGATCAGCCCATCAGTTGACTTGGGTCAGGTGACAGGACAATGGAACTTGAAAGGTAGCATATATAATATATGCAGCTTGACTGCATATATTATATATGCTACCTTGACTGCATATAAGTCGAGGGCATCGAGAAGAGCTGGAGAACACGGGATGCATGCAGTGTCGTACCGTGACATTTATAGTGGGAGATTCAGTCTCAAACAGCTCCCCCCCCCCCCCCCCAAGTCACCTCAACTAGGAAATGTGTCTTCTCCGCAGCTGGACCATCTCTGTGGAACACCTTGCCTCCAGACCTACGCCAGGAACACTGCCCACTGACCTTTAAGAAAAAACTTAAGACCTGGCTGTTCAAACAAGACTATCCATAACCTCATAAAATGTTATGTTAAATTCAGTAATTCACAATGTAGTTATTTTTGTAACCATTATCAATTAGATGTTCCTTCCTTCACTCCCTACCTTCTTCTATCTTCCTAGCTCTAGTAACCCCCTTTCACTGTAACTTACCTCCCTTCTTAAACGATTAAGTTAATGTTAATTTCACCCTTGTTCGATGTAAACTGATGTGATATGACTTGTGTCATGAATGTCGGTATAGAAAATAAATAAATAAATAAATAAATAAATAGATCTTGCTCGTTCAGTTTCCTCTCCCCTCCCACACCCGTTCCCCCATGTCTCCTGCAGTCTCACTCCCTCAACGCCTCCCCTCGCCAGAAGATATTGGAACCCATATGGCATTAGGCCCATTTTAAGCAGAAACAAGGTGGAGAGGATGAGTGGTACACTCAGTGGAAAATGTCCAAATAGGAATGGTGTAGCGCTAAGCACATCAGGCTCCACAAAATAGAATGCAATTCAGTTAATTAGAAGAGATTGCGAAGCAATTCCATTTTTTTGTTATAAAAATGGAAATGCTTAGCGCTACACCATTCCTATTTGGATATTAGGCCCATTTTAAAATGTATTGAGTGTGAGCTTAGCCCTCAGAAAGGCATGAACAAACAATTATAATAAAGTAAACCACCCATACCAAAACTGCATTCAAGCAACAAGAATCCTATATATGAAAAGGAACACTGCAGCTATTACACCAGGCCCTAAACAACAACAATACACCTCCTACTAGGAAAACAGAACATGCCAGGCTGCCTAAAAATATGTGTAAAATAAAAACCCTTGTATCTAAGAATATTGTACAAAAGCTTTTAAAACTACATAGATCCCTTCTTCAGATGTCAGATCAGAGACATTCACAAGACAGGCCCTACATTGCCTCAATAGCTCACATATAGTATTCTTGGATAATACTTACATAAACCAATAAAGTTATTGCAGCCTTCCAAGGCTACAGTTTACCTCAAGAATCAAATATGCTGTATCAGAACAACATTAACTCCCAGGACTCAAACAGTTACCACCCTACCCAGGAAAGAGCAGCACTGCAAATATTACAACAGGCCCTAGAAAATCAATACACCTCCTATTGAAAAAAGAAAAAGCCAGACTACTACAGATCACTGCTCAGAAACTACATGCTGTTAGTTAGTTACTTATTTATTTATTTGAAAAACAAATAATTTCCTAGGCAAACTAAGCAGATTACATCATATTCAAACAAAAATAAACCATAATATTTGTGCAAAACATTAAAATACATTCTGCAATCCAGGCTCTTCAAAGACACTTGCATCTAAAGATAAGAACTGCAAGTGTACCAACAATTAGCAGATTCCCTCTCCTTGGTCACACATGCAGAACACTGGAAGACTGACCAACAATAAAATAAAAAAATATAAAATGTCAATCATAACAGTAAAACCATACTAATTAAAAGAATAAATATTTCAAGACAGTTGATGACTAGAATATTCAAGAATTTAAACCTCATCAAATAACCCAGCTCTCCAATCCCCCAGTTTTCTAGTCCCTAGCTGTCTTGTTCCTCAGCCCCTCTCCTCCAAGACTCCCAGCCATGCTTCCCAGTCCCCCTATTTCAAAAAGGCCCGGCGACGCGCATAAAGCCCCGGCATGAGTGTAAGTCCCGGGGCTTGCAAAAAAGGGGCGGTGAGGGGGAGGGGTGTGGACGGTGTGGGGCGAGTGCGGGGCCAGAGGCCTCTGGCAAAGCGGCAGTCGGCCCGGCTCGGCTGGCATGTGTAACTTACTTCAGCCACAGGGGATGGGGCTAGATGCCATTGCCGATCTGTTGGAGGTTTGTGCACCTGCCCGGAGGCAGGCACAAAAGGTAAGACAAAGGACGGAGAGCATTAGAGTAGGGCTGGGAGGGGGAAAGGTTAGGGGAAGGGGTGGGAAGGTCAGGCTAGGGGGAAGGGAACCAGGGAAGGCAGCTTGGCTCGGCGCGCACAAGGTGCATAATTGTGCACCCCCTTGAGCGCGCCGACCCCTGATTTTATAACATGCATGCGTCTGCGCGCATGTTATAAAATTGGGCGTATATGAGAGCGCACCAGGTAGCGTGCGCACACGTAAGCCATGCGCACTTCTTTTAAAATCTACCCCTAAGGGCTGGAGCAGGCATTAATTTCTGAGCGCTCCTAAAATTAGTACAGAAAAGCAGAAAAAACTGCTTTGCTGAACTGCCTCCTACTTAATATCGTTGGGATATTAAGTAGGAGGAACAACTCTTTAAAAAAAATTTAAAAATAATAGTTTTAAAAAAGCATGGCAGTTGGGTGCATGAAGCGAATGCACAGTTCACAAGCGTCCTGTTTCTGAACCCCTGGCACATCAACGGGTTAGGAAAACAGATGCTGATAAATTCAGCGTCCATTTTCCAAACCTGACTGTGGCACTATAAGGAGTGAATAAATCAATATTAAAGTGTGGGGCACTTAATATTAATTTAATCACACCTTTACTTATTGCCCATTGGTCCTTTTCACTTACATTTGTCAGTGAAAGGATCAATCCCCTTTCAGGACAGCCTTATGAAAAGTGATTGGTCCTTTCACTGACATGTGACAGTGAAGGGACCAATCAGCAATAAGGGAAGGAGTGAATAAATTAATATTAAGTGCCTGACACTTTAATATTAATTTATACACTCTCGTGCTGGTACTAAGGGTGGGAGAATGGACGCTGAATTTATCAGCGTCCATTTTCCTAACCTGTGCATGTGCGCTGGTTAGGAAAACCGATGCTGATAAGTTCAGCGTCCGTTTTCTCAACTGGCGAACAGCCACCAACAGCGGACCTCTCTCCAGTGAACACTGTCAAGGAGGCGCTAGGGATGCACAATCGCCCCTAGCGCCTTCTCGACAGCGCAAGCCTTAATTTAAATTTAAACACTCAGCGCCCACTTTCAGCCCAACATTTTTGCATCGGCCCCTAAGTGATCGAGAACTTCCTGGTTCTTCAGTCTGAGCTCCTCCCAGGCCACCGGACATCCTTCCCAGTAGGTACTACAAAATAAACACTTTTAATATCACTTAGGCCAGATAATTAGCAAATGTAAAAATATGCAAATAAGTTGGAAAATTTATGCACGTGCCTTTTAAAACAGTAATTTACACGCATAAGTGTTGGCCCTGCCCTGGAATGTCCCTAGACCAGCTCTTTTTTATGTGCGTATATGTGTGCACGAAAGTGAATATATGCACATACTTTTGACTTGTATAAAGTACCAAGTTCGTGAGTAGAGACTACTTATGTGTGCACATGCTAATTTTTACACATGTAGGGGCAGATTTTTAATCTTACACGCTCGGGTACATTTGTGCGTGCTACCTGGCACGCACAAATGTACACCCAATTTTATAACATGCACGCGCTGCTACGCGCATGTTATAAAATCTGGGGTCGGCGCGCGCAAGGGGGTGCACTAGGGATGTGCAGAGCAAAATTTTATGTTCATATTTTTTATGTCCGAAAGGGGGTCCCACTTGCGGCCAATATGGACATAAAAAAAATCCAATGAGTTGGGTATATGTACATATGTGCAAAAAAAAAATTTAAACCCCCTCACCCTCCTTAATCCCCCCCCCAGACTTACCACAACTCCCTGGTGATCGAGCGAGGAGTGAGGACGTCATTTCTGCAATCCTTGGCGAGAAGCATGTGACGTCGGTGGCACGTCGAGTGACGCGGCGTCACGTGATTCCTGGCTCGTTCGCGCCGGACGGCTCGTTCTCGCCGGGAATCACGTGGCGCCGCGAATAAGGCCCAGTGTGTGTTATTTTCCTTCCCTAGATTAAGTTCACCTCCAGGAATGATGTATCCTAAGGCCATCAAAAGCAGGCTTGTTCTTTTAGCCATATTGAAGAGGGCAGTTTTTAGATGGCAGATTAACACAGGTAAAACATTAATTATCTGGCAACTAACAGAGATGTCTACAAATTGTAAATAAAACCACTGTGCGGGATTCAACTTTATGCATTAAAGGGGAAATCTTGGGTTTGATCTGGCTAACTCCAAAAGTTAGCCAAGTCGAAAGGTTTTCTGGAGAAATCCTTTCCATATCTACCTAATTCTTCTAGGTAGATGGAGAAAGGAGAACAACACCTCTAAATTATGTCTATAATCTCATTAATTGACCCAAACCAGTAGGCATTTCTAGTTTAGTATGGCTCCTTCCAAATGGCTATTGGTTTTATACTCCCAGCCCCTTCAAGCCAAAGTGCAGGAGTCAGATTCAGTGATGTCCATTTCTTAGTAAAGGATTGTCACCAATATCATTTTTTTTAAGTCAAGTGGTTCTTATTCATTCTCGTCTACTAAGTGAGGCACTTGAAAATACAGCTGCGAAAAAGATTAGTCAAATCCAGGAATAGATCTAAGATTACAGTGCTCTTAAGGCAGGAAATAGGGTGAGGTCCCAGGGCACAGGGTGTCTTTAAAATGTGGCAACCTAGGCACATGCCTGTGTTTCCTACACTGAAATCTGGCCCTGGTCAAATCCACACATACTTAACTAGCATTCGTATGCTTAACTCACATTCGTATGATGCTTGTAACAATATCTGTCTCTCCATGTGAAGGACCAAACCTTCCTTAGCAATAAAGAGAACAAGCATTTTCCCCTTTTCAATTGTAGTTTTGATTATTCACAATCACCTAATCCTTGCTTTTCATAAATGAAAATATGACGTGCATGAAGCGCACTTCCCATAGGCCTTTGTATTTATTTAATAAGAAGCACTTTTTGTGATTTTTTTTCCCTTTTATAGAGTAATCTTGGATTAATTCATACTTGTCTAGCTATATGATATCTCCCAGAAGAAGCAGGATTTGTCTATAGCAGTTGATCGACGAGAACTTTTTTCTGTAAGAAATAGACAATGTCTGGAAAGTTTAAACTTGACACCACAGAGAGCAGACTGAAGGAAGAAGCAGGTTTGCTTTCTTCAGCCTTTGTAAGATTGTATTTGCCAGAAAGGTTAAAAGGTCATAATTTTTAAGAGCCTTCTTTTGATATGGATGATGCTCTTATTCTGGTGATAATACTAAGGCAAAAAAGCATAGGTCGTTGACATACCACCCCTGAGATTTAGGGGAATGTGGAAATAGATGCCATCAAATTAATTTAACAAGACAAAAAATGGTAACTAATATACTTGGGAGGAGTAGCCCGTACAAGTACTCGGTTTTGATGGATGGAATGCCTTTCCTTGGTGTATTTCTTTTTTACTCCAACATCTGGCTGATTTGTTTTGTTGACTGAGTGAGATGATGGCTACAGGCATGAACGGTAGATAACCGACTTTTAAAACTAACAGTGATGGATGGCAAAGCAAACACATTTATTGTACTTTGGCATAAAGCATAATACTTCAAATATGGCAGCTACTTGCTTGATATCATGCGTGTTCAGTCTTCACAGGGATATGACACTTTTCTGATGTCTTTAGGGTGCGTTATTTGCATTCCAAGGAGCCTCAACAAAGGAAAGTATGCTCCGTCTTTGTACTAGTCAGTGTTTGGCATGTCCATCTTGATCTATTTAAATAGAGGTATTTTTCTTAGCTCTCTGAGGAGTTTGTGATTCTGAGGTGTTCATGTCTCAATTTTGTTCAGTCTGACAGATTCAGTAAAGGGATTTTTAAAGATATATAACTTAAGGTATAAACTATCTTTATATGGTTTGTCTCTATGGAAAAAACATAAACCTGAAATCTAGATGTGGTATTCCAGGACTGCAGGATGCAGGAGAGGGAACATTGGCTGCATGGGTCAAAAAATGTAGGGAATCTTAGCATGAAAATTCTAGTATTTTGCTTTAGCCTTAGATATACCTCATTCAGCCCCTGAATCACTCAGTCACTATTCAGTGTCTTTAGTTTCTTCTAGTCTCCTAACTATGGTGTCCCAGCATGGACACACAGTTACTAAAATGAAATAAACTCTTTTCTTAACCTGGGATAGAAATAGGATACCAGAAGAGTAGTAGGATATGGAACTTTTCAAATTACAAGTATCTTGAATTGGGGAATGTCATCAAGAATGTTCATTTGGGAGTTGTGATTGCCAGCAGAGACTGATGAGGTATGCCACTTTGGACACTTATGTCATATATTCAGGAGCACTAGCAGAGCATTTATGATTTCCTACATATGTTTTCAATTTCAGAGTCCAATGTATATATATATATATATATATATATATATATATATATATATATATATATTAGTGAATAGCATCCCTTCTAGAGCTTACACTGTTGGGGATGGAAGGAAGGGAATACATTTGTGCCTGAGTATACTTAGGTGCATAAAAAGGTACTATAAATAGGAAGAGAGATGTAATATTACCTCAGACAAGGGGGTCTGGTGAAACCCTACTTTGTATTGTGATAATTTCTGGAGACCACCTCAATAAGATGGAGTCAATTCAAAGAAGGGCCAATAAAATGGTGCACTAAAAGCTATGGGAAAAGAGACTGAAGGAAGTATGTAAAAAGGAGATATGATGCATTCAAATATCTATTAGGCCACCAAAAGGAAACATTTTCTAAAGAATGAAAAGCTTAAGGACAGGTGGTTCCTGTTTGAAGCTGAAAGGGAGAGGCTGAAAATGAATATTAGAAAACACTTTCCACTGAGAGAATGATGGGCATTTGGAACGGACTTCCAGTGGAGGTGAGAGGAGCCAAAGCACGCAGTGGCAGAATTAATGCATGCATGGGAGAAAGGGGCCATCATGGCAGAGGGAGGGAGAGCTCTATAGTTCCAGTAAGACCTGTGACAGCACAGAGGACAGGTACAAATGGGCAGATTGGGTAGCTGAGGTGAGCCCTATCTTATCTTCAATGTTTTAATATTTGTATATCAAGTGAGAGCTTGGCTATTTTTTTTTTTTTTACTGGGATATAAGAATTAAATATGTTATTATTACCTGTAAGGGACTCATTGTGACATTCTTAAAGTATTCAAAATAGCTAGCTGGAAGGAGAGATGTGAATACTTAGTAGAAATGTGAATTAGTTTTAAATGAATTATTAGACAATTTCAATGAAATTGTCTAATTTGTCTAATTCATCACGGTTTGGGAGCACCAAAAAACGAAATAAAATTTTCTAAAATTTCGGAAAAATTAATATTTTGTGTTAGTGCGCACTAACATGAAATTCAGGAACCAGGAAAAAAAAACAAACAAACCTGAACCACGGAAAAAATGAAATTACCCATGGGGGACCCGAACCAAACCACAAAACAAACAAAAAAAAACAAAACATCTCTAGTTAGGGCTAATGGAAAACACTTGAAATACTGGATAAATCTGAGGAGAAAATCTGATGATTTGCCTATTCAATTTCTGCATGCAGTTTTGACTTATTTCTGTTGTTCACTTTTGCTTATAGCAGCCAAAACAGCTTGACACATCAAATTTCCATAAAATCATTATATTGTTAGGTGTTGTGATCCCGGTCACTGGGTCAGTGACCGGGCCCTTACCTCCTCCTGCCGCGCTGCTGACGGCCGGGTTCCGGGCTCCCCGAGCTGCGTGGCAGCGGTTGCAAACCGCCGGGTCCCAGGCCTCTCGAGCCGCGTGGCAGCGGCGTCTCCACGAGGGAGACGCCGCCGAAGACTCCGCCCCTCTGGAGGGGAACGCGTGCGCGCAAGGGCCGACCTTTTCTGCTCACAGCTCCGGATGTCCTGGCCCGCCTCCTGATGATGTCAGACACCGGTAAGGGGATTTAAACAGGCCCCGGGAATCCTTACTTTGCCTTGCAACAAGGTTACTTCCTGGAAGTGCTAGTTGCCGTCTCATTCACCTGGTTCCTGATTCCAGCCTGCCTGTCTTCGGATCCTGCCTGCCTGACCTTGTTTCCTGATTTGCCTGCTGCCTGTCTTGACTTCAGCTGTGACTCCGACTTTGCTTGCCTGCCGCCTGTCCAGATTCCAGCCTGTGACTCCGACTCCGCTTGCCTGCCGCCTGCCTTGATTCCAGCCTTTACTCCGACCTTGCTTGCTTGCCGCCTGCCTTGACTCCGGTCCATGACCCCGACTCCGCCTGCTTGCTGCCTGCCTTGATTCCGGTTCGTATTCCTTTCTGGGGTTTGTCTGCTCTTCGCCTAAGTCCCAGCGGTCCGGGTCCCTACGGGCTCCTCCTGGGGGGACCTCGGACTTCCAGGGTGAAGACTCCTAAGTCCTAGCGACCCGGGCTCCTACAGCTCCTCTGGAGGGGTCACGGGTTTCCAGGTGAAGTCTCGTCAGCCCAGGGTGTGTTCTGCCTCCCGGCCGCCCATCCTGGTCGGTCGGCCTAAGGATCCACTTCCGGAATTGGACAGTCCTAACAGTTTGCAAGGCCATGGATCCGGCAAACCTCGCTGGTCTCCAGGCCATTCCGGGCCTCGCCCAACGGCTGGTGCAGCAGCAGCAAGTACTGGACTCTTTGGTAGCCACAGTGGAACGCATGGCAACCCGCATGGATGCCGAGCCGCAGGCTCCAGCTCCGGTACCAGTGGCCGCTCCGGTCGTCACGCTTCAAATGCCTACAGAGCTCCCCGCTCCCTCCCGATACGCGGGAGATTCTAAGGCGTGTCGTGGTTTTTTAAAACAGTGTTTTGTGCGGTTTGCCTTACTTACGAATCAGTTTCCGACTGACTCGGTCAAGGTGGCATACATTTTCTCCTTACTAGATGGTAAGGCCTTGAATTGGGCATCTCCGATGTGGAAGAAGAACGACGCCACCCTTACTAATTTGGATCACTTCGTGGCTAACTTCAAAGCAGCCTTTGATGAGCCTGCTCGTCAGACTTCGGCAACTTCTGAGTTACTGCAACTCCGGCAAGGAGCCCGTACTTTGGCTGAATATGCGTTGGAGTTCCGCACGCTGGCGTTGGAAGTGGGCTGGCGTGATGACGCTCTCCGCAGGATCTTCCTAGAGGGCCTGGCGGGTCGTATCAAGGATGTTCTGGCAGCCAGAGACATTCCTGAAGACCTCAACGCCCTCATTGAACTCGCCGGACGCATAGATCAATTTCTGCAACAGAGAGCCAAGGTGTTACGGCCTCCACGTCGCATGACGCCTCTGGCTCCCACTTTCTTGAGGCCGCTCTTATCGACTCCTCGATCCACGGGAGCATCTTCCGAACCCTCCTCCGAAGAACCCATGCAGATTGGCAGGACGTCTCTGACGGAAGAGGAGAAACGTCGTCGCCGGTCCCTGGGACTGTACATGTATTGTGGAGGAAAGGGACACTTCCTGTCGCAATGTAAAGAACGGGCGGAAAACGCTCGCGCCTAGGAGAATTGGAGGAGTGTCTTCTGGGCTGTCTTAACGCTGCTCCTCAATGTACAGTTCCTGTAACTTTAAAGTTTCCCGGGGGTTCCTTCGAAACCCTGGCTCTTATTGACTCCGGAGCCGGAGGGAACTTCATCACCCAGACACTAGTCCAACAACTTCAGCTTGCCACTCGACCTCGTGACCCACCACTACGGGTTACTTCCATTCAAGGGACTCCCTTACCCGGGAACATTTCTGTTTCCACTATGCTGCTGATACTTCAAACAGGGTTGTTACATGAAGAAACAATCTCATTCCTGGTCTTGGACCGGTCAGTACACCCGGTAGTCCTCGGTTTGCCCTGGTTGCAGCTACACTCACCGATGATTCGCTGGGACGATCTTCAAATTACCCGTTGGAGCCCTCATTGTTTCCAGTCCTGCATTAAGACCACGGTGGTTCCATCCATTCCGTTGGCCCACGTTGGGACCTTACTTCCAACACCCTACGTGGACTTCACAGACGTCTTTTCCAAGGAAAGGGCGGAGATTCTACCTGAACACCGCCCCTTTGATTGTGCCATAGATTTACTCCCTGGGACCGCTCCTCCACGGGGTAGGGTTTACCCTCTCTCTCAACCTGAGACGAAAGCTATGTCTGAGTATATCCGAGAAAATCTCGCCAAGGGGTTCATTCGACCGTCTAAGTCTTCTGCAGGGGCGGGATTCTTTTTTTGTGGCCAAAAAAGATGGATCACTGAGGCCATGCATTGACTACAGGGGTCTGAATACCATTACGAAGAAGAATCGTTACCCGCTACCTTTAATCCCAGAATTGCTAGACAAACTTCAGGGGGCTCATGTGTTTACAAAGCTGGACTTAAGGGGGGCTTACAATCTGGTCCGGATCCGTCCCGGGGATGAATGGAAGACTGCGTTCAATACCCGGGACGGGCATTATGAGTACCTAGTCATGCCATTCGGCTTATGCAATGCCCCCGCGGTATTCCAGCATCTCATGAACGAGATTCTGAGAGAACTGTTGTATTCATGTGTCATTGTATATCTGGACGATGTTCTCATTTTCTCACAGGACTTGAAGTCTCATCGCCGCCAGGTACGACAAGTGCTTCAGATCCTCCGGGAGCAACACCTCTTCGCGAAACTAGAAAAATGTCTATTCGAACAGGACTCTGTACCCTTCCTGGGCTATGTTATTTCCGCTACAGGGTTCAACATGGATCCCGAAAAGGTGTCTGCAATCCAGAAGTGGCCGCAACCTATTGGATTAAAAGCCTTGCAGCGTTTTCTAGGGTTCGCAAACTTTTACAGACACTTTATTCCTGGGTATTCACGCTTAGTAGCACCATTGACTGCTCTAACTAGAAAGGGGGCAAATACTCGACAGTGGTCTGCTGAGGCATGTCAAGCATTTCAGGACTTGAAAGAGGCGTTTCTGTTGGAGACATGCTTACGCCATCCTGATCCATTGCGACTGTTCATAGTGGATGTCGACACTTCTAGTGTGGCCGTGGGGGCGGTACTTTCTCAGTATTCTAGCACCGGGAGATTGCTACCATGCTCCTACTTCTCCAAAAGGTTCACTCCTGCCGAAAGCAACTACGGAATTGGAGATAAGGAACTGTTGGCCATTAAGTTGGCTTTCGAGGAGTGGAGACAATGGCTAGAGGGAGCTCAGCATCAGGTCACCGTCTACACCGACCATAACAATCTCGAGTTCCTTGCACAAGCTCAACGTCTTAACCCCAGACAAGCTCGGTGGTCACTTTTCTTCAGCCGATTTGATTTCGTTCTTAAATACCGGCCTGCCTCTAAGAATGTCCGGGCCGACGCCTTGTCCCGAAACACCATCTTCGAGGAAAAGGATGACCCTCCTCAGTACATCATAGATCCAGCCCAAATTCTTCTTGCCAGCACTAGTATATCCACGCAAGGAAGGGTGGTCATTCCTCGACGGGATCGTAGGAAGGTCCTAGAATGGGCCCACGACTCCCTCACGGGAGGTCACGCTGGTCAGGACAGAACGTTAACCCTCCTGAATCGGTACTACTGGTGGCCTCGTGTACGGTGGGATGTACAGGAGTATGTAGCGGCATGCCCGACTTGTGCCAGACAGAAACCTCTCACTGGACGACCCTGGGGTCTCCTACATCCTTTGCCAATACCCACCGAGCCTTGGACCCACATCGCCACGGACTTCGTGGTGGATTTACCCCCATCCGAAGGTAACACGGTAATCTGGGTCACCGTGGATCGGTTCTCGAAGATGGTCCACTTGGTTCCTCTACCTAAACTTCCATCAGCACCAGAACTGGCAGTGCTTTTCATTCAGCACATCTTACGGGCTCATGGTCTTCCACAGAGCATTGTCTCCGATTGTGGACCGCAGTTTACGGCTCGCTACTGGCGCGCACTCTGCAAGAAATTCGGAGTGCAATTGAATTTGTCCACTGCGTCCACCCACAGAGCAATGGACAGACTGAACGAATGAATCGTTCTCTCAAGACATTCCTTCGTAGCTTCATTTCAGAGCGTAAAGATAACTTGGTCTCCTTGTTGCCTTGGGCTGAGTTCGCCTACAATAATCACACACATTTGGTTACGGGTCAGTCTCCGTTTCAAACTGTCTTTGGACGCCATCTCAGGACTCCTGTTCCTGTTCCGGTAGAAGTCCCCTCTCCTGCGGCTCAAACTGTGGCCGCGCAGCTTCATCAACTCTGGAGAGTGCTACAGCGATGACTCGTTACCGCAGCTTGGAGAGCACGGGAAGATACGAATCGTCATCGACGTCCAGCTCCTGAACTGTTGCCTGGATCCAAGGTGTGGTTAAGCACCAAGAATCTTCACTTTCCTGGGCGCTCTCGCAAGCTGGCTCCTAGGTTTTGTGGGCCGTTTTCCGTGGCCGAACGAATAGGTCTGGTTTCTTATCGGCTTCGTCTGCCTTCAACTTTACACATCCACAACGTGTTTCATGTGTCTCTCTTGAAACCTGTAGTATACTCTCATTTCCACCGACTTACTCAAGATGAGATTTCCGATTCAGCACCTGAAGATCCGGTTTATCAGGTACACGAAGTGAAAGATGTGCACTTCCATAATCGATGATGGGAGTACTTACTGGCCTGGGAGGGTTGTGGACCAGAGGAAGACTCCTGGGAACCGGCACGGAATATTCTGGATAAGTCTCTGTTGACCCAATATCACTTGGACAATCCGGGAAAACCTGGTCCTCTACGGAGGGGGCGTAAAAGGGGGGGTACTGTTGTGATCCCGGTCACTGGGTCAGTGACCGGGCCCTTACCTCCTCCTGTCGCGCTGCTGACGGCCGGGTTCCGAGCTCCCCGAGCCGCGTGGCAGCGGTTGCAAACCGCTGGGTCCCAGGCCTCTCGAGCCACGTGGCAGCGGCGTCTCCACGAGGGAGACGCCGCCGAAGACTCCGCCCCTCTGGAGGGGAACGCGCGCGCGCAAGGGCCGGACTTTTCTGCTCACAGCTCCGGATGTCCTGGCCCGTCTCCTAATGACGTCAGATGCCGGTAAGGGGATTTAAACAGGCCCCGGGAATCCTTACTTTGCCTTGCAACAAGGTTACTTCCTGGAAGTGCTAGTTGCCGTCTCGTTCACCCGGTTCCTGATTCCAGCCTGCCTGTCTTCGGATCCTGCCTGCCTGACCTTGTTTCCTGATTTGCCTGCCGCCTGTCTTGACTTCAGCCGTGACTCCGACTTCGCTTGCCTGCCGCCTGTCCCGATTCCAGCCTGTGACTCCGACTCCGCTTGCCTGCCGCCTGCCTTGATTCCAGCCTGTGACTCCGACCTCGCTTGCTTCCCGCCTGCCTTGACTCCGGTCCGTGACCCCGACTCCGCCTGCTTGCTGCCTGCCTTGATTCCGGTTCATATTCCTTTCTGGGGTTTGTCTGCTCTTCGCCTAAGTCCCAGCGGTCCGGGTCCCTACGGGCTCCTCCTGGGGGGACCTCGGACTTCCAGGGTGAAGACTCCTAAGTCCTAGCGACCCGGGCTCCTACAGCTCCTCTGGAGGGGTCACGGGTTTCCAGGTGAAGTCTCGTCAGCCCAGGGTGTGTTCTGCCTCCCGGCCGCCCATCCTGGTCGGTCGGCCTAAGGATCCACTTCCGGAATTGGACAGTCCTAACAATTGTGGGTGGAAGTTGGAAAGGATTGCATTTAATCTGGTTTCAGACAAAATACAGGAAGGGAGAAATAAAGCACGAGGGAGGATGGAAAAGAGAAGAGGATCTGGTGAACAAGGGCACAGAGAAGCAGAAGATTAGGAGAGAAGGTGCATGAGAGATAGAAAGAAGATTCCTGTTCTCACCTTCCACGGGGGTGCGCCTGGGTATCTGAGTCTGCTTGTCTGGGTTTTTTTTATGTGAATATATGAGTGTATAATGCCTCTGTGACCAATTCTGTGTGAGTGTAAAAGATACTAAAGCTGTGTGCCTGTGTGCGGCTGGGATGATGTTTATTTATGTGCATTTGTGACTTTGAGGAGTTGGGGGCCAAGAAAAAGGTTGTATGCTGTAGGCTGCAAGAGCATGTGTGTGTGTACATAAATATGTGTACATAAATATGTGTGCTTGTTGATCAAGGTTAGGTATGTTTACAAGAGACTGGAGCTGCATGAGGGTGTATGTAACTGGGACTGCATGAAGGACTGAGACCCGGAGGTGCATGCATTGCCACCAATGTCTGGGTTTGGTGTTGGAGATAGAAACTGCATGAATGCAGTAGAATTTGCAGATAAGAATGTATGTTGTGTATTAGCCTGAAGTTGTGTTTTTGATTGAGAGTGCGTGCGTATTGCAATGGAGGTTGTGTGGTGTATGTGATACAGGCTGTGGGGTGGATTTTAAAAGGGTTACGTGCGTAATATATGCGCGCAACCCTTTTAAAACCCTCCTGCGCACGCCAAGCCTATTTTGCATAGGCCTGGCGACACGCGCAAGCCCCAGGGCTTGAAAAAGGGGGCGGGGAGTGGGCGGGGCCGGAGCCTCCAGGCACAGCGGCCATTTGCTGCTGTGCCCGGGATCACGGGCCGGCCGTTGGCCGGCATGTGCAACCTACACCTGCACGGAGGTAGGCGCAACTTAGAAGTTAAAGGTAAGGGGGGGTTTAGGTTGGGCTGGGGGGCAGGTTAGGTAGGGGAAGGGAGGGGAAGGTGGGGGGGTGGAAGGAAAGTTCCCTCAGAGGCCTCTCCGATTTCGGAGCGGCCTCGGAGGGAACAGAAGAAGGCTGCACGGCTCGGCACGCGCAAGTTGCACAATTGTGCACCCCCCTGCGCGCGCCAACCCTGGATTTTATTACATGCGTGCTGCTGCGCGGCATGTTATAAAATCGGGTGTAGATTTGTGCGCGCCAGGTTGCACGCACAAATCTACGCCTGCGCACAATTCTTAAAATCAGGCCCTGTGTGTACATGAGAAAGGCTACCTTGTGTATATACTAAAGGGGAGCATATTGCACAATAACTACACATTGACACCAGGATCTGTGAGCTTTTTTCACATGCATTGAGATTACTAATCAAACATCTCAACTTCTTAAGCCTCAGTAGGGTTTTTGGTGCAGGGCTGGCACCGTGCTGATAGCAATACTATAGGCAGATGACATGGAATGAGAGCATATTCTGCACTGAAGTCATCGCGACAACATCTGTTTATAGAAATGTTGTACCACTTCATTTTAGGACAGCAAATAAACTTTGTCCTTCCAAAGGATCAACACCAGCTCTGTGGTTAATGGCAATATTGCGGAACTTTCCCAGCTTCTCTTCCTGCTTGTGAGCCTTCACCCCAAAATTATTTTAGTTCCAAATGCTATTCAAGGTTTCCTCATTAACTTTGTACTGTAGTGTAATATAGTGCTGAAAATCTGCGGAAGGATGTTACATTTGGCGACACAAAGTCAGAAGTCAAAGACAAGAACAAACCTTTACAGATGCAAGGTAACACATCACAAAGAAGAGCAAAATAAAATAACCCCTCAGTGGAGGAACTTTGTTCCAGAGCAGATCACTGCGTCAATGAAATTGTAATCAGGATACCGAATGGGAACTTCCAAACTACCCAAGAACATAAAACATTCAACATTAGGTCGGGTAAATTTCAAAGGTATTTCTGTGTTTTACCTGCAGAAATGGTCTGTTACAAAATTGCCCATCCGATATGCAGGTGTCCCCCATCATGCATACATTTACCCGGATTGAGCGGAGGCAATATTGGGGATGGAGTTGGGGAGTGGTTTACAATTACATGCACACTTTTGGCTTTCCAAAAGCATGCATGCACATTTTTCCTGAAAATTTTCCATGCACATAATAGCAGATGTAATTGTGTGGCAGTAAATTTGGTGGGATAATTTTCCAAGTGGACTTATGTATGTAAGTCCGCTCTGTTTTTCAGTTCAAATATGTTCAATAAACATTACATTAAAAAAAAAAAAAAAGAAAATTGATGTTCATTTTTACTGACATTCTTTTACAGACTTTTTTAAAAGAGTGAGCAGATCCTTGAAAATAAACATTTTTAGGCCAATATTCAGCTACAGAGAGTCCAGCTATATTAGCCAAATAAACTTTTCTGGCTAATTTTTATCACTTATTCCATGGCATGGATGTACCACTCAATATTAGAGATGTGAATCGGAACCGGAATCGGTTCGGATTCCGGTTCTGATTCACATGTAGGGGTTTTTTCATCGGGCCCGATCGCGGTTTTGTTTATCGGCTGCGCCCGAGCTGATAAACAAAAAACCCACTGACCCTTTAAAACTAATCCCTTCGCTTCCCCCACCCTCCTGACCCCCCCAAAAACATTTTACAGGTACCTGGTGGTCCAGTGGGGGTCCCGGGAGCGATCTCCCGCTCCCAGGCCGTCGGCTGCCACTAATAAAAATGGCGCTGATGGCCTTTGCCCTTACCATGTGACAGGGTATCCATGCCATTGGCTGCCCCTGTCACATGGAGGGAGCACTGGATGGCCGGCGCCATCTTTAAAAATGGCGCGGGCTATCCAGTGCTCCTACCATGTGACAGGGGCCGGCCAATGGCACGGATATCCTGTCACATGGTAAGGGCAAAGGGCCATCGGCGCCATTTTGATTAGTGGCAGCCGACGGCCCGGGAGCGGGAGATTGCTCCCGGGACCCCCACTGGACCACCAGGTACCTGTAAAATGTTTTTTGGGGGGGGGGTCGGGAGGGTGGGGGAAGCAAAGGGATTAGTTTTAAAGGGTATAGTAACATAGTAAACATGGCAGAAAAAAACAAATGGTCCATCCAGTCTGCCTAGCTGCCCTAGCAAGTTTCTTAAGGTATTAATTGCTGTGCCATACAAGTTAGGAATAGGAACTGCTGCTCCCTGCTGGTTACCCCCAAACTTTATGTTAAGGATAGTAATATAATACCAAGAACTGCCAAACCATTAACAAAATTACTGCTAGCAACATGTTTACGGAGTGAGCCGCCTTCTTGATAATTCAGAGAATGCTGCTTGAATGTGCTTTGCTTTTTGACTTGGCCATAGAAACCGTCCTGTGTTATTTTCCCTAATGTCTGCGTATCAGTACCCCTGGACCATAAAAGTCAGACTCCAGTGTTGACGGTCTCTGAATCCAATTCCTCTTTTTCTCACCCCCACCGTCAAAGCGGAGAGCGATATTGCCTTCTGTTAAGGGTAGTAGCAACTGCCGCTCCGTGCAGGCCTCCCCAAGCCTATATATAAACTATATTGTGTAACAGAAAAGTTACCTCAATTCTTCATTTCCTTTCAGCTATTGCAACCTGTAATTTTGGATTAGTTTAGATTTATTAATTTATCTCCTCTACACACTGGATATAGGAGAGTTATAATTTAAAACATTCACAATAGGGCAATTTTACTTGTATCGTCAGGCAACTTCATCTTTTGCATTAACTTAACCTGATCATTTGGAAGTCCATATTCAGCATTTTATTTATTTATCTGTTTTTCTATACTGATGTTCATCGGACATATCACACTGGTTTACAGGGTAACAGAGGAGCCTATTGATGTAGACTTCTTGTTTTACATTGAAACATTGTAACATTTTAGGTTAAGCTTTGTAATATTTTACATTGAACATTTTTACATTGAACTTTGTGGCATTATGTATTGGACTTTAAAAAAAAACTTGCATTGAATTTCACATAATATTGCATTGAACTTTGTAGCATGGGTATTGATTGGTCTGTGAGGAGACGTTATGTATTATATTAACATCTAGTGTAGTAAGAAATCTTGGGTGGTGGGTGTGGGTGGTGGTTGGGTTTTGACTTATCTGGCTAAGTGGTGGCAGATGAATTTCCGGATAGCTCTGTTTGCACTGGAAACCTGCCCTAAAGTTAGCCAGATAAATTAATCTGGCTACCTTTTAGATAACTGAGTATATTCAGTGGCACAGTTCCCCTACTGAATATCCCAGCTAGGTTAGCTGGATCAGTTTGTCTGGCTTACTAGCTCAGCTGGGCAGCGGTCAAATATGGATCTCTTTGCTTTCTCCTGATGAAGGGAGTGTATTTCTCAAACGTTAGTTGGAAATGTTAAGATATGTCCTGGAACGTCTTTACTAACCTCTAATTTTATGTATTCATGTTGACTACGGCAGCCAACCACGTTACTTTATTTATTAACTTTGCAGGGGAAGATACAGAATAGGATCTGCTGATCCAAACCAATTCAAAGCAAGTTACAGGCATCCTTTTATAGCTATCCTTTCATAATTCCACTTTCTGCTAATGCATTTTATATGGATTGCCCTGGAGACCAGGAGAAAATTAAAAGTTGATTAGCGGATTTGTTTGTTTTCATTCAAACCAATTTTGAAACCAGCAGGACAGTCATGGGGGGTCTTTAGAAAACTGTTGTGTTTATGGTAATGCTCACCAAATATGATGTATGGTTGGGATAATCTACTGTAAAAGAAGAATAAACAGGAGAAAAGGCATTATTTGACTTTTTTTGTGTATTAGTCTTGCTTTGAATTAACTTGTTGTCTATCTGCTGCTGAGGGAGGAGGACTGCAGTTGGCTTCACGCCTTACTCTTTTCTGACGGCGCGCTTCCCTGGTGGGTTACTTTATTGCATCCTGATCTCGATCTGAAAGCCACTAATAACAATTTTCTATGGGACCTATTCATCAAGAAATTTTCCCATCAAAGCTCTAAATGAAAGAAAATCTTTGAATGGAGTCTCGGGTTAGGTCTTCTCTGCAAAGTCAAAAAGTACATTAAAAAAAAACAAAAACATTTCACACCCTACTGAAGTCTGAGACAGCAGATAGACTGATGAAGTCTGCACTGAGCATGCTTTCCACAGGTGACAAAATGTAGTCTTTTATACCTGTTTCTTGATTAATATGGTCAATATGCGTTAAAGACTGCTTAGTCTATGGAAGATGAAAATATGAAATTATGCTTCAAAAAACTGAAAAAAATAATAATGTAAAGTGGCCCTCCAGTGAAGATTAGTTTCTAGATGGTGGACATGCACTGAATGGCATTAACTAAGTTGTAAGGCAGTTTTTATCATGCAGAAACCGAATGTGCATTCTGTAAAGCATGGAACCACCTCCTGTATGTGATATCAAGGTATCATTTTGGCAGTAACAGACTGCCAAGATAACAATCTTCACAGGCCTATTTTAATGATACATCAATATTAAGAATTCAACATCCTGTTCTCTCCCTACCATAATACATATTGTACTATAAAATAAAATAAAAATCTTCCTTGCCGGCAGCAAATGTGTTTTCCTTCTAACTTACCAGATGGAACTACTTGCAAAGAAAAGCAAGAACCAGAGGTTTTCTTGCAGCTGCTGTGAATACAAATTTATACTTGAGCCTGAAGTTTGATTGGCCATTGACAATACATTCATCAAACTTTACATGACCACAAAAGGCAAATGATCATTTGTGGTGTGCTGGAACTTGCTTTTTGAAAGGCGTCTCTGCTATTTCCTTCTCCACAGAATAGCAGTAAAAGCTCTTTTTTTTTGCAATTTTTAATGTAGTCCCATTCTTGGGGATGGCCTTTTCACGATTTAACTTTTCTAGGAAAATCATTGCTGCCAAAATCATCTCAAGCCTTGTAAGATGTGGGAATCTATGTGTTGGTCTGGAAAGGGATGGGAGCATTGTCAGTAAAGTATGCACAACTCTCAAGGATGGAGCAGAGATCATCAGAAGCCCTCACACAGTGCAAATATACACCAGAGGATCTAATGGAACCATTGGCTAATCCCTCTTGGACACAAAAGGTTGAAGCAGTATCAATGCTGAGATAAAGAAATAAAAAGGAATATGAATAATAAGCACAGGAAGAAATAGGCTTGCCCTGCGATACTAAGGATGCCCTGTACTCTGCGGTAATAGATTGTAATGGATTGGCAGCAGAAAAGAGTTTTAATACTAAGTGGAATATTGCTCTGTTGTAAATGACTTCTGTACCTAATGTACCTGAATGTAATCTGCTTTGAATTTCCAAAAAGTGGAATACAAATAAAATAAATAAATAAAAAGAATAAACTATTGCAGGAATGGTCAAACATCATCATTCTGTGAGGGGCAGGATACAAAAACACCAGTGTAGAAACAAGGAATGGGGACTTATAAACCCCAGCGCACGTAAATCCCGGGGTTTATGCGCATGGCCGGGCCTTACACGCGCCAGGCCAATTTTCAAACGGGCCCAGCCACGCGTGTAAACCCCGGTACACGATTAAGTGCTGGGGCCTGTAGAAGGGGTGGGGAGGGGCGGGGCTGAAGGCAGCCGATACAGCGGCCATTTGCCGCTGTGCCAGGGAAGCGTGCGCAAGTTGCTTCTGCTCCGGAGGAGCAGCAACTTCAAAAATGAAAAAAAAAAAGGAAGGTAGGTTAGATTTAGAGGGTGGGGAGGAGTTGGGAAGGGGAAGGGAGGTTAGATGGGGGGGGGGGAGGAGTAGGGAAATTCCCTCCCAGTCTGCTCCTTAATTGGAGAGGACAGGGAGGGAACTGGGAAAGGCCGGGATGCGTCATTGCGCAAAAACTGCATAAGTACCCCACCTTGCGTGCGCCGCCAGCACATGAACGTGTGGATTATAACATGCACGCGCCGGAGCACGCATGTTATAAAATCAGGGCGTCCAGGTGTGCGCACCGGGAAGCATGCGCACATGGATGGAGGCGCGTAGGTTTAAAAATCTACCCCTAAATAAGTAGTAAATCTCTTGGTGTCGTGGATCATGGGTGAAAGCGCTCAAAAGCAAAGATGGCAAAGTCCTCTCTGGGGCAGCATTATTAGTCAGGATCTGAAATGACTGCAAAATAATCCAGTCTGTGCTTCCCCATACTGGTCTGACTTTTATCTACAGACAAAAATGTTTGCAAGCCACTCCATGAGAGTATACAGTTGTTACTTTTGTGTGCTGAACAAGTGGGATCAATCTCAAAATTCCAATACAGCGATCAAGTGTTTCACCTCACTGGCTTTGCAGATAGCTTTTGCATGAAAAAGCTTTAGTGACTGTAAAGCACTCTACTTCTGCCAGCCTTTCTGAAATCCTGGATTTCACAAATCCCTCTCCTCACAAACTTCCTCGTCGTTGGCTTTAACTCGGAGCTTGGCGATCATGGCTTCCAGTTCAACAGAAAATTCACGGTTCTGTTGTACTCTAGATACTCCGCTCAGAGTAAAGCTGTCAGGTTTTAAGGCAGGCGGCTTCTCTCCAGTTTTCCCAAGGAATGGACCTTCTTATTCATTTTTGATTGAATGCTTCCCCGCTTAATAACAAACAGGCTGGCGCAATACGGACACGCTTAAACCATTCGTCCAAACTGGGCGCCCGCTTTCCTAACGCGGGACCATCAACCTCTCCCGGGGGCGCGCGGTGCAATAGGTAAATGAGTCGCTGCGTTAAAAAGGAGGCGCTAGGGGCAATTGTGCATCCCCAGCACCTCCCTGGCATCGGGCGCCCTGGAGAAGTGGCTGTGCGCGGGTTAGGAAAATGGTCACTCAATTAACCTTAACTGAGCATGCGTTTTCTTAACCCGACCACTGGAAAGACTTTTTTTTTTTTGTTTAATTTTTTTTTTCCTTACTCCTTTTTTCAGTTCCTCCAACTTAACATTGCCATGATATTAAGTTGGAGGAGCTACAGAAAAGCAGTATTTTTTTTCTGCTTTTCTGTTAACTTTAGTGGCTCCTCAAGACTTAACACCTGCTCTGGGGCAGGCGTTAATTTTTGAGAGTAAAAATGTGCATGTCGGGCGCTTATTTGTTTTTTACACAAATGGGTCATAGCTAATTGCCTCATCAGCGTGAATTTACATATGATGAGCGCCATTAGCTCTGCGCTGGTTTGGACACGTGTTTTAGATGCGCTAATCCCCTTATTACATTAGGGGTTATGGACGCGCGTCCAAAACGTGCGTCTAAGCGCTTGTTAACCACGGGCTAGGCTCAGCGCACACAATATTGCATCGGCCTGAAAGTAAATGACAGCAGAAAATGACCAAACTGATTTGTCCAGTTTGCCTAAATGTGATCCTTTCACCTTGTATAACTACACATTAAAAAGCCCATGCTCAACACAACATCAATTCTCCATCCCCATTCCCCACCATGTCTGTCTTAGAAGATACTACCCAGTAAACCCTTTCAGTTCTAGGGGTACCATCCATCAACACAAGCCAATTTCTTTCTCTCCTCTATTCAGGTAGAGATTTCTTTGCCGTTGGAGTTCATGATACTCCCAGGAGCTGCAGCTTGACCAAGAGTCTGCTATATTCTCCACTAACATGTTTCCAGGAGATTCTGTGTCTCATTGATTCTTCCTGATCAGAGAGCTTCTTCTCTAGGCCTTGCAAGACTCTAGCAGACTACAGATCACTATACTTCTTCTACAACATGCTCAAGCAATCTCTATGAAATGCTTCCTCTAGGGTTCAAAACTGAGGGATTCACCATATTATAGAACACATACCACGTGGCACAGACGCTACATGTAAGAGGGATGATAAAAAGAAGAACAATCTTAAATCAGTGACACTAATAGCTTAATTATAAAGGGTCTGCCTATAAATCTCCACCCTGTGATGGTGGCATAGTGTACAAGATCATGATATGGGTAATTGTCTGTGGAGTTTTGCTATGCTTTAGTTATCACTAGAATATTCTATTATACATCGTTTCAGCTCTCTAATATTTTAACTGGAGAAGAACCCAGGAATCAGTTTACAAAGGGTTTAGGTTCCTCATTTTGGGAGTTAGGATACTAAATTGGTCTTTTTGAAAATTTGCTAGAGTGAGTACCTACATTGAGGGAACTAAAAGAGGGTATCTCCAGGGGCAGGATTAGGGCAGGGAAAAAGTTAGATGCTTAGCACTGATGTTCAGCACTGGCATCTAATGTAGAAGCCTAAATCTAGGCCTAAACTGGTTCAGATGACTAAATTTAGTTGAATTTTTAACTTAAAACTTAGAAGTCAATATTCAACAGGTTTGTTCAGCTACGTTTTTGAATTTTCAGCCCCTCACAGAGGATAGGTTTTAGCCAGGTAAGTCATTACAGGGCAAAAACTTATGCAGATAAGAAAGAGATGACACGGAGGTGTTCCAGGAGTGGAGTTTAAACTTATCTGGGGAGCACTGATACTCAGCGCTACTCAGAAAAGTCTGGTCATGGTGGCCAGCAGACCTAAAGCTTATCTGCTGAACTTATCTGTGTAATTTTATCCTATCAGATGTATTCAGCTGGCATCTAACTTAGGCCTAGATTCATCCCAGAGGATGAGCCGCGTGAAAAAAAAAAGGGGCGGGGAGAAATTGTGCAGCCGGCCGCATCGCGGCGGCAGTGCATTTTTGCGCCCTCTTTTTGTGTCACGCCCTCTTTTAGTTTCGCACCCATAGCACCGCGGGAAAAGGTGTCGTTATTTCCCGCAGTGCTGCCAGCGATAATGTGGAAAACATTATAGCCCGCAGCGCTGCCGGGATATAACTCCGCCCATACCCGCCCATGTTCCTCCCCTTCCCTTAATTTGCATTGTACTGCTGCGATACCGGCACATCGCGGTTTGTTGAGTGACCCGGTCAGGAGCCTAAATTTATGAGCTCACCCTTTTTTGAATAAAGAGTCTCAAAGTTTATATATGGTAAAGGTAAATTTTCAGTAAGGCACCTAACTGCAAAGATACGCACGTACTGGTAAGCCTGTACAGAACAAGGACATTTTCAAATAGAAGGTACTCATATACTTTGAGTTTGAAAATCGTTTGTACCTATAGGTCCCCGATGACATAAAAGTTAATATTTAGGACAGGAGGGCGTGGAAAGGAATCCACAGGCTGGCCCTCTATCCTTATTGGTACAGGGGTAGGCAGTGGATCTCAGGGCTTCCTCCCGCAGACTTTTATTTACATTCTAAGGGTGAGGAGAGGAGAGGGAGGAAGATTGTGGCTGGATGCTGGGCACTGGCCATGGGGCCATTTCTGTTTTAAAAAAAAGGGACACTCAGGAGGGTGGCAGGAATGGGATGGGTTCCATTTCTTTTTCTAACAGAGATTATCAAGAGAGTGGGAATAAGGGACTAGAGACTGCAGACCATTTCTTTTTAAAAAGAGAAGGTGGGAGCAAAGGGATGGAGACCATGGCACCATTTCTTTTTAAAAAATGGAGGATGGGAGCAAGGGGATGGGGACCATGGGGCTCACTTTTTTGGGGAAAAAAAATGATTTGAAGAGTGGAGGTTAGAAGATGGATGGGGCTGCTGGCCCTTATTTGAATGTGTTTAATGAAGGACAGAGCTTGGCTGTCCAGATTTAGGGCTGCTTTTTCAGCGCCTGGAATTGTCTGGCCGAGTTCGGAGGCTAGTGCTAGAAATCAGTGCTGGCCTCTTTAACTTTCAGCTCCAGCCCTAGTACCACCCCAGGCCTGCCCAGAATTTGCCTGGCTAAATTTAGGCTAAGTCCTTTGAATATTGACCCTTTGTGACTGTTTGAGTGGCCAACGAGCAGACATTCTTCTTCTTTTCTTTTTGTAATTTCTTGTTTGGGCTTCTGTATATATTTCCTGTGAACTGGACGTATAATATGGTGGTTAAATGCTAAATAATAAATGCTCATGTATGTACTGAGGGCTGCTACCATCGGGATTGTTATGCAGTAGCACAATCCCGAACAGAATCCTGTCCGCCTGGACTCCCGAACATCAAAGCTCAACGCCTAAATCATTCTGTTACCTCCTATGGCATTACAGTTATGCCTTTGTGCAAACTGTGTGTTATCTTACAATTGCTGAAGTATATGTGCTGATTTTCTTCCATACTTTTCTAATGCCAATTTTAATGAAGTACATTTGCATGCTACTTCAATTTGACATAAAATGCAAAATTCATAACGCCTGACAATTACAAACAATTTTGCATGTATTTGCTGTTTGTTTGTTTTTTTTTTTTGCTCAGCTCTTTAATCTGGCCAAATGTTTTCTTCTTCACATAAGACACCCCAGTAGAGAAAGTGATCTGAATTTAGTGATCCAATCATATTTACTAGAGTGATCCTCAGCGATTAAGTTGAATAGAAACACATGCTATTTTTTTCCTAAATGAGTTCACTTTTCATCTATCAGATTATTATCCTTATTTACAAAATCTCATTTCAAAACTGCTTCCATGTTATGTTTGTGGTTTTATGCTAGCAGAAAATTTAAAACATTCAGATTATTAAAATTCAGATAGTTATCTGTTGAGAAATTGTTTTTTTTTAAACATAGAAACTTAGATTGTGCCAGATGAAGACTGCAGAGCCCTCCCAGTCTGCTCCAATCACTTTCTTGCTGCAGTGCTGTAGATTCCAGTTCATCACTGGCTTTTTCTTAATTTCTTCATGGCTAAGAATTTTCTGTGCTTACTCCAAGTTTTCTTAAACATGCTTAATGTTTTTTTCCTTCCACCACCTTCGCTGGGAAGCTGCTTCCTGCACCCTTTATGTGAAGTAATATATTCTCATCCTGCTCCCAAGTTTACCTCCTTGGACCCTCACATCATGATCGCTTAATTGCATTTTTTTTTTTAATGGCAGGGATTGTATATTCTAGAAACAAAGTCACAAAAACTGCTTGTTGATTGCATACCAGAGAGTCTTTATTGCAAAACTCGGAACGACATCTCGCCTCATCAGATACACAATCACTCTCATGTTCTCTGAAAGCAACTGTGTTGGCAAAACATATTGGTTTCTGTTTCTAGTTTGTGTCCTGATTTCACAATAAGCTTCCGTTATACAGGTGAAACAGTCCATGCAAATGAGTTCATGGGATCCACAATCATGCCCTCAATACTGCATCATCTGGTCACATAGGGACCATAATGGATAGGTTGTCCATTCTGCAGAGAGATGAATCGTCCTGCACTGGTGAAATAGAATGGCCCGGATCCATGCATCCTACTCCCTACACCTTACAGCACCCATAGGGTTTGTTGATTCACCTGTTTAGGTTTAAGCTTTGCCATAAGACTAATGTGACATTAAAGCTATTAGCTGAGTGAAATGGCTATCTCAGTAGTGCACTGAAGGAATTGAATAGCAGTAAACTGCTCCCAAAATAGACCAGATGAAGTGACAACAAGCGGCCCATGGATCAGTCCAAATAGCTATGCACAATTTGACCTCCATGTGCTATGTGACTCCTAAAATTTGCTGCAGGAGACATTTTGTTTAGCAGATAATATTGGGCTTTTTTTTTTTTTTTGCGCAAAAAAATTCCTTTCAGAGTCTCTATATGTTAGAAAGGCCTGCTCTCTGAGCTAGGTGCTTAGGGATGAGACAGTATTGTGCTGTTCAATGGGACAGTATTTGTACAGAATGCAGAGTCCTGGAAATGAATGTATAACACATGACATCCATCATGGCAAAGTTAAATTTGGAGGTGAGGTTTAACAAAAGACTGTGTGAGGTGTCAGAGAGACAAATGGGTGATTCATTACAGAGTCATATGTGTTCCTTGGCACTGCAGTGCAGAGAGGAGACTGACATTAACACATGCTCCGTTTCAAGCATACTTGAGGCAGGCCGTACATGCAGCAAATAATTAGAGAGGAATCTGCTTCTTGCAGACAAACCCTTTTGGAAGTAGTGAAATTCTAACAAGCATATTATCTTTACAAACATACTAGAATCCAGGAAGATAAATACACTTAAATATTAAACTTTTATACACAGAAGACTGAGTCACAAGGATTAGGAATGCACTGTGCTATTTACTTTACAAACCTTGATGATTAGTTGTGTTGTGTGTGTAAGTTTGAATAGTGTGAGAGGCTACACAAAGTGCTGTCGGTTCAAAGATGCTGATCAATTATAAAAAAAAAAAAAAAAGAAAACACATTTTGTTCTCTTGGAATTAACAAAGTCCATCAGGCCAATGTAAAAAAAAAAAAAAAAAAGCAAGAAAAATTTTCTGTACTATTTGCATGCTATTTTTCTACTGAAACTTAATAGGCAAATAAACCCAGTAGAAAAATATCACACATCTTCTACAGGATATTTCGCAGAACCTTTAACAATATCTCATTGCTGTGTAGTTAAAAGTTATTCTGAAACTGGCTTTATAAAGCAAATTTCACACATAGCTTTCATGTGTGCTAAGTTAATGAGCTGCTTGGCATAATTTTGCATCGCAGTAACTCATTCATTTAAATAAAATTTCCCCTAGCATCAAACTATGAGCAAAATCAAATTATTTGAGAAGCTGAAAATTTTTGCAAAGTCTACTTCCCATGCTAACATGGAAAATAGTGTGTGATATCTAATGTTTTTTTAGCACAAAATGGGCTTTGTAAAATGTTTCTCTCTTTAAGACATCACCCTCATAGCTTGTCATTGCTAGTTGAAGTTTTTTTTTTTTTTTTTGGTTGTTGGATTATGTGACTGACTCCTCTCTTTTAGCCACAACTCAACACTTCCTCAGCTAAAGTACGAATGGCATGACCTCAACAACTTCCCCACAGTTTGATTGGCCGTAAACATAGACATTTTCCAGGCAAAACATGCAGGACTGCGCATCTCACTTTCTACATCACTTCTGCACTACCCATCTCAGCTTTCATTCAGTATTTGATTTCCTGCAGAGGTCAGGCGTAGTATAAGGTCAACACCCCCACTGTGGCACATTTTTTTGCAGGGGGAGGGGGAGCAATATTGGGATCCCTTGTTTGATTAAAATAATTAGTCAGTTGACTCTGGAACCAATTTGTCCTATTAAATACTGGAGCAGCAATATCATCATTTCAGTATTATGGAATAGGATAGCACAGAAGGACCGTTTGCCTAATCTAGTCTGCCCAACTTAGTATCACACATTTTTAATGTTTGTTTAGATCTTTCCCAGGGTTTTTTCCTTTACTTCCAGAATGTCCAAATATAATTGACCCTTGTCCCTTGCCTCTCCTTTCAATCATCTGCATTTCCACCTCCATTGTACTGTACCTATAATTAAATTGATTCTTACCAATTAGAACCATTATTCTATTATTCTTGCAACTATTTCACTGGTCTAGTTATGCCCCGGTAATGTGAACTAATTAAAGGTATTTAGAAAATAAAATTGCATTGTGTCTAATTCTGCCACACAATGTATTCTTAAGGGAAGTTAATGCTGTCTTAAAATGTGAAGGAAAAGTTCCCAGGGTTTTCAAGTGGCATGCATTTGACAGGCACCTGAATTCACGGCCAGGTTTGAATTTGATAAGAACCTAATGCAAAGCAACCCATAGGGATATGGGTAGTAAGCTTCATGGGAGGATGAAAGCTTCTGAGAAGCAGAACAAGTCCTGTCCATGGAATTAGGTTCCTGCAAACCCTAATGCAAGCAGCTGCTTGCATGCTTTGCTTTCCAAGACCAGAGTTATGAGCTCAGCAAGAGATTGTGAGATCAGCCCAGCAGTTCAGTTTTTTTGTTTAAGAGCAGTACAAAAACTGTTATTAAGCAGTCTTCTTTCACACAACATTCAAGCTTAACAATCATATCTGTAATTATTCTTTTGCTACCTGGTATCCAAGGTGTATTTGTGTGTGCATATGTATATGGAGGCTAATTTGAGTTCTTTATAATGTTTAGAGTCAGTGAAGATTATCATCCGATTAATAAAAAACTTGCTGATAATTATTAGACAGTATTTAAATATTCACTAAGGGGGTCATTTATCAAACTGCTATATGGCATTTGCAAAGCCCTATTGCATAGCTTTAATGACACCTTTTTCATTTGCATAAAGCTGTGCAATAGGGCTTTGTTGCAAATGCTGTTTTTAGCTCCTGGAAAGCCAGCCTTGCTATCATGGCCCTTCTACAACCATGGGGAGGGAGGGGGGGGGGGGGAGAAGAGCGAGAGAGAGCACCTACCATAATGTCCTCATTCTAGGTAGGTATTTATACCTCTCTCTCTCTATTTATGTATTTATTTATGAATTTTTAATATACCGATATTCGTAGGTCACATCATACCGGTTTACAATCAACTCATGGAGAAAAGAAAATGAATTACAAATAACACGGAGGGGGGAGGGGGAACAGGAAAGGAAAGAGGAGAGAGGGGGGCAGGGAGAAAGCAAGGGCGTAAGGAGCCTGAATAGCAGAAATAGGAGAGAGTGAGATAAAAGTAGATAGGAACTGCAATAACAGAATTAACATAATCATCAAGTGACTAGGCCTGCCTAGTCACTTGAGGTGAGGTTTAGGTATTAGTGTAGGGGGTTAGGGCCACTTTGACATTCAAAGTGAGACGTACGAACAGAACAGTGCTCTCTTGTGAAGATTTGATGACTTTTCGAGTGAGGAAACTCAGCCAAAGATGAGATTTGTGCAATGTTATCTCAACCTAGCTTGATGTTACCCAGGTACAGAGTCCATCAAGCTAGGTTGAGAGAACATTGCACAAATCTCGAGAGACTAGGTAGGCCTCATATAGAGGTATAAATACCTACCTAGTATGAGGGCATTATGGCTAGGTGCTCTCTCTCTCTCCAACAATTCTGGCACTTATCGCAAAGTGTGAAAAAGTTATCGCAGTTTGTGGTAATAACTATGCAAAGCACTAAGATAGCACACTTTGTGATAAACTGCTATTACCATAAAACACACCCATTTTTCTATTGCAGGAGATATTTAATGCATTTTGATAAATCCAGGCCTAAATCACAAGAGGTCATTATCAAGAGACATTTAGCAAGTTAACTCACAAGTTATTAAGCTAAATGCCAACTTTTTAAATATTTTGGACACGTATTTGGCTAAATTATAGTTGAATAAACCATTATCCATCTAAAATTTAGCCAGATAATTTGGGAGCATTTCGGAGTGGTCCTAAGTTAGCTAGATAAATTATCTGGTTAATCCCAATATTCTGCGATAGCCGGATAACTTAACTGGCTACCTTTGGTTGTGCCATAGAGTACTCCTAAAGTTAGCTGGTTAAAGATTTCCAGTCATCTTTAAGACAAAGTTAGTCAGATTAAGTCTATTTGGCTAACTTTGCAGTCTGGCCAGTGACTGAATATTACCCCCTAAATGTACTAGAGGATTTATAGCAAACGTGAAACATAAGATGGTAACTTTCAAACTGGCGCACAGGCGAACATTGGTGTGTGCGCGTCAGCTCTCATCCAGGGATGCGGCCATTTTATAACTTGCATGTCCATATGCGCACATGTTCTGTGCGTGCAGCCAGGTTATTTTATATATACCAACTTTTAAGTGGGTGCATGCATGGGTGCTCAAATCCTGCTAATACATAGGTCAGAATTTTAAAAGTGTTGCGCCTCCATGCCATTGCCTGTTTAGCAGTTCATCCACCAGTTCACCCAGTTAACAGCTAGGGCCTCCAAACCTCCTTGGTTTGATAGTTTGCACTCCCCCCCCCAGTTATCCCAGCCCCTTTAAACCCTTGAGAAATGGTTATTTCTTTTTATAACTCCATAGGAGAAGTAAAGTTATGTGGCCGGGGACTTCGGCACGTTTCAGTATGCGGAAGTATTTACACACACATCTCTTGGCCAGGCTCCGAAATGCCCACGTCCCGACCACTTCCCCACCTCTTTTTGGAAACCTGGCAGATATGCTTGCAGCAGGGTTTACACGTGTAACTGGGCGCTTTGTTAAAATAGGGATGGCGCACGTAAGCCTGACTTGTTCACACATCCCCTAATTGATACACATGCTGGGTTTCTTAAATTCACCTATAAATAAGTACATCTTCAAAGGGATTCCATATGTAAAAATCGCACATATGCATATAAGTAGCCTGTATTTGTGCACAGGATAGTATGTAAACATCAAAAGTTGTGCATATTTTTGTTTTCATGCACAACTTTTACTGACACAAATAAGGAATGGACTGGGATATTCACGGGTGGGGTAAAGAAGTACATAAGAACATAAGAAACTGCCATGCTGGGTCAGACCAAGGGTCCATCAAGCCCAGCATCCTGTTTCCAACAGAGGCCAATCCAGGCCATAAGAACCTGGCAAGTACCCAAACACTAAGAAGATCCCATGCTACTGATGCAATTAATAGCAGTGGCTATTCCCTAAGTAAACTTGATTAATAGCCATTAATGGACTTCTCATCCAATAACTTATGCAAATCTTTTTTGAACCCAGCTACACTAACCACATCCTCTGGCAACAAATTCCAGAGCTTTATTGTGCATTGAGTGAAAAAGAATTTTCTCTGATTAGTCTTAAATGTGCTACTTGCTAACTTCATAGAATGCCTCCTAGTCTTTCTATTATTCGAAAGTGTAAATAACCGATTCACATCTACTCATTCAAGACCTCTCATGATC
Source organism: Rhinatrema bivittatum (assembly GCF_901001135.1). Classification (NCBI taxonomy): domain Eukaryota; kingdom Metazoa; phylum Chordata; class Amphibia; order Gymnophiona; family Rhinatrematidae; genus Rhinatrema; species Rhinatrema bivittatum. The sequence goes on along the minus strand of NC_042616.1, from coordinate 67,868,766 downwards.
TTAAAAGACCTCTATCATATCCCCCCTCAGCCGTCTCTTCTCCAAGCTGAACAGCCCTAACCTCTTCAGCCTTTCCTCATAGGGGAGCTGTTCCAACCCCTTTATCATTTTGGTTGCCCTTCTCTGTACATTCTCCATCCAACTATATCTATTTTGAGATGCAGCAACCAGAATTGTACACAGTATTCAAGGTGTCGTCTCACCGTGGAGCGATATAGAGGCATTATGACATTTTCTGTTTTATTAACCATTCCCTTCCTAATAATTCCCAGCATTCTGTTTGCTTTTTTGACTGCTACAGCACACTGAGCCGGCAATTTTAAAGTATTATCCACTATGAAGCCTAGATCTTTTTCCTGGGTGGTAGCTCCTAATATGGAACCTAACATCGTGTAACTACAGCAAGGGCTATTTTTCCCTATATGCAACACCTTGCACTTGTCCACATTAAATTTCATCTGCCATTTGGATGCCCAATCTTCTAGTCTTGCAAGGTCCTCCTGTAATGTATCACAGTCTGCTTGTGATTTAACTACTCTGAATAATTTTGTATCATCCACAAATTTGACAACCTCACTCATCATATTCCTTTCCAGATCATTTATATATATATTGAAAAGCACCGGTCCACAAGGTAGTTACTATTTTATGAGATTTATGTATATTCATTAGCCAACTTGCTTGTACAATTTTACACCTGCTAATTAGAAATGTGAATTGCTTTTCTGACGAGATAGATTTGCATGTGTTGCCTTCATTGCATGCAGATTTATCTCATGCATATTCATTGCGGATTTCCTGAAAACCCGACTGTCCATGGTTCCTCCAGGACAGGTTTAGGACCCACTCGTTTAAAGGAATTGGAGATGGGACTGGGGAACTGCTGGAGGTATTCAGCACCCTGGTGATTTCAAATACGCGCACAATTAAGTATTTTCAAAAAGGTCTATGCACATGGAGGATAGTTTTCAAAACTATTAAAGCATAGCATTTATGCACATAAAAGGATTTACTTTGGGATTTTATAAACTGCCAGTTTTTATAAAATTCCATGTAATTCTGCTCTGAAAGTATGTCTCAATATGCTCAAAGATTTCTAACGTGAGGAAGGCACGTACTTTCACTATCTATTTTATAAACATCTATTCACTATCTATTTTATAAACATTTGCGTGCATATTTTATGTGAGAAAAAATGTAACAAGTACTAGTAAAAACCTGATTAATACGCAGAAGCAGATATGTTTTAAAATATGTGCATGCACTTGAAATCACCATGTGTCTCTACTATCTGTCAAGTCACCCAGTCCATCTCCAGTTCTCCTAAAATCCCGAGCACCTCACCCTGAACTCCCCACCAGTTCACCCAGATTTCCCACCCAGAAATAGCAGACAAGTCCAGTTTCACTTGCGTAAATAATTAGCAGGTAGAAATGTGGCATGAACAACAATAAGCATTATTTGCCTTATCTCTTAGTTCTTTTGTAGTGTCATTTTCTTAAGCTACTGTGGTTTTCTTGAATCCAGAGTCTCTTGAATATATTGTTTGAAATTAATAGACATAAAAGTGAAATTAATAAAGATAAAAGTGAAATTAATAGAGATAAAAATGTGCGGATAAATTGGATTAATGTGTTCAAATAAACCACATATAAAACAGCGACTTCTGACCTAGAGCACCTCTAGATTACCCCTTTTTTGTGCCATTAAATGTGTGCGAGAAACAAAATGACGTGCATGCTTTTGATGTTTGAAAAATAGCATGCTCGCACATACGGGCTACTCAAGCATGCACATACTAATTTTCCACGCGTAACTACTTTGAAAGTTTACTCAAGATTTTAGAAAATACCTGCCTCTTTGTATAAATCAGGGTTTTATGTGTATGTATTATATATTATTTTGCACACACATTTATAAAACAGGTAGATAAAATGAGTACTTTGATTGCATTGGAAATACTTGCAGAAAAATGAAATATATGGGCCGGATTTTAATACCTACGCGCGGGTGTACATTTGTGCGCGCAACCCGACGCGCACAAATGTACGCCTGATTTTATAACGTGCGCGCGCAGCCACATGCATGTTATAAAATCTGGGGTCGGTTCGCGCAAGGGGGTGCACAATAGTGCACCTTGCACGTGCAGAGCCCTTGGGGAGACCTCCCCATTCCCTCTAAGGCTGCTCTGAAATCGGAGCAGCCTCTGAGGGAACTTTCCTTCCACCCCCCCCCCCCGCAACTACCCCTCCCTAACCTGCCCCCCAGCTCTACCTAAACTCCCCCCAAACCTTTATTTTATAAGTTGCACCTGCCTCCAGGAAGGCATAGGTTGCATGCGCTGGCCAATGGCCAGCCCGCGATCCGGGCACAGCGGCAAATGGCCGCTGTGCCTGGAGGCTCCGGCACCAAACCGCCCATGTCCTGACCCTTTTTTCAAGCCCCAGGACTTACACGTGTCCCGGGGCTTTACGCGTGCCACCGGGCCTTCTGAAAATAGGCCTGGCGCGTGTAACCCCCCTACACGCATAAATCATCCCAGATTTAAGCGCATAGGGCTTTGAAAATCTGACCCTATGCGCATACTTTCAGAGCAGAAATACGCTGTATTTTATAAACTGAGCAGCAGGTTGCTACACAGTTTATAAAATGCTAGCATTAATGTCCACATATCCACTTACATGCATATCCCCAGTACTGCACATAGGTTTGAAAGTTAGGTTCCCTGCCAATCTCCGCTCATCAACACTACAAGAGGTGTACCACAGGGCTCTTCTCTGTCTCCTACACTATTCAACCTATACCTTCTCCCCCTTTGCCAGCTGCTTACGAATCTTAAACTCAAACACTATCTTTACGCCGACGATGTCCAAATCCTGATCCCTATAACCGAATCCCTTACAAAAACACTGAAATTCTGGGACAACTGCCTCCAAGCAATCAACGACCTCCTTACTACCTTAAACCTTGTGCTCAACACGTCCAAGACAGAAATGCTCCTCATATCTCTCAACCACAAAGATAGCCTACACACAAGCCACACCAACACCCTGGTCAACCAAGCAAGAGACCATGGAGTTATAATTGATAACCAGCTAAATCTAAAAAAGTTCATCACCAACACAACCAAAGACTGCTTCTTCAAACTTCAGGTACTAAAAAGACTCAAACCGCTACTGTATTTTCAAGACTTCAGATCAGTACTCCAGGCCATTATATTCTCCAAATTAGATTACTGCAATTCCATTCTGCTAGGCCTTCCCGCTTCCTCTACCAAACCACTTCATATGCTACAAAATTCGGCTGCCAGAATCTTAACAAATTCCAATAGAAGAGACCACAGCACACCTATCTTGAAAAACCTACATTGGCTCCCAGTAAACTTCAGAATTCTACACAAGTGTCTCACCATCATCCATAAAGCTATCTACAACAAAACACCCATCGATTTACGCAACCCTCTCACGCTACACTTCTCTACCAGACCCATCAGAGAAGCATACAAAGGTACGCTACACCCCCCCCCCCAGCCAAATCCACACACCTCTCATCCACTAAAGATCGAGCCTTCTCAGCAGCAGCACCAACCATCTGGAACAACATGCCCACAGACCTTAGACAAGAACCTTGCACGCAGACATTCAGAAAGAAACTCAAGACTTGGCTATTTCTACAAGCCTTCCCTGATCTATGACATCCCCTACTGCTACAGGATTTTGGACATCCCCTACTGCCACAACTCACCTTGGTCCGCCAGTCGACGTTCCCCATCCCCGACATGGCTTCTGACATTATATTAATCAGTCCTGAGTTTTTTGAACTAATACTATTTATTCCACAGCCCTAGGTATAGGATATCAAGTATATAATTGATAATACTCAGTCCTGAGTACAAGTGAGTATCATAGTCATAAGTATATTTCTAGATATTATTTATTGCTGAGATTAAATATTATTTATTTCTATGTTAGCCATTACTCTGGCTTTTCCTCCTCCCAGTTCAAGTGCCCCTGTTTATTGTAACTTTCATTCACTTTTTCTCTCTTCGCCTATTGTTCACGCTGATGTGAATGTTATTGCACTGTTTACTGTAAACCGATACGATATGATTGTTATCATGAGTGTCGGTATAAAAAAGCCCTAAATAAATAAATAAATAAATAAATAAATTACAAAAACAGCAAAACAATATGGGGCGGATTTTAAATGTTACGTGCACGGGGTACATTTGTGCGTGCTACCCGGCGTGCACAAATATACACCCGATTTTATAACATGCGCGCGCTGCTGCATGCATGTTATAAAATCCAGGGTCAGTGCGTGCAAGGGGATGCACACTTGTGCACCGTGCGCATGCCGAGCCCAAGGGGAGCCCCGATGGTTTTCCCCGTTCCCTCCAAGGCCGCTTCGAAATTGGAGCGGCCTTGGAGGGAGCTTCTTTTTCGATCCCCCCCACCTTCCCCTCCCTTCCCCTATCTAGCCCACCCCTCAGCCCTAACTAAATCCCCCCACCCTACCTTTGTTTCCAAAGTTACGCCTGCCCGAGGCAGACGTAACTTGCACGCGCCGGATGGCTGCCAGCACGCCATCCCCTAGCACAGGCCGCTGTGCCAGAGAATTTGGGACCAACCTCGGACTGCCCCCGAACCGCCGCCATACCCCTGCCCCCACCCCGGTCCGCCCACGAACCGCTGCCACGCCCCCAGCTCCACCCCCAGACTGCCCATTTTTTAAAGCCCCGGGACATACACACGTCCCAGGGCTTTCGCGTGTCGCCGAGCCTATGCAAAATAGGCTCAGCGCATACAGAGGTAGGTTTTCGGGGGTTACACGCGTATCTTATGCACGTAACCCTTTGAAAATCTACCTCTGAAAACCAAACGCTGTTGGTTTTCAGTCTGTATTGAGGGCTATGATGGCACCAACTGTGGGCAATCTATACACAGGACAGTTTGAGAAGAAAATTGTTTTTAACTCTCAGGAGCTTGGAAACAATGTAAGAAGTATATGCACGCTATTGTTGATTTGTGAAGTGGAGTTGTCCATATTTTGTTGAATGACTCAATGATTATGATTCAGATTTAAAATTCAATCTGAATTTATAATTGTTAGGTAATTCAGTTCCTCAATTTGGGAATATGTAAAGCATATAGGAATATTATGATTAGCATTTACATTAATTAAATGCATTGCAATATTTCTACAGTATTAGAGTTTCCATCCATGACCGTTAAAAAGATTCTTCTTGTTGGTTGTCACCTATGAAGGCTAAGTGAAAAGGTCGAGTCTAAAATCTAAGTTCACTTGTGACATTACTGTTCTGTATATTATATGAACTGTATCATATGTACTGCATTACTTAATTTTATTTATTTATTTATTTATTTATTTAGATATTTTATATACCATTGTTCCATTTGTAGATAACAATGGTTTACAAAGTGACATTCATAAATTATAACTCATCAAACAATCAAAGCAAAGATTGGTTACAGAGAAGGTGTTCATAGTTAGGCATTGATATCTATTAAGAGAAATTTTCTAGTACATATTAAAATTGATCTGCTACATAAGGTAAAGAGAAATGAGTAATTCATTTGTGATGATTGTATCGTGTCTTAGTCAGTGAGCTGTTTTAAGAATCTTGCATTCTCTCATTTGTTTTATTCTTCATGATTTGATTATTATTTTTGTCCTTCTTGTTTTTGTGGTTCTATATATTCTGATATTTTAAGTTAAACTATATGCGCTTTTGAAGAGCCATTTTTTACTTCACGTTTAAATCTCTTTCTATCTGGTAAAATGTATAATGCCTCAGGCAGAGAATTACAGAGCTTTGGGCTGGGTATTGAAAAACCTCAATCTATTATTTGCGCCAAATGTGTGCACCGTATTGTGGGAATAGACAATAATCCTTTATTTTGAGATTTTAGTTTTTGTTGAGGATTGTAAGGTTGAAGAGTCACTCCTAATAAGCTGGAGCAATTGGAGTGAATGATGTTGAATATTATCAATAATACTTTATAGCAGATTCTGGCTTGTACTGGTACTGGGTTGTAATGTAGTGGTATCAGCAATAGAGTAATGTGATCATATTTCCTAGATCCTAATAATAGTCTTGCTGCAGCATTTTGTAATAGTTCTATTGGTTTTAAGTGGCTTGCTGGAAGACCCAGTAGTAAGGAGTTATAGTAGTCAAGGTTTGAGAAGATTAGAGTTTGCAATACAGTACAGAAGTCCGCAAAAGTTAATAATGGTTTCAACCGATGTAGTATATGCAACTTGGTATAACCTGTCTTAATTAATTTACTGATGTGCATTTTCATTGTGAGGTTCTCATCTAGGTGTACCCCTAAATCCCATACTTGATTTGAGGGATACATTTGTGGCGTAACTGTTGATGAGTTTCTACTCAGCTAAATATTTTCAGTTTTTAGGATTTAATGTCATTTTAAGTTGTGATAGTTTGTGTTGTATTGCTTTCATGTAGGTAGAGAGTATTGAAGCCGTGTTTTCAAATGATCTGGAGAGTGGGATGTAAAACTGTAAGTCATCAGCATACAAGAGGAAAGTTATTCCATGATTCATCAGTAATTTACACAGTGGGAGCATGTAAATATTGAATAGTGTTACTGAGAGGGCTGAGCCTTGAGGGACCCCTGTATCACATTTGAAAGTGTCAGATATATGGCTGCCAAATTTGACTTGGAATGTTGTGTTAGATAGAAAAAAGTGAATCATCTAAGAAACATGCTATTGATCCCCATGTTTCTCATCTGATGGCATAAAAGGTTATGGTCTACAGTGTCAAAGGCAGCTGTTAAGTCAATTAGCACAAGGCAATAAGATTCATCTGCGTCAAGCCCTCATAAAACCAAGTCTGTTAATGAGAGGAGTAATATCTCAGTTGAGAGATGTTTCTTAAATCCATATTGATTTGGGTAGAGAATATTTTGATCTTCCAGGTGATCTACGAGTTGGGATAACACTGTTTTCTCTAGAACATTTGCTAGAAACGGCAAGTTGGATATTGGACGATAGTTGCCCCAATTGTCAGTTCTACCAGTCTTATTTTTTAGGATCGGCTGTATCACTGCTTGTTTTAATCCATGAGGTATAATTCCTTCTGATAGTGAAAGATTAATTAAAGTTGTGATTGTGAGAGTAATAACATATTGTACTTGTTTCAAGGAATTGACTGGTATTGGGTCATGTAGATGAATAGCAAGTTTAATTTTAGCAGTGATTTGACTGATTTCCAGTTTAGGTGCTCTGCTGAATGTAAACCACTTAACTATATCATTTGAGTCTTCAGTTGTTTTTGCTGGAGAACTAATAGTGAATTGTTTATTCAACTTATTGATTTTGTCTATGAGTTCAGTGGTATATTCATTAGGGATGTGAATCGTTTTAGGACGATTAAAATTATCGTCCGATAATTTTAATATCGTCTTAAACCGTTATGGAACACAATACAATAGAGATTCTAACGATTTATCGTTATAAATCGTTAGAATCGTGAGCCGGCACACTAAAACCCCCTAAAACCCACCCCCGACCCTTTAAATTAAATCCCCCACCCTCCCGAACCCCCCCCCCAAATGACTTAAATAACCTGCGGGTCCAGCGGCGGTCCGGAACGGCAGCGGTCCGGAACGGGCTCCTGCTCCTGAATCTTGTTGTCTTCAGCCGGCGCCATTTTCCAAAATGGCGCTGAAAAATGGCGGCGGCCATAGACGAACACGATTGGACGGCAGGAGGTCCTTCCGGACCCCCGCTGGACTTTTGGCAAGTCTCGTGGGGGTCAGGAGGCCCCCCACAAGCTGGCCAAAAGTTCCTGGAGGTCCAGCGGGGGTCAGGGAGCGATTTCCCGCCGCGAATCGTTTTCGTACGGAAAATGGCGCCGGCAGGAGATCGACTGCAGGAGGTTGTTCAGCGAGGCGCCGGAACCCTCGCTGAACGACCTCCTGCAGTCGATCTCCTGCCGGCGCCATTTTCCGTACGAAAACGATTCGCGGCGGGAAATCGCTCCCTGACCCCCGCTGGACCTCCAGGAACTTTTGGCCAGCTTGTGGGGGGCCTCCTGACCCCCACGAGACTTGCCAAAAGTCCAGCGGGGGTCCGGAAGGACCTCCTGCCGTCCAATCGTGTTCGTCTATGGCCGCCGCCATTTTTCGGCGCCATTTTGGAAAATGGCGCCGGCTGAAGACAACAAGATTCAGGAGCAGGAGCCCGTTCCGGACCGCTGCCATTCCGGACCGCCGCTGGACCCGCAGGTTATTTAAGTCATTTGGGGGGGGTTCGGGAGGGTGGGGGATTTAATTTAAAGGGTTGGGGGTGGGTTTTAGGGGGTTTTAATGTGCCGGTTTTGCGATTTTTCGATTTTTAGATTTTTCACGATTTTTCACGATTTTTCACGATATTTTACCCCCCCAAACGGCAACAATACGATTCCCTCCCCCTCCCAGCCGAAATCAATCGTTAAGACGATCGAGGACACGATTCACATCCCTAATATTCATTGCAAGAGGCCTTTGTGAAGTTATAGTTTCTCGAGAAGGAAGATGTTGGGACTTTAATTAAATATTTAACAGTCTCGAAGAGCAGTTTTGAATTAAATATTAGGGATGTGCAATCGTTTTTCCCGAATTAGGCAATGTCAACGAAATTCCCTAATTCGGAATGGTTCGGCAGAACCAAAAAATGATTGAATTTTTTCTGAAATTTCAGGAAAAATAAATTTTTGAGTTAGTGCGTGCTAACTCCCGATAGTGTGCACTAACCTGAAAATCGGGGCCCCCGAAAAAAAAACCTGAACCACAGGAAAAATGAAATTCTCGCGGGGGGGGGGGGGGGGGAGCCTGAAAATTAAGCCTGACATGAAATTTTTACCCAAAGCAAATCTCTATTAAATATAACCCCGAGAATTTGTTTAGCATAGTTATCTTTTTGTTTTGCTTTATTGGTTTGTGTATGATATTTTATAAGGAAATATTTATATGTTTCTAGGGATTCAGAAGATGGGCATTTCTGCCATTGTTTCTCTAATTTTCTAAGGTTTTGTTTAGTTCTTTTTAATTTATGTCTCTCAACCTTACCTCTCAACTCATTCCTGAACTTTGATGCTGCTTTATCTTCTATATCAAATGAATGTAAACTACTTGATAAGCCTGCAGTTCTAAATAGTGTGATAAAACAAATTCTTGTAATAAATAAATAAATAAATACATTTATACAAGGGTCCTTAAAGAGATATGTAAGGTGAGCTAAAAAAACAGCATTGTATTCAAATAGTGGTGAAATGCTAGAGCTGTGCTAGAAACAGAACACTCATCTTAGGATTTGTTCGTTACAGTAGAATTCATAAGAACATGAAATCCAAAGGCTTTCCTTCAGATACTGGCATGGCATGTCCTTAAAGTATGTAGAGTGTTTATCAAGAACTCAATATTAGCTTTTTCCCAGATTAAAAATTTAGAAGAAGTGGTGATCCAGGAAACTACAGACTGGTGAGTGTGACAACTGTGCCAGGCAAAACGGTAGAAACTATCAAAAAGAACAAAATTTCTGAACAAATGGATAGGCATAGTTTAATGGGTCAAAGCCAACATAGATTTAGCCATGGGAAGTCTTGCTTCACCAATCTGCTACATTTTTTTGAGGGCGCAAGTAAACATGTGCCTAAAGGTGAGCTAGTTGATAGAAAGGTGATTTTTAAAAGCCCAACTTGTGACGAAATTAGGACGTGAATGAATATGTTAGGCCGGCACACACCAAGTGGATTTTAAGAGTGTACATGCCGCTGCATGCACAAATAAAAAAAATTCTAAAAAAGTGGTGGGGCATGGCGATGGTCTTAGCAAGGCATGGGCATTGGGCATTCCGCGATTTTAAACTAAAATTTGCGCAAAAATACTTATGTGCATGAAATCCCCTGCTGTGTAAGTTTACTTCTGCTATGGATGATGTGTTAGTTGTAAAGCAAAAAAGCTAGGCAGATCAGTGGGGTTTTAAATGTTGAGGCTAACAGGGGGGAAGGGAAGTTATTGAACTAGGGGGTTTAGAAGCCCTATGCCTTAACTGGGTGAACTGGAACTAACTGGGAAAAGTGGCAATGGGCATTGGTGTGCGTTTCTTTTCAAATTCTCCCACTTAGGCAGCAGTAGCATCATTTGTGCCCAAGCTCACTCCCACTTAAAATTGCGCACACGTGTGTGCACAGTCAGGCTATTTGATAACATGTGCCCAATATATGTGTGTACCTTATAAAATGCCTGGCACATCCCTGAGCACGAGCCCATGAATGCGTGCACACGTGTGCCCACAAGCTGCTTTGAAAGTTACCATCCCAATGTGTCTGGATTTCAAAAAAGCATTTGACAAACTCCATTCTGAGCAATTTCTTAGGAAATTAAAAAGTCATGGGATAGGGGGCAGTGTCCTCTTGCGCGATAGGAACTGGTTAAAAGATAGTGTACCCTTCTCTGATTTATGGGCCAGTAGGGAAGGGGCACATGAGGGTCCCAGATACAGTCCTTTAGGTTTCTCTCACTAGGGCATAGTCCAGAGGCTTCAGGAAAGGGTTCTTTTTACATTGGGGGGGCGGGGGGGGGGATGGTTTCTAATCCTCCAGGGCCTGACATGGCTGTGGTGACTCTCACCTTTCTGTTGCCCAGGCAAGATAACAAGTCTCCGTCAAATTCAAGGGATGTGAGGGTCACAAATACTCTGGAGGCTCAGATTGAGTGTTGAAAATTAAATCGTATGTACTTATACATTTTGTTTTTTTTCTATGTCAAAAAATAGAACCAATTGGCTATTCAGCAAGGTGGTAGGTCTATAACTAAGGCATGGCAAATGAAGCCATTGTTCATCATGATCAACAGAAAAACTTGAAGGCATTTTTTCATGTAATTAATGTAAAAAGAGTATGTGTCAAACTGCAGCACATACTATATTAATGTATATTAATTGTGTAGGGGAGGAGGAATAGCCTAGTGGTTAGAGCAGTGGACTATAAACCAGGAGACCAGGCTTCAAGTCCAGCTGTCACTCCTTGTGACCTTGCACAAGTCACTTTACCCTCCATTGCCTCAGGTACAAAAACTTAGATTATAAGCCCTCTGGGGATAGAGAAATACCTCCAGTACCTGAATGTAAACCAGTGTGATATCTCAATTGAGATTGAATGTCAGTATATACAAATAAATATAGATGTAGTCCTGGCCAGTCTCTGTTTAACATGAGAAGAGCTGTCAGATTTTTCTTCCTAAGCAAAAATCTTGTTCTCTTATTAGTAGTGGCTAATAAAATGTACTTCTGATAAATTTTAAAAAATTATAAAAACTGAGGTTGAGTGTTCCCAAATTGGTTCTTTATACTTCAAAGGTTTAGTTGAAAACAAGTCTTACAGAAGAAAATAACATTTGTAGTTTATTTACAGATCCATGCAAAGTGATTGTGGAAGATGAACTCATTATCACCCACGTTTTTATTGCTATTGTGAAAAATTCCCAGAACAACCCTAGGTAATAATACCTATTTCAGGCCATGACCTCTCTGAGAACAGATAGTCATACAGAAGTCTCTTCTTAAAAATGAGCAATTTCCATTTGCCTCTAATCCACTCAGTAAAATCAAGATGACCAGTACCTGGCCATAGACAGATGACTCTTGAATTTTCTTCTCCCCCAGTACAACATTACTGCTGGTAGTTCCTTGGTATCTCCACCCAGATGGTAGTATCTTAAAGATCCCAGTTACCCAAGACAAATAACTTTGTGAAGTATTGGCTTCTTCTGCCAGGGTATTGAGATGTCTTCTTACTCTTGCTGCCTGGAAAAATCAAAATGTATTACTCTTTCCACTACACCCCACAGCCAACTCTTCCCTATACCACTCTCTCTTTCTCCCTCTACTATCACAACACAAGCTCTTAGGATGTAAATTACAAAGCAAAAAGGATGAATTAGATATAGGGTAAGAAATATATGGGAATTTCACTGTTATATCAGAAAAGAAACCAGTGGAAAAATGACTTTTCTGCTGATTTTCTCCCTTGAGTTATATCAATCATTTTTCCACTTACTTATTTTGTTATTACTGAAATTCCCAGGAAAAATAAAATAAAAACTAAAATAAAAGTCGCTAGAAATATGCCATTACTACACTATTTTGTTGTTTTGGGACATAAATGATATGACTTCAGTTTTGTTGTGATGAGTCATTTCACCTCTTTCTCAAGGAGCAGTAACACATTTGACATCAAAACAATATTGACTTTATAGACAGCTAAACCATTAGGTCTTAATTTTGCAAATGATTAGGGATGTGAATCGTTTTTTGACGATTTAAAATATCGTCCGATATTTTTTAAATCGTCATTAAAGAGTGCTGCAGAGGTGCTGGCGGAATTATTCCCCTAGCAAACTTTTAGTGCCACCGATGGGAAGGAGGATGTGGGTGGCCAGAATTAGGGCAGCTCAGCACCTATGTACGGCTGCCTAACTTTCTTGCCCCAGTCTGAGCCCATCCCTTTCCCTGTTCACATTTTTGATAACTAAATTAAGGGGCTGAGTAAAAGGAACTCAAACCCAGTAACATTTCAGAAGTCGCAATGAATGCAAATCGAACTTCTGATATTTAACCCCGGAGTCTCCAAACTTTTCATGAGAAGGGCCACACAGGGCATTTTAAATCACTGAGTGGCTTGGAGGGGGAAAAGCTCTTTGGAGTTTGCTGATCTGGCGAGAGGAAGGAGAAGTCTCTCCGAGTTGCTTGCTGAGAAGAGTTTGAAAGGTTGGGGACCATGTCTGGCTGTTTGGGTGATTTGAAATGCTGGGAAAGAGTGAGGCAGAGGGCAGGGCTCCCAGTGATGCACATGTCTGACAGATGGTGTCAGTAATAATATTTCAAGATTTCTGCATAACTGGGAGCCTGCCATACATCCAGCAACCTTCCTCCTGCCTCCTTCCCTATTCCAATATTTGACCCCCGCCTCTCCCCCCCCCCCATAGGAGTGTGGTGGAGGGTGGATGGATGTCGGGATGGAAAGTTTGTGTTTGTGTGTGGTGTCCTCTGTCACGCATTCCCCATTGACTCATATTCCTTCTATATTTTTTCCCCTTTCTCATCTCTTTCTCCATCCCTACTCCTTTTCCTCCCTCCCTAGGGAGAGGCATTCACACTTGGTATCTGAATTATAATAATGATAATTTATGCATTCTGTCCCTCCAAAGCTTTCACACTTAGGGGCAACTTCCATGCCTTCTTTTTCACAGCTTTAAAGAGAGGGCAATGCAGTCAGGAGCACCAGGAACCAACATCCTTACTTGGCTGACTGCTGCAACCTTCCAGAAACCCATGTTTCAGTACCACCAGTGATTTCCTTTCTGTGGCCTACACCACCCTGCCAAAATCACCTCAAGGCTGTGCTGCAGCCTTTCTCCCTGTCTTCAGTTCAAGCAGTTCTGCAGTAAATGCAATGCTAATGCCAGCAATGCATAATGCAGCCAATCAGTGGTGGCCTTGCACTGGCATTCCCCACTCACTCCTCTCTGACATACTGCTTGTGCTTCTGACTAGGGGTGTGCATGGATTTTATTTTGTGTTATTTTCCTTTCGGGTCATTATCTGTTTGATTTCATTTTTTAAATGGTTTGGAGTGGGGGTGTTTATTTTTGGTTTGTCTGATTTCTGAGTTAGTGTGCACTGACTGAAAATATTACTGATAAGTTAAAAAGTGTCATTTGGGGAGAAATTTGTTAGCTAGAGATATAGTTCTGCATTCCCATTAGCTGTCTCCTTAGTTACTTGCTTGTGCTGCCAAGATTGCAAGATTGTGTTTGAAGGGGATGGCTCTGGTAACAAATGTAAACAAACAAATGATGTAATAATAGCATCAACTTCTAGTCAGCAAAAGCATGTAATGCAAATGCATATTTTGAATTCCCACATCCCTTTATATTTTAGGAAAAGGGCCTTGACATTTTAGGATATGCATACTTTGAATTCCCCTGGTATATGTCTGTGTGATTGGGTGGGTGGTGGGTGACTGGTGAAACAGGAAGTGACTGGGATGAATGTATGGGGCGACAGGTAGGAGAGAAACTGTTTGAAGTGATGACTGGTGAGAGAGAGGCAGCCTGGTGTGTGTGTGGGTGACCTGTCACACCATACAGTTACCCCAGTCATCCCCCTGCTCACACACACAATTGCCTCTCTCTTCACATCACCCCATACAGTCACCCCATTCACTTCCTTTCTAACCAGCTATCCCCCAAACAAACCAGGCTGCCTTCTGTCACCAGTATTTCTCCCACCTGACATACCATAGATTCACCCCAGTCACTCCCCCTCTCACTAGTCACCCTCCCACACACAAACCATGCTGCCTCTCTCTCACCAGTCTCATCCTCAACCAGTCTCCTTTCCTCACCTGGTTACCCCATTCACTAATCCCAGTCACAACCCTCTCACAGTCACCCCCTCCTCCCTCACCAGGCTGCCTCTCTCTCCATTCACCAGCCCACCAAATCTCTCTCCTACCTGTCACCCCTGTCTCACTAGTTACTCCCACACACAAACCAGGTTGGTTCTTTATCCACATCCCCCAGCTGACCCAGATCCCTCACCCTGTCATGTAAACCCAAAAATATGAGATCTGCAGACTCCTCATCAGGTGCAACAGTAAAGTTACGTGGATAACAAGCCAGCGTGCGCCGCAGCCTCTGGTCTTAAAATATGGAGTTATGTGCATTACTCTTGCCCCCGGCCTGGAATGCCCATGCCCCACCCCCAACTCCGCCCCTTTTCTTTTTCCTCGCGCATGGGTATATACGTGCACAATTTCCAGCATTTAAAATACGCACCTCTCACATGTGTGCCAGGAAATCATGTATATGGGCCTTTTAGCCTAAGAAACGCTTTTAAAATCTATCTGTCAGTGGGCACCTAGTTTACATCTCCTGCATGGCAGGTGTTATATTTTAAGCCATAGGGGGCACATGTGAAATAGTGTGGTATTGCTGACCTCCTTGCGCTATTTTGCTTGTGCCTCTTAAAGCTTAAATTTCATACGATCGTCCCTCATTTGAAATGCACTTGCGTGCTAATTTTAATGCGTAGCTGCTTAATGTATTGGAGGACTGGTTTAGCAGACATGCCGTGCTGTTGCCTTTTAGTGCATACTGTTTTTCTGTGCAAACGAAACGGTCTTAGAGGACATGCAAACCTTTAGTGTGTCGCCTCCTTAGTGTTTGTGTAGAGACCCTTTAGGTCTCCACTAGTTCCCAGCGCTCGGTTAAGGAAGCTGTAGCGGGGTATACCTTTCTCAACAGCACTTCCCCCCTCGAGGACTGCAGAGGTGGTGAGCTCCTAATGTACAGAGGGGAGGCTAGGACAGAGGGGAGCATGACCATTTTGGTTTAGATGTTGGAGGGTGAGGAGCTGTTTCTGTTACCTCTGCTTTGAGTTAGGGCCTCCCAGCCTGACTTAGTGTATCGGGAGAAAGATTCCTTCCAGTGCATCCCAGGTCTGTTAGGATCTGCCTCCCATTTTTGTGGCAAATAGATTTTCGCTAGAAGTTTGAAGATTTTTGTATTTTTGATTAAGGTGATTCGCACTGGAGTAAGGACATCCCCGAATCTGGTGGCCAGGGAAAAGACAATCTGCTGTGCCCCTTTCACTGTTAGGGAATGGTCAGTGGAGGAAGTTCTTGGACTTCAGAAGTGCTTTTTTTTTGTTTTTTTCACCTTTTGATTTGTGAGGAAGTCTTCTGCCACTCTTCCTCACACTGAAGCTGGGCTTCTGCAGCCCTGCTCCTTCCAGCTTCAGAGACCAATCACTGGGGATCTCACCCCCTTTGGGATACGGGGCACAGGCAGGGGTTTGAAGCTCGGGTGTGCTTTTTCAGGAATAAGAGAATCCCCCCTCACACCTAGGATTTCCCTTACCCATTCACATTCAGGAGGGGCAAGATTTATCCTACGAACACACAAGCAGAGAGGAGGACAAGGAGCCTAGAGTGTGAAGAAAGAAACCAGTTTGAACACGGGTGTAATCTGGAACGACTTTATTCAAAAGAAACTGTACTTTATTTAATTTGGAGTAAACTTTGGGTTTGGAACAACTAAATCTGTGCCCTGTCTGTCCCTACAGCATCACCACAGCAAGAGGCAGTATCGGACAAGGGAAGAGGATTCCACTTACATGCCTGGATCCTGAAAAGGACCCACACCCGGGGCAAACAGGGCTGGTGAAAGTGAATAATTAGAGAGTTAGCCCGGGTTTGTACTGTTTTGTTTTTATGGCCCCAGTAGAGCTCAGTCAGTACGCTGGGGTTACATCTGTAAAAACGAGACAGGGATATATTGGACCCCATTCTTGTGAGAGACAGTTCATTCTAGCGACCAGTCTCTCTCTGCTGCCTCTCTGGACTCCTCTTGCATCTCGTTCATTAATAGCAGATTCAAATTAGTGTATTACAACTGTTTCTCATTTTAGTTTGGGACATTGCCAAATTCCCTTCATTGTTGAATCAGCAGGTTGGCAGGTGAGCATAAATCATTCTGGTCATGTAATCCTTACAGTTTTGTTTTTTTTTCTTCATTCTGGCTACTTAAGAAAAGGTTTCCGTATAGAACTGTCAATGTGTAGGGGTTTAGACGGGGAGAGGGGGGGGGGGGTGGTTTGGTTTGTTGTTGTTTTTGATTTCTCTTAAGAGATCAGTATTCAAAAGGGTTACCTTAGCAAAACCCCAAGATTTGAATTTCCCACACCTCTCACCAATGAAATTTAACTGGGTAAGTCATTAATTGTCAACGGTTTGGCAGGATGGAAAGAGGCAAGTCGTGTGTGTTTCTGGGGGAGGCGAGGGCATTCTAAGGGCAGGGATAAAACGTATCTGGCTAACATCGATATTCAGCAGACTAGCAGGATAAAATTAGATGAGGAAGTCTGGTAGGAAAAACCACAATACTAAAGTCGCCTGCCTGCATAACTTGAGCCAGGTATAATTCAGTGGAACATTTACTCTGCTGAGTTCCAGTGAATATCTGAGAAAAGTTAACCGGGTAACGATCCCGCATCCCGGTCTACTCATCATCAACCTCTAAAGGTTTATGAAAATAAAACTTGCTCACAGTCTAAGTTTAACGGGTTGGCTTCTTGAATAGCTCTGCAAGCATTTTTGTTATTCACTGTCCGCCCAGTTGTAGTCCCAACCTCTGTTTAAATGGGTTTTATTAAATTGATTCGCGTTCAGCTAACGACGACTGGGGTGCAAATACTCATCGAAAAACTTAAGCCAGGCCCAGCCCAATAGCCGAGTACCGACTCTTGATTCTCAGACCCTGCTGCTTAGGCCAGCAAGGAAATGCTGCATAGGCCGTGTCCGAGGTGAATGACTCAGCCACTGCTCAACAGTGACTTCTACTGGCTTGCTTGGAGGCAGGTGCAGATCATTTTTAAAGAGGGGACCAATGCCTGTACCTCATCAGCTAAAGACTGCGGTAACTGTGACTGGATTAGTCAAAGGGAGCAAAATAGAAAATCTGGAACATTCCCTTCCCCACCCCTAACAGCAGCAAATGGCCTCTGACCTTCATTTGCTGCTATGAGGGTGGGGGAGGGGAATATTAATTTGCCGAGCCTCAAACCCCTCATCAGTGTACAGCCTTGCTAGTTCTGGAATAATCCAAAACCCTAACCTTCTAGTAACAAAAGGAAGAAATCTTTTAAATAGGGAGATTTGCACAGAGCATCACCCCGAAGGTTTGAGGAGGTTTCCTGAAAGTGCCCTGTTTCCAGTGGATAGTATTGCTATTTTCCGTGGCTCAATTGTTTTATAGCTGTTGCAACGCCTACAATATTTCATGCTTGCAACACTCAACGATTTGAAAAATGAAAAAAAAACCCAAAAAAAAAAAACCCCAACATTGAGCCAAGGAGGCAGAAAAGGGAGGATGGCTTATGTTGAGATAGTAAGCAGAGTAGTAAACAAGAACATATCCAAAACTCAAGTGGGGCTTTGTGCAGATGTGCAAAAGAAATGTGATTATTTTGAACAAAAAAAATTCCAAAATGCCAAGAAGGAAGCTCCAGGAATGCAATCTGTCAACAGGCCTGTCACTTTAGTTTGCCTGAGGAATTTTTCATAGGAGAGCAATGCACCTAGGCTCTGATTTTTGTATGCGTTCATGCAAAGAAAATTCAACATAAGCAAAAGAGGGCATTACTGTTGATTTCTACAACTGATCTCCCCCCTGATCTTACTCAAAGCATCAGCATGTGTGGGTTGTTGTTTTTTTTAACCATTTGCCTTTCATAAAACATAGACGCCTTCTAAGAGTGTCAAAAATTCATGAGTAATCTATTTCTATGAAGTCAAAAGCGACAGGTTTGAGAGGGAGAAATGTAAGCAGACAAACTGAGAACGCTGGATTACTATGTGGAACGTTATAAATGTTTAGTTTCTTTAAAGGGGCATGAAATTGGGTACTTTTTTTTTTTAATGCACTTATAAGGATGCAGCATTTCTCAATCCATGGGAAATAATGCTGACCCACAATCAAAGTAGCTTATGAAGTCCACAGGAAGGTAAAAACTAAATTGATGTTCACCTGTGATTAATCCTCTCTTCCTCCTCTGCTCATAGGGGCGGATTTTAAAAGGAGCGCGAATAGCCTACTTTTGTTTGCGCTCCAGGCGCAAACAAAAGTACGCTGGATTTTAGTAGATACGCGCGGAGCCGCGCGTATCTGCTAAAAACCTGGATCGGCGCGCGCAAGGCTATGGATTTTGTATAGCCGGCGCGCGCCGAGCCGCGCAGCCTACCCCCATTCCCTCCAAGGCCGCTCCGAAATCGGAGCGGCCTTGGAGGGAATCCTCTAACGCCCTCCCCCTCACCTTCCCCTCCCTTCCCCCTACCTAACCCACCCGCCCGGCCCTGTCTAAACCCCCCCCTTACCTTTCTCCGGGGATTTACGCCTCCCAGAGGGAGGCGTAAATCCCCACGCGCGAGCGGGCCTCCTGCGCGCCGGGCAGCGACCTGGGGGTGGGTACGGAGGGTGCGGCCACGCCCCCGGACCGCCCCGGGCCGTAGCCACGCCCCCGTACCCGCCCCCAAACCGCTGCCGACACGCCCCCGAAACGCCGCGACGACCGGGCCCGCCCCCGACACGCCCCCGACACGCCCCCCTCGGAGAACCCCGGGACGTACGCGAGTCCTGGGGCTCTGCGCGCGCCGGTAGGCCTATGTAAAATAGGCTTCCCGGCGCGCAGGGCCCTGCTCGCCTAAATCCGCCCGGTTTTGGGCGGATTTAGGCGAGCAGGGCTCTTAAAATCCGCCCCATAGAGTCCTTGCCAAAGTTGCCAAATGGCTCCAGAAATTATCAGGACAAGCTGATCCAGTCCTTGCTTTACCCTATTGCTTTTCATAGTGAAATCAGAACTGTTAAGTTCTTGCATGCAGTGGGGTAAAACCAGGACTGGGTCAACCTATCCTGAAAATCTGGAGCCAGTTGGCAACCCGAAACCCCCGCTGGCTTTTCTTATCGTTGCCGTACTATTACAGGGTTTGCCAAACCTGTCCTAGGGACCCCATGGCCAGTCGAGTTTTCACAAAATCACCAAAGAATATTCATGGGATAAATTTGTATGCGGTGAAGACACAGCATAAACCGCTGTTATTCTCATGCATATTCATTGTGGATTTCCTGAAAGTCTGATAGGCTGGCGGGATCCCAGCACTGGTTTGGGAAGCTCTGGCTCGCTTCTCCTCAAGAACCGCTCGGTATCTCTGCATTCTGTCTCTTTGGCTATTCTCAACACTCACCTCCTTTTCTGTGGCATGACACATCATGATACCTCATCGTGGAATGGCTTCTGCTCTGGGTCCCTGCTGAATGCTAATCAACGAGGTAGGAAAACCTGAACTTTCACTGGTATTAGTCAGATTTTCACGGTCCCCAGCTAAATTAATCCTGGGCGGGGGACACATATTCTGAAATTAGCAGTTACATTTATGCAACTGGGTCTGGACAGAATTGGACATATTTAACTGTTCAGCTGTAGTTGCATGCATATCACCATTTGAAAGAAAAGACCATGTAAAATAAATGATGTACTTTCATAACTGTAACATACCCTTGACCCAACCTCTTGGGTCTGGGACTGACCTGGCAGTAGGTCACGCTGCCTCCTCCCCAAACTCAGGCAGGCTCCGCTGTCCCTTGGGAACTTGGCACCTGGAACTTCCACCTGGGGAACATGGGTGCCCGCAGATGGTATTTCCATCCCTTCTCCCCGGGAACCCCAAACAAATGGGACTGGAAACAGGGCTGGTAACATTTACAGCTGGTAGTGAATTTGTATATTTGTAAATTGCTAGGAGATACCAAACAGTGCCTAAACAATTCAAATAGTTTCTAGGTGATATGAGACAGGGTATTCAAATGGTGGGGCATAATTCTTCAAAGAAAAGCCCTCCTGGGCTACCTTTGTTCCCTTAAACTGATCCTCTAGCCTCTCTTCCCTTTATCCTTTCCCAGCATGTCCCAAGTTTCGCTCATGCAGCTGGGTTGTTGGACGTTGCCAGTCATATGGGAGTGATCCGTCATGTCCAAGTTGAAACTTGACTGCTGGTTGTCTCCTTGGCTCTGCTTCTGCTCTGTTGCTGGACCCATGCCCCTCTTTGGGGGGACTATTACTCCACCTACTCTTTGCTCTCCTGCAGGAATGGTTCTGTTAAATTCTGCCTGTGATGGGCCACAGGGGCAACACCTTCATGTGGGTGCAAACACCCCACCTCCAATCCGTTTCTGGATCCACTCTACTCGGGGGAACCACATTCTAAAGCTCTTTCCTTGCTAGAAGGAGTCCTGTTTCCGAGAGATTATAGCATCTTACTGTTAGTCCATGGTTCAGCTAGCAGGGGCTCCTCCTACTTCAACCACAAGGCTAAGAGTCCAGTTGCCCAGGGTTTTCAAACACCCCTTAATAATCTGTGTAAATGTCCTGAATAATGTCCAAATCGTCCCAAACACATCTTCTTCTTTAATTCTGAAGCTTAGGACTCTCTTTCTTATTTTGGGATTGAGCCAAAATCTTTTTTTCTTTCTCACAATGCCCATGTCTCATGTCAAGCTTGGGAGCTTTGCTTCGCAACTCTAGAAGCAGGGTCGGTGCTAGGTTGTTTTGCTGCCCTGTGCAAATAATTACTATGCTGCCTCCCCCCCCCCACCCCCATTCATTCATTCTCTGTCCTTCTGCCCCCCCCCCTTACCAATGGTTAGTGCCAAGGGTATTAGATGCCCTAGGTGAACCTTATAGTCTTGCACGATGCGCCTCCCCCATGCCCAATTCCACACACACAGTTAAAAGTTATGCATTTATATTTATATGAAAAATATCAAAGCATAGTAGTCTGAGGTAAAAATATCACTTACATTATATTTACATGCACTGCTGAGACGCCAAGCAGAACTCCCTGCAAAAAAAAACAAAAACCCACCTGGAACCCTTATGGTATTAGGCCTATTGTGAGTGATAGGTGTTGGGTGTGGGTTTAACCCTCTGAAAGCCCAAATACACTAATAAACTTCCTATTAGAAAAATGCCTCACCTCAGTCACACATGCAGAACATAAAGAGACCCTCACCAAATACAGCATAGAGCAACCATAAAGCAGAAATACCAACGCGCAGACAAAACCTGAACTGGAAACCACAAGATGTAAGACACGCTATCCAGTGCAATAATGAAAAAAACAGAACCATCATCATTCCTCAAACATCAAACAATAAAATCAAGAAATAAAATAAATACATAATCATAATACTAAAAACATATTAATAATATTTTCAAAAAAACCTGATGAATAAATTATCAAATAATTAAAAACTCATATACAAGTTTTATCAATTGTCCCAAACATCAATAAAATATTTCAAAACAGACACAGCAAATAACATCAGAAAAAATAAAATTAAAAAGCATTTTAAAAATTCACGCTCTCCATACTTGGGAAATTTTGATTTCCAGTCACCTTGGAATTGTCATGGAGTAGTGGGAGTGGGATGTACACACTTTCTCCTCTCACACACACACATCCCAGGCAGTCCCATTCACACACATACACACACCTATCCCAGGGAGCCTCCCATTCACACACACACATTCACACATCCCAGGCAGTCTCCTATTCACACACACACACACACACACACAAACACACATCCCAGGCAGTCTCCCATTCACACAGACACATCCATCAGAGGCAGCCTCCCATTCACACACATACACATACACATATGCAGCCCAGGCACGGGCAGTCTCCCATTCATACACCCATTCATTCCAGGCAGCCTCCCATTCACACACACACATACATTCATTCCTCCTCCACTGTTGCTGCCTGCCTGTACCTTTTACGATATGGATAGTAGCCCTTCTGTAGTTCCTCTTCCTGTGCTGGCACCACCAGGGGCGGCTCAAGGCAATCTGCTACCTGAGGTGAGGGATGATATGGCACCCCCACCCCCTCGTCCTTCCCCCATCTCGCCCCCAGCCCCTCGTCCTGCCCCCTCATACATACACTGTCACACATACACACATATATACTCTTATACACACCCACAACCTCTCTCACAGACACTGATACACTCTCAGGCTCTATGGCCCTCTCTCTCCCCCCACGCCCTACACACAAGCTCTTACTCCCCCGGATTCTCTCACATACACACACGCTCTCATTCTCACTGGCTCCCTCACATACACGCACACACCCAGGCAAACTCCCATTCATTCTCTCACCGCTCCCCCCCCCGACTCTCCAGGCATGCACACATTCATTCTTACACACACACACACGCACCCCCCCCCCCACACACACACACACAGAAACCCTCAGGCAAGCACTGATTCATTTTCACACACACACACACACACACACACACACACACACACACACACACACATACACACAGACAGGCACCCATTCTCACACAGACAGACCCCAGGAAGGCACCCATTCATTTACCCACCCACACATAGTTCTCACTCTCTCACAGATACACACACAAGGTCTCCCACACCCATACAGCCTCTCACCTAACACACACAGGCTCTCACCCTTCTCCAACACCCACACAAGCAGTTACCCATCTATCCAGGCAGGCAGTCAGCTACCCGTGCACACACACACACACACACACACACACACACACACACACACACACACACACAGTTACCCACACACGCCCATAGGGCCTAGACCTTTTTTCAGCCACTGAATTCTCCTTCTCTCTTGGGTAGCCAGTCTTGGGCAGCAGGAGCTGACGAGTTGTGTTTCTCCCGTCGTCATCTGCTGCTGCGGGGGCAGTCTCATGGCAGCAGAAGATGACGAGTCGTGTTTCTCCCGACGTCGCATTTCTCCCGATGTCTTCTCCTGCTGCCGTGAGACCCGCGGCAGCAGGAAATGACATTGAGAAAAACGCTACTCCTGCTGCCCGGGGTTGCCACTGAGTGGATCGGGCAGGGGTTTGGTTTATCCCTGCCCAATCTGATGCTTGACTTTGAAGGCAGCGTGAGGCGGCAGGTGCAGTACAGGTGTTTTGGAGGGGCACTTTTTGTGGCTTCAAAATTTTGCCGCCTGAGGCCACCGGCTCATGATAGAACCGCCCCTGGGCATGGCGACAATTCAGTACTCGCGGTGCTAGCGCTTCCTGTATTCTCATCTCATCTCAGGAGAATACAGGAAATTGTAGCAGGTGAGTGTTTAATACCATGGGGCCAGCACCGGAGGAAGAGCTGCAGAAGGGCTTCTTCTGCTGTAGCTTCTCTTCTGCTGCCACGGGTGGGATTGACTCCACCGGTGGCACCTTGGGCCTCCTCTTCCGGAGTCAGTGGGATCAGCTCCACCAGCAGCACCACAGACCTCCTTCTTCTGGCGCTAGTGTGATTGGGTCCACCGGCAGCAGCATGGGCCTCCTTCTTCCGCCTCCAGTGGGATCGAGGGCACCAGCGGCAGCGCGGGCTTCACCCTGCTCCCAACACCGCCCCGCCGGGTGTGCCGCCCTGTGTAATTGCATGGCTTGCACACCCAGTGGCGCTGGGCCTGTCTGGAAGTCTCATCACCCACTCTCACTAGGGATGTGCATTCATTCGAAACATCATTTCATGTTGCTTTCAAAACAAATTGATAGAAAAACACTCCAATTTTTGTTTTTCATTCTGTTGTTATTAGTGCATGCTCTTTGGAAACAGTGTGCACTATTACTAAATAGTATGTACTGTGTGCAAAAAAAAATAGTGTGCATTATTCCGAATAGCGTGCACTAAAAACAACAGAACAAAAAACAAAACTTTGTGTGGGTTTTTTTTTTTTATCATTGCTTAACTTCACAGGAATGCTGGAACGTGGGCTTCTGTCACAACATGAGTTTGGCTGAAACTCTGTCTTCTTTTCTTATGAATAATGCTGAAACCACATGCCTTATCAGCATTACTATGGAGTATGAAAGAAGGGGGAATGAACACATTAATGAAGCAGGGAGATTTACTGAGGGCAGACACATGCCCATAGCACAGTCATTCAAAGGCATAGTTTGGCAGTGTGCCTCTGCCCTGTGATTTCATTTCTTTTTGGCCTAGCACTTTTCTCCTTCTCCTGTGGGTTTCCAGCTCAGGCAGAAGCTGCCACTTGCTTTGGCCTCAGCACTCTGGGCCCTCATTCACAACTCCCCGAGGTTTTTCCACTTTTTCTTCCACTTCTATCTAGTCTGGCCATCACAACGATTTTATTTAGCCAGGAGCCACTTAAAGCATCTCCCTCAAACCCAATGCATGTGAAATCTGAGCCTGACCACCAGGTGTCACTGTTATACAATGGCTGAAACCTCCTTCTTCCCAGGAGGTGTGAATGCCGCTCTTGCAGCATCCTCAGCCACGGCTATGGTGAGTCCACGTTTTTGTTTTGTTTCTGCTTCTTTCAATGCAACATCTTTATGTATACTTTGGTAATTCAGAAATACCACAAAGATCCCGTACATAGAAGCATCTGAATTTCTGAGCAACACATTACACATTGCTTACAAATGAACAGCTATAAAATCAGCACCCTGTTCATTCAGTGATCACTCATCGTTCAGAGGAAACCACAGTTTCAGATAATCTACAAATCTTCTGGTAGAAAGCATTGACTGCAGCTTGGAATTTGTGGGTGCTTCCCCTCGAGCTATGTCACTGCGGCATAGGAGATTTCCCAATTTACATTGTGATATTGTAGAGCACAGGTATAACGAGGCATTTCAGCACCCAGGGCAGCAAGTATATTTTATGTCTCCCCTGCCTCCACTCTGATCTCCGCTCCTCTTTCCCTCCACCCCCTCCACTATGATCCCCAGTTATGTTTTCCTCTCTCCCCTCTTCCCCCTGAATGGTAGGAGGACCATGGCAGACTGTCTGGATATTCAACTACTACCAGTTCACACTTAGTCATTTGTCTGCTCCCACCCTCCAATAGAAAAAGGTTTGTACCCTGGGCAGCAGCCCCTCTGGTTAGGGCCCCTGTTGAAAGTTGACAAAAAATTGCTTGCTTTACTGCTACTACAGTCTGACTCTGTTAATATCATTTTTCTTCCGCATCAATAGCTCAGTACTTCTCTGCTGATTTTTCTCACCATTGTCTTCATTTGGCTGCGTGTAATATGGATGCAAATGGAGAGTTAGACTGAATATCCTTCAATTTGTGTTCAGGAGTTTTAACCAATTGGGTCCTAAATATTTGCAGAATTTGATGGTGTATTTTTCGCCGGGTATGGCAGTGTGCTTCTCACAGGAAGGGTGCTTGTGCATGCCTTCACCGGTACAGACAAAATTAGAGATTACTCATCAGAGGGCCCTTGCCTGCTTCACTCAGACATTATGAACTGCAATTCCATTTACTTGGATCCATAGTATTTATCTTTCAGTAAGAAATTAAGAACCCGGTTCTTCAAACAGGCATTTACAGAATGTTCCTCTGAAGTGTTACTAATATTTTAAAGGATCAGTGACCATAAATGATGAAATTTGAGTAATACTGATAGGAATGTGGAAGACTGGACTGCTAAATGATCTAGAGCAGTGGCTGCCAAAATTGTCCTGGGGGACCCCCCAGCCAGTCAAGTTGCCTCCATAGCATGCAAATTTTGTCTCATGCATATTCATTATTGTGAATATCCTGAAAACCCAACTGGCTGGGTGTCCCCCCATGACAGGTTTGGGAATCTCTTATCTAGAGATCAGTTTGGTGTAGTGAGAGTGCTGGTAACAGTTTTCTGATAAATTACCTTATTATCTTATTTTTTTCTGTAATCCACCTTGCAGTCTATAATTCTAAGGCCAAATATCACAATCAAATAAATAATTAAATCTTCCTGTTGGATAGAAAAATAAATATTGAGTTAAAAGATGGCCAGCATGCTGAAAGAAAAGCAAGTAAACTTCAAGATCACTGAAGTTTGTTAACAGCATAGAAATTATGGATTTTGAGTGTCAGCAGCTGAATGTAAAGGGTAGTGTGGGTGTGAGCCTTTTGTGTTACAGAGTAGTTGGTATAGCCTCAAGGGGTGAACCTATGAAGCCTATGCCAGCAGCTGGCAAATGCACCCTATACAGGAGCAGTCTGGAGCTTCAATTATACCAGCCACCTTTCCCGCAGGTTGAGCCCTTGGGTTCTGGCAGCTGGCAGGACTTAATTGAGTCATTAGGACGGTGAAGAAAACAAGAGTCCAATGGCGTGCCGGGGTCAGGGCAGGCAGCAGGCTAATGGAGTTAGAGACAGGTCAAGGTCAGGGCATGCGGCCAACAAGGAAAGTCAAGTCCAGACCAGAAATCAGGTGTAGGCTGTAGGCAATCGTGGTCAGGTCCAGGCAAGTGGTCAAGATTTGGAGAGTCAGGCCAAGGGATAGATGAATACACACTGAAGGAAGGACAAGACAGACTGGTCAAGGAAGACAGGGAGAGAGAAGGCTGACTGGATGAGGCAAGGCAGGCCAAAGAATCAGAAGTGTGGGAGACAGGAATCAGGAACTCAAGATAACTCACACACTGCAAAGGCAAGAGACCCATTGCTGAGTCAAAGCAGGAAGGTCCAAGGAGCGCTTATATAGGACTGGGCTGCTGACATCATTCAAGGGTGCCACGGGTCTTTTCTCGCCATGGGCCCTTTAAGAGGCACCGTGCACGCGCGCCTAAGGGAACCATGGGGAGCAGCCAAAGCATGGCAGCAGAGAGCGGCGTCAGAGCCATCAAAGGAGCTGTGGCCTGCATGGTCATGGGAACGTCGAGGGTAGGCGCAGCAGCTCGCGGGGATGACCGAGCCGCAAATCTGAACACTGAACTTGCATTTAAATAGCTCTTCTGGGAAGAAAACTGCAGTCTGTAAACCAAGTCATCGGGTTGAAATATGCTTCAATATAATTTAACTCTATATTCTACATCTCAAACTTTCATAGTAACTAGTCAGCCAACACTTTTTTTTGTAAGTCTGAACTTATGAAAATAAAATAACATATCAGTGACCATATCTTGCAATTAAAATCCAGCATATTAGCTTATTGCACTATTTTACTTTCTGGTTGCACTGTATACTAATATATCAAGGGCATCTAGCAACATACATTTCAGGGATAAAAAAGAGACCAAGACCAACTGATTAGGAAAATAAGACCAGAAAATAAAGATAAAAATTGGAAAATGCCCTCTTTGGCAATGTACATTTCTTATATTTTCATATTTTTCTTTTTCTTCAGAGTTCCACTGTCTGGTTTTTCAGGCTTTCCATTTCAGTTTTGTCTACATGTTTCTGTTTCTAATTTGTAGGTCCTTATTCTGTATTAGGTATGGGTCAATCTGTGTTCTGCGTATATGAATGTGAATGAGATGACTATTTCTCTTAGTGTGTAGTTTCTCTGTAGGGATTTTAGCAGTCCGGCTCTTCATGATTTCCCGTTAGATGGTGCATTATTTATTTAGGGTGGGTTTTTTTCTGTTTTTTTCTCTCTCCTTCTGTCTTCTCCCCTTCCTCCCTCACACATGCACACACATACACACCGCACATGCTCTCACTTTCACATGAAATCTCTCACAGGCTCCTTCATACACACATTCTCACATGCTCTCTCTTACACACAATTTTTCTTCCCAAATACACACAAGCTTTCATGCTCACATTCTCCCTCTCAAACACACAGGCTCTCACTCTCACATGCTCCCTCACACACACATGCTCTCCTCTCTTATGCTTCCTAGGGTACAAGGGTTCACATATACACACACAAACACATACACAGGCTCTCATGTTCACATGCTCACATGCTCTCTCTTACATTCTCTCACACACAGGCTCCCTCACACATACAAATACACATAGGCTCTCACATGAGTCTCTCACAGGCTCCCTCACACATGCACATACACATAAGACTCTCACTTTTATATGCTCCCTCATACACACCAGCCCACACACACATAGATACTACTCAGGATCTCATGCTCACTCTATCTCTCTTTCACATAGGATCTCACTCTCACATGTTTTCTCTCTCACACACAGGCTCTCGCTCTCACATGTTCCCTCACATACACATATATACACTAGCTCTCCCATGCTTACACACACACACACACACACACATACACACACACAGACACGTAACACTCTATCATGGCTGAGAGATTAGGATGAAGGAGACCATCTGGAAGGGGGAGAAGCTGAGAGGGAGGGAGGGTGAGGTGGATGGATGAGTTCCTGAAGGGAAGTTGGGAAGTTGACTTAGAAAATAGCCACTGTTATTACTAGCAACAATAGCATGGAATAGGCTTAGTTTTTGGGTACTTGCCAGATTTGTGTGGCCTGGATTGTCCACTGTTGGAAACAGGAGGCTGGGCTTGAAGGACCCTTGGTCTGACCCAGTATGGCATGTTCTTTTGGAGGGAAATAAGCTGACAATGTAGTTTTAGAGTAAAAGGGAAGGAGGAGAGAGTAACTGGAAGTGGGGAAGAATCTGGATGGTGGTTGGGTTAAGGAGAAAAGTACCTGTAGGAAAAGGAAGGGGGAAGGTAGTAGTGCCTGGAAGCAAAGGAAGAGGCTGTGATGGAGGGGGTAGAAGTGCCTGAAGGAATAGGAAGAAACTGAAAGAGGTAGGGATAGTGCCTGGAAGAAGGAAAAGGGGGTAGTGTCTGGAGGGGGAGGAAAAGTAGGAACAAAGAAATGTAAAAAGAAAGAAAAGGAAACAAACCTAAACTAAAAATATATACAAAAAAATAGAATAAGGAAGAAAAACTCAAAATATCAAGGAAAAATTAAAAAAAAAAATAGAAACATGAAAAAAATAAGGAAACAATTTCCCTTGGCTCTTAACCATTTTTGGCAGGTACCTATGGTTCCTAGAATATTTTCACCCCTGCTTTTATGTACTTTCACTACATTTCTGGGTCCTAATCCCATCACTAGTAGACCATTTCAGCAGATTTTATTACTGACATTTTCTCTTACTTGGAAAAGGGAATGCATATTTATTTTTGAATGCACAAATGTTTGATACCAGGTTACATATATTCCATATATATGGTTACATATATCTGTGATTCACATGGAACTTTTTTTTTTCTTTGCAATGTTTGTGCCCGAAATGATATCCTTTTGGTACATGTTATGATTTTTGTGTCATTTGTGTATCATAAGGTTTCATCTTGTGTGTTGCTCCTCCCAAAATACTGTAGATCTTGAATTTGATTTTGCTTTTAATTATCCTGATACATTGTAACTATTTTATCATAACATAGCCATGTGGAACGAGAAGGGGAAACGTCAACAGAGAAGACAATTTAATCCTTGTTGGAATTAAAAGTAACTGCTTCGTGCCAAAAGAATTTCATTGAACTGAGTCATTCCTTCAGGGGAAAAGAAGTCGGGTTGCTATAAATACAAATTATCATTAACGCAGGTTGAACATGACCGATTGATTCTATGAGTGGCATAGGTAACTAGCCACCTCCAAGATGGCAGATCAATATTAAAATAACATGTGAATGGAGAATTGTTTAACATGATTACAAGGCATAGTAATCTGTGCAACAAAAACAATATTCCATGACACATCACATTAAACTGTATAAATAAAAGTCATAGCTTACTGCAGCAGATAGGAAAACAGTTTTTGTTTTTTCTCACTACACTTATGAAGACACGTTTGCAATTCATATATGCCCTATTGTATGGCTTGAGCTTTTTTAATAAATCTGAATGAACTACGGGATTTTAGGAAGAGCGTGACTGTGAATACGGTGGATCTGACAAGAGCTGGAGTTATATATTTATTTATTTTAAAGTATTTATATACCGCTTTTAAAAATAGATTTTGTCAAAACGGTTTACAAAGTATAAAAACAAACAAATTAAAATTAGATTTAAAAATACATAAAATGGATATATAGCTAGATAGATTGCTAACCTTAAACAAAAATCTTATTAAAAGAAAGATACTGTGCCCTAGGTCTGTTTAAGAAAATAAACAGAGAGGAAGGGGAAGAGCAAGAAGGGGGGGGGGGGGGGAGAAAAACAAGGAAGGGTGTAGGAAGAATTCTCTAGTAAGAGAGGGGGGAGAGAAGGGGGGGGGGGCAGTGAAATCTGTTTGTATGATAATGGATCATCTGAAAGAAGTTTCATAAAGGTAGAGGGGGGTGGTGGAGGATTGAATAGTGGAGGTAGAGTGATTTGATGAAATATTAAATGCAAGTTGAAAGAGGTATGTTTTTTTTTAGAGATTTTTTGAAGTGAAGAGGATTTGATATTAAGCGAAGAGGATTAGGTAAAGAATTCCAGAGGGAGGGTTCCCCCCCCCCTCACTTTTCGATGATGGCCCCAAATGCAGGGGTACACTATGTCCCAGGGCTACAGCTCTCCCTTTCAGTTCATTAGCCTAATAGCCTTATGAGTCTGGATTCTTTCCAATGGGGGGGGGGAGAATTTAACGTCCAAGTTCCAAAGCACGCAGGGTGTACTCACGTGGATGACCTGGATTTAGGGTCACCTTTAGCCCTCAGTAATACACTGGACACTTTGGTGGGGTGCTCCAACCTAAAAATGTACTGTAACCTAAAGACTTCGAAAACAAACAGCACACCGTTTCCAATGAATCTTCGCAAAATTCTGTGAGGCCTTTATGTCTTAGGCCTGCTCCTAAGTTTGAATGAGTATCCTTTTAGATGGCAGGCATCAGGGAAAATCCTCCCTTCCAGAGGGTGGAAGGTGGGTCCCTAGAGATGGATACAGAGTTCTCCTGTCCTCCCCTGGTGTTCTCAGGGACATCTCAGGTAAAGAGGCAGAAAAACAATGGCCTTCTCAACTTCTCAGGCAAGAATAGTGATACTAATTCCTCCCAGCTACAAATCGGAGCCAAAATCTTCTCAAAATCTCTGAAAAAATCCTTTACTTGTGGCAGAAACCACTGCCCCTACACTTCCTTTGGATGTGAACCATCAGTTCCCTTTATTCTGGCCTCCTCCAGGCAGGGGATACAGAGCTGAAGACAGAAACAGGATGCCTCCAAAACACAGTCAAAGAAAAAAATCTCCAAAAGATTGCACCACCACTAGGACAAATCCTGCCAGACTGATTGGGTACTGGGCCAGAAATCTGTCTCTTGCCTCTCCCTCTCTGATATCAAGCAATGAGGGCTAACTTTGAGAGATGCACCCAAATAGTCTGCACCAAATGCCAAATCAAAAATGCCACACCAACTCCCTTCTCTGACTGTATTGATGCAGGTAGGGTGATCAATCTCAACAGCGTTATAGGAAGTGCTGGATAAGAATGGTCTACCTTTCCTACTCCCTAAATCCTACTCCCTAAATGCCTAATAGGTGAATTTTCAAAAGTTTACAAGATATAAATTAGCATATATGCACATGAATAGCCTCTGCTTTTGTATTCTGTATATTAAAAAAGAAACAAATGAGCATATATTTTCACTTTTGTGCACACATACATGTGTAAAAAAGGGGTGATCTTGGGGCATTCTGGGATGGGGTGAACACTTACACGCATGTTTCTATTTTAAAAAGACGCATGCGTACTTGGCCAAATTTTTTGCAGATATTTATACCTACTAATAATCTGGTATAAGTGATGTTAAACATATTTATTGTGCAGTATTGACTGTGTGGGAGGTCTGGATGGACTGAGGGGAGTTCGTGCTGAAGAATCAAGAAGATTTCATTGATCTGGTAAAGGACTGGGTGAACTGGTGGACTAATTAGAAAAACTGGTTAATTTCCTTGATGCGCTCATGTTTTAAAATTGTTTGATTTATGTTGGTAAGTCCTAGTTTTCTTTCATGCTTAAAATATACGTATGTATATTTTCAAAATATGTAGGAAAAGTGCGCACATTCAGTGCATTGATATTCATGCTTACAATGCATTGCATGCCTTTGCGCATATGGATACATGCACGCATATGTTGTGGGGTAAAATACATGTATTATCTAATATGTGCATATGTGATACCTGCAGGTAATAAAATACTATGATAAAACTACGCACTGCCATATACATGCAAACATGCCACCATGTGGCATGTTTGCATGTATATGGCATATGGAATATATGTATGTATATATATATATATATATATATATATATATATATATATATGTATATGGAATATATATATACAATGTATATATATGTATATATCTTCTTTTTCATTATCTGCTTAATTCTCCTTTCATACCTTGATTAGAATTCAGCATATCATCTTTAAATCTATAAATTACATTGGCAACAAGATTCAAGTCAGCTGATTCGTGTAAGGGAGACGAGAATAGATCCCAAGCTTTATTTATCAACAGGAAAACAAATTGAAATTGTAATCCAAAATCTCCACAAACCCTGGAACCTCAACAGATAGTGTTCCCTGATCCTAAAGCCAGCTTCGGGTCAATAATAAGTCAGTTTACTGGCCCTTGAATCTTCATCTTCTTTGGAGCACTCGAGTAAGCCTCTAATATTCTCTCTATACCACACAAACAGATCAACATGCTTCTTGGTTTCCCTATCCCTATACATCACCATGTTTGCCATGGCGAATACTCCATACCAATCATCAAGAATCAACGTAAACATCAAACTAAGCCTCTCCCACAACACTACAACCGTCATCAAAGGCTAATTCCAATAATGATTTCACCAATCACACAATTCCTCGGCCTTTCTCTGTTATCTCTTACTCTATTCAATGCTCAATCACTTTCCAAAAAAACTCATATCTTAAACGACTACCTTACTGAAGTAAACCCAGATATCTGTGCAATCACAGAAACGTGGTTTAAACCTTCAGATTTAGCTCTGTTAAATCAACTACCAACTCAGCTTTATGATTTTTTCTCCATACCTAGAACCAAAAGAAAGGGAGGAGCTCTGCTTCTCGCAGCCAAGAAAGGTCTAAGAATATCTTTACAACATTCATATACCACATCAAAATTAGAGCTCTCTTTCTTTAAATCTGATCATTTACAAATTGGCCTAATCTACGCTCCACCAGGATCTTTAGATTCTGACCCTTCACCAGTCATTGAACTCTCTGCCAAATACTTCAACCCAGACAAACCTGCCATCTTACTGGGTGATTTCAACTTACATGTCGATGCTTCACCACAATCCCCAAATTGTGTTACCCTACTCTCGGCTCTCAACTACATGGGCTTCACACAAATTATAAAAGCCCCTACCCACAAAGCAGGTCACACTTTAGACCTTATTTTCATTAATCAGTGCATCTCAAACACAAATACAATCACATGTTCACCTGTCCCTTGGTCGGACCATCAAATCATCAACACGACCTTCAAGCTTTCACAACATCCTCCACTTTCGTTCCCAAAAAACACTATTCAATTCAGGAAACCTTGTTCTACAGACCTTCTCATCAATCAGTTCACTAATGAATTATCACATCTCGATCTCTCCAACGCATCTACAGCCACCACCTCATGGTGCAACATCACCAAAAAGATCGCAGACATTACCTGCCCTTCCATCACAAAAGTAGTACAACCTTCGCCAGACAACAGGAAACCCTGGTTCACCCCAGAACTGAAGCTGCTTAAACAAGAGCTAAGAAATAAAGAACACACTTGGAGGAGAAACCCATCCCCCACAACATTAGCTATTTATAAAACCTCCCTCAATGCTTATAGGATCACCATACTGAGAACAAAGAGAGATTTTTTCTTAAAAAAAATACATCATTTCATATTTGATTCAAAAGCACTTTTCTCCTACGTTTCAGCTCTCACTAAACCATCACCTCCTACCATTCCTGATGATCAAGCACTCAACAAAGCATCAGAACTAGCAGAATACTTTAAGGATAAAATTGACAAACTGACTATCTCTTTCTCATCATCTTTTTCATATCCCCCTTTCCCTCACATTACCTCACCTCAACTAAATACAACGCTGGAAACTTTCGAGACCACTTCAGCACTTGTGATAGAAAACATACTTAAAAAAATGAAACCGTCATCTCATCCCTTAGACACAATTCCTACTAACCTTCTCATCGCAATAAGAAACTCCATATCAAAACCAATTGCAGACATCATTAACTGCTCTCTCTCCCAGGGTCTAGTTCCTGACCAACTTAAATTAGCCATTCTCAAACCTCTACTTAAAAAACCTAACCTTCCAACCACAGATCCAGCTAACTTCTGCCCAATAGCTAATCTGCCATTGATCGCCAAAATTATGGAAAAGATAGTCAATAAACAACTATCTGAATATTTGGAAGAAAACAACATTCTTGTATCTTCCCAGTATGGCTTTCGGAAATCGTTAAGCACTGAATCTCTCCTTATCTCTCTTACTGATTCTATTCTATCTAATATGGACAAAAAACAACCACATCTTTTGATACTACTAGATCTCTCTGCAGCCTTTGACACTGTCAACCATTCATCTCTATTAAAATGTCTGGCAGATATAGGCATTAAAGGAACAGTCTTCAGCTGGTTCAAATCCTTCCTAGCAAATAGACAATTCAAAGTAAAGATTAACAACAAAGAATCACAACCGATCCCTTCCAACCGGGGGGTCCCTCAGGGTTCCTCCCTTTCCCCTACCCTCTTCAACATTTACCTCTTACCTCTATGTCATCTACTTACTAAACTAAACCTAACTCACTATCTCTACGCGGATGACATCCAGATACTCATCCCAATCTCAGAATCCTTACAAAAAACCTTGGCTCACTGGAACAATTGTTTGCAACAGATCAATCATCTTCTCTCCAGCCTTTGCCTCATTCTTAACAACAACAAAACTGAGATCCTAATCATCATTCAAGACATCAACATCAAACTTCTAAACCCAGCTGACCTACTCAACTCATCCACTCCCATATTAAATCACTCACCACATGTTCGAGATCTAGGTATCATGCTAGACAATCAGCTCAATTTTAAAAAATTCATAAGCACAACCACCAAAGACTGTTTTTATAAGTTACAAGTCTTAAAAAAATTGAAGCCTCTTCTTTATTTCAACGATTTTCGGATGGTCCTACAAGCCATTATTCTATCAAAAGTCGACTATTGCAATTCGCTTCTCTTTGGCCTTCCATATTCATCCATCAAACCCCTCCAAATGCTACAGAACTCTGCAGCCAGAATCCTTACCAATACGAATAAAAGAGATCACATCACCCCCATTCTCAAGCTCCTCCACTGGCTGCCTATAAAGCAAAGGATCCTATATAAAGTACTCACCGTAATTCATAAATCCATTCACAATATCTCTCCTCTTCAATTATGTAACCAACTACGCCCTCACTCCTCCTCTAGACCCATCAGAGGAGCATATAAAGGCACACTCTATGTACCTTCAACAAAATCCTCGCATCATAAACGTGCCATATCTACAGCAGGCCCTATTCAATGGAATGTGCTCCCACCAGACATTCGGCTTGAGTTCTGCCACTCTTCATTCAAAAAAAAACTTAAAACCTGGCTCTTTAGCCAAGCTTTTCCAGGACCATGATCATCATTTTTTCCCCTCCAACCAGCAAGAACATATCTTCTTCACAAACCCCCATTTTCCATACCACTACCTACTTCGGTATCTAATCTCTTGCTGCAGGACACTTGAGACTTTCTCACTTATACGTTATAATTTTTATGCTCAATAAGACCTGTCAACTTAATTGTTTAAGTCTTTTTTTTTTTTTTTTTTCTCCTTTATCTTTTGGTCATCAATGTTACAACGTTATTGTTAAATTTTGAACTTATGTACACTGTTCCAAGTTTCATAACCTTGTTCTATGTAATGCCTTTTGGCAATTTTCATGTTCTGTTTCAATGTAAACCGATGTGATCTTTATTTCATATAGGAACACCGGTATATAAAAATCTAAAAATAAATAAATAAATGTGTAGTTAGTTGTTTGTAAGTTATCCTCATAGTAGGGTCAAACCAGAGCGGAATCAATGCATCCCTACATTTACATGGTAGGAGGAGATCATTTTTTGAACATGGGAGCCTGTAGGCACTTTAGTATCTGATAATATAAGATATGCAGTGCTGGGTCAGACCACTGAACCAGGTATCCTGCCTCCAAGAGCTGCCTGTTCAGGTCACAAATACCTGGTAGATCCCAAGACATAAGTCTTTTTTCTTATTGCTCACCGCCAGGGATAAGCAAAAGCCCAAGTCTACCTGGCTAATAATTATTTATGGACTTTTCCTCCAGGAACTTGTTCAAGCCTCTTTTAAACCCCACTATGCTAGTTGCCTTGACCATATCCTCTAGCATCAGATTTGTGCTGAGTGAAAAAATGCTTTCTATGATTTGCTTTAAATCTGCTGGTTGCTACTTTCATGTTTCAGTATTATTTGAAAGCGTGAATAACAATTGATTACTTACCCCTTCCACCCTACTCATGATTTTATAATCCTCTTTCCTGTTCCCTCAGTTATCTCTTTCCCAGGTTAAAGAGCCCTAACCTGTTTAGCCTTTCTTCATAAGGGAACTATTCCATCCAACCTTTGTCTAGAGGTTTCTTGATGGAAGTAGTGATGGTAATGATTGAGTACTTCAATTTACTAATCAGTGGACCGGATGATTTCACTGCTCAGTATACAATGTGCGAAATAGGAGGGATTCTCGGCAATCGTTAAATCAAAATTATAAAACAGAAATAGGTGTTTTGTGTCTAAAATTCAAGTCATGTATTAAATATAGAAGCTAAACATCAATCATATATCTATATCTATC
Organism: Rhinatrema bivittatum; assembly: GCF_901001135.1. NCBI lineage: Eukaryota > Metazoa > Chordata > Amphibia > Gymnophiona > Rhinatrematidae > Rhinatrema > Rhinatrema bivittatum. The sequence goes on along the minus strand of NC_042616.1, from coordinate 67,831,448 downwards.
TATATCTATATTTGTATATATAGAAATAATAGGAACATGTGTACAATCAGTATACTGGCTGATTTAAGGTATTATTTTGGCCTTTACTTATTTTTTTTTTTATTGATTTATGAATCAAATTGGGATTTGATGACTTTTGATTTTGAGAGGTAAGGCCTCCATGGAGTTTACACTGGGAGCAGCATGGGTGAGAGGATGGGTACCCTAACTGATGGACTAAACTGAGAATGCAGGAAAAGACTTAAGCCCCAGAGGAAAGGCCTCGATGATAACCCCACTAGAAGGCCGTCCAGCTATATTACAACATAAGTTTGATCTTCTGTTGGACTGCAGAAAGAAAAGGGAAGTGATTATTCCCTTGTACAGGTCCTTGGTGAGGCCTCACCTGGAGTACTGTGTTCAGTTCTGGAGACCGTATCTACAAAAAGACAAAGACAAGATGGAAGCGGTACAGAGAAGGGCGACCAGGAAGGTGGAGGATCTTCATCGCATGACGTACGAGGAGAGATTGAAGAATCTAAATATGTACACCCTGGAGGAAAGGAGGAGCAGAGGTGATATGATACAGACTTTCAGATACTTGAAAGGTTTTAATGATCCAAAGGCAACGACAAACCTTTACCATAAGAAAAAAATCAGCAGAACCAGGGGTCACGATTTGAAGCTCCAGGGAGGAAGATTCAGAACCAATGTCAGGAAGTATTTCTTCACGGAGAGGGTGGTGGATGCCTGGAATGCCCTTCCGGAGGAAGTGGTGAAGACCAGAACTGTGAAGGACTTCAAAGGGGCGTGGGATAAACACTGTGGATCCATAAAGTCAAGAGGCCGCCAATGAAGAGTGGGTGACTCGCCAGAATGATGGCTACTGCCTGGAGACAATACCCTTAGTCAATAAACATACACATGGTTACTGTGACTCCAACATCACTCTAAGATTCAACAGCAAGAGGAAATGTGGAAAAAAGGATTTGCACTCACAAAGACGGGAGTAGCTGGCTTGTTACGGCGGTTACTACCCCAAACCAAATATCCAAATTACTACCTCCACCTTCCTCTATTCCTGATGCCTTTCAACTAGCTTGATCACTCCATTCTTATACTTCACTTTCAATGCATATCCAGCATAGTTCTCTGCTTCAACAGCAGGGGAAAAGAAAAACTGTTACTTCACACATCCAGCAGAGCTCTCTGCTTAAACGGCAGGGGAGAAGAAAAAAGGGTTCGCACTCACAAAGCGGGGAGTAGCTGGCTTGTTACGGTGGTTACTACCCCAAACCAAATGTACCTGATACTTCACTCTCGACGCATATCCAGCATAGCTCTCTGCTTCAACGGCAGGGGAAAAGAAAAACTGATACTTCACGCATATCCAGCATAACTTCAACGGCAGGGGAGAAGAAAAAAGGATTCACACTCACAAAGCGGGGAGTAGCTGGCTTGCCACGGCGGTTACTACCCCAAACCAAATGTGCCTGATACTTCACTTTCGATGCATATCCAGCATAGCTCTCTGCTTCAACGGCAGGGGAGAAGAAAAAAACTGATACCTCACGCATATCCAGCATAGCTCCCTGCTTCAACGGCAGGGGAGAAGATAAACAACCAATAAGGGCTGTATAACATAATCTGGGTAAAAACAAATAAGCATGGGTGTAGCTTGCTTATTGCGGCGGTTACTACCCCTACTACCTCTAACTAATCAAGCTAGATATTTCACTTGGATGCAGCTCCTCCACCGCTCTCTACATTAATGGCGGGGGTGGAAGGGAATTAGAACCAAGAGCTAAGAGAAACAGATAAGTATGGGAGAAGAAAGAGGGAAGCTTGCTGGGCAGACTGGATGGGCCATTTGGTCTTCTTCTGCCGTCATTTCTATGTTTCTATGTTTCTATGTTTCTATGTTTCTATGCAGTCTCAACCTTCTTGCCTGTGCTCTAAATCTGCCATGAACTTGAACTAGTGATGAGCCTTTGTTCCTAACTGGAGCTCTGGTTTTCTGTTGCCAAAATCCAAACTGATCTGTTACTCACCCTAACCTGAAAGTAAATGCATAAACTCATACCTGGCCTTCTCTGTCTGTTCACTGGGAACTCATGAGTGCACCCTGCAGGAGACATGCCAGACTGCTATCAGGAGCACAATTTCAAGCTGAGGAAACTCTAAATGTATGTCAGAAGAGGAATCTGTAGGGTTGACTGAGTTCACCTGACATAGGGGCGGATTTTCAGAGCCCTGCTCGTGTAAATCCGCCCAAAACCGAGCGGATTTACGCGAGCAGGGCCCTGCGCGCCGGGAAGCCTATTTTACATAGGCCTCCCGGCGCGCGCAGAGCCCGGGACTCGCGTACGTCCCGGGGTTCTCGGAGGGGGGCGTGTCGGGGGGCGGGGCCGGAGCGCGCGGCGTTGCGGGGGCGTGTCGGCAGCGTTTTGGGGGCGGGTACGGGGCGTGGCTACGGCCCGGGGGCGTGGCCGCGCCCTCCGTACCCGCCCCCAGGTCGCGGCCCGGCGCGCAGCAGGCCCGCTGGCGCGCGGGGATTTACGTCTCCCTCCGGGAGGCGTAAATCCCCCGACAAAGGTAAGGGGGGGGTGTAGACAGGGCCGGGTGGGTGGGTTAGGTAGGGGAAGGGAGGGTAAGGTGAGGGGAGGGCAAAGGAAAGTTCCCTCCGAGGCCGCTCCGATTTCGGAGCGGCCTTGGAGGGAACGGGGGGAGGCAGCGCGGCTCGGCGCGCGCCGGCTATACAAAATCGATAGCCTTGCGCGCGCCGATCCAGGATTTTAGTGGATACGCGCGGCTCCGCGCGTATCTACTAAAATCCAGCGTACTTTTGCTTGAGTCTGATGCGCAAGCAAAAGTAGGCTGATCGCGCTTCTTTTAAAATCTACCCCATAGTGCATAAAAATCAACTGGCCTATATATTCTACAGTATGTGAGATAATGATCCTTGAACTTAGCAGTATGCTGAAGCATGTGTTAGATTTGCTATGCAAGGATATTTTGGATACATAGAGCAAATATTGTACAAATGTAATTTATTTACTGTATAGATTTGCTTATGTTTTGATTATCTATTATAATGAATGCTTTATATTTTGGACACAAAGCACACATTACTCTTTTATGATTTTGATTAGATTATTGGTCATAAGTGAATGCTAAGATAAGAAAGAGAGAGAGAGAGAGAGTATCCAGCAACTGAGACATATGATTTTTAAAGGCAAACTGTTTAACATAAGCCAGATGTGTGATTGTCCCAGGTTCTCCAGCCAGCCAGCAAATACAATTCATTTCAATTCTGGAAGTCCAATGGTCACAGCAGTATTTAACATGGAATGTTATGATAGCATATATTATCATTCCATCTTAATCGATTACTTCTTTTCATACTGGGGTACCAAGGTAGGTGCATTATAAGGTGTGCTTTCCTTTCTATATTAACTAGGTATTTAGCACAGTCCTTACTAGAATCTTTATCAAACCAACGGGCCAATACAGTAAAGTCCGCGGAGAGCGGGCGATCCCGGCGCGCGCACAGGCCACTCTCCTGTGCGTGCGATTCTGTATTTAAATGAGGCCCGGCGGTAAAAACGGGCAACAGGAGGTTTTTACTGCTTTTACTGCTTTTCTGTGCCCTTTCCCGGTGCCCGAAGAAATTAGCGCCTACCTTTGGGTAGGCGCTAATTTCTGAAAGCAAAATGTGCGGCTTGGCTACACATTTTGTTTTCTGAATCGCGTGGGAATACCTAATAGGGCCATCAACATGCATTTGCATGTTGCGTGCGCTATTAGGTTCGGCAGATTGGATGCGCGTTTTCGGCCCCTTACTGAATAAGGAGTAAGGGAAAATGCGCGTCCAGTGGTGGGTTAACAGTGCGCTCCATCGGAACGCACTGTACTGTATCGGCCTGCATGTAATCCTCTAACATATAACCCTCACAGCCCTCTGTGACTTAGTAACACACGGGTCTGTTGCCCTCTTTTATCTTTCTTTCAATGTAATGTTGTCAGGGATCTGTACATTCAATACTGCCTAATCTTGCAAGAAATCACTTGATATCAAGAAAGCTTAGATCACGCTTAAAAAAATGAATGTTTTAATCTATTCAGGAATAGTACATATTAACATTTCCATTTACATTCACTTTGATGGGTCTAGGCACAAAAAAGATGATACATTTTGAAGGGTCTCATCATAGACACAGTGAATGTATATAAATATATGACTTTTATCACACGTGTATGTATATAAATATATGACTTTTATCAAAATGTTTTCCTTTCTAGTCATTTAAGATAAGATAGCATGCTCAATTAAATAATATTTCTAATTCATTTTTAATTTTGAAAATAAATGTTCTTTCCTTTGTAATATATTTAGTTATAAATGTTTTAACCCAAATTAATAAAATGAAGATTTTTTAAATACAATAAAGATATCAAACATGTAAAATATTGTTTACCTGAAATTAATTTTAAAAAAATACAATTTTGTAGTCTGCTAATGGACTGCAAAGTACTCACTTTTCCCACAGGGAAAAATATGACCTTCAGGACTTATTACATCAGCCTCTAGTCACTGATAATATTTGGGCCAAAAATCACAACTTTATCATCAGCAGTTACCTCAAATTAATAAATAGCTGCAGATTATTTAAATTTGTGATGATTGTGGGCTTGAATGAATTTCCTCACATTTGAATGACAATTTCAAATATTCCATGATAAACCTATACTTGGATTAAAAAGAGTCTTTCCATTAAATATTTTTGTGGCTTTTTTCTTCAGTTTACAAGGTGATAATTTTAACGTATGATCACTAGCCATATAGAAACATAAGGTGGACTTTGTGGTCTTTGATATTTTATCTGCCCATTATACCTTTCTGTTGCAATACTGCAGGCTAAGGTTGACTAATACTTTCACTTTCCTATCACTAAGGATTTTTGGTGTTTTGCCCATACTTTCTTGACTATTGATAAAGCTTTTGCCTTCACCACTCCCATTGGGAGGGTGTTCCATACATCCATCTCCCTTACTATAAATACATATTTATTTGTGTTACTTCTCAGTCTATCAGTTTTTAGCCTCACAATCTTTAACTGTCTTTACTTTCTTTAAGTAATGCTTTGTGAATTATTTATGTCTTTGAGGTAATTAATGCCTCTATCATTTCCACTCTCCCCTCCATCTTCCATAGAAACATAGAAACTTGATGGCAGAAAAAGACAATATGACCTATCTACTCTGCCCATCCACACCAAGTAATTCAGCTTTACAGACCCCACCATTCCCCCAGAGATCCCCTGTTTTTATCCCATGATTTACTGAATTCAGATGCTGTTCTTGTCTCCACCACCTCTAAGGCCAAGTAACATTTGTCACTGAGGGAGAGGAGTGCCATACTGGTCTGTCCCTCTTTTGCCAAGGCTGAGGGAAAGCAGGAGCACCACTATGACCTACCCAGGGTTCCCACCTGGCTTCATCTGGACTTGATCAGAGAATGGAATGGGAATAGCAGGGCAACCGAAAGAGCTGATGAAGAGCAGAGTTCTGCAAGACCTGAAGAGGCTAAAGGGATGAGCTAGGTAGGCCAGCTCTGTCCATTTGCAGTAGCCACATAATGAATTTAAACAGGGCCTGGAAAAGTAAATGGCAAGATGCCAAAGAAGGGTAAGGAGCAGATTTTACAAATATTGTAGAGCTGTATATTTGTAAAGTGTGCTGTGGAAAACTATTCCTTTGTGTATGTCGTATTATGGTATCTGCTGTGCTGAATTTCAGTTTGGTCAGTGGTTCTGAATTATGGTTGTCAAATGTTTCAGTTTAGAACAAGTCTGCTTTTAGTGCATCGGGTGAAGGGGACTAGTTCATTTTTGTACTTGGCGTGTATGATTGGTGTTGGGTAGGAAACATTTGTTCTCTGTTCAGACAGACTAGAGATCATTGCAGGGAGATAAAATTCTCCCAGGATATCAATGACAAAGTTTTTAACCTGCTCCGCTTGGAAGAATAAATTTATATTTTCCCTATATAGAAATCATAAGGAGTATTTTTGCCCTCTCTGGAGTACTTTAATGCTATTACCATATTGATTTTTCTTGTTTCTTTATGGTGTTTCAGTTATAGTAGTAGAAACACCAGTATGAGTTTTTCTGTATGCTAACTCAAATGGGGAGATGACAAAAGCCAGTGTGTATAGAGCAGCAATGCAGCTAACATTAAGTTCCCAGGAACAGAAGTTACGGTCAACCAGCACGGAATTGTAGTGAGGCTCTCTTCTATATTCTTAAGCATGGAAACCAGGCAGACCGAGTGGACCAAATAGTTCTCATCTGTTGATTTCTATCATGTTAGCTTGTCTTAATACCTTGATATTGGTTTGCCAAAGCAAAGTTTGATAATCTTATTTTGACCACTACTGTATTTCTAATAGACAGGATCAGCAATGGATTTGATATTTTGGGATTGCATTTCATGTTCCTGCGTTTTACATTTGTTATGCATAATACTGTAATAGTTGATCTTATAACTCAGATTTGCATGACAGGTTATTTCCCAGATTTGCCTTTATCCAAGGAGTCACTACCATGAGGTGAACATCTTTCTGCCCTCTGCTTGTACTTTCTGCCAGTGATGTATCTAGAAGGTCAGTTTGTTCTTATGTCTCATCCTGCCTGTGACAGTTCCCTCTGCACAGTCTTTGCATAGAGTGCTACTTGACAAAAAGGTCAATGGAATTTCTTGCCTCTGGCATACATAAAAGCCGTCTCTTGGACTACCCTTGTTTTTCTAAAGTAAGGCTTTATTATTATTATTATTATTTTTGCACTTTAACTCTTTAGAGGGAGCAGTGCATTTTAAGTGAGAGCTTTAAAACCTTGACCTCTGGGTCTTAGGGTGCATATGCAATGGAAAGAAGGGTTCAAGTCAGTCATTGCTCTGTAATTACCATATGGGCGCACTTACCAATTTTATTCATGCTTTTAGAATGTTGTCCTTTTCCGTGTTAATGTAATTACAAATAGTGTGGGTCAGTGCACTGAAGTAGAATCTTGTTTGGGGAATACCTGGCAGGCAAAACAAAGGAACAAACTGACACTGCAATGAGTGGCCATCCCACTCAAGAACCTCCTAGTAGCTAATCTATATTGTTTACCTGATTACTTTTTATTCCATATATATTTATAAATTCCAGCTGCTGCTATCTCCTGGTAGCTACAATCCTTGACTATATGTAGAATAAAGATTAAGGGGGTTTCTATCCACAAATGAATACCAGATTATACTAAGTGATATACTATGGAAATCAGGAGTTCCACTGCAATACACAAAAAGAAATAATACTGTTTATTTTCTCTATTCAGTTCTCTCCCTCTCCAATGTAATTCAAAGGGTCATACTTTCCAGCCTGTTTTCAGGATTTGGTCTTTTTCCACTTTTAAACCATGTTTTTGCTGGTAAATTTAGGCCTAGATTTATCAAACTGCACTAAATATCACATGCGATAGGAAAAGAGGCGTGTATTATGGTAATAGCCTAATTATCACAATATGCGTCATCTTAGCGCTTCGCACAGGTATTACCACAAAGTGCGTTAACTTTTCACACTTTGCAGTAACACCTACATGATTGCAATTCCCTACCTGCAAAGTGCTCATTTCACCACTGGGGGGGAGAGAGAGAGACTATCTACAAGGCCCTTGTAGTAGGTAGCTATTTATGAGGTTAAACGTGGCTTCCCTCCTACCTGCAAAAATGCCAGAACCAGATTCTCCCTTGGTCTCTAATTACCCTGTCCAGTGGGGATCCACCAGTGAGGCCTAGGCCCAGGTTGAAGCCTCAGCTATATGTAGGCTGAGGACGTAGTAGGCCACCATGACCCCGGCCTACGCAAAGCCAAGGCTTTGGCCAAGGCCCAGGCCCAAAACCATAGCTGAGGCCTAGGCCCAGGCCAAAGCCCTGGCTTCATATAGGCTAAGGCCATGATAGGTCACCTCGGCCTACCCAATGCTGAGGCTTCGGCTAAGGTCCAAGTATGATGCTGCAGCTGAGCCCTAAACCCAGGCCAAAGACTTGGTTAAGCATACGCCAAGGCCACGGTAGGTCACCGTGACATAGGCCTTGGCATTCTCAATGCTGAAGCTTCAGCCTAGGCTGCAGCCTGAGCTCAGGCCCAACACCAGGGCCTGGTCTGAAGGCTGGGTCCTGAAGCCTGGACCTTGACCTAGACCAGGGCCGTGGCCCAGGCCCTATGTTGAGACATGACTCGGAGGTTGGGTCCTGATGCTGGGGCCTTGGCCCAGACACAGACCCAACACTGCCCAGCCCAGTCCCAGCCCAATGCCAGCACCTGGCATTGCCACATATCAAATGGCACCATCCACTGGGGTGAATGCATGACCCCAGTGGATGATGTCCATTGGCTTTCAAGTGACAAAGAAAGAATACCAAGAAGAGGAGCTCCAAGGCCTGGGCTGGTCCTCGGCATCGGGCATGAGTCTGGGTTGAGGCCTCGGTGTTGAGACCTAGTCTCTGGGTCTGGCCTAGGCTGTGGCTCAGGTGTCGGGATCCGGCATAAGGTCTGGTTCTGGATTGAGGCCTCAGCTTTGGGACCCGGACTCTAGGAAGAGCCGTGGCATCAGGACTGGCCCCAGGCTCTGGCCTAGGCCAAGGTCCAGGTATCGAGACCCGGCCTTCATTGGATACCTGATGGATCAGATATAATTTTTTAATTTAAATTTTAGGGGGACTCAGCTGAGGCCCTCATCATCTGCCCAGGTCTCCGCTGGGACCCTGGTGTCAGGCTCAGGCCTAAGCCGTCGCCCCTGCTTTGGCCCGATGCATTAGTTTAAAATGAATGGAACAAATAAGGTTCATTTCATTAAGGGGGACCCCCAATTTGGTTCAGGGCCCCCTGAATGGAACAATATTCATTGTGTTTTGCACTTTTGTTTTAAATGAATCACATCGCTAGATCACATAAAACCCGTGATAACAGAGAAGGAATGTACCCACATCTTCTGTGTTTCTGTTTTGCTATGCATTATAATATATAATAGGGATGTGAATCGTTTTAGGACGATTAAAATTATCGTCCGATAATTTTAATATCGTCTTAAACCGTTATGGAACACAATACAATAGAGATTCTAACGATTTATCGTTATAAATCGTTAGAATCGTGAGCCGGCACACTAAAACCCCCTAAAACCCACCCCCGACCCTTTAAATTAAATCCCCCACCCTCCCGAACCCCCCCCAAATGAGTTAAATAACCTGCGGGTCCAGCGGCGGTCCGGAACGGCAGCGGTCCGGAACGGGCTCCTGCTCCTCAATCTTGTTGTCTTCAGCCGGCGCCATTTTCCAAAATGGCGGCGAAAAATGGCGGTGGCCATAGACGAACACGATTGGACGGCAGGAGGTCCTTCCGGACCCCCGCTGGACTTTTGGCAAGTCTCGTGGGGGTCAGGAGGCCCCCCACAAGCTGGCCAAAAGTTCCTGGAGGTCCAGCGGGGGTCAGGGAGCGATTTCCCGCCGCGAATCGTTTTCGTACGGAAAATGGCGCCGGCAGGAGATCGACTGCAGGAGGTCGTTCAGCGAGGGTTCCGGCGCCTCACTGAACGACCTCCTGCAGTCGATCTCCTGCCGGCGCCATTTTCCGTACGAAAACGATTCGCGGCGGGAAATCGCTCCCTGACCCCCGCTGGACCTCCAGGAACTTTTGGCCAGCTTGTGGGGGGCCTCCTGACCCCCACGAGACTTGCCAAAAGTCCAGCGGGGGTCCGGAAGGACCTCCTGCCGTCCAATCATGTTCGTCTATGGCCGCCGCCATTTTTCGCCGCCATTTTGGAAAATGGCGCCGGCTGAAGACAACAAGATTGAGGAGCAGGAGCCCGTTCCGGACCGCTGCCGTTCCGGACCGCCGCTGGACCCGCAGGTTATTTAAGTCATTTGGGGGGGGTTCGGGAGGGTGGGGGATTTAATTTAAAGGGTCGGGGGTGGGTTTTAGGGGGTTTTAATGTGCCGGTTTTGCGATTTTTCGATTTTTCGATTTTTCACGATTTTTCACGATTTTTCACGATATTTTACCCCCCCAAACGGCAACAATACGATTCCCTCCCCCTCCCAGCCGAAATCGATCGTTAAGACGATCGAGGACACGATTCACATCTCTAAGTGCATCTTTTTAAATGCATACTATTTTAGCTAACTGCCTACTAGATGGCTAAAATCATGAAATATTAAAAATTATATCTGGAGTAACCCTGTTAAACACAAATCAAAAAAGTAATAACTAGCTGTTCTCAATCCCAAATATCCTTGCATTCTTGTATCGTTTTGCTTCCCTGTCAGCTATACTTGAATTCTACTCTAGGTGTCCACAATCCCCCCGTTAGTAAGAAAATAAAAAGTATTTTCTCACATTCATTTTGAACTTCCTTACATCCAACAGTATTTTATGACCCCCTTTTTGTTGAGTTTCCAATGCTATAGAAAATGTTGCCTTTTGGCACTTTCTTGAAGCCTGCTATTCATTTAAACTTTTCTATTATAATCTTTCTTTACCTGCCTTTCATCTACAGAGTACTTTACATCCTAAAGTATCTCCATATGTGGCTTATGATGCAAACCAGGAACAGTTTGGTGCCCCTATTTGAAGTGTCTCCACCTTAGCAATGACCTTATTTTGAATGTGACCTCTAGATCTGGTTACTATAGCTAAAGGGAGGGGTTCTAATCTTTCTACTAATGATACATCTCTTCATAAACAGAAGAATACTATTATTCTGCAACATTTTGTTGACTGACTTCCTTCAGGAATCAGAACTATTTCCTTTAAATGTCTCCAGATTTGTACGCAGTTTTCCAAATGAGGTCTCACCTAAAAGCTCTTGACCTCACATAAGGTGTATAGCCCTTGAATTTCTGCCTCACATCTCCATTGATTTTTTTTTTTTTTACTGCATAATCCAGAATAGTATTTTATGTGCTCAATTCAGTAGTCCTCTTTCTGTTACCACCTCATTATCTTTCAGCCTATAAAGGGGCAGATTTTCAAAAGGTTACGCGCGCCGGGCCTATTTTAAAGAGGCCCGGCGACGCGCGTAAAGCCCCGGGATGCGTGTAAGTCCCGGGGCTTGCAAAAAGGGGTGGGGTCAGAGGCTCCCGGCCCAGTGCCCATTTGCTGCTGTGCCGGGGATCGCGCGCCGGCAATCGGCTGGCATGCACAACTTACTTCAGCCCTAGGGCTGAAGTAAGTTTTAAAAGTAAAAAGAAGAAAAAGGAAGGATGGAAAGGGCAGGGGAGGTAGGGGAAGGGAAGATGGGGTGGGGGGTAGGGAAGTTCCCTCCGAGGCAGCTTCGATTTCAGAGCGGCCTGGGAGGGAACGGGGGAAGGCAGCACAGCTCGGCGCCAACTCCCGATTTTATAACATGAGCACGCCTCCCTGCGCATGTTATAAAATTGCGTGTCCATGTGTGCGCGCCGGGTAGCGTGCGCACATGGTCGCACGCGTGTATCTATTAAAATCTACCCCAAAGCTTTTAAAGATAAAACCTATTGAAAACTGGGACATGAAAAATCCTCTTTGTTGAAGTTACAAGAGAAAAGTAAACATTAATCAGAACTTTATGTTACAGAATCATAGAAAACAGAGCTGAATTAAACTTTGAATGTTCATCTGGTCTATCCCCTTGCCACATAGCAGGTTCCACTGTAGCAGCATCCCAGAGAGGTGTTTGTCTAACTTTAAGAACCACCATCATTTTACCACCTTTCTAGGCAAATTGTTCTAATACTTGATTATATTTATCTAAGTATTTGAGTTGTATTACAGTATTAAGACATGGCTGTAAAGAGAAGGGAGAAATGTTAGCATTCATAAACTACTACTTTAGGAGCCATCAATTTCCAAAGAGGTAATCAGGTCTCTTATCTCTTCCAATAAAGGTAGAGAGAATTCATTTATATTTATTTATTTATTTATTTATTTATTTATTTATTTATTTAATTAAAGCTTTTTTTATACCGGCATTCATGATATAATCACATCATGTCGGTTTACAAGTAACAAGGGGGGTGATAACCTAGAACATATAACAGGTGGCAAGAAGCAAAAAAAAAAATAAATAATTTATTTAATTTCATTTTGCAGTAAAACTAGGAGAAACATTTTGGAGATTATTTAAATAAATAGAAACCAATACTGCCTTCATCAAGTGTATCCTACCTTGAAATGATAATAATAGAATAAAGAACTGCCTCTAACTTTCTCTCTTTTGTTCAAACACTTTCCAATGAATTTTAATTTTAAATTATGGAGTTACACTTGCACTTTCACCTGCGATTGCCTTCACAAAGCTACCACCATTAGCCAACCACATTGCAGTTTTCATCTGCCAGCATCCAGTAAAGTTAATTAAATCTGCATTCCAAGAATGTTATTGTATTTCTTCTTGTTTCATGGATATCACTGCACCAAAATAGTTATTAAGTACACATGAATACCAATAGCAAAAATAGTTCATATTAACAGACCATTACTCTGTAGATGTGCATTGATTCTCTATAGTATGCCAGTTCAGTTTATAATATGAAGGTGGTTGTCTGGCTAATCTTCGTCTAAGGAAGAGAATCACAATCTGCTATTTTTCTTTAAAATCTTTGTTCCTCTCTCTGAAGGCTACTGCACTATATGGACTGATTATGTGTGACTGGCGACCGCCATCTGATTGCACAAATCCTTAATCTGTGAAGTCACCCTCATTACTACACTATCAATTCTTTGTTTCTGATTGCATAGTATAAGGTGCTACAGTACAGCACATTATTTTAAAGATAATCCCTTACTCTACACCTAATACCCTGCAAACAGCTGAAAAAATTGTATGCTTTGATTTTATTTTGAAAAATACAAAACAAAAAAAACATATGACCGAATGAATCAGATTTATGTTTTCTCAGAGAATAGCACACTACCAACTTCAGTGAGGGAAATAAAATGACAAATGCTGCCATGAAGGACAAGAATCATCGAGGAGTCCTGAAAGACAGAGTACACAAAATTCTTAGCATCTCAAGGATAGCCCGTAACAAGATGATTTTAGTTCAGAGAACATGTAAAAATTCCCACGGACATACACTCAGTAGTGCAATAGAAATGATAAGCAGTGATAACAGTAGATTATCCTTGACAGCTGCACGCCCATGTTGTACTACAGTTCTCATGCACGGTCTGTCATTTTGCATGCTGTCTGTGAAAGATTTTTTTTTTTTTGTCTACCATTGTCTTCTGCATTGAGGCAGTGTGGGAATACAGCCATGCCATAGACATCTAGAGCAATAGATGTGATCATACTGTAAATGTTTTTTTTTTTTTTTTTAAATCTATAAGCATCTAAACCTATATTGGTCAAGCAGAGGGCACATTCTGATGGGATTAAATTAAATGATAAGTCTTAATAGGGTATATGTGTGTTTTCACCCTCACGGTATTCCAAGCCACGTCATAAAATTCAATCTTTTCTCACGGGCATGTGTTGATACATTTAGCAAGTTATTGTAGCTAAACCAAAGTGTTGAAAGTGATAGTTCATGTTTTGGGGTTAGTGAAAAGGAAAGAAAGAACTAGGCAAGAATAAGAAGCAAGCTTTAATAAAATAAAGGAAAAACAGAAGGTATCAAAAGACAGGAAAAAGGCATGAGGGAAAAAGACAAGAGCAGAGTGGTCTTAGGGATATAGCAGAATGATGAGGCAAAAAAAAGGGGGCGAGGCGACAGTGGGCAGCTGGCTGCATCTCGGTGGTGCGGTTTCTCTTATCGAGGTGTGGCTGTGCCACACACTATCGCCCCCATAGTGCCACAGGAAAAGATGTAGTTATTTCCCATGGGGCTGCCAGCAATAATGTGAAAAACAGTATTGCCTGCAGCGCTGTCGGGAGATAACTCCGCCCAAACCCCATCCACACTCCTCCCCTTCCCCTAATCAGAATAATACTGCCGCAATACTGGCCCATCACAGAATAAAGAATGACCCTGTATGTCCTTGGATTCTAATGACAACCTTTACTGGATCCCTCTCATGAGGCTCAAATTTGTATATCTGTGTTTGAGCACAAGGAAGATAATATTCATTTTTCAGTTTCTCATAATGAAGGCTGAAATAGGATTTGCAGAGAAGTAACGAGGTTGCCCGGTATTGTTCTCCTGCTACTACATACTAACTGCTACTTCACCCTGAATTTAGATGCATTATTTAATTATTCATTTATTGAAACATCTTATTGTTAAATGTGGATTACTATATTTTAAATGATCAAAATACATAAAACACATTAAATTAAGTAAAAGCATGAGTAACAATTTAAAACAATTAAAAACCTACATTTCAATTAAAATTATATATTTTTATAAAGCACTTTACCACTGAAACTTTTAAAACTGTACTTAATACTAAGAGATGAATTTAAAAGCCCGAAATGTGAATCAATTAGGGGATGCATGAAGAGGTCTAGCTCACATGCGTTGAGCAGATTTTAACTATGCCCCCCCCCCACGAGATACACGCATATCTCCTGCAGAGCACGCACATCTCAAAAGTTTGCAAAAGGGGGGCGGGGTGGGGGCAAGGTCTGGGCGGGGCATGAACCTAAAATGTGTGCAAAAATATTGACGTGATCCGGCGCACACCAAGGACTCCTGCTGTATAACTTTACTTCTGCTATGCATGCCATGCAAGTTAAAATTTAAAGAAAACTAGGCAGATCTGCAGAAATTTAAGGGTAGAGGCTAACTTGGGGGGGGGGGGGAAGGTAAAGGCCATCAAACCAGGGGGGTTGTAGGACCTCTCTCTTAACTGGGCGAACTGGGGACAAACTGGGAAAAGTGGGAAAAGTGCTACGCGCCCCTTTTAAAATCCCCCCAATTGTGCAATAGATGCAGGATTTGTATGCGTACGCGTGCACTCACTTAAACGTTTGTGCACATGTGTGAGCAGCCAGACTATTTTAGGACATGCATGTAGAAGCGTGCGTATGTTATAAAATGGCCGCTTACCTGAGCATGCCGATGTATATGCACCAATGTGTAGGGATGTGAATCGTTTTTCAACGATTAAAATTATCGTCCGATAATGTTTATATCGTCTTAAATCGTTATAGAACACGATACAATAGAAATTCTAACGATTTATCGTTAAAAATCGTTAAATCGTGTTAGTGCGCACTAACTCAAGTTAGTGCGCACTAACTCCCCGTTAGTGCGCACTAACTCGATTTAGTGCGCACTAACTGAAAATGATACAAATAAACACTTTCCAGGTCACTGAAGGTCAGTTAGGAATGAATATGTGTTCCTATTGGCTGGCTGCCCTCTTATCTATTGATGTTACCAAGGTTACCACTGAGGTGATGGTTGGGGGGGATGGGAAATGGAACTGGAAACTAACGAACACCAACAGAAAATGAAACAAAGTGTTCACACTTCCCAGGTCAGTAAAGGTCACTTAGGAATGAATATGTATGTATGTATTCCTATTGGCTGGCTGTGCTCTTATCTATTGATGTTACCAATATGGTTGGGGGGATGTGAAATGGAAACAGTTGGAAGCTTGACAAAAAAAGTAATGTAATGATCAGCACTCACCTGACTAGAACTTGTTTGTTTATTATTTTTGTTAGCAGGCACCTGAAATGCTAGTGCATGTTGAATTTGCCAATCACTGTGCATTTTAGAAAGGTGGTCCTGGCTGGAACTGTACACAGTTCAAATATATGTAATTGATTGTTGGTAAGTGTATTTTTTAAGTAGCCACACTGGCACCAGTATGTTTACTTTTCCTCCTACTTAACTCACTAGCTCAGCTTTGTAAGAAGGGCTTCTCTGCTTGTGTGTTGTTTTTGTTTGGTGTGAGGAGAGCAGAAACATCAGATCTTTATTCAATCTACTACAGTCATCTCTTACAGTGCCCTATCCCTATTAATACCAGGAGTGTTGTGATCTTCCTGCACACAGTGCCCTAACCCTGATACCAGTCTGAGACAGCTCCCTCCCTGCATTACTAGTGAGAGGCTGGCTTCACAGACAGGGGGGAGCTGCCTGACCCTCACTCCTGACTTCCCCCATGTCCCAGCTAGTGAATGGTGTGTGGGTGAGGGGGGGGGGGAGGATGGTGAAGTCTGAGACAGCTCCCTCCCTGCATTACTAGTGAGAGGCTGGCTTCACAGACAGGGGGGGAGCTGCCTGACCCTCACTCCTGACTTCCCCCATGTCCCAGCTAGTGAATGGTGTGTGGGTGAGGGGGGGGGGGGGAGGATGGTGAAGTCTGAGACAGCTCCCTCCCTGCATTACTAGTGAGAGGCTGGCTTCACAGACAGGGGGGAGCTGCCTGACCCTCACTCCTGACTTCCCCCATGTCCCAGCTAGTGAATGGTGTGTGGGTGAGGGGGGGGGGGGAGGATGGTGAAGTCTGAGACAGCTCCCTCCCTGCATTACTAGTGAGAGGCTGGCTTCACAGACAGGGGGGAGCTGCCTGACCCTCACTCCTGACTTCCCCCATGTCCCAGCTAGTGAATGGTGTGTGGGTGAGGGGGGGGGGGAGGATGGTGAAGTCTGAGACAGCTCCCTCCCTGCATTACTAGTGAGAGGCTGGCTTCACAGACAGGGGGGAGCTGCCTGACCCTCACTCCTGACTTCCCCCATGTCCCAGCTAGTGAATGGTGTGTGGGTGAGGGGGGGGGGGTGGATGGTGAAGTCTGAGACAGCTCCCTCCCTGCATTACTAGTGAGAGGCTGGCTTCACAGACAGGGGGGAGCTGCCTGACCCTCACTCCTGACTTCCCCCATGTCCCAGCTAGTGAATGGTGTGTGGGTGAGG
The DNA here is from genome assembly GCF_901001135.1 of Rhinatrema bivittatum. Classification (NCBI taxonomy): domain Eukaryota; kingdom Metazoa; phylum Chordata; class Amphibia; order Gymnophiona; family Rhinatrematidae; genus Rhinatrema; species Rhinatrema bivittatum. The sequence continues at coordinate 67,814,579 of NC_042616.1, read as the reverse complement.
GGGGGGGGGGGAGGATGGTGAAGTCTGAGACAGCTCCCTCCCTGCATTACTAGTGAGAGGCTGGCTTCACAGACAGGGGGGAGCTGCCTGACCCTCACTCCTGACTTCCCCCATGTCCCAGCTAGTGAATGGTGTGTGGGTGAGGGGGGGGGGGAGGATGGTGAAGTCTGAGACAGCTCCCTCCCTGCATTACTAGTGAGAGGCTGGCTTCACAGACAGGGGGGAGCTGCCTGACCCTCACTCCTGACTTCCCCCATGTCCCAGCTAGTGAATGGTGTGTGGGTGAGGGGAGGGGGGGGAGGATGGTGAAGTCTGAGACAGCTCCCTCCCTGCATTACTAGTGAGAGGCTGGCTTCACAGACAGGGGGGAGCTGCCTGACCCTCACTCCTCCGGGGTATTGTGATCTTCCTGCACACAGTGCCCTATCCCTGATACCAGGGGTGTTGTGATCTTCCTGCATGCAGTGCCCTATCCCTATTAATACCAGGAGTGTTGTGATCTTCCTGCATGCAGTGCCCTATCCCTATTAATACCAGGAGTGTTGTGATCTTCCTGCATGCAGTGCCCTATCCCTGATACTGGGATGTGTGCAAGAAGATCACAACACCCCCGGTATCAGGAATAGGGCACTGTGTGCAGGAAGATCACAACACCCCCAGTATCAGGAATAGGGCACTGTGTGCAGGAAGATCACAACACCCCTGGTATTAGGGATAGGGCACTGTGTGCAGGAAGATCACAACACTCCTGGTATTAATAGGGATAGGGGCACTGTGTGCAGGAAGATCACAATACCCCTGGTATCAGGGTTAGGGCACAAGTTCTAGTCACATTGACTGATCACATTACTTGTTTTGTCAAGCTACCAACTGTTTCCATTTCCCATCCCCCATATACTGTCAGTAGGAAACTTGGTAACATGAATAAATAAGAGGGCAGCCAATAGGAATACATATTCATTCCTAAACTGACCTTAACTGACCTGAAAAGTGTCAAATTGTATCATTTTCAGTTAGTGCGCACTAACTCGAGTTAGTGCGCACTAATCGGAAAAAACGATTTTTAACGATTTTTTAACTAAAAAATCGTGCCTAAGACGATTTTCTTGCCCTGCCACACGATTTCTATCGTTAAGACGATATGGAAAACGATTCACATCCCTACCAATGTGCGCCTGCATGCTGGTTTAAAAGTTACCATCCCTGGTACACTGTCATGCACTTGACAGACTAAGACTGCTTTGAGTTGTTTATGAAATGCTAAATAATCTCATTCTTGCTGCAACTCTATTGATAAAGTGTTCCAAAGATCTAGAATTGCCACGGAGAATGCTCTTGTTCTAGTTGTATGAAGATGGCAAAAATTGCAATAACATTAAAGTGGGTGATTGCAAAGACCGAGCAGGCATATACATACCACTTCAACTTCCCAGTTAAGGGATGTGATTGAACATAGTTGGCTTTGAATACTGGTGCTAACACCTTAAAAATGATCCTTTGAGATATTGTTAACCAGTGTAAATCCTTCATAAATGGCATCAAGCAATCATCCCATCACAACCAAAAAATAATATGCATAGCTGCACTATACACTAATTGCAGCACTTTAAGCAAATAAATTGGTCTCTAGAAGATCATATGAAAGAAGGAGAGATGAGCATCAGGAACAGAGGAAGTCATTAAGAGATTATTCTTTGTTCACCATCAATTACATAACAGATAGATTGAATATTCAGCACTCTGACTTAATGATGGTCACAAGTATTATATATATATAAAGGAAGAATAACCACTCCACTGACTTTGACTTTATTTATTTAGCATTCGTTTATATACCGAGGTATAGCAGACATTGCCTTCACTCCGGTTTACATTATAACAAACCAGTTACATTTAAATTCATAACAGTATAACAGAAATTGAATCAGAACAATAACTTAATAAAAGTCAATAAATACATTGTACATTAGATATGACTGTATGCAAATCTTGAAGGGGGACGGTTGATACCGAAATGAAATGAGAAAAAGGTTTCTGCAAGTCGGGGCAGATGTCAAAAAGGAGGGGGATTGCTGGCATAAAATGGAACGAGTAGTGGATAAGATAAAAAGATTTATGTTCTGCTGACATTGGGTGAGCATCCATTGTAAGACTGTGAAAGTAGCCAAGCTTTAAGATCTTTTTTAAAAGATTTAAAGTTTTCTTGCGAATTAAGGTGTTGAGGTAGTGAGTTCCATAATTTTGGGCCGACGATAGAGATGGCTCTATTTCTAGTGGAGGATAGTTTGGCTTGTGGTAGTGAAGGAACATCCAGCTGAATTTTATATGTAGATCTTGTTGTACGTGATGATTTATGTAGATGTATAATATTGTCCAGGGCAGTGTAGTCTGCTTTATGAATAGTCTTGTGTAGGATTGTGAGGACTTTGTACTCTATTCTTTTTTCAACTGGTAGCCATTGTAAGTTGTAAAGTACTGGGGATATATGGTCAGATTTTCTTTTACCAGTCAGGACTCTGGCAGCTGCATTTTGGAGTAACTGCAGTGGTCTTAAGGTTGATTTAGGGAGGCCAATTAGAAGTTGCAGTAGTCCAAACTGGAGAAGATGAGGGCTTGAAGAACGGTTCTGAAATCCTGGGGGTGAAGCAGAGGTTTTAGGTGTTTGAGTATTTGAATTTTGTAGAAGCCTTCTCTTGTTTTTGTTGTGATGTGTTTTTTGTAATTTAGCTCATTATCTAGCCAAATACCAAGGTCTTTAACGTTGTCTTTGAGTTGAATTCGAATGTTGTCAAATTGGAAGGGTGGAGTGGATGTTATACCAGAGTTTTTTCTTGTAATTAGTATACATTCTGTTTTGCTCATATTTAAGCATAATTTTAGGTTGTTTAGCAGCTTTCGTATTGCTTCAAGGTGTGAGGCTGCTTTTGACATTGCTTCTTCTAAAGACGAAGTAATAGGAATGAGAAGTTGTATGACCTGTGACCCAAAAACATCCATTCTTCTCATTCTCCCTACCTACACAGAGCACATAGAGAGCAAGAACAAATAGATTACAATGGGATTTGTATAGAGTAAGACCTGTAATGCAGAGATACACCCTCCCTGAAGTGACACAAGTATGATCTACCTTCTCTGTATTAAATAATGAAGAAGCTCTAGCAATGGAGACTGAAGCAGTATCTGAAAAGAAAGAAGAAACCCAATGCACACAGAAATTCCATAATAAAATCAATAAAATGAATAATCATAGGAAAAAGCTCATAGTGCTGGGTGACTCCATAATCAGAGGCACTAACATGGAAACCCTCTTTGAGGGAAAAACTAAAGTTATAAGCTTTCCGAGATCATCGGCCAGTAGAAATGCGATTCAAATAGTCAATATGATCAAAGAAGAAAGCAAAGACTCTGAAGTTGATATTATCATCCACATGGGAACCAATGATCTTGCAAGAAGCAGCATCCAAGTGCTTCAGAGAGATTACCAGTCTCTGGTGAAGCAGATTAGACACATGGTGAAGACTATTGCCTTTTCAGAAGTGTTACCTTTATTTATTTATTTAAGGGTTTTTTATATACCGAGGCACGTTTGCAAAACATCACCTCGGTTCACAATGTAACATAACCTAGCAACAAGCTTTACAATAATATAAATTTTTAACAAGGAGTCGGTTAACAGGGGCTGGAGGAAATAATACATGGATTATATACATATGTACATTTTTTTTTTTTTTAAACAATAGAGTTAATCAAGGCAGTTAGGTTATTGGCGAGGGGGGGTGGGGTATTAGGAGTAAGAAGGTGGAGGAGAGGGAGACCCACAAGAAGTGGGGAGGAGGGAGAAAAGATATAATTGGGCGTGAATCAGTCGAATTACCTGTTCCTGGAAAGGAAATCAGTGAAAAGTGGAAAGGAAATCAGTTCCTGGAAAGTGAATCAGTGAATTACCTGTTCCTGGAAAGGGAAAAGAGAGGCTAAGTCATATAGATAACTTCTAATGCATGGCTCAAAACTTGGTGTAATGAACAAAGTTTTGGATATATTGGAGGCTGGGGCCATTATGGAACAGTAAAAGGCTCTATGTTAAAGATGGCTTACATCTGTCTGTAACAATATAATGAAAAAGCCTTAAAAAGATGATACGAACCAATAAATTTCAAACAACACACATATTCATCCAACACTAATAATATTTGTTTCTATGGGACCGTCATATAAACCCCAGTTATTGACGTCTTTTAGAGCATTGAATTATGCTCCATCGATAACGGGGTACAGTTTTAATCATTGGTCCAATTTCCAAAATTTTAAAGTATTTTTTAGGTATAGAAAAGGGGGCGGGGCCAATGATTAAAACTGTATCCCCTTATCGATGGAGCATAATTCAATGCTCTAAAAGACGTCAATAACTGGGGTTTATATGACGGTCCCATAGAACAAAATATTACATCTGTCTGTGGCAGGAAAAAGGATCCTAAGAGATAAATTCAAATCCTATGCCATAAGACATTTAAACTAGATGATGGGAGTAGCAGAAGGACATTGTAACATCATCCCCCTAATACAGATACAAATACAAAAGAAATGGGTTTAGGGGACAACAAAAGTCAGCTGAATAAGGCACAAAACAAGTCCAAGAGAAGCAGAAATCTGAACAACAAAAGCTGGAAGGCTATGAGCAAAAATGCTCATAGTCTGACAACAAAATCCCACACCTGCAAGCCCTAATGGTGAAGGCAGACTTGGACATTGTTGCTATTACAGAGACATAGTTCACGTATTCTCGTGATTGGGATATGGCCATACCGGGCTATAACATGTTAAGGAAGGACAGAGAGGACAAAAAAAGGGGGAGGATTAGCTCTTTATGTCAAAAACAATATTAAAGCAACTGAACTGCAAGGAAGATGGGGTTGAGAAGAAGCATTATGGGCCGTCCTAAAAAAAGATGATGGTGCATCCATTGTTACTGGAGTCGTTTAAAGGCCTCTGACTCAAATGGAAGAACTAGACAGAGATCTGATTGAAGACATCCAAAAGATTGGAAAGAAGGAAGAAGTGTTGATTGTTGGAGATTTTAATCTGCCAGACGTAGACTGGAGAATCCCTTCTGTGGAATCTACCAGAAGTAGAGGGATAGTGGATGCCCTGCAAGGGGCTCTGTTCAAACAAATGGTAATGGAACTCATGAAGGAGGGAGTTATACTTGACCTAGTGCTCACTAATGGGGATAATGTTTCTAATGCCCAGGTGGGTGCCCACCTCAGCACCAGTGATCATCAAACAGTATGGTTTGATATTGCAAATAGGATCCGGACAAGTCACACAAAGACCCTGAGTTTTGAACTTTAAAAAATACAGACTTTGTGGACATGGGGAAGAACTTGAAGACTGGGAGAAAATGAGAGAGGTGGAACAACAGTGGTCCAAACTAAAATGAGCAATTACTAAGGCAAGTAATCTATATGTTAGAAAAGTAAACAAAAGCAAGAGAAATAAGAAATTGATGTGGTTCTCAACAGAGCTGGTTGATAAAATAAAAGTAAAAAGAAGAGTGTTCAAGAAATATAAAGGATCCCAAAAAGAGGAACACATGGAAGAATATCTGGTGAAACTGAGAGAGAAGAGAAAGCAATCAAGAAAGCAAAATCCAATCAGAAGAAAGGATTGCCAAAGAGTAAAGAGTGGGGACAAATCATTTTTCAGATACATCAGAGAAAGGAGAAAGCTCCAAAGTGGTACAGTGAAATTGAAAGGTGACAGGGATCAATGTGTTGGGAGAGACAAATAAAAGGCAGAAATATAAACAATTTCTTCAGTTCTGTGTTCACTAAAGAAGACCCTGGAGAGGGACCATCGCTAATTAACAAGACATCGGAGGGGGATAGAGTAGATGAAACTCATTTTACAGAAGATAATGTATGGGAAGAGCTAGGAAATCTGAAAGTGGACAAAGCCATGGAGCCTGATGAGATGTATCCCAGGATACTGAGAGAGCTCAGAAATGTGATAGGGGGTCTGCTGCAAGACCTGTTCAAGCGATCCCTGGAAACGGGAGGGGTGACACAAGATTGGAGAAAAGAAGTGGTGGTCCCACTTCACAAGAGTGGGAGCAGAGAGGAGGCTGGAAACTACAGGCTGATTAGCCTCACCTCAGTGGTGGGAAAATTAATGGAGACTCTGCTGAAAGAAATGACAGTGAACTATCTACAATCCAGTGGGTTGCTCAACCTGAGGCAGCAAGGATTCACAGGGAAATTTCATGTCAGACAAATCTGATTGATTTTTTTGATTGGGTGACTAAGGAATGAATTGGATCAAGGAAGAGCACTCAATGTGATCTACTTGGATTTCAGCAAGGCTTATGAATAAAATGAGATGCTTGGGAGTAAGCACAAAGGTGTTGGAGTGGATTACAAACTGGTTGATGGATAGAAGGCAGCGTGTGTTGGTAAATTGTTCCTACTCTGAAGAGAGAATGGTGTTAAGCAGAGAGCCACAAGGATTGGTGTTGGGACTGGTTCTGTTCAATATCTTTGTGAGCAACATGGTGGAAGAGATAGAAGGTAAAGTTTATCTATTTGTGGATGGTTCTAAGGTCTGCTACAGAGTGGACATGCTGGAAGGAGTAGAGAGAATGAGACATAATTTAAAAAAACTTGAATGGTGGTCAAAGACATAGCAACTGGGATTCAATGCCAAGAAGTGCATAGTCATGCATCTGGGGTGTGGTAATCCAAAAGAGATGTATGTGATGGGGGCTGAAGAGCTGCTGTGCACGAAGCAAGAGAGTGACCTTGGGGTGATAGTGTCTAGTGATCTGAAGATGGCAAAGCAAAGTGACAAGGTGATAGCTAAAGCCAGAAGAATGCTGGACTGCATAGAGAGAGGAATAACCAGTAAGAAAAAGGAAGCGATAATGCCCTTGTTCAAGTCCTTGTTGAGGCCTCACCTGGAGTATTGTGTTCAGTTTTGGAAACTGTATCTCAAAAGGGACAGAGACAGGATGGAGGTTGTGCAGGGAAGGGTGACAAAATGGTGGTGGTGGGGGGGTGGGGTCTCCATCAAATAACTTATGAGGAGAGGTTGAAGGACCTAGATATGGAGGAGAGGAGGTGCAGGGGAGATATGATACAGATCTTCAGATACCTGAAAGGTCTTAATGATGCACAAGCAACAAACCTTCTCCAGCATAAAGAAATTAGGAGAACCAGGGGTCACAAAATGAAACTCCAGGGAAGAAGACTCAGAACCAACATCAGGAAATATTTTTTCACAGAGAGGGTGGTGGATGCCTGGAAAGCCCTTCCAGAAGAGGCGGTGAAGACAAAAACAGTGAAAGATTTCAAAGGGGCTGGTGGGTCTTCATGCTGTTGGTGCAGCTTCAATATTGCTCTTTGCTATAATGGTAAGGGGAAGAAAAGGGGAGAGGGGGAATTGGACTCAGACTGCAGCCAATGAGGACCCTGGATTTTGGGGACTGGGAAAACAAGAAGGAGTGGGGGTAACTTGCTGATGCGGCTGTTGATGCCCTTGACCAATAAGCCTGATACTTTTGATGTTACTACAACCATTTGGTCCTTTTCTGCCATCATTTCTATGTTTCTATTCATCTCCACCATGAATCATAAACTGCAGCTGTCAGTTTTGGCAGCCATCAGTGCATCCTCCACAAACTAAACTCTATGCAGAAGAATTCAAGCTCAAGTTCACTAGGGTTAAAGTGTTCCTCTGGTTTTCCAGATATTAATCCTAGAAAAGTGAGGGGAGGTCCTGACTGAAGCCCATAGGCTATTGTTCCAAATCCATTTTCATAGCCTCTTTTCAGCTGAAACAAAACACTCGTGTGTGGTAGAAGTCTTTTAAGATGATGTCACCATTAGGCGATCAGACTGGTTTTCACATATAATTAGAGGATTATAGAGCATTTATCTTTGACTTTTTGTCACTCTTATACCATGTCTTTCTTACTTAGTGTTTTTTACTTTTATGAAAGGGCTTCACAGAGCCTGCAATTTTTCAGCAGAATTATCTATCCCTCATCCAGTGGCATTTAATACACGTCAAATATTTTATGGTCTGCAGTGCTACATTCAACTGAATTGTTTTTACTTTACTTACCTCATCTTAAAGTGAGCTTCCATAACCTTTGCATTCAAAAGAATGCATTCTTACAGGTGAATTTTCAAAGGAGTTACACATGTAAATTTTCAAAAGCCATTTCCCCATGTTAAATGCACTTAATTGACAATTCAATGATATATTATAGCAATTCTCAAAAGTCACTTGATGCAAGTAAAGTGCATTTATGTGTGTAAAACCTAGTTTTAAAGATGCCCTGTGTGTTTCTTTAAAGGTTGGCAAGAGCTTGAAACTGGAAACAGAAAGATTTTGTGGCTTTGCTCATGATTTTCTCAATATTGTCTTATTGTTTTGTTTTTTGTATAGTATATACTGTATCCAGAGTTGACATTCTTGTTTTTGCATACTTAAAAAACCCTGAAATCAAATTGGAGGCATTCTAAAGGGGAGTAAAAATAGCAGCAATAATGCTATCTCATTTTTTTAAAGAAAAGAAATAAACAATGTTTGGAAATCATGGTTTATATTTTCTACTAAGAATGTGATAGAAAGTTTTTTGTATACTGAATAGAGTATTCATTATTCCTGGAAATGCTGTAATGTTTTTTTTTGGTGTATAATAAAGATTAATTGCTTTGATTGTACATAAAGGATTAGATATGTATTCTTAGATTTCTCATGAGATGTAGTGAAAAATCCCCTTTTTTATTTTTAAGGTAGATATTTTGAATTGCCTGTGATATTGTAAAAAGATGAAATACAGCTGATATGTAAATAGCACAATGATTGGATCTTGATCTTTTCATTTAAATTATGTATACAACCTCTATCTGTATTCTATAATTGAGATGATTTAGATGTCACCCAGATTTATAAATACAGCATACTATATTCCCCTGAAGATGTTTTGTACAGCAACAATTGTTAGAAAATATTGTTTTTAATTGTATATGAATGTTGTTTTTTTGTTGTGTAGGTTTGTATGTGTGGTATGTGTGAATCCTTTTTTGTATAAGGTTGGTTGAGATAGAGTTTTTATGGTGGATTTTAAGTATTACAATTAAATAATATATTTGTATATTTTGATAAATATAATTTTTTTCTAGACTTCTATATCGTTTTTGATTGATACCACTAATACCAGCATAGGGGACTTGCTGCCAAATGCCTACCTGCCATGTCTCTTATTACACGAAAGAGGACTTTCTGCCACATGCATGCAAGTTTGTACTATCATGGCATATGTTCATAGTTCTTCTTTTTTTTCTATACCTCCATAATCCCAGCCTGGTTTTCCTACCATGTTTGATGCTTGATTATATTAAGGTGGTTTTCCAAAAAGTCCTCAGTCAGAAGAAAGAAATGCAGCACAAGAGAAAAAATGCTTAAGAGAAACAATTTTGATTTCCTGAATGTGGTAACAGTTACCATAGTCAGAGAGAATGCATGCAAAACCAGAAAATCAGGAAGTAGAACAGCCAGAGTTCAGCTACAGAATATGGGAAAAGGTTTCTAAGTAAAGCAACTTTCACTATTTTACAGAAAAATCAAAGTACATTCATTAGAGAAACTATTCACATGTTATAAATGTGTAACAGTTTCCTTCTGAAAACCCATTTCACAAGAAAATCAAATTTCCATCCAGCAGCTAGAACAAGTACAAGTAGGGAATATGATAAAAGCATATTTCAAGAAAATGATACTTATTACAGTTCATTTTCTTTTAATAATTCTGACAATTAAAATGGTAAGAGTACTTCAAGAATGACTGGCATCTCCCATGCCACTCTACCTTGCTGCTATACCTCTCATGCTACACCAGGGTATATGTTTGAGAAAGAGCTTATGTGTGTGTCTGAGAGACAGGGTTTTGTATTATCATTGCACAATGTACTATCCACTGTTCATGGTACCACCTGGTGGCCACAGACAGACACAACAGTGTAGCTGACACAATGCTTTATATATTTATAGATAACTTGGCAGGCCTTGTCCCTACTTATGGCTAACCCTCTTTTCAAAATATTTTTCTTACATTCACCATTGCATAGTAATCAATATCATCTGCTAGAAATTATCTGATTTGAATATGAACCAAACAGCAAAGATTCATATTAAATCTAAATGATGCTGTAAAAGTCTGGTCTTTTAGGTAAAATCAAATTCTTCTGATATGGGAAAAGTTCATCAGAATAGATTTTCCCATTCCTATCATGCTTTAGGCTGAGTGTCATAGGAATGCACACTATTTTGACTTAATGTGCACTAAATGGAAACAAAAAAACAAACAAACAATAAAACAAATGGGAAAAACTCAAAATTAATTTTAAGAAAACATTTTTTTGGCTCCACACCCCTATTGTGCACCTCTCCTCAGTTCCTGCCAGTAGATTTAAGTTTACCGCTGGCTTCCTCCCTAATTGGGCAGCTGTATTGCTAAATTAGTTCAGAATAAGAGTGTGTGGGTGCAGTTAGGGCCTCATAACAACAACACAAAGGGTTATGAAAGCAGAAGGAGATACTGAAAAGGGGCCATAGTTTTTTAAATGCTTTCTTCTCAATTACTGCAGCTGACAAAGTAACACGAAAAAAGAATACAGTCTATGAGAATTTAGGGTCACTCCCAAGTCCCTAAGCCTTGAGTACAGTTCTCAAGGAAAGTTACCAGCTCAGAGTCTTGTCAGAGGCATAGACACAAAGCAAGTCAAGGACAATTTATTTCTGTATACTAGTTGCAAAGTTATTTAAAAGCAGACTCTGGCTGTTCTTTTTGCTTGTGTGATTGTCAGGACCTGACATGCTTTTGGAAATGTTGTAGTTTTGCTTCCCTGGAAGGATGGAAGAGATCCAGCAAGAGGAAAGGAAACCCGAAAGAAATATACCAAATAAGAAATATGAGAGAAAAGCATATGTGGGGCAGGGAAGGGATCAGGAACATATGGTGGAGAGAGAGAGAGAGAGAATGGAGGATGGGGTGAGGCAGGAGAATGGAAAGGGAAAGGAATGAAGAATTAATTGAAGGAAAGACAAATTTAAAAAAAGCCAAACAGAATGGAAAATACAAAGGAAGGTAAACAAAGGATAATAGAGAACACACACAAAAAAAAAAATAGAACAGAAGATCAACAAAAAGAACAGAAAAGCAGAGAAGAAAATGAAACCAAAACCCACTAAAAGTTGGAAAATTATTTTATTTTCTGAAAAAGTATATTAATTAACAAATCAGTATAAACAATTTTTTGATTCAAGTCAAAGCTTTATGGTCTGCTTGTGTGTCCCACATACAGAAGATTTCTTCTGTCAAAAGCTGAGTAGGATTGACTGCTTTCACTTTTTCTGGCTTCGATTTTGTTTCTTAGCTAATTATATCCCAGATGAGTTAAACTGGATCCCTAATTTTTGTATCTAATAATACTTAATGATGTTTCATAGATAGCAAAACATTGCATATTTTAGAACAAGGCTATTTAAAGCTTTTCTGGAGAATACTTTTCCATACCTTTTCTTATAAGTTACTTGTTCATTATGCTCACTATTACTACTAGGGATATGCAGAAGAAAAAATTGATTTCATTTCATCCATTCATTTCATGAGGACACCGATTTGTTTCGTTTTCCAACATGAAAACATATTTGTTTGTTCGTTTGATTTCTTTTTTCATATGTCATTAGAGTCAAAGGGGGAAGCATTACAGCCTATTTTAGGTTCCAGAAATGGGGTTTTCTCATCAGTTCTTATGGAACTTGTGAGAAGAAATCACCAGAAGGGAAAAAGAACTCCAAGGTACTTAGACTGTGGCAAAATGGCACCAAAAGTGGCAGAAATATCCCAAAGCTCCATAAAGGGGCAAAGGGGTACTAGCATTGGCAGGAGTTCTCCAGGGCATCATCATAGGAGCAAAGAAGAAAGCTAGTGTGGGTGGGAAGATCACCGCAAGGCTCCAAAATAGTGGCATAAACACTTGATGGCAGCACAAGAGGCAAACGGGTACCCAAAGTGGCATCACTTTGTGTGCCAGTTTGCTGTACTGGCTATATCGTGGAAGTTGTGAAATATAAGACTTTTAAAAATAGCTAAATATATATAAATCAGCATCCTAAGGCATCAAGAAGGAGGAGTGAAGCCGACAAGGTGGCAGAAAAAAATAACAAAGGCACCAATAGAGGGACAAAGCAGCGCAAAGAGTGGCACCAAGACACCAAAGCAACATGAGAGGTGCAAAGCAGCCTCCTAAGAACACCTCAAGGTGTAAGGTCTGAGGTTTGGCAGGAAGGCACAATGACAGAAAGAGCTCCAAGGTGCAAAGTCTGGGCATGGGCTTTTGAATCTTTTTCTGTAACACTCACTATTTAGCGCTCTCTACAGTTGGACAACAAGAGGCATCTAATGTATTGTCAACGTGATTTATAGAGAGGGTCCAAGGGGTGATAACTTTTAAGCAGGCGCGCGGGTGCACTTGTGTGCATGAGTACAAATTTAAATGGATGCACGCATGTATGTGCAAATGTCGCTTCTACAACGCAAGTGAGGGAATTTTATAAGAGACGCACACCAATCGCCATTTTCCCAGTTCATTCCAGGTTTCCCAGTTTAGGGATAGGACTTCTCACCCCCCGCCCCTAATTTAATAGCCCCCCTTTCCCTCTGTTAGCCCTGACCCTTAAAACCCTGCTGACTAGCCTACATTTTTTTGATACTTACATGGCATTCATAGGCGTCGTGAATTTACACAGCAGGGGACCCTGGCACACACACGCAAGGACGCGTAAGTATTTATGTGCATATTTCTTGACCAGGCCCAAGCCCCGCCCCTTTGTAGAATCTTTTCACTTGTGCGCACATCAGGAGATAGGCACATCCATGGGCGGCTGATAAAATCCATTCGGCGCATGCCGGCCCAACTTGTGCGCAGAGATCCCGGTTTTGGTGCACGCAGGCCATTTAAAATTTGCCGTTGTGTCTACGTGCTTTTTGTTAATTACTTAAAAAAATAAAACAATATTTAATATTTTCAGTTTTGTTCAGTTTTAATATTTATAGCTGATATGGATCACCCACAACCTGAGCAATGCCAGGCAGTGTTTGCTAGTTTCCCTTATTTTCATTTGGGCAATTGAGTGACATATTTATACATATTTCATATATATAAAGACAGTAATTTGTCTTTTTTCGGACCTTGTGACAGCAAAATGGATCCACTCTGCATACCAAGGCTGAATTGGAAAAAAAAATTATACAGTACCTCTTTTTGCTGTGCAAGAATATATCCAAAGCACAGGGAGAAACTAACTCACACCATAACATTTTGGCACGAATCATTATTTTTAAATATTTTTTTAACTGCTCTCTTACAAGTCCCCTGATGTTCTGCATACATCTGTATTCACCTTATCTCACCTGTAATGGAGTTTGATTGGTCCATTGCAGTCTGTGTGATGTCATTTGTGAATCAAGCACAAATGGTGGCCATGAATTTATATTTACCGCACTTTTCGATAGGGCTGCTCTCAGAACTGCAGAAGAATGGCAGTGAAGCTGGTTCAAGGCTTTCAAAATGAATGTACAAGGAAATGTGTTAGCATTTCAAGATGCCTAGTTTCCTTATTTGATATATAAATTTGCATATGGTTCTGATTACCCGCCAATGGCAGGGCAGCTTTAAACATTCTCAGTGACATCACAATGTGTGCTTCTTTTTTTTTCTTTAGAGATACTTTGGGCCTCATTTTCTAATATTGCAGTGGTAATGCATGAGGGGGTGTGTCCTATGCAAATAAGGCATTTTTTGTGCAGTGGGGAAACATTGCTGCATGTGATGTTGAGTATCGTGGTCCACGATATTCCCAGACAGCCTGTTTCAGGAGAGAGAGAGAGAGAGAGAGAGAGAGAGAAAGCACCTTCCTATAATGGCTATGCCCTAGACAGGTATTTGTATCCCTATGGGAGGGCCACCTAGTAACTCGAGGTGGGGATTAGGTATGAGCGTAGGGGGTTGTGGGCCACTTTCACATTCAACATGAGACCTACGGAAAGAACAGTGGTCTCTAGTGAAGATTTGCTGGCCGTCGGAGTGAGGAAACTCACTCCAAGAAGAGATTTGGGCAACGTTCTCTCCACCTAGCTTGTTGTTGCCCAGGTAGAGTGTCCATCAAGCTAGGTGGAGAGAACGTTGTCCAAATCTCATCTTGGAGTGAGCTTCCTCACTCCGAAGGCCTTCAAATCTTCACAAGAGACCACTGTTCTGTTCGTACGTCTCACGTGGAATGTGAAAGTGGCCCACAACCCCCTATGCTCATACCTAATCCCCACCTCGAGTTACTAGGTGGCCCTCCCATAGGGATACAAATACCTGTCTAGGGCATAAGCATTATAGGAAGGTTCTCTCTCTCTCTTTCTCTCTCAATAGGCTGTCAGGAAATGTCATGCACTGCAATACCCCTTTACTGCCCGCTAGCACAGCATGTAACACAAATGAAAGGGTTGTAGCTATTAGCCACGCTAACACTGCAGCTGTTTCGCCGCACACGATAACTGTTTCTCACTTTACATATGCTCCGCCCCCTGAATACCACATTACAAATCACATTAGCGTGATTTGCAAATTTATCACGCACGGTAACTCCTTGGAAAATGAGGCCCTTTATTTGCTTGCCATTTTGCTTTATTTCAAACTATGTGCTGAGGGACCAAAAGGCACAAGGCAACCCAAAGACATTACAATGTGCTCTGATCTCCCAGGGATTATAACTGAACTGGCCTGTAGGAAGCTAAAATGAAAAAACAAACAAACAGCAATTCTAAGTGGTGGTGGACATAAGGTTAACATGAAAGGGTGTGCTAGGGGTCACTGAGCACTCTACCAATTGTAGTAGAAATGTGAATGAAATTGAATGTATAGTTCAAAAGATGTTTGGGGGGAGGAGGGAGACAGTCACACTTACAAGGTAGGGCAGACCCAGATACATAGGCACAGTGGTCTTACATGGCAAGTTTCTCTATAGAAATCAAGGCTAACAATCGTATCATTTTTTAATTAATACAGTGTGAATGTAAAATGTTCTTTGGGAATACTGAACAGTGCTCAGTGCCTGTTTGTTAAAGTTTGTGTACAAGATTCTGATGTTATCTGTCCTTATTGCAGCTAACCTGCTTTTTTTGTTTGCGAATAGTACGTCACCTTTTTGTAAATGCAATCTATAGGTTTCTAATCTATGCGCATTGAGAATAATTTCCATATTCTCATTCTGAATACCTAAATATCTGAAATATCTTTGGCAGTATCCGAGAAAGGAGCTGCAGAAATGTACCTTTTTTTTGGCTGGCGTTGTGGAGCAGCTGCCCGCCTCTACATCTATTCTCATTGACTGCCGTGGTCCCAGGAAGAGGGCAGAGCCAGAGTAGGCACTTGGGCACTGAACCTACAGTCAGCAAAACATTCAGGGCTCCAGCAGATGTTTCTACTTCTTAGTCCCAAAAGCAAATGCCAGACTGGTGCAGATCCAGCAACCTGTTACTCAACACTGGGAACAGTATGCTGACTTTTGTTGTTGCATGTCATAGAAATCAAGGACCTTCTACTCCTGGATGTATGTGTTTGTTTTTGTAAAATTTTCATTGGACTAATTCAGTTCCTTAAAATGTCTTGGCAGTCCTACCTATAATCATTCACTGTTTTTTCCTATTTTATTTGGAACTGCAGCCTGTGCAGTAATCAGGAATTGTAGTTTATTTTATTTTGCATAATGCTTGCAAAGGTCGTCACTGGGGGTTGAGTGCAAGTGTGTCTTTACTATATAGAGTATTTCAGAATTCCCCCTGGATATCCGTTTTTCTGGTGCTAGTTAG
This sequence comes from Rhinatrema bivittatum, assembly GCF_901001135.1. Taxonomy (NCBI): domain Eukaryota; kingdom Metazoa; phylum Chordata; class Amphibia; order Gymnophiona; family Rhinatrematidae; genus Rhinatrema; species Rhinatrema bivittatum. The sequence continues at coordinate 67,798,654 of NC_042616.1, read as the reverse complement.
TCAAAATGTGTCTCTACTGATTATAAGTGTGAAGATTATCCAAGCAGCAAATTGTTTTTTAGGGGCTTTTTTTTTTTTTTTTTTTTTGCAATCTTGGAAACTCAAAATTAACATAGACAGCCATGACTTCTCCCCATTCCTCACCTGCCCTCATCCCGTCTTCTTGACATCATTCACCCAACACAACAACAAACTGACACAATCACAGTTGTGGAAGAACAAATGCAAGGCCTCAACCTCATTTGCAAACCATTAAAACCCTGTGTTTATCCAAGTCAGAAAATCAAATAAACCATCTTATTCCAGTCCACCATGGGACCAGCTGGGCCTCTGGCTGGTTCTCCCACAGTATATGGCCACTGTTGAAGTCAACCACTGCCTTTCCATTTGCCAACCAGGTAGGTTAGTGATGGCATGACTGTTCCACTACTACAGCTTCTCTGCCCTGACACTACACTCAAGGGGACATCCTCACCCTATCTGAAATTGTAACCTCCCAGTATGGGCAGGGCTACCTGTTCTACTAGTAGCACCTCATGGCAATTAGCTTGGGAAATCTGCCCCCTAACTTGAGATATGCAGCCAACACCCCCCTTTGCAACCCATCTATCCCATTTGCCTACTAACAGTTGGGAGGCCCCACCTCTTAATTTAAGACCTCTCTCCAGCCTGCCACCAGCAGATAGCCCTCGTCAAGAATTGGACAGGTAGATGAGCCAGGGGCAGTTCATGTATTATGGTGGGCTGCAATAGTAACTTGTGAGCAATTTAATGCTTGGGTACTTGTGACTTGGATTGGCTACTGTTAGAAACAGGATACTGGGCTTGATGGACCCTTGGTCTGACCCAGTATGGTATTTCTTATGTTCTTATCCAAAATAGCATCCTTTTGAAGGGATGCAGAAAGATGACACGCAAACCTTTGAACACACACACACAAAATTAAATTTTAAATAAAGAAAATACATGGAAATTCAACTTGCCATTTTTTACATGTAAAACAGACTTTGATGAACTCTGCACAGTATATTGACGTATCAATGATTTCCTCAAAACTGGACCTTTTGGTTTCAAGGCTTTGGGCTCAGCTCATGAAGTTACACTGCATCAGTACAAATCTGCACTATGAAAAATGTCGGAAACAATATTTCTTTACATTTTTTAATGATTTGATGAAAATAATTCACGGGAATGAACCTTTGACCAATGTCTACGCTGCACTCTGAACACTAACTTTTCTTCTTTTGCTTTCTTTTATTTCAGGCTGACAGGGAATGAACCTTTGACCATCCTCCCTCTGACTTCAGAAATGGAGGAAGCTGCAGTTAAAGCTCATTACAAAGCTTGCGACCGGCTGAAGCTGGAGCGAAAGCAACGCAGGATGTGCAGGCGAGACCCGGGTGTTGCTGAGACTCTCATGGAGGCCATCAGCATGAGTGCTGAAGAGTGTCAGTACCAGTTCCGCTTTGAACGGTGGAACTGCACCCTTGAAGGACGTTACAGAGCCAGTCTGCTTAAGAGAGGTAAGTTGGTCTGATGGTTGGGGAGAAGGCATCCTGTGTTTATATTATTTATGCTGACTACATCTGAGAAATGCTTTGCAAATAATTGTTAACTACAAATTGCTGTCCAGAATGCCCATGATACTCTATAACATTCTGCTGGAAACGCCATTTTATCACAGGTAAAAAAAAAAGATTGGATTTACTAAACTGTGGAACCTGAGTATCGCAGTTTAGTAAATCCATGGGAAGGGGAAAGGAGCCCCTAGGGTCAGCCAGTGCCATTTTAAAAATTGTTGCTGGCAGGGCAGAAGCGAGTAGGGATCACTCTTGCCCCCCACTAAACCTCCAGGGCTTTTATGATAAGCCTGGAGTTGAGATGGGGCGAGTTTTCAGATGTGGGCAATGTTTTGTTTCAATGGAGCATAAACAGCAGGGCTTTTATGGGACTTATTTTTAATTATGGCCTAGGTAGGGGTACTGGGGAGATTGGGAGAAGTAGGAAGTTGGCCATGGCTTTTACTGGGTCGTATGGCCCTTTAAGAAGGTGCCTGAAGACTACTATCAGATGGTTTAGCTTGGTGATACTCCTGTGGGGAAGTTATCTACACCTCTTGAGGGGTAATTAACTTTCCAACTAGTAGGACAGGCATGCGCCCAGCAGATTTTAAAAACCACCTACATGCGCGCGCAACTCCCGATGGGCGAATATCTCATTGTGATTCAAAAAGGGGCGTGGTTTGGGAATGGTTTGGATGGGGCATGGGCGTTCTGAGGCAGGACCAAGAGATGTGTGTGCAAATACTTACTCATCCAGGTCCAGTCCCACGTACCTTTACTTCTGCTATGGAGGAGGTGTAAGTTAAAAAATAAAAAAATAAAAACCAGCCGTCCCTGATGGTTTAAAATGTCTAGGGAGAAAGAAATAGGAGCTTAAACAAAATGCTCGTGCCTTCTCCACAATGAAACTAAAAATCCATCCTGACTGCAGAAGGCTCTGCTATTTATTACAGAGAGTGCTGTTACCATGGCAGCAACCCCCAAGGGGGAGCTGAAAACCAGGCGGCTTGCCCCTAACTCTCTGCCTATAGGAATTTCAGTAAAACAAAAGGTCCTACAATGTAAACCGCTAAATGTTCAATGTAAACCGCTAAATGAAGCGATAGTTACGGTTCCTTAGCGATAGTTTTGGTTCCTTGTAAACCGGGGTGATATGTATACTATACAGGAACCCCGGTATATAAATTATTTAAATAAATAAATAAATCATGACAATGATAACATTAAATTATATCATGACAATGACAATGACAATGACAATGATAATGACAATGACAATGACAATGACAATGACAACATTAAACCAGCAAGATATGTTTTCATGATTGCCGGTATATAAAAACTCTAAATAAATAAATTAAATACCAGAGAACACGATTAGAAAGGTAACCCCATCCAGGGAGGCAGGCTACACTCCGATGGGGCCATAAACTTATTTACTATCTCTTTGGGGCTGGAACCCTGGCTAGCTGTCTCTGCAGACTTTTTCCCCAGAGGGTGGATTATTTTTGTGGGGTCAGGGGGGGGGGGGGGGGGGGGGGGGGGGGGGGGGGGGGGAGGGAGAGGAAGAGTTAATTTTCAGGGCTCCAAGTGGAAGTGCTAACGCTGACTTTTCTTCCATTATCCCTGGGAGAGGGGATACGTATCCTAAGGGGCCGATGCAATAAGGTGCACTGAGCCGAGCACACTGTTAACTTGCAGTCAGACGCGGGTAGAATAGGCGCTAATCAATCCCCTAATGCAATAAGGGGACTAGCGCATATTCAACGCACGTCCAATGCAGAGTGAATCCAATAGCGCTCATCACATGCAAATGCATGCGAATGAGGCTATTAGGCATTTACTCTCGATGCAAAAAAAAAAAAAAATGTGCGTCTCGGACGCACATTTAACTGCCGTCTATTAATGCCTGCCAGGAGCAGGCGTTACTAGCTGTGCGCATCAAAACAAAAGATAAAAAATAAAAGAAATAAAACAAACAAACAAACAAAAAAATTGACAGTCGGACCCATCACGAAAACCGACGCCGCAGTCATGAAAACCGATTGGGTTCACGTTAGCAAGGATGCGCGACCCCCTCATTTAAATATTGTATGGCGCCCAATTTGGGGGCGGCTGGTGTGCGTTAAGAGAGCGGGCTCTGACTGTTCAGCGCCAGCTTTCTATGCGAGTTTATTGCATCGCCCCCTAAGTGTGTGTTATAAGTGCCAAAATTAACACCACACAGTCACTTGTTTAGTGTCCCGAAACAAAGGCTTTACTGTTTACACACCGATGGAATATGGCACAACAAATTCATTTTCCGCACTACAGAATTAATTTGGCTTACAGTCTTTCTTCTCTGTGCAGGGGTATCTTGTACTAGGGCAAGGAACATCCACCCTCCAGGGCATGGAAAAGTGAAGTTAAAACATGGACAGGGGATGCTCGTTTGGGCAGGAAAACCCCTCCAGAAATGGCAAAAAAGGCACAGAGTCCGGTTCTCTCTCTCCCCAGGGGAGAAGATGTTGGATGGGTCTGCCCAGTGATTGCTGGTTTCTTTTATTCATGGTTAGCTGCTCTCTTGAAACTCTAAGGTGTAGATTTTTTAAAAAAGCGCGATCATGTACTTTTGTTTGCGCAGCAGGCGCAAACAAAAGTACGCTGGATTTTATAAGATAAGCGCATAGCCACGCGTATCCTCTAAAATCCTGGATCGGCACGCGCAAGGCTGCCGATTTTGGGCAGCCTGCGCGCGCCGAGCCGCGCAACCTGCCTCCGTTCCCTCCGAGGCCGCTCCGAAATCGGAGGGAACTTTCTTTCGCCCTCCCCTCACCTTCCCCTCCCTTCCCCTACCTAACCCACCCCCCCGGCCCTATCTAAACCCCCCCTTACCTTTGTCCCTAGATTTACGCCTGCGAGAAGCAGACGTAAATCTACGCGCGCCAGCGGACTGCTGGCACGCCGTCTTCCGACCCGGGGGCTGGTCCGGAGGTCTGGACCATGCCCCCGGGCCGGTGCCACGCCCCGGTCCCGCCCCCTAAATGCCACGTCCTGCCCCCGAAACGCCGCGTCATCTGGTCCCACCCCCCCGACATGCCCCCTTCAAAAAACCCCGGGACCTACGCGCGTCCCGGGGCTCTGCGCGCGCCGACGGCCTATGCAAAATAGGCGCGCCGACACGCAAGGCCCTGCTCGCGTAAATCCGGGCGGATTTACGTGAGCAGGGCTTTTAAAATCCGCCCCTTAGCTTCTCATAGTCTCTTTCACATCCCTGAGGAGAGGGATCCCCTGAAGCAGGCAGCTGTCCCTGCTCCAAACAGGATGGAAGGGGCAGTCAAAACCTTCCTCCTGGATCTCAAAACGAAGTCATTTTTCCTTCAAAGGAAGCTAACATCGGGATTCCTCCTTACTCTGGGGCACCACCTCCTCCGTCCTCAGTGAGGGTTTGGAAGGGCAGGGTTTTTTTTAATCAGAACAGGGTTTCTTGTGCTCTAAGCGCAGGTGGTGTACAGGCTATAGCAAGGCTCTTACCACTTAATTGCAGAAATCTCAAAAATATACCCAGAGGGACAATCCTAACCAGCCAGGGAGTGGACTGGATAAGGAAAACCTTCTAGAATCTGGTCAGTCTCCCCAGGCAGGATGTGCCTGGCTCTTTTGCCTGGGCCTGAAAAACCAACTCAGGAGAAACTCCTCTCTGACTCCTAACTCATAAGCGATTGCTTCCTTTAGATTCTGGAGAGGGCTGCTTAAAAAACCTGTCAAGGGACATGGCCATTCCAGACCTCTCAAAGTGAGGAGACTGCATTTGAATGGTATCCTCGCCCATTCACTAACTTTCTGGCAAAATTTAAGACCCACGCGCATTTACTGGCTTGCGTACATGGACACGCTGATTTATAACATATGTGCGTATATGCGCATATATGTACGCGTGTTATAAAATCGTCTCTCTGTGCACACAATTTTATATTGACGCACACATGTGCATGCAAATGCCATCTTTTGCACATAAGTGGGGAGAATTTTTCCCAGTTCACTCCCAGTTTGCTCCTGTAAAGGAGAAGACTTTCTAAACTCCCTAGCTAACTTGCCTCCCTTTTACCCTATTAACACTGAGCCTTAAAACCCCGCTGACTAGCCTAATTTCTTTTGTCACACGATTTACACTTCATCCATAGCTGAAGTAAAGTTATGCTGTAGAGGACCCTGGCACACCCTTGTGTGTGTAATTACTAATGCACTGACTTCATGCCTCTGTATTGCTCCATGGTTAGTGCAGTTAGTGTAGCTGGGTTCAAAAAAGGTTTGGATAAGTTCTTGGAGGAGAAGTCCATTAACTGCTATTAATCAACGGGCCGATTCAGTAAATATGCGGGAGAGCTGACGAACGCCCGCTCTCCCAACGCGCGCACCAGCCACTCGCCGGTGCGTGCGATTCAGTATGTAAATTAGGTGGTGTGGTAGAAATGGGCAAAAGGAGGCGCTAGGGATACTAGCGCGTCCCTAGTGCCTCCTTTTGACCTGAAGCGGCGGCTGTCAGCGGGTTTGACAGCCGCCGCTCAATTTTGCCGGCGTCGGTTCTCGAGCCCGCTGACAGCCATGGGCTCGGAAACCGGACGCCGGCAAAATTGAGCGTCTGGTTTTTGGCCCAACAGCCGCCGGCCCAATTTAAATTTTTTTTTTTTTACTTTTTACACCCTTCGGGACCTCCAATTTAATATCGCTATGATATTAAGTCGGAGGGTGCACAGAAAAGCAGTTTTTACTGCTTTTCTGTGCACTTTCCCGGTGCTGGCAGAAACTAGCGCCTACCTTTGGGTAGGCGCTAATTTCTGAAAGTAAAATGTGCGGCGTGGCTGCACATTTTACTTACTGTATCCCGCGTGCATACCTAATAGGGCCATCAACATGCATTTGCATGTTGAGGGCGCTATTAGGTGTCGCGGGATGGATGCACGTTTTCTGCCCCTTATTGAATAAGGGGTAAGGGAAACCGCACGTCCAAGTGCAGGTTAACAGTGTGCTCCGTCGGAGCGCACTGTACTGTATCGGCCTGTAGGTTTACTTAGGGAATAGCCACTGCTATTAATTGCATCAGTAGAATGGGATCTTCTTGGTGTTTGGGTAATTGCCAGGTTCTTGTGGCCTGGTTTTGCCTCTGTTGGTAATAGGATGCTGGGCTTGATGGACCCTTGGTCTGACCCCACATGGCAATTTCTTATGTTCTTATGGTGAGACCACACCTTGAGAACTGTGTACTGTTCTGGTCACCGCATCTCAAAAAAGATATAGTTGCACTGGAGAAGGTACAGAGAAGGGTGTCCAAAATGATAAAGGGGATGGAACAGCTCCCCTATGAGGAAAAGATAAAGAGGTTAAGACTGGTCAGCTTGGAGAAAAGACTGCTGAGGGGAGATATGATAGAGGTCTTTAAAATCATGAGAGGTCTTGAATGAGTAGATGTGAATCTGTTATTTACACTTTTCGATAATAGAAGTACTAGGGAGCATCCCATGAAGTTAGCAAGTTACACATTTAAGACTAAACGGAGAAAATTCTTTTTCACTCAATGCACAATTAAGCTCTGGAATTTGTTGCCAGAGGATGTGGTTAGATTAGGTAGTGTAGCTGGGTTTAAAAAAGGTTTGGATAATTTCTTGGAGGAGAAGTCAACTGCTATTAATCAAGTTGACTGAGAGAATGGCCTCTGCTATTACTGGAATCAATAGCATGGGATCTTCTTAGTGTTTGGGTAATTGCCAGGTTCTTGTGGCCTGGATTGGCCTATGTTGGAAACAGAATGCTGGGCTTGATGGACCTTTGGTCTGACCCAGCATGGCAATTTCTTATTTTCTTATGTCCTCATCAGGAGCAGCAGTAAAGTTACATGGATGTCTAACATATGTGCACTGCAGGCTTCATTTTTAAAATTCGGAGTTACACACATAAGTCTTGACCTCATTCTGGAACACCCATGCCCCATCCATGCCCTGCTCCTTTTCTGCCCCCTTATTCATCACATATGCACAAGTAGATATGCATGAATTGTGCAGCTTTTTAAAATCCGCGTAGCTTGTGCATGGCCCGAGCAATGCAGGCATGGGCATTTTTGCGCAAACAAAGCTTTTAAAATCGACGCGCAAGAATTCACCCAGGCATTAATAGTAACAGAATTGGGTGTCTGTTACAGGAGCATAGAAGCATGATAGCAGAAAAAGACCATATGGCCCAATTAGTCTGCTCATCCATCTAATTTATCTAGCTCATACAATTCCCATCATTCCCTCATAAGAACATAAGAACATAAGAAAATGCCATGCTGGGTCAGACCAAGGGTCCATGAAGACCAACATCCTGTTTCCAACAGAGGCCAAAACCAGGCCACAAGAACCTGGCAATTACCCAAACACTAAGAAGATCCCATGCTACTGATGCAATTAATATAAGTGGCTATTCCCTAAGTAAACTTGATTAATAGCCGTTAATGGACTTCTCCTCCAAGAATTTATCCAAACCTTTTTTGAACCCAGTTATACTAACTGCACTAAATAGAAAGAGAAATACAGTTGATTGGAAAGGGTGCACCAAGCAGTTATTTTAATCTATAAATACACCTTAATGTAACCATCTACAAATAGCTCTAGTATACTCACCTCCAGGTACCTTAGATACTGACCCCTCACCATTAATTGAATTCACTACCAAACAGGACAAACCAGCTATATTGATGGGTGACTTCAACCTACATGTAAACAGCACTCGTTTAACCCACAATTGCGACATCCTCCTCACAGCTCTAAATCACCTTGGCTTCAACCAGATCATCAAGGATCCCACACACAAAGCGGGTCACACGCTAGACCTGATCTTTCTCAACAATGGCATAACTTCGACCAACAACCCCACCTGTGTCCCAGTCCCTTGGTCTGACCATTACTTCATCTCTGCGGAACTTCAAATCAAAGACCAGCCTCGTCTTAGCTTCCCAGCAACTACTATTCACTACAGGAAGCCTTGCACCATTGACAGTCTTAATAAAGTGCTCTCTAAAGAACTCGACCGCCTGGACCTCTCAGACGCCTCATCAGCGATCAACTCCTGGCTTAAGATAACAAAGGAGGTCGCAGATCTATCCTGCCCTACCACTACCAAAACTCTGAAACCTCCGCAAGCTAATAGACACCCGTGGAACACCCCGACTCTAAAAACTCTCAAACAAGAACTTAGGAAAAAGGAAAACATCTGGCGCAAATCTCCATCCACTAACACAAGTCTAATCTACAAATCCCACCTCAACACATACAGACTAGCTATTCTCAAGGCAAAAAAATACTTCTTTGCAAAAAAAATCCATAACTTCGTATTCGACTCTAAAGCCTTATTCTCATTTGTATCATCCCTTACAAAACCCTCTCCACCAACCATCCCGGACGATCAAGCAGCCGTCAAAGCATTGGAATTAGCAATCTACTTCGACAACAAGATCACCAATCTCATCAAACCAATCACCACCCAACAGCTGACAACAACAACTCACCATAGCACCGCTAGGCCAATTTCCTTCCAACCTCGGACTCCTACACCCACCAGCACTCCGACCCACAACAAAAAATGCAGCTTATCATCATTCAAGACCCCATCATCCCTGGAAATTGAAATCATCCTCAATAAACTTAAACCATCTTCTCACCCTCTGGACACCATTCCTTCCAATCTATTACTATCGACTCCCAACACCATCTCCAAAGCATTAGCAAACATCATTAATTGTTCTTTAACCCAAGGAAAGGTCCCAGAACAACTGAAAATAGCCATTCTTAAACCACTACTAAAAAAACCTAACTTGCCAACAACAGACCCTGCCAACTTCCGCCCGATAGCCAACCTGCCTTTAATCTCACGAGTAATGGAGAGATTTGTTAACAAACAACTGTCTGATTACCTGGAGGAGAATAACATCCTCTCCCCCTTACAGTTTGGATTCAGGAAATCACAAAACACAGAAGCCCTATTAACTTCACTATCTGACACTATCCTCCTCAACCTTGAAAAAAAACAATCGTACCTCCTCGCTCTTCTTGACTTATTCCGCCCGCATTTGACACCGTAAATCATGAAATCCTCCTCGAGCGGCTTTCGGACATAGGAATCCAAGGAGAAGCCCACAGTTGGTTTCAATCATTCCTAGAAAACAGATACTACAAAGTCAAGATAAATAATGTAGAATCACCTCCTATCAAATCAACCAGAGGAGTACCTCAGGTTCTTCACTCTCTCCTACCCTTTTTTAACATCTACCTGCTTCCGCTCTGCCACCTACTCTCCAGCCTCAAGCTAAAACACTATATCTTCGCCGATGAACATTCAGATACTTCTTCCCATCACAGAATCACTCCAAAAAACCTGGGTGCATTGGAACAATTGCCTATTATCCATCAAATCTCCTTGTTATCCAGCCTCAACCTTATACTCAACACTAATAAAACAGAAATCCTCATCATCTCGCCCGATGAAAACCACACACTCTTCAACGTCCAAAACCAACACAATCCATAAATCCACCTATCAACCACTCACCCTTCAGTCAGAGACTTAGGGATGCGCATCGACAATCACTTCAACCTTAATCTTTCATCCACAACACAACTAAGGAATGTTACTTCAAACTACAAGTATTAAAAAATCTTAAACACTCCTTCACTTCATGACTTCCGCTTAGTAGTCCAGTCTTATTAATACTGTCCAACTTAGACTACTGCAATTCCTTCTGTTAGGGGTCTTTTCCGCTATCATCCATAAAACCTTACAGATGGTACAAAACGCCGCGGCGAGGCTACTCACCAACTCCAACAGAAGAGACCACATCACTCCAATCCTGCACTACCTCCACTGGCTTCCCATAAAAGCTAGAATCACCTTCAAGACACTATCAATGATCCACAAGGATATTATGGGAAGCGCCCACCTAAATCTTACCTCGCAACTCCGCCTTCACACATCAAAAAGACCAATCAGATATAACTACAAAGGTTCTCTACACACTCCCCCGATTAAAACCTCGCTAGCTAAACGAGCACTCTCCACAGCCGGGCCCACCCTTTGGAACTCACTTCCGCCAGATCTTTGACTCGAAACTTGCCATCTAACCTTCAAGAAAAACCTTAAAACATAGCTCTTCCGGCAAGCCTTTCCAGAATCGCAGGAACACTTCGACACAGGTCAAAGAACAAAATAGCGCAATTTAAAGTCCACCACCAACCTAATACCCTCAGGACCATCAGGAACCTTATTGATTGTTCAAAGTAACCCTACACGTTCTCTGTTCAATACTATGTTTATGGTTTAATGTAACGACCTTACTTATTGTTTTAAGGTTACTCTGTTCAATATTATATTTATTGTTTAATGTAACACCCCCCCGGCGATAGTTGTGTTATTTGGAAACCAACTTGATTTGATATATATATATCAAGAAAGTCGGTATATAAAAACCCTAAATAAATAAATAAATAAATAAATAAATAAATAAATAAATGTTAAATTGGAACCGCCTAATATTTCCTAACAGACATAACTTATACACATAGTTTATTATATTAAAATGTTTCCGTACTATGATGGCACATGTTAACTTGTAATCTATACCACTCAGACTGTACTTTATCGTGACTTTATGTAAACCGTTGTGATGGTTACCTACTAAACGACGGTATAAAAGAGTTTTGAAATAAATACATTTGAAATAAATAACCACATCCTCTGGCAACAAATCCAGAGCTTTATTGTGCGTTGAGTGAAACAATAATTTTCTCCAATTAGTCTTAAAAGTGCTACTTGCTAACTTCATGGAATGCCCTCTAGTCCTTCTATTATTTGAAAGTGTAAATAACCGATTCACATCTACTCGTTCAAGACCTCTAATGATCTTAAAGACCTCTATCATATCGACCCTCAGCCGTCTCTTCTCCAAGCTGAACAACCCTAACCTCTTCAGCCTTTCCTCATAGGAGAGCTGTTCCATCCCTTTTATCATTTTGGTTGCCCTTCTCTGTACCTTATCCATCGCACCTATATCTTTTTTGAGATGCGACGACCAGAATTGTACACAGTATTCAAGGTGCGGTATCACCATGGAGCGATATAGAGGCATTATGACATTTTCCATTTTATTAACCATTCCCTTCCTAATAATTCCTAACATTATGTTTGCTTTTTTGACTGCTGCAGCACACTGAGCCGACGATTTTAAAGTATTATCCATTATGATGCCTAGATCTTTTTCCTGGGTGGTAGCTCCTAATATGGACCTAACATCATGTAACTACAGCAAGGGTTATTTTTCCCTGTATGCATCACCTTGAACTTGTCAACATTAAATTTCATCTGCTATTTGGATGCTCAATCTTCCAGTCTTGCAAGGTCCTCCTGTAATGTATCACAATCCACTTGTGATTTAACTACTCTGAATAATTTTTTATCAGCCGCAAATTTGATAGTCTCACTCGTCGTATTCCTTTCCAGATCATTTATATATATATATATATATATATATATATATATATATATATATATATATATATATATATATTGAAAAGCACCGGTCCAAGTACAGATCCCTGAGGCACTCCACTGTTTACCTTTTTCCACCTAGAAAATTTACCATTTAAACCTACTCTCTGTTTCCTGTCTTTTAATCAGTTTGTAATCCAAAGATCTTGAAGAAGCATAGTTCCTGGTTGAGAAGACCATAGATGGGGATCAGATAACCGAAACTCCATATAAAGAATAGAATGTAAGGGAAGAGCTAGACAACTGAAAGTGGAAAAGGCTATGGGGCCAGATGCAGTACATCCCAGGATACTGAGGAAGCTCAGAGATGTGCTGGCAGGTCCACTGAAGGACCTGTTCAATAGATCCCTGGAAATGGGAATGGTGCTGTTGGATTGGAGAAGTGCAGTGGCAGTTTCTCTTCACAACAGAGGAGGCTGGAAACTACAGGCCAGTTAGCCTCACCTTGGTGGTAGGAAAATAAATGGAGACGCTGATGAAGGAAAGGATAGTGAACTATCTACTGTCCAGTGGGTTGCGAGATCTGACGCAGCATGGATGCACTGGGGAAGGTTCTGAGAGACAAATCTGACTGATTTTTTTGATTGGATTGAGTAAGAGCGCTCCATGCGATCAACTTGGATTTTAGCAAAGCTTTTGATACGGTCCTGCATAGGAGACTTGTGAATAAAATGAGAAGCTTAGGAGTGATGCCAAGGTAGTGGTGTGGATTACAAACTGGTTAACTGATAGAAGACAACGTGTAAAGGTAAATGGAACCTACTCTGAAGAGAGAACAGTGTTAAGTGGAGTGCCACAGGGATCAGTGATGGAACTGGTTCTGTTCAATATTTTTGTGAGAGACATTGTGGAAGGGATTGAAGGTAGAGTTTGTCTATTTATGGATTATACTAAGATGTGTAACAGAATGGACAAGCCTGAAGAAGTAGAGAGAATGAAAAGTGATTTAAGAAAGTATGAAGAGTAGTTGGCGATTTGGCAGCTGGGATTCAATGCCAAGAAGTGCAGAGTCATGCATCTGGGATGTGATAATCCAAAAGAGATGTATATGATGAGGGGTGAAAGAGTGCTGTGCATGGACCAAGAGAGGGCTCTTGGGGTGTTAGTGTCTGGCGATCTGAAAATGGCAATGTGACAAGGTGATAGCTAAATTCAGAAGAATGCTGGGCTGCATAGAGAACGGAATAACCAGTAAGAAAAAGGACAACTCTTTGTTCTTGGTGAGGCCTCACCTGGAGCACTTTGTTCAGTTCTGGAGACCGTATCTTAAAAAGGATAGAGACAGGATGGAGTCAGTACAGGGAAGGGCAACCAAAATGCTGTGGGATCAGTATCAGAAGACTTATGAGGAGAGGCTGAAGGAACTAAATATGTATACCCTGGAAGGGAGGAGGTGCAGGGGCAATATGATACAGAACTTCAGATACCTGAAAAGTTTTAATGATGCACGAACTTCAAACTTTTTCCATTTGAAAGAAATCATTAGAACTATGGGTCATGAAATGAAACTCCAAGGGGCATAACTCAGAGCAAATGTCAGGAAATATTTCTTCTCGGAGAGGGTTGTGGATGCCTGAATGCCCTTCTGGAGGAGGTGGTGGAGACGAAAACAGTCAAAGAATGAAAAGGAGCATGGGATTAACACTGCGGATCCTTAAAAGCTAGAGGATAGAAATGAAGAAAAGGGTTAAAGGAGGTAACTTGCTGGTACGGTGGTTACTACCCTTAACAGAAGGTATAGGGTAAGTCTTGATGCTTTGATGCAACTGCAACATTGCTCTCTGCTTCAACAATAGGGGGAAAAAGGGAATTGAATTCAGACAACAACCAACAAGAGCCCCGACTTTTACGGTCTTGGGAGCTGTTAAACATGGGGATAACCGGCACAGCTCAACAGTTACTTCTTTTTGACATAAGGCAGAGGATTACTACACTTAGCCAATAAACCTTGATGCTTTTGACACAACTGCAGCTTCGCTCTCTGCTTTGATTGGGGGGGGGGGGGGGGATTTGATTCAGACAACAAATAATATGGGCTATGATGTTTTCGCAGAAATAAGGGAAAACGTGCAGGACTGCTTCTTCGGCCATGTCCATAAGCATAGCATGTCAAGCAGTGCTGTCTGAATTTTTAAGAAAGCTTATTATTCAGTAAAAGAGAAACATGGGGGTAACCTGCACAGCATGGCAGAAACTAGCATAAGACGTTTGCTGGGAAGACTGTCCTCATTATTATGTTACTATGTTCCTGGAGGAAAAGTGCAGAAAGCATTATTAGCCAGGTGGAGAATGGAAAGCCATTGCTATCCCTGGTAGTGAGTAACAAAAAACAGATCTACTTTATTAGATCTGCCAGGTACTCCTGATCCAGACTGGCCATTGTCAGAGACAGTATGCTGTCTGACCAGTTTAGCATTTCTTCTGTTGTTATAAAATCTATTAAGTGTGGTATTGCTACAGAAAAAAGCTCTATCCCTGGTCCCTGTCAACCTTGCTTCTACTGGAACTTCAATGATCAACAATGCTTCTTCGGACAAGTGAAAGTGGCAGGTAATATTGTAACAGCTTAGCTTCTCTATTAAATATGTGGGGCCCATACCATTTAGCACCTTGAATGTTAAGATGTGAACCTTAAATTGGGCTCTGTAGGCTACAGAGAGTCAATGAAGTATCCTCAACCTAGGACTAATGTTATTTGAAAAGCCACAATTTGCCAGGACACTTGTTACAATGTTTTGCTTTTGCTGTACCATTTTGTTTTTAATAATCTATGGGGGCATCCACGTATAACACACTGCAGTAGTTTATTCTGGAGACCACAAATGCTTATGTAATGATCCCCCATATCAGTGCTTTGTCCTCTACTAGGAGTGCTATGGATAAGGGTTCAAGTCTGGATAGGGAGGAAGACTTCCCTGGTGCTAGCTACCACAGTCTTCATGACCACTCTGTGATCACTCTATAATGATGTTTTTCAGAGGATACCAGATAATGAAAAATAAAAACAAGAAGCCAAAACCAATACAAAAGGGAGAAACCACATTAGGGTAAAACTCAGAAAACACTGGAGTCTGTAATTGTGTTCAAATAAAAGATAATATTTACTGTAACTTGAAGAAGAGGATCCAGGACAACATAATTTAAATCAGTATCAGTATACATCTAATGATCAACAAAAAGCAAATGGTTTCTCTGTCCATCATTACTCTGTTCATTTCCCATCTGGCTCTTGCACCTTCATCCTGATTGAAAATATCCTCACCAATGAGAGTGCGATAACAAGAGTGTAATTCCAGTTCAGGCATGAACTGGACTGGAAAAATCCCCAAGAAAAATATTCAAAATAGGGTTCCAACAAGCTAAAATCTTCAACTGTAAGTCAACTATCAAAAATACAAGTCTCTTGAGTTAGTGGCTCAAACATTTACATTCTTCTCATCACCCAATCTGTTAACTGGGCGAATGGGTCAAAAGATCTCTGTCCCAACCCTTTGGAATACTGTGGGTATGCCTTTCCCTCAGGCACTGGTCAGGCAAAATCCAATAAGATATATTCTACACATTAAGAAAGGTGGAAAGATGGCAAAATTATCACCGGCATGGTTAAAAGGGGAGGTGAAAGAAGCTATTTTAGCCAAAAGATCTTCATTAAAAAATTAGAAGAAGGATCCAACAGAAGAAAATAGGATAATGCATAAGCATTGGCAAGTTAAATGTAAGACATTGATAAGAAAGGCTAACAGAGAATTTGAAAAGAAGTTGGCCATAGAGGAAAAAACTCACAGTAAAAACGTTTTTAAAAATATCCGAAGCAGAAAGCCTGTGAGGGAGTCAATTGGACCATTAGATGATCAAGGAGTTAAAGGGACAATTAGAGAAGATAAGGCCATCGCAGAAATATTAAACATTTTTTTGCTTCAGTGTTTATTGAAGAGAATGTTGGGGAGATACCCATATCAGAAAAGGTTTTCATGGGTAATGATTCAGATGGACTGAACCAAATCACGGTGAACCTTGAAGATGTGGTAGGCCTGATTGAGAAACTCAAGAGTAGTAAATCACCTGGACCAGATGGTATACACCCCAGGGTTCTGAAGGAATTAAAAAATGAAATTTCAGACCCATTAGTAAACATTTGTAAACTATCATTAAAATCATCCATTGTACCTGAAGACTGGAGGGTGGCTAATGTAACCCCGATATTTAAAAAGGGCTCCAGGGCAATCCGGGAAACTACAGACTGGTTAGCCTGTCTTCAGTGCCAGGAAAAAAATAGTGGAATGTGTTCTAAATATCAAAATCACAGAACATATAGAAAGACATGGTTTAATGGAACAAAGTCAGCATGGCTTTACCCAAGGCAAGTCTTGCCTCACAAATCTGCTTCACTTTTTTGAAGGAGTAAATAAACATGTAGATAAAGGTGAACCGGTAGATGTAGTATATTTGGATTTTCAGAAGGTGTTTGACAAAGTTCCTCATGAATTTGTTCCTTATGAATTTTTTGCCAGAGATTGTGGTTAGTGCAGTTAGTGGAGCTGTGTTTAAAAAAGGATTGGATAAGTTCTTGGAGGAGAAGTCCATTACCTGCTATTAATTAAGATGACTTAGAAAATAGCCACTGCTATTACTAGCAACAGTAACATGGAATAGACTTAATTTTTGGGTACTTGCCACGTTCTAATGGTCTGGATTGGCCACTGTTGGAAACAGGATGCTGGGCTTGATGGACCTTTGTGTGACCCAGTATGGCATGTACTTATGTTCTTAACTCTTCTCACAAAAGGTTCTTCCTAAAACAGTTTTTTTAAAAAATGCTTGAAATGCCTTCTGTGAGACCCAGGGGAATCTCCAATTCTGGAACCACCTTGCTTTCAGATGTTGGGGGCAATCTCTTGCTCTTCAATCCTCCCTCCTCAAACCCTAGGAAAGGTTTCAATACCTCACTCTTCCTTTATCTTCTTCCCACTGAAGCACTATGTACTCCCCTAAAAGGGAGTACATCGTATGTTGGAGCATGCACAGCACATACTGGATCTGAGAGCAGTTGCCGCAGAGGCAAGCTTCAAATGCGTTCTCAATAGCTCTTTACTCAGTTTTTGGCGCGAACTAACGAAGGTTTAAATGGCCTCGGCAAGTCCAGTCTGCTAACAGCAACCGCGGAGGTGCGCTGAAAATGTGATTTCTAACAGGCAGGAATTGTCACGGTTTAAAAGGCTTTGAAAAGGAGACATGCCTTCTGTACATATTCGCCTGTCTGTGAAGGTTGCACAATAGGTAAATTTGAACATTATTTCCACCACTGCCTTCCTCTTAAAAACTGTTGCATGGTAACGTTTTTAGTATTCTGATTTAATGGTGACTTAAACAAAGAAGTATTCTATACATAAAATACCACAAGAAACTGGAACTCCTTGGGGATTTTGTGGCATTATTAACACATACTCCCAAAGTTTGAGTTTCTATGGAAGGCTGTAGTACACGGTGGTCTCTGTCAGAGGAAAAACAGCTCCCCCCCCCCCCCCAGAACTTTAATGAAAAGATGATAATTTTCATACTAACGAATAAGCCTTTGCCTGACCCCAGGCAGAAACTGGGAAATACAAAAGACCACATTGGCACATAATTAAAGACAGAGTAACAGAAGAAGCCATGTAATGGAAGATAAGAAAAAGAAAAATATAGATCCAAATGAGAAAACTAGCTAACATACTAACAACAGCATGATGCCAGGGCTCAGAGAATTACTGTGGGCAGCTGTGACTACTAGCTGTCTTACCGCCCAGTGGCAAATGCCTCCTTATAGTATTCTAAGAGAGTTCACTTTTACAGTGCAAATCTTTACAATATTATCTGCAGTGTTTTTGCTGCACTTTGTGTCATTGTCTAGAACACTGCAGGTTTAAACTGTATGACATGTACTCGAGTGCAGAAATGATTGAGAAGGTGTCATATCTGATTCCTTGTTGTCAGATTCCATAACTGTCAAATTTAACACATCTAGTTAATAGACAGCATTGGAGGTGTCCTACCAAGGAGAATGTTCCTTTGCTTCAAGTTTTGATTAAAGGATTGTGCAGAGTTTTGTACAATGAGTCATATATACATATGCATCATCTGCATATACATGATACTCTTATCAAAGACTATACTGTTTGTTAGAATATGCTATTTTATTGTATGGCAACAACAGGTTTCACATAAATGTGCCCTGGATTCATTATTTACGAGTAAATGTTTTTAGATCACATTTCATGCTTCCATAATACATCACAATGGCTTATTGACCTTTGGGGCATAATGATGCAACAATCCTAATGTATTCCTCTAGTAAAATAATATTACAGTTGCACGGTTTGACAAAAGATAGCACTGTCAGTGAAATGGGAGATATTTTGACAAATTGGCTAATAAGAAATGCTCCTTCCCATGTTGTTGGATTACTCAGAGAGTTCTGTTATTTGATTTGCTAAATATCCCAACTGCCTGCATACATCATGGAAAAAAAAATCATGCAGTGACTTTTGTTTTCTTGAAAGAAGTACTGTGATGATGATACCTGTTCCGCAAAATGCCATAAACATCATTCATAATTCTAGTTCATGAGAAATACTGTAAAAAATATTGTGGTTTGGTTTCATCTCAGTTGATTTCTTTTTAATTGAATCCATACCCTTACCTTCTCTCACCCTTTGGATATGTGCCAAGAGCTCAGAGTATGTGTGCAATTAATAAAATGTCAACTCTAATGTTGTAACTACTTTAAAATACCCCACTCACGTCCATGCAGATTGGGAAAAGAAATTGCCTTTAAAATAATCCTATGTCATGCTCGCCATAGACCATCAATGAAAGAACACATATGAATTAAGGATTTTTTGTGTTCTGCTATGGTCAGTTGAATACAATTTACAATATACAGGAGCCATAGGAATGTTGGAAATGTTATGGATGGGAGTCCAGGAAACTCCTCTTGGCTATATTGGCCCTCTCCTTTGAATGCTATAACTTTAATTCTTGGGTGTTTTTTTACTGCACTGACTTGTCTCACATTTTGTTTTTAACTCTAACCACCCAAAGTGGGGAGAGAAAGGGAACGGGACCAGGAACGGCATGAGGAGAAGGTGAGAGGACTGGAGATGTGGAGAGGAGTGTGAGTAGCAAGGAGGACTGGACGTGGCAGGAGGAAAAGGAGAGAAGACCAGAGATGGGGAGGATGAAGATGGAGAAAGGAGGAAGGTGCTGGGATGGAGGAAGGAGAAAAGGGAGTAGGAGTGGTCGGGTGTAGGTTCTAGGATCTGGGGAGAAGGGAGAGGAAGGAAAGTTCCAGGATCTGGGGGATAGAATCCAAGGACAATGGTAGGTAAGGGAGGAGACAGGGGTCCCTCCTGTGCTTCAATCTTGTTCCCCTTGTAATTTCCTCTTTAACTTCCTACCCAATCTGGCCTAAACTTGCACAATTGGCACCAAGCCCTTCTTTCTCACACTCATAAACACTGCCACTTCTCATTTTTCCCTCTCTCTCTCTCACAGCCACCCTTCTAGCTGATCCCTCTCTTCCCCCAGCCTTTCTTTTCACCCCCCCAATGATCTCTCACTTAGCACTACCTAGCCTTCCCCAAAATGATCTCTCTAAGCTCCAAGCTCACCTATCCCCTCCTCTCCCTGACTGACAGGAAAGGAGGGTCTAGATTAGGACACAGTGTAGCTCTTCTGTAGTCTGCTAGGCTGTCTGTGCCAGGCTCAACCCTTCTCCCCCCCAACATTTCCTGCACACTAATTCAGAGAGGAGAGGCTGAATCAGGAAGCAGAGGACTGCTCTCTGCGGAGTGAGATTAAACACAGCTGGGAGGCAAATCTTCAGCTAGCCTGCTGCTCCCAACTGCTCTAGGCAGAGGCCTAGTGTGCCTATTACGAAATCCAGGCCTACCTGGCATTCCTTTCACCAGGTCACTGGAAAAGCATTAAGAGTCCTGCCCCTCTTATGTAGTAAGGGCCTTGAAAAACTCCCTCTCTGAAATGCTGACATGTATTATCAATTCCCATCTGTGAGAAAATGTTTTGCATTCACAAGAAAGTATCCTGGTCAGTTTGGGAAAACAACAATTTTACAGTCCACAGATCCTGCCAACTGTCACCTTACTTCCAACCTCCCCTTTTCTGGCAAAAATAAGTGAACAGGCTGTACTAATTCAGTGACAGTAATGTTTGGAGGAAGGCTCTGAATTGAACTCATTTCAGTCCAGATTTCACAGGGTTCACAGCACAGAGAACCTTTGGTGTCTTTCTGGGCTCCCTTTGATGAGATCTGGACCATGATTGGGCTTTTCTTTTGATTTTCTTGGTATTTTCATCAGCCACTCTATTCTTAGCTAAAAGTCTCAGTGTGTGGTAGGTCAGCCCTTGACTAGTTTGAGTGTTTTCTGTCAGAACTCATTCAGCAGGTGAGAGTAGACAGGGATTTCTCTGGTGTTGATTAATGTATATTTGCAACCTTTTGGAGAATTTCTCGATTTCCTCGGTCTCACCTATAGAATTTACAGTGTTAATATTCAGCTGACTGTTCTTTGCCTTTTGGGGAAAGCCCTACCTATTTTAATAAATTGTAAAGTGTGGTCAATGCCTTGTTAACAAACACAGATTGTCTTGATACAAAAAAAAAAAAAAGATTCTGTGGGTGAGTGTTTTACCATTACTGGAAGATTTATATACAATTCAGGTGGAAGATATTTGCCTAACTATTCAGAATGAAGCATGCAACTGAAGGGATATGTTAGAATCTTCTTTAAGCTTTGTCTTATTAGAAGGTTTAAATATCTGCTTCTTCCTCAAGATTTGAGATTGTGGTCCAGATCACTCTACTGTCAAGCCTGGACTACTGTAATTCCATCTTTATAGGTCTCCCACACTAGTGCAGAATGCATCTGCCCATGTTGTCTCAGGCAGTGGCTATTGTGTAGACATTACTCCAGTTCTGGAAAAATTGCACTGATTGCCTATTTCCTTGTGGATTAGATTCAAATCACTTGCTCTAGTTTTAAGACCATTCATGGGTAAACTGTTCTGTATTTGAAATATTTGATTAATGAATATGCTCCCAGGTAGCTCCCGTGTTTGACGGAGAAATTGTTCATTTGTTTGCCATCCCAGAGAGAGGATCACTTGATTGAGACAAGACATAGGTCCTTTTCTATAGCTGGGTTGAAATGGTGGAATCCATTCCTTTTTTATCTCAGAGCAGAAATTTGTCCTACAGGAATACTTTTCATGCACTGTTGGCCCTCCCCACCAACCAGTTGACATGAGATTACTTATGCATGAGCTACTTTGCATGGATATGAAAACTGAATGCACTCAGATGCCATACAAAGCAGCTCATTGGAACAGAGGTGTGATTCTTGGCCATTTTATGCAAAATATCATGACTATCGTGTGATATATGCTGTTTAATGCACTTTATAGCCCTTGATGAATCTTCCAATTAAATTGAAATAATACATTTCTAAATATAAGGGCATCTTTTATATGCCAGCAATGCATTTAATAGGATGCTGTTGCTGCTATCCCTGAAAATTAGTATTCTTATTAATGTTTTAAAGTGCAATGGATATGTACACCAACTCTTAAAACTCTACATTTCTGTCCCTTACAATTTAGGGCTGGATTCATCAAGGGCTCTTTCCATTGATATAGAAAGAGAGACATGTCTTAATGAATGAGGACCTTACAGGGTAGTGAACTTATTGTTTATTTTTAGCTGAGCTCTTCTCTCAGTTTGATATTCGATGGTGATGTTTCAACGGTGATTGACTAGGATGTCAAAGGCAGGGTTTATATTGCCACCTGCTAATCTACAATGGTTTTATTTATGAACTTAAATTGGTACATGTAAGCAGAGATATGCAAATTTTTCCAAAATAGACTTGATGGAAAATCCACTATTTTTTTAAAAGATTAGAAAAATCCAAATATTTTCATTTTTTGAATTAAGTTTGAACAGTTTGCTATGATGATAATGATCCTGAGCAAGGGTTTTCAGATTTCTGTTGAATCTTCAGAAATGTGGTTTCCATTTTGAGAAAATGTGAAGCCAAATGTAGTAGATCAATGGTTCCAATGCTTTGTTCTATTGGATCTGGATGAAATCAGATTTTTCCAAGAAACTGGAAATTCACCTGGTTTGTGCTTGATCTTGAATTGCCCGCACAATTGTTTTCTCTGTTTTAATGATTGCTGATGGTAAATGCTACACATAATT
The DNA here is from genome assembly GCF_901001135.1 of Rhinatrema bivittatum. Classification (NCBI taxonomy): domain Eukaryota; kingdom Metazoa; phylum Chordata; class Amphibia; order Gymnophiona; family Rhinatrematidae; genus Rhinatrema; species Rhinatrema bivittatum. The sequence continues at coordinate 67,776,280 of NC_042616.1, read as the reverse complement.
GTGCTGTTCTTTGTAGGCAAACGTTGTTTTTGAGCATGTTTCAGACCTGCAGCCAGCAGCATAGCATGATTCTACTCATCTGACATTGCAGAACCTGCCTAGCTGTGGAATGTCAAAATGTGCTTTATTCTACAGTGGCATAATGCAGGGGGAACATATTGTAGTTTTGTACTGGATACCACACAGCATTTGATTTGTGGAACAATTTCCTTTGCCAGGTGAATCCTGGAAAATCAACACATTTCCATGGCTCCGGTATTTCCAATGTCTTTTCTTCTTACTCCCTAGGTTTTAAGGAAACCGCCTTCCTCTATGCTGTCTCCTCAGCAGGACTCACCCATGCCATGGCAAAAGCATGCAGTGCGGGGCGTATGGAACGATGCACTTGCGATGAGGCTCCGGACTTGGAAAACCGGGAAGCTTGGCAATGGGGTGGCTGCGGTGACAACCTCAAGTACAGCAACAAGTTTGTCAAAGAGTTTCTGGGGAAGAAATCCAACAAAGACCTTCGAGCAAGAGTAGACTTGCATAATACCAATGTGGGAATCAAGGTGAGGTCCTGCTTCACTATGGAAGTGTTTGTTGCTTATTGTATTGTATTCACCATCATTTTTGCTTTTTCCTATATGGAAACATTTCCTCCTCTAGGTTTACATTAAGTTGGTCTAGGCAAAATCTTTGAGCATCATTAATGTGTAAATTATCATTGGATTGACTGAGGGATATGATGGCTCCGTTGGTGTAGTATGGAGCTGCAGCTCAGCCCGCTTCTATAAAGAGTTAACGTTTTTACCTTTTGGGTGCATGTAAAAAAATCTATATTTCCAGAAAGGGAATAAGTGAAAGTTGTGGTTTGTATTTATATTGGCTGGTTCTGTAAGTCTTTGTTTAACTATATCACTGTTCATCCTCATGCAATCGCAATGGTTTGGCAGTTTATAGAGATTTTAAATTAATAAATCAGATGAATAGGTGGTCCCTAGCCAGATATAATATAGGATGTGATTATCCTGGTGGAGTGTTTTTTTCCCATCCATTTTCTCAATGTTTGCCATCTCCGTTTATAATTGCCCCCTTAATTAATTTCTCAAACTTGCCACATCAGTGATGAAATCATCACCGATCTAGTCCTGCCTATTATGTCTTGCTAAGTGCCTTCAGTGTGACCTCAACTGCTAATGAAAGGGCAACCTTGTCTGGCATGAGGATGAGGTAATTAGACTGAGAACCTATCCAGACTCATTTTATTTATTGAGAAGCATGAGCCTTGAATAGCGCACTTATTAAAAAAGCAATTTCCCTTCCTCTGCAAAATCAGCTTTCACCCATTCAGCTTTTTATTTGGGGAAAAGGAGTCACCCCAGAAGTCCACTGGCTGGCAACAAAGTGGAAGCTTATGAGAGTTATGATTAAACAGCAAGTCCTAGCTTCCTTCCTCCCTCCCCTTCCCCCATCTGCAAGCCTTTTGTAACCCATTAATGAAAAGTCAGAATATTAAAGGACTCAATTAGTTCCACTCGGGTTAAGTAAGTGATGTGTTAATTAAATTCGTACATGTTTCTCAGCAAAGTATCATTAAACATGACTTTCTAGCAGGAGCGTTGCTAACTTTCCTAATCCCAGAAGGGCTGACCTTTTTTCTGAGGTATGTCTGGTCAAGCATGTCTTACAAATCTTAGGGGCACCATTCAAGGTTATGTGGCTAACCAGGAAGAAATGGCATTGTAGCATCCATTATTTTATTTCCTCTGCTTGCAATGAGCAATACAGCAATAAGAGGTTTCCACTAGATTGCTTAACATTATCAGTATTTTGCTTTTACAAATTATACCCACAGTACAGAAATCTGCAAATTTAATAATTCTTTGCAGATAATCATCCCTGGTGTGCCTGTTGCAATAAATATTAAAATTAAATGCATTCATTAAACAGGTATAACCAGTATTACTTTAAAACATAACTAGAAAATCTCAAGTTTCAAGCATGTGTATTTTGAAACAGAACATTTCCTCTGTTGACCTGGCCACATTGGATGACTGAGGGTGTATAATACAGCAGCTGTCGCTTGCTCCCAAGGAGTCTTTTTGGTTTTCAAGAGCTGTAGAGCCATTGAGACTTAAAAAGAGACTACAGTGAGCTAAGCATGGGGGAAGGAGGTAGAAGAACTGCAAAATAAAAAAAGAGAGCTGTCTAGTGGTTAGAGCAGTGAGATGAGAACCAGGGAAGCCAAGGTTCACATCTTACTTCCCTTACTGATGCACCTTGTGACTTTGGGCAAGCTATTTCAACCAGTGGCGTAGCGAGGGGTGGGCGGCCGCCCCGGGCGCCATGTCTAAGGGGGCGCCGTGGCAGGCAGCCAGCTCCCGACTCGCCCTGCCGCCCCACCAGTGTCACCCTCCCGACACCCCCCTAGCGCTCCCGGGGCCTCCGCTGCCACTAAGCAAAATGGCGCTGGTGACCTTTAGCCCCTACCATGTGACAGGGGCTGAAGGCCACCAGCGCCATTTTGCTTAGTGGCAGCCGAGGCCCCGGGAGTGGCAGATTGCTCCCGGGCCCTCCGCTGGACCACCATGGAGGGCGTCGGGAGGGTGGCACTGGGGGGGAGGCAGGGAGAGTTGGGGGCTGGCTGCCTGCCGCGGCGCCCCCTTAAGTCTCGGCGGCTGGTCTCCGGCTGCACCGATCTTCCTTTCTTCGGCCACATGATCAGCTAGACCGGCTGCGCCGATCTTCTTTCTCTGTGTGAGTGTATGTGAGAAAGGAATCTGCCAGTTTAAAAAATGAAGTGTGATAATACATATACCTCAACTTTTGTGCTGATTTTGTTGAAAAGTTGGATGAAAGATGAAATTACTAAATTTTAAGAGGAGAACTGCTGGAGAGGGTAAGTAAAGGTGGCTTTTTAAGTTTATTTTTCTTGATTGACTACCATTTTAATTATTGGGTAGTATGTGATGTGTCTGCTGTTTGAAATATTTTATTTGTGTTTGGTAAAGCTTTCAAAATTTGCATTAATCTTTAATTATTGGATATTCTATTCATCAGCTGTTTTGAAATTATCTTATTTGCATGCGCGCTCATAAAAATGAGTGCAGAAAAATAGCACTGATTTCAATGCAAATCATTGATGGAGGGAGGGGGCGCCGAAGAAGTCTCTTGCCCCGGGCGCCAAATTGTCTAGCTACGCCACTGATTTCAACTTCTTTTCACTTAGGGGTCGATTTTAAAAGGAGCACGCGTGTGTCCATGTGCATGCGGTTCCTGGTGCGCATACATGGATGCGCCGATTTTATAACATGTGCTTGCCGGCCCGCGCATGTTATAAAATCCAATGACCATGCACATATGCAGGCGGCCTGCGACTTGCACCTGCAGAGGGGGAATTTTACAAAGTAATGCGCATCAATGCAATTGAGCCTCCCCAGTTCCCTCCCAGTCCACTCCAGTTAAGGAACGGACTGGGAAAGAACTTTCCTATCCCTAACCCTACCCTTCCTACCTCTTTCCCTCTCCTCCCCGAGCCCTAACCTAACCCTGCCTATCCCTAATTTTTTTATTTTGTTACTTACTGCGCCTCCAGAGCAGAAGTAATCTGCGCACGCCGGCCAGCTTCCAGCTCATGCTTCCCTGGGACAGCGGCTAATTGCGCTGCCCCCCCCCCCCCCTCCCGGGCCGCCCCTTTTCCCTTGGCCGGCACTTCTGCACATACCGGGGTTTACACGAGTGGCCGGGCCCGTTGTAAATTTACTTGTTAGATTTTAAGCCCTCTGAGGCAGGGACGTGCCTACTGTACCTTATTTATAAACTCGTCTTGAGCTCAGATTTGGGACATTAGTAATTAAATCCAAATCCAGATAACCTATCAAGTCCTCTAGGAAATAGCAGGAAGAGCTGGTTGGGAGCATAAATGGTGCTGGCTGGAGCCAGGCGGCTTGCAAAGCAGCAGAGGTGGGAGAGCAGCATCAGAGTCAGAGGAACAGGAGGCTCCTGAACAGCTGCAAAGTGTGACCCTCATTGCTCAGTGTGCGTGGCGGCAGGGTGGAGCAATGCAAGCAAGCACTATAGTAGCAAAAGAGCTATAAAGCGAGCTTTTCAGCCCCTTTTCCATTCTGGCACCAGGACATAGGTGGTAAAGAGATGTGGGTCTCTCCAGGACTTCCTTTATGACAGAGACAAGAGAGTCACAGGCATCTGGCAATGTTTCATGGCTGGTGGTATAAGGGATCGTGGGGCGATGTGATAGCAAGAGGTAACTGCAGACTTGCAAGCTTAAGTTCTAAAGGAAATTGCCCATGGTGTTTTGTTTTGAAAATGTTCCTGCATCCACACTGGGAGTAGAAACGTTCCTGTGTACTTTGCACCTGCAACGTGCACACTAAAAAGTTTGTGCAGTAATCCAAAAAATGAAATTACCGTGCATATGTGCTCTTTTCCTCCCTCGACCTAATCCTACTTTCTTTTCTACATGGGTATAACTATGTGTATAGTGAAACAGCATGTGTAGTTGTACTTATACTGGGGGGGGGGGGAATTTTCAAAAGCTTTAGTAGTAAATAGGGTGTAATAAAGCATTCCTCATTAAAAAAAAAAAAAGCTAATGAAAGGATGGTGGAAGCATTATTAGGGCCTAAAGAAAGGGTGGAGGAGGCCGAAAATCATTGTTCTCGAAGGGATGATGGGATCAACTCTGGCAAAGGGACAGCTACAAGGGTAGATTATTTTGAGCTGCCTTTTTGTTTATGTCTTTTTGTGATGTTTAGGGTGAGTTGACAGGAAAAAGACGTAATCTGCATAGTCCAACATTATCATTAGAGGATGTTCAGGAGAAAGGTAATTAGATAACATTTTGGCTAAAGAGCTCAAAGATGGGCAAAATGGCAGCAGGATGGGACACTATTTATTCTGGTTTAAGAAGAGGAAGCAGTGCCTGGTTAAGGATGTGGTGATCTATTAATGGATCAGGCCATTGGGTGAGCACATTTTTTCAGCATAGAGATAAATGAGTATTGTCATGCTTTCAGCTCGAGGGTGTTATCAAAATGCCTCGAGACAGCGGAAAAAGCCTTTTATTATTTATTTGCTAATTCATTAATCACATGCACTTTATAAACCATAATTTCCATTAGAACATATGCTGAAAGCAGTAGTGATATGGGACACATTCATTTAGAATGAGGACAACTTCACTTGCTAAGGAGTTAGGCATGTAAGATCAGGGTTTGGAAGTCTGACGAGTCGAAAGGATATGTGAGAGGCGAGCTGTATTGAGGCTAATACTAACTTTATATCTGTTCAAAGTAGAAACAATATGGTACACACTGTGAAAACCATTTGGATTGTAGGGCATTCATTTATACTTTAGGCCTGAAAAAGGGTGTATCACATAAGAAGGTAATGATAAAGTAGATGGGGAAGAGAGAGAGGATCTGCAGATACCTAGAGTTTGGCAGAAGGCAAAGAAGCAATACAAGCTAGATATGATCATAGTCCATTAAGGAGGTAACAATTTGGTGTCCATTTGAGGAATCAATCTGAATATTCAAATGAAAAAAAAAACCCCCAAAAAACTTGACATTGATAAAACACAATGGCTAAGTGTAGTTATAGTCTGGATCTATTCTTTGGAAACTCTTGGGTTCTTCCTAGTAACCACTGGCCACTGTCAGAGATGGGATGCTGGGCTTGATGGATTTTTGGTATTACTCAACATGGCAGATAATAAAGGATGATATAGACATATGAAAATATCAATCTTTAATCTAAAAAATATAAATAAATTCAAAGTACCTCACAGAGCTATTACAATACATGAAACCACACACTGATCACAGACATAATGAACAAACAAAGATGCACAAAACATATAAAACCACAAACAATATCGAAAATATAAAAATCCACAGGAAGCAACTCCCAATGTCAATACAAACACAAAATATCACATGCCACAAGGATAGAAAATCCACGTGGTGTAGAACTCCTATGGAAAACACAAATCCATAGGAATCCTCAATTTCTCATAATCTCTCATACTTCCAACCTCCACAGAACTTCCTCAGGGGGGATGTCAATCAAGGGCAAATGGTGGAATTTTTTCCAGAACTCCAGTATTCCAAAGCAGAAAAGCAAAGTTCCACAAGGTGAAAATTCAGCAAAACATCAAGATTACTGCTGAGCACAATGTCATTTATATTGCATAGGTCAGAGCGCTATGTTTCACAATATTTATACAAATCAAACATATCAAAATATTTTAAAACTACTCATAAAACATAAGGGTAGATTTTAAAAGAAGCACATTCGCGTCCATGTGTGCATGGATCCCATCACACGCACATGGAGGAGCTGATTTTATAACATGCATGTGCTAGCATGTGCATGGTTTTAAAATCCGTGCGTGCATGTGTGGGTGGCACACGCGGAGGGGAGGGGGTGAATTTTAGAAAATTACGCATGGCAACATAATTGGGCCTTCCCCAGTTCCCTCCCAGTCCACTTCAATTAAGGAGCAGACAGGGAGGGAACGTTTCTATCCCTAACCCTATTCTTCCTACTTCTTCCCTTCTCCACCCTGACCCCTGACCTAACCCTAACTATCCTCATTTTTGTTGCTTTTTTACTTACTGTTCCATTGGAGCAGAAACAACTTCTGTGCGCTGGCCAGCTGCTGATATGCGCTTCCCTGGAACAGCGGCTAATGGCCGCTGCCCGGCTGACATCCTTCCCGCCCTGCCCTGCCTCTCCCTGCCCAGACCACACACCCCTGCTCTTTTTTTAGGATCTGGCACGTGTGCACATATTGGGACTTATGTGTGTGGCTGTGTCCTTTTTAAAATGTGCACAGCATGCGCAGGGCCTGGCCCTTACGCATGGTAAGTCCTGAATTTTACACCTGCGGCCCTTTAACTATTATTCAGATATTTCCCATATACCAAAGAATAAACATACTTGAAGCTATTATATTGCAAATTCACCCACAGCATCTCAAAGCATGTACAAACCAGAAGCAAACATGGATATCATCCTAGATCCAGAACATGTCGTCAAAGATCAGCCAATCATAGAACAAATTTATAATCACAGACTCAACAGAGCCATGCATCAACCAAAAACAAGCCACCCAATCAATCTTTTTATTCAAACTGGAAAGAAAAATTGTGTCGAGGCTATTTATTTATTTATTTATTTGGAATATTTTGTTTCCACTTAACCAATTTCTAAGTGGTTCACGATAAAACAATTATAGTAAAGAGATCCATCATTGCACATAAGAGCTGATTTTTTCATCCCATCTTGAAACAATGTGTTGTAAAATAAAGCAATGTTGATTAGAGATGTGAATCGGAACCGGAATCGGTTCTGATTCCAGTTCCGATTCACATCGTGTTTTTTTTTTCGTCCAGCCCGATCATGGTTTTGTTTATCGGCTGCGCCTGAGCCGATAAACAAAAAACCCACCCCGACACTTTAAAACTAATCCCTTAGCTTCCCCCACACTCCTGACCCCCCCCCAAAAAAACTTTTTACAGGTACCTGGTGGTCCAGTGGGGGTCCCGGGAGCGATCTCCCACTCTCGGGCCATCGGCTGCCACTAATAAAAATGGCACCGATGGCCTTTGCCCTTACCATGTGACAAGGTATCCATTTCATTGGCCGACCCCTGTCACATGGTAGGAGCACTGGATGGCCCACGCCATTTTTAAAGATGGCGCTGGCCACCCAGTGCTCCCTCCATCTCAATAGCATGTTTCTTGCAGTCAGCCTTAGAGGAACAAATCCTCCTAAAACAAAATAATTGGCAGGTAAGAATATTCTCACTAATATAAATAATATACCTAGGATGGAGGCTATCAAATCACAATAAACTATTATGATCGGTAGGTTTTCTAAAGATACATATAACAAAAATGCCATCCTTAAACTCAGCCCACATATCTAAAAAAGACACACATTCAGAACTAAGCTGATAAGAAAAATGTAAATTCCATCCTGCAATTGAGAGGCAAGGGCAGAACAGGGAATAGCAGGGAAAGAAGATTTACTGCAGAGCCAGCTCAGCCTAATAGTAACAACAATAGCAAAAAAAAAACCAGTCCTGCGCTTAAATTGAAAAGGGATTTTTTTTAAGCTGGATAATGGCAGGAGTGGAAGCCAGCTTAATGCAGAATAAAATGAAATTTGGAGAGCATGTGCCACCACTGCCTGTTCCATTTCTTCTTATTTTGGAGCAAAGGGAAAAGGCTCAAGAACCATCCAATGCTTGTATTAGTAAGGGAGGGTCATTGTTAGGGGCAGCAGAATCGCAAAAGCCAAAATTAGCAGCATGCTCCTTGACCTTTAGGGTTACTGCTTCTGAATCAATGAGGCAGTATTTTCAACAACTAATTCTGAGGATTCCATGAATCAGAAATTGAAGTGCTAGTAGTTGAAGAACATTTCGGAGGTTTAGTAAATAACATATTAACTTCAAGTGAGGTAATGTGGGAGATAGATGACACTGACAGTGTTGAGAGCAACCCCCAGGAAGATGAGGTAATGCAGACAGAGAACATGAGTGATGTCTTTCAGTTTTTCCTCAAGATCTATCTTCAACCTCAACACCAGTGCCAGCATCATCCTCCAAGGAGGCAGAGAAGAGATCGCACAAGACATCCCTTGTCTGTAGGTGCTTTAAAGTGAGGAAGGATCCACATTTTGCTCAGCATGTTCATTGCAATAAGGATATCAGTCAATGGAAGTGAGTGGAGCATCTGACAAAGGCTGGAATGCAGCCTCATCTGCAGAAGCAACACCTGCTCTCATTGGCCTCAGGGGAAGGTAGCAGTGCTAATCTGAGAACTACTTGTCCTACTCAAAGTAAAAGCCAAAGAAAAAGGGTTGTAAATGGGAAGACTTTTCCCAAATCTGATCCCACAGTCTTTTCCACCAGTCAGGTGGCAGGTCAGTAGTCTTCTGCCATGTGTCTGCAGTGGCAAGCCATTATAAAGGAAATGGTATGGTGTTCCATATCACTGGCCCGGGGCAAGAGGAAGGCAGCATCAAAAGTAGTAAAACATGTCCAGCAGGAAAATGATTGCCCTTGATGACCAGCTGGTAGTGGAAAACATGGGTTTTAAATGTCTGCTGCAAGTGTTAAACCCCAATTATAAAATGCCCTTCAGGATTACATTTAAGGCAGGTTATCTACACCCTCTGCAGCCAGTGCCATAGGTTCATACAGGCACATCTGCCTAAGATAGAGGGGAACAGTGTACATTTCACCAGCAAAAATGCTACTCATGCTTTCCTCTACCTGATGACACACTGGTCAGACCTGACCGAGATAGTAGAAAGTATGCACTTAGTGGTTAATGAGCACCAGGGTGCAGGTGGGCTGTGATGCACACTCAGTTAGGGTAGGTTTTCAACGGGTTGTGCGCAAAAGATATGTGTGCAACCCCCGAAAACCTACCCCTGCCTCCCCCTGCGTGCGCCCCGGGATGCGCATAAGTCCCGGGGCTTGAAAAAATGGGCGTTCTGGGGCGGGGCACCAGTCCGGTGGCGTTCCGGGGGCAGGACCGAGGCCTCTGGAACAGCCACCGAGCCGGGGGATGGAGAGCCAGAGCGCACAAGTTACGCCTGCCCGGGTTGTTCGCGCTGGGTTGTACAAACAAATCTGCGCCTGCGCGCATGTTATAAAATCTGGCCCTTAATGTAGAACCCAATACCTCGTGCAACATTTTATCGGCCACAAGAAAGATGCTGGAAGGCTGGCAACTAGACCAGAGAGGCAGGAGTCTTCAGGCAGTTTTCTTGTGACAGACCATAGGAAATATATAAGAGCAATAGACAATGGAGGTTTTCAGGGTAATTGTTGCTTTGCACACATGCTGCACCTGGCAATAAGAAATGCTCTGGGGCAGGGGCCCAAGGACCACTGGAATTTATTCCTGAAGGACCTGATAGAGAAGTGCCCAAAACCAGTGGGGCATTTCCATCAAAGCATGAAGTGTATGTGTGTATGTGTGTGTGTGTGTGTGGGGGGGGGGGGGGGGGAGAGATTCTCAATGAGAAGCAGGAAGATTTTGGGATACCTCATAATCGTCTGATTCAAGATATTGGCACCTATTTGATTCTGCAGAGGTTAGTGGAGCAGCAGACACTACTTCATAATCTGTCTCTGGAAACAGAAATAGGTGTTGATTGCCCCCTGGGGCATCATTAGTGGGCAGTGATGAGGCAGCTGATAAAAATTCTTAAACACTTCAAGGATACCACAGATGATCTGAGTTCCAAAAGCACCACCCTGTAGCAGGGTCATCCTATATTTGACTGTGGCAGGAACATAAGAACATAAGAAATTGCCATGCTGGGTCGGACCAAGGGTCCATCAAGCCCAGCATCCTGTTTCCAACAGATGCCAAAACTAGGCCACAAGAACCTGGCAAATACCCAAACACTAAGAAGAACCCATGCTACTGATGCAATTAATAGCAGTGGCTATTCCCTAAGTATAATTGATTAATAGCCGTTAATGGACTTCTCCAAGACCTTATTCAAACCTTTTTTGAACCCAGCTACACTAACTGCACTAACCACCTCCTCTGGCAACAAATTCCAGAGCTTTATTGTGCATTGAGTGAAAAAGAATGTTCTCCAATTAGACTTAAATGTGTTACTTGCTAACTTCATGGAATGCCCCCTAGTCCTTCTATTATTCGAAAGTGTAAATAACCGAGTAACATCTACTCGTTCAAGACCTCTCATGATCTTAAACACCTCTATCATATCCCCCCTCAGCCGTCTCTCCTCCAAACTGAATAGCCCTAACCTCTTCAGCCTTTCCTCATAGGGGAGCTGTTCCATCCCCTTTATCATTTTGGTTGCCCTTCTCTGTACCTTCTCCATCACAACTTTATCTTTTTTGAGATGTGGCGACCAGCTATAAATTCAGATCATACATTATCAGGCATGTAAACTAGAGGGCAGGGGGTGGAAGAAAGTGGCCAATGAAATTGGCATGTAACTCCCATGCAACACAGGGAGTGAGAAGAGAATAGAATAATATAAATCAGCTTAAAATATCTAAAAAGGTGACTAGAACGAACAGCAAACCAAGTGAGAAAAGTTTGAAAGCTATGACTACAAATACTCATAGTTTGGACAATAAAATCCTAGACCTTCAGCCTCTCACAGTGGAGGGAATCTTGGACATCATTGCTATTACATCATCATGGTTCAATGAGTCTCATGATTGGAATATGGCCATCTCGGGCTATAACCTGTTAAGGAAGGATAGAGAGGTCAAAAAGAGAGAGGAGTAGCTCTTTATGTCAAAAATAATATCCAAGAAACTGAATTGCAAGGGATGTGGTGTAGGGAAGAAGCATTATGAGATGTCCTAAAAAAAAAAAGTTGGTGCTTCCATTTATACTGGTGTGATCTACAGGTCTCTGACTCAACAGAAGAACTGGATAGAGATCTGATTGAAGACATCCAAAAGGTGGGAAAGATGGGAGAAACATGGCTCATTGGTGATTTGAATTTGCCAGATGTGGATTGGAGTATACTTTCTGCAGAATCTGTAAGAAGTAGAGAAATAGTAGAATCCCCTAAAGGGGCTCTGCTCAAATAAATGGTAATGGAACCCTCAAGGGAGGGTGTGATAGTCAACCTGGTGCTCATTAATGGGGATAATAACTCTAATGTCAAGGTAAATGCTCACCTGAGCACCAGTGATCATCAGACTATATGGTTTGATATCACAACCAGGATAGAGAAAAGTCACATGAAAATCCAAGTTTTGTATTTCAAAAATACATACTTTGCCAAAATGGGGATGTACCTGGAGATAGAACTAGAACAGGGGTCCCCAACCACCGGTCCGCGGACCGGGACCGGGCCGTTGGGGATTTTTGCCGGTCCGCGGCGCCGGCGCCAAGCACCGGCTGGTGTGTCGCGTGCTCCCGATCTCTCCTGCTGCTCTTCCTTCCCTGCTGCCGTTGCCGCCGGGCTATCAGCACGTTCAAGCCCAGTGGGAACGGCAGCAGTGTTAGAGGAAGCCGTGGCACCCGCGGCTGGGCCTTTTCTTCTTCCCGCGCCTGCCCCCCCCCGTGACCCAGAACAGGAAGTGATGCGCGGTGCGCGGGAAGAAGAAAGAGCAGTGCCACGTGAAAGTAGCAGCGGCGGCTGCAGCATCAGCCCCCGAGCAATTGAAGCAGCCGGTAATCGGGAAATGAGAGAGCAGCTTGAGCCTCCCGCGGCCGATGGGATTCTTCTTTCTTGGCCTGCGGGGGCTGCTACAGCTACCATTTGTGCTCCGGGGGAGGGGAGAAGAAGTGAGTGAGAGAAAGAGAGAGAAGCAGCCAGCCAGCCTGTGTGTGATTGACTGGTCAGAGAGCTGATGTGTGTGTGTATGTGAGAGACAATGAAAGTGACTGCTCAGGGAGATGACTGATGTGTATGTGAGAGTGTAAGACATTAGTCAGGGAGGTGACTGATGTGTGTGTGTGTGTGTGTGTGAGAGAGAGAGAAAAAGCATGGAAGTGAGGTCTGGGTATGTGGGAAAGCATGGGCGTAAGAAGGGGGGGGGGGTGAAAGAAAGCATGGGAGTGAGAAACCTGGGTGAGTGTGCATGCATATGAGAGAGAGACTGGTTGGTAAGGTGACGGTGTGTGTGAGAGAAAGAGACTGGTGTGTGTGAATGTGAGAGAATGTGATTCAGGGAATGAGAAACCTGTGCACGTGGAGAGTGAGCATGGAAATGAGAGAGACTGATGTGTGTGTAACAGAGAGAAAGTGATTATGGGAATGAGAAGCCTGTGCATGTGAAGAGAGTGAGCATGGGAGTGAGAAACCTGGGTGTGTGTGTGCGTGCATGAGAGAGAGACTGGTTGGTAAGGTGACGGTGTGTGTGAGAGAAAGAGACTGGTGTGTGTGAATGTGAGAGAATGTGATTCAGGGAATGAGAAGCCTGTGCACGTGGAGAGTGAGCATGGAAATGAGAGAGACTGGTGTGTGTGTAACAGAGAGAAAGTGATTATGGGAATGAGAAGCCTGTGCATGTGAAGAGAGTGAGCATGGGAGTGAGAAACCTGGGTATGTGTGAGACAGAGCATGGGAGTGAGAAGCCTGTATATCTGAAAGAACATGGGAGTGGGAAGCCTGTGTGTGTGTATGCATGAGAGAGATCAGGTGACTGGTGTGTGTGTGAGAGAGAGAAAGAAAGTGATTATGGGAATGAGAAGCTTGTGCATGTGGAGAGAACAAGCATGGGAGTGAGAGACTGGTGTGTGTGTGAGAGAGAGACAAAGAAAGTGATTATGAGAGTGAGAAGCCCATATATGTAAGTAGAACATGGGAGTGGGAAGCCTGTGTGTGTGTATGGCATGAGAGAAACTGTTCAGGAAGGTGACTGGTGTGCGTGTGCCAAAGACTGGGAGATGATTGGTGTGTGAGAGACAGAAGCTGGTCATGGGGGCATGACTGGTATGGTGTGTGTGTGAGAGACATGGGCACTAAGGAAGAGGACCATAAGTATAGAGCTTAGCTTCTATTGCTGCTTCTGGTGTGTGCCACGGCCTGCAGGGAAGGGGAGTAGGAGAGCTGCTGGAGGAGATAAGTAAAGGTGGCTTTTTAAGTTTATTTTTCTTGACTGCTATTTTAATTGTGTGATGTCTGCTTTTTTGAAATATTTTATTGGTGTTTGGAGCATGTTTAATAGTTTTTATGAGTTTTTAATTGTTGGATGTTATTCTGTTCATAGCTGTTTTGAAAAATTTATTCTGCTTATTAGTATAGTTTTACAATTATTTCTGAGTGGGGATCTATAGCTGCTTGCTAGTTCTGTTTTCCTAATAAGAGGTGTATTGGTTTTTAAGACCTGATTTAATATTTGTAGTGTTGCCTTTTCATAGATAGGGTTGCTCCTGTTTGAGTGTATTCCATAATACAGGTGTAACTCTGCAGATTAGTTTATGTGCATTACTACAGATCCTGGGAGTATGTTAGGTCGGTTCTGTTCCTGTTACCGAGATGAGATATTTTACTAGCATGTAAGCGTTTGTATCGGTCTTATTTGTTGTGTTTTCTCAAGAGGACATGCATTGGTGGTAAACTGCTGTCTTTTCATAAGTAGGGCTATTGAGCCTGGAAGTAGAAGGAGTTTGAGTTGCTGTTACTGAGATGACACCAGAACCAGAATATCTTTTTTTGTAGGGTGAGTTGTATGGGGAATGTCATAATTCTGCTTTACATCCATTATTGTGGGTCAGGGGGGGTTCCCGTGGATGCAAACTGTACTTTTACATCTAGCCCTGTGACGATCATGGGTCAGTGTGTCATGCATGTGAGAACCTATAGTGAGTTGAGTCACATTCACATTATAAATGTCATAATTAAATAAGTGTGCACTAAAATCTAATCCCCTCCATAACCCCGCCCCCATATGACCAAAGCCTCGCCCCTGCCCCACCCCCACCCCGCCCTGCCTGGGCCATGGAAAAATGGTCTTGCTTGAAGCCGGTCTCTGGTGCAAAAAAGGGGACCACTGGGGACCACTGGGGACCACTGGGGACCACTGGGAAAAAATGGGTGAGGTAGACAAACAATGGACTAAATTAAAAGGAATGATTGCAAAGGCATCAAACCTATTTTTATTTTATTATGTATGTTATATTATAACCCACATCGATATTTGAGGGATATGGATGAGAAATACTCTAAAATAAATAAATATATTTTTGAAAAATAAACAAAAGTAAGAGGAAAAGGAAACTGGCTTGGTTCTCAAAGGAAATGGATAAAAAATAAAGGTAAAAAGAACAGCGTTCAAGAAGTGCAAAGGATCCCAAAAAGATGAACATAGGAAAGAATACCTGGTGATGCTAAGGGAGAAGAAGAAAGAAATCAGAAAGGCAAAAGGTCAAGTGGAAGAAAGGATAGCAACAGAGGTAAAGTAAGATGACAAAATATTTTTTAGATATATCAGACAAAAGTGATAAGGAGCAATGTGTGGAGAAAGATGAAGAAATAGCAATATATTACTTTGCATGCTTGTGGCACCACTCCTCTGGCTCTTCATGCCACTCCTGTTACTACTTTGCTCCTCCTGGTGCTTTGGGGTTTTGATGCCATTCTTCTTCCTGCCTCAACCTTTAAAGTACACTTTGGGTTTTTTTTTAGCCACTCTTCCTTCTATGTTTCTCTGTTCCTACTCTTTCTTTTTTAAAACGCTAGCAGCAGTGCTACCGCCATCTCTCCAAGCTAGTACCTTAGGGTGTTTCCTCTTCAGCTCCAAGAGTCTTTGAGCTTCTTTCCAATTCCCCTTCCCCAATGGTCTTGACCTGGCCATCTGATGCTTTTCACATGCCTTACCCACCCAGTTATCTTTAATGGTTTCATGCCCTCTTGTACATTTTCTTCAAATACCATTCTTTTATGTTTCTTACAATTGTTGGTCTCATCCAGAATGTAACTTTTTGATGAATTATACCATAGCAAAAGGCAAGAGCTGCAAAAGTGCAGCACCAAGAACCAGGACCATGCTCCTCCATTATTACAGCTACTAAGGGAAGTGCATTTTTATTTGCGATTTAAAAAATTCTTTGGGACTGTGCAATATGCTTTACGACTGATGATTATACATGGCCCAGCTTGTATGGTGGAAGTAAAAGAATATATACTTCACCATTTTGTTTGTTAGGGCGGTCTTTTGATACATTGGTGTTTCAATTATAAGCAATTATTGGTGTTTCAATTATAAGCAATTATTAGCTGATTGTGATTGCTACCTTTTTTTAGTATCTCTATAAAAGTCGATTAATTTCAGGACTCTTTTGTATTGTGATTCTAAGGTAATACAGCCTTTATTTTCAAAAATGGATTCAGAAGAAGAACCATGTACTGGATTCCCTGAATCACAGAATATTAAAGGACTAGTGGCTAAATACATTTGGTGACTCTATTAAGTAGCATCTTGATCTCCACTGAAGACCAACTCCAAACTTAAACAACCAGTTCCTTCACCTAATGATGCCATCTGGAAATTGCATCAGGCCTCTTCTTTCACTGGGTTCTCCATGCTTATGTCTTTCTATAATTTGGTTGGTGTCCCTTGCCCACATTTGGAACCTTGGTGTGTACTTGCCACTTTGGGTGGTGCTTTATGACTGTCATGATGCTTTGAGGTCTTTATGCCACTCTTTGGTTTGACCATCTATCATTGCTGAGGGAATTTCTGCCTCTTTTTGTGCTTTGTTCCTCCTTTATGATGCCTTGAGCTGTTCATGCCATATATATGGTCTTACTTTGCTTCTTTCCTCCAGGCTTGACAGCTCATGCGACTGTTGTTGGTATTCTTTGCCCATTTTTTGGAGCTTAGGGTATTCTGGACAGTCTTGCCCAAGCTGTAGAGTGTGGGAAATCTCCAACAACACAGAGACATCAAAACCCCCTAGGCATAGAGTGAGGGTGGAGTATCGCAAACAACATTGAAGCATCAAAACCTCAAAAGCCAAAAGTTCAAGGTATCACAAACAGCACAGAGACATCAAACTTCCAAGGCATAGAGCACTGGAAATCACAAAGAGCTTAGATAAATCAAAACCCCAAAGGCATCATAAGAAAGGCAAAGGGAGTCAACAATAGTTATATGAACAACCCAAGGGGGACATGGCACAAAAAGAGCATGGCACCAAAAGAGAAGCAACAGAAGCACCAAATGTGGCATGAATAGACCAAGGAACTGCAAAGCGTCAGAATGGTACTGTAGTAGTAGGTGTTCTCCAAGGCACCATGAGAGAGCCAGGAACAGAACAGGAAGTAACAGTGGCAAATTTAGATACAAGGCATAGAGCCAGAAAAGAGGTAGGGTGAGAGAAGAAACTTGTGTTTTCTATTCCTTTTCTAACATTATTTTTTTGGGGGCAAAACACCCCAGTAAAATCAAGAAAGAAGCAGAGTTGGAGATCTAGGCCAGGATCCTAGATGGGTACAACAAAACAGTAAGGAGGAGAATCAGAAGAGTTAGGGTGGAAGGAGAAATTCAAACATTTTTTTTCTATTTTCACCTCTATCATCAAGAAAGAAACAGGGTGGGAAAACTAGGCTGGGATTCCAGTGGCCAAAAAAACAGGTATCAAAACCCCCAAGGGGTAGCATCAGAACATAGGGCCTTATTTTCCAATATCGCATTGGTAACGCATTAGGGGGCGTTACCAATGCAAATGAGGCTTCTTTCGTGCAGTGGGGAAACATCGTGTGCGGCGATGTTTTCGCCATTCGCAAAAACATTAGCGCCGCACACGATGTTTTCCCACTGCACAATGATTCTTTCAGGGTTTTATCGCAGTGCACGATATTTGCCAGTTTCATGTATCGCAGTGCACGATATTTGGCACTTTCTGGAGATAGTCCCAGACAGCCTGTTGCAGGAGAGAGAGAGAGAGAGAGAGAGAGAGAGAGAGAGAGAGAGAGAGAGAGAGAGAGACTTACTATAGTGCCTATGCCCTACATAGGTATTTGTATCCCTATGGGAGGGCTACCTACTAACTCGGGGTGGGGATTAGGTATGAGCGTCGGGGGTTGGGGGCCACTTTTGCATTCCACATGAGACCTACGGACAGAACAGTGGTCTCTAGTGCAGATTTGCTGGCCGTCGGAGTGAGGACGCTCACTCCAAGCGGAGATTTGGCCAACATTTTCTCCACCTAGCATGTTGTTGCCCAGGTAGAGTGCCAAAAAGTGCCAAATATCAGTTCATGATGTCCCCTGTCATTTAAAAGACATGTTCAATAGGCATATTCATTGGTGGCTATGAAAGATAACACTAATCCACCTTGACCAGGATCAGCCATACCACAGATTTATTTGCCTGATATGCCAGCAGATCTGTATGTCCTCAAGGGGATCTTTTAGCAAGTCACAGAAATTTCTGTTGGGGTCACCATTGCTGGGATGGGGCAAGAGTCTGCTGCCAGATGCTTTAGATATGGCCTGCTTCAGGAAAGATGTATCTGAGGGGGCAACATGGCTGTGGCATATTGAGGTTAGGGAGGAAATGGTAATTGACATTGTGCAGCTCCTACTCACACTACTTCCTGGGGTGGTTACTCTTTCCTGCACTGCATCCACACTGTGCCTCTGCCTCTGGCACTCCTGTTCATGAACCCTAGCTGCCAGTATTTCCTTCATGAAAGTGAGACACTAGGATCGTAAGGTGAGACTCCCTTTCACCCATGTGTCACAAACCATGTTGCAGGTAAATATTGTTGTTGTTTTTTTATCAGAGGTTTCAGTTTCTCTTGCACCTTGTGCTGCAAGGAGTCCACAAAATGCAACGTCTTTGCTTCCATTCACTTTTGCTCATGGAAATATTCTCCTTCATCATATTTACTAATGGGCTGACCCCGCCTATGGTGGAGCTTCTGAATTTGAATTTATTAAAAACTTATATTCTGCACTTTCATGGGAGGAACCATTACCAAGTTGTTTAAGATCTAAGTTCCATTACAAGGTGTGGCGTCCATCGGTCTCAGTCGGCTTTGACCTCTGTGCCTCACCTTTCTTCCTTCTCTCTCCTCAAGCCTTGGGAAGATGGCTGCTGTCACGTCTTCATGCTGCTCTCTCCGATGTCCCTGGATTGTCAATGGCGACAGTGTTCACCATGATTTTCCTGAGGGCCTCGTAGGGTGCGTGTGCGCACGCTACCCACGTCTTTATCCACGTCATGGTGGGAACCTCGGGGGCGTCCCCTCTGAGTGACATCATCACATCCTGGTATTTAGCCTGCCCTTCATTTGCTAACAAAATGAGTTAGCAAGGATTGGATTACCTCTGGTCTAAGCTGCTCTACCGCTTCCCAACTGCCACAGGAAGCTCTCTCTGCCCTTCGATGTATTTCTTCACTAACCTGGGTACCTGCTCCTCAGGGGCCCTTCTGCTCTATTTCAGGTACCTATCTTGGGATACCGGGTACTCGCTCCTTGAGGGCCTGATCTCTCGAATCTGGTGCCTGCCACTGAACAACTTCTGCCTGCCAGGACCTTCAACAATACAGCTTTCTGCTTCAGTGAGTACTAACCCTTTCAGTCTGTCTCACCTTCAGCTTCAGCACTCTGTGTCTACATCCGGGACCTGTCCCTGCTACGCCTCGCTGCCTATCACCTACTCGAGTGTGGGACTGGGCTCCTCTGCTGAGGTCCCCTGGACTGCTTCACTGGGTTACCTTCACTGCTGCCTGCTCCCTGGGCAGTACCATTGAGCTGTACAATAAATACAACTTCTCTGTGTCTGCGTGTATAGAGTCTAGCCTAGTATCGCAGTTCCTCATGGGGCTCCTCCCCGTGGGAGTGGCCATCATCGCAGTACCCAAGAATCCACTCCAACACCTCATAACCATAACACAAGGCTTCTGAACTCAGATCCCCCTCAGCATTCTTGAAGGGCTTCAGGATACATCAGCCACTTCATCATTACTCAATCATAATGCCCTGGGGATAATCCACAACTATCTGTTCCCAAAGACAGATCATGAAGGGGTGTCTTCTTGCTCTACCAAGCTCTGCTGTGTCATATATGGGGAATTCCAATGGATACAAACATCTTTAATCAGCTATTCATAAGGCTTCTCATGGAGAAGCTGCCTACCCTTCATGCTAGGATTTTAATGCCCTGCTATTTTCCTTCTCCTCTCTATCAGGTCCTTCAGGACTGGATTTCTGTGCTCCTTGGGCTCCAACCCCAGGACATCCCATATTGCCAGTTACAGCAAGTGTGCAAAGCAACAGATCCCCTGACAGCTCCTATCTTCTACCTTCCTTATCTTATTTGCACTACTGTCAATGACAAATAAACCTGTATGAACATTCCTGCCTCTAGATGCCAACCCTTCATAATATTTCTTATAACTGTTAGGAAATAATATGGTGGTATCCATCATCTGGGTGATCAACCTCAAGCTGCTGCCCACCCCTACCTTGGGCAACTGCTACCAGCAGAGTGGGCACAGCAGTCATGCTGGTCTAGATGTTGCTGATTAAATGCATGCTATCCTAGGGATGTGAATCGTTTTTCAACGATTAAAATTATTGTCCGATAATGTTTATATCGTCTTAAATCGTTATAGAACACGATACAATAGAAATTCTAACGATTTATCGTTAAAAATCGTTAAATCGTGTTAGTGCGCACTAACTCGAGTTAGTGCGCACTAACTCCCCGTTAGTGCGCACTAACTCGATTTAGTGCGCACTAACTGAAAATGATACAAATAAACACTTTCCAGGTCACTGAAGGTCAGTTAGGAATGAATATGTGTTCCTATTGGCTGGCTGCCCTCTTATCTATTGATATTACCAAGGTTACCACTGAGGTGATGGTTGGGGGGATGGGAAATGGAACTGGAAACTAACGAACACCAACAGAAAATGAAACAAAGTGTTCACACTTCCCAGGTCAGTAAAGGTCACTTAGGAATGAATATGTATGTATGTATTCCTATTGGCTGGCTGTGCTCTTATCTATTGATGTTACCAATATGGTTGGGGGGATGTGAAATGGAAACAGTTGGAAGCTTGACAAAAAAAGTAATGTAATGATCAGCACTCACGTGACTAGAACTTGTTTGTTTATTATTTTTGTTAGCAGGCACCTGAAATGCTAGTGCATGTTGAATTTGCCAATCACTGTGCATTTTAGAAAGGTGGTCCTGGCTGGAACTGTACACAGTTCAAATATATGTAATTGATTGTTGGTAAGTGTATTTTTTAAGTAGCCACACTGGCACCAGTATGTTTACTTTCCTCCTACTTAACTCACTAGCTCAGCTTTGTAAGAAGGGCTTCTCTGCTTGTGTGTTGTTTTTGTTTGGTGTGAGGAGAGCAGAAACATCAGATCTTTATTCAATCTACTACAGTCATCTCTTACAGTGCCCTATCCCTATTAATACCAGGAGTGTTGTGATCTTCCTGCACACAGTGCCCTAACCCTGATACCAGTCTGAGACAGCTCCCTCCCTGCATTACTAGTGAGAGGCTGGCTTCACAGACAGGGGGGAGCTGCCTGACCCTCACTCCTGACTTCCCCCATGTCCCAGCTAGTGAATGGTGTGTGGGTGAGGGGGGGGGGGAGGATGGTGAAGTCTGAGACAGCTCCCTCCCTGCATTACTAGTGAGAGGCTGGCTTCACAGACAGGGGGGAGCTGCCTGACCCTCACTCCTGGCTTCCCCCATGTCCCAGCTAGTGAATGGTGTGTGGGTGAGGGGGGGGGGGGAGGATGGTGAAGTCTGAGACAGCTCCCTCCCTGCATTACTAGTGAGAGGCTGGCTTCACAGACAGGGGGGAGCTGCCTGACCCTCACTCCTGACTTCCCCCATGTCCCAGCTAGTGAATGGTGTGTGGGGGAGGGGGGGGGGGGGAGGATGGTGAAGTCTGAGACAGCTCCCTCCCTGCATTACTAGTGAGAGGCTGGCTTCACAGACAGGGGGGAGCTGCCTGACCCTCACTCCTGACTTCCCCCATGTCCCAGCTAGTGAATGGTGTGTGGGTGAGGGGGGGGGGGAGGATGGTGAAGTCTGAGACAGCTCCCTCCCTGCATTACTAGTGAGAGGCTGGCTTCACAGACAGGGGGGAGCTGCCTGACCCTCACTCCTGACTTCCCCCATGTCCCAGCTAGTGAATGGTGTGTGGGTGAGGGGGGGGGGAGGATGGTGAAGTCTGAGACAGCTCCCTCCCTGCATTACTAGTGAGAGGCTGGCTTCACAGACAGGGGGGAGCTGCCTGACCCTCACTCCTGACTTCCCCCATGTCCCAGCTAGTGAATGGTGTGTGGGTGAGGGGGGGGGGGGGAGGATGGTGAAGTCTGAGACAGCTCCCTCCCTGCATTACTAGTGAGAGGCTGGCTTCACAGACAGGGGGGAGCTGCCTGACCCTCACTCCTGACTTCCCCCATGTCCCAGCTAGTGAATGGTGTGTGGGTGAGGGGGGGGGGGGAGGATGGTGAAGTCTGAGACAGCTCCCTCCCTGCATTACTAGTGAGAGGCTGGCTTCGCAGACAGGGGGGAGCTGCCTGACCCTCACTCCTGACTTCCCCCATGTCCCAGCTAGTGAATGGTGTGTGGGTGAGGGGGGGGGGGAGGATGGTGAAGTCTGAGACAGCTCCCTCCCTGCATTACTAGTGAGAGGCTGGCTTCACAGACAGGGGGGAGCTGCCTGTCCCTCACTCCTGACTTCCCCCATGTCCCAGCTAGTGAATGGTGTGTGGGTGAGGGGGGGGGGGGGGGATGGTGAAGTCTGAGACAGCTCCCTTCCTGCATTACTAGTGAGAGGCTGGCTTCACAAACAGGGGGGAGCTGCCTGACCCTCACTCCTGACTTCCCCCATGTCCCAGCTAGTGAATGGTGTGTGGGTGGGGGGGGGGGGGGAGGATGGTGAAGTCTGAGACAGCTCCCTCCCTGCATTACTAGTGAGAGGCTGGCTTCGCAGACAGGGGGGAGCTGCCTGACCCTCACTCCTGACTTCCCCCATGTCCCAGCTAGTGAATGGTGTGTGGGTGAGGGGGGGGGGGGGGGGAGGATGGTGAAGTCTGAGACAGCTCCCTCCCTGCATTACTAGTGAGAGGCTGGCTTCACAGACAGGGGGGAGCTGCCTGACCCTCACTCCTGACTTCCCCCATGTCCCAGCTAGTGAATGGTGTGTGGGTGAGGGGGGGGGGGGGGATGGTGAAGTCTGAGACAGCTCCCTCCCTGCATTACTAGTGAGAGGCTGGCTTCACAGACAGGGGGGGGCTGCCTGTCCCTCACTCCTGACTTCCCCCATGTCCCAGCTAGTGAATGGTGTGTGGGTGAGGGGGGGGGGGGGTGGATGGTGAAGTCTGAGACAGCTCCCTCCCTGCATTACTAGTGAGAGGCTGGCTTCACAGACAGGGGGGAGCTGCCTGACCCTCACTCCTGACTTCCCCCATGTCCCAGCTAGTGAATGGTGTGTGGGTGAGGGGGGGGGGTGGATGGTGAAGTCTGAGACAGCTCCCTCCCTGCATTACTAGTGAGAGGCTGGCTTCACAGACAGGGGGGAGCTGCCTGACCCTCACTCCTGACTTCCCCCATGTCCCAGCTAGTGAATGGTGTGTGGGTAAGGGGGGGGGGGGGGAGGATGGTGAAGTCTGAGACAGCTCCCTCCCTGCATTACTAGTGAGAGGCTGGCTTCACAGACAGGGGGGAGCTGCCTGACCCTCACTCCTCCGGGGTGTTGTGATCTTCCTGCATGCAGTGCCCTATCCCTATTAATACCAGGAGTGTTGTGATCTTCCTGCATGCAGTGCCCTATCCCTGATATCGGGATGTGTGCAAGAAGATCACAACACCCCCGGTATCAGGAATAGGGCACTGTGTGCAGGAAGATCACAACACCCCCAGTATCAGGAATAGGGCACTGTGTGCAGGAAGATCACAACACCCCTGGTATTAGGGATAGGGCACTGTGTGCAGGAAGATCACAACACTCCTGGTATTAATAGGGATAGGGCACTGTGTGCAGGAAGATCACAATACCCCTGGTATCAGGGTTAGGGCACAAGTTCTAGTCACATTGACTGATCACATTACTTGTTTTGTCAAGCTACCAACTGTTTTCATTTCCCATCCCCCATATACTGTCAGTAGGAAACTTGGTAACATGAATAAATAAGAGGGCAGCCAATAGGAATACATATTCATTCCTAAACTGACCTTAACTGACCTGAAAAGTGTCAAATTGTATCATTTTCAGTTAGTGCGCACTAACTCCCAGTTAGTGCGCACTAACTCCCGTTAGTGCCCACTAACTCGAGTTCGTGCGCACTAATCGGAAAAAACGATTTTTAACGATTTTTTAACTAAAAAATCGTGCCTAAGACGATTTTCTTGCCCTGCCACACGATTTCTATCGTTAAGACGATATGGAAAACGATTCACATCCCTATGCTATCCCCCTCTACCTTGGCTAGCTGTGCCTGCTTGCAACTATGGCATTGATTGTACAGGGCACAAATAACCTTCCTATTTAATATAGTCCTGGAAGGTATTTTGTAATGGGAGGCTAAGCAGTGCAACAGATGCTTAAAACCCAGGTTCTCCACTATTTCCAGGGGCTGGGTATCCAGATCATTTCCCTGATGCATTTGCCACTACATTGGAGGCTGCCTACTTCTTTCCCCAGGACAGTAATATAGAATACCACCCAATTCTTCTATGGTGGTTTGCCACTGTAGACACATGACAGGGGCCTGCTGGCCTGTCACCTGACTGCAGGAAGGGGGCCATGTTCTCAGCTTGAGAAAATGTCCTCCTCTTTTTTATCCTTTAGCTGCAGCTTCTTCTTTGAGTGGCAGAGGGGATCCCTAGGTGAATACTGCTACCCTCCCCTGATGCCAGTGCTAAGTAGTGATGTTTCCTTAGGTGGTGCTGCATACTAGAGGTATGAATCGTGTGATCGATCGTCTTAACGATCGATTTTGGCTGGGGGGGGGGGAGGGAAATCTAATTGTTGGGTTTTTTTGTTTGAAAAAATCATTAAAAATCGTAAATCGGGGGAGGGCGGGAAAACCGGCACACCAAAAAAACCCTAATAATTAATTTTAAAATCGTCCAAAATCGTTAGAGTGCAGATACAATACAAATGCCCCCGATTTATCATCAGGGGCATTTGTATTGTATCGTTAAATAGGGCGCGAGAAAACCGGCGCCATTTTGAAGATTGGCAATACGGCCCGCGTGCAGGAGGTCGCTCCCGGACCCCCGCTGGACTTTTGGCAAGTCTTGTAGGGGTCAGGAGGCCCCCCCCAAGCTGGCCAAAAGTCCTTGGGGGTCCAGTGGGGGTCCGGGGGCGATCTCCAGCAGGCGTGACGTCGGGAGCCAGGAAACAAAATGGCGCCGGCGCTACCTTTGCCCTGTCACATGATAAGGGCAAAGGGCCACCGGCGCCATTTCTCAACGCAGCCATGGCCAGAGAGAGAGAGAGAGAGGAGATCGCGTCGGGTCCCCCCCACTGGACCCCAGGTAATTTAAAACATTTTGGGGGGATTCGGGAGGGTGGGGGATTTCTTTTAAAGGTTCGGGGTGGGTTTTAGAGATTTTTGGTGTGCCGGTTTTCTCGCACCCTATTTAACGATAAATGCCCCTGACGATAATTCGGGGGCATTTGTATTGTATCTGCACTCTAACGATTTTGGATGATTTTAAAATTATCTGACGATAATTTTAATCGTTCAAAAACGATTCACATCCCTACTGCATACCAACATTTGTCCTATGCCCCAGTACTTTCCCTCGACAGATGGCCTTTCTGCAGTGAATTCACTGAGCAAAATGGAGATTCTTCTTCACTTTAAGGAGCCTCCATACCATAAATGTTTTCTGCAGTCTCCTCTCTGTATCCTTTTTTTTTAAATTTAGTATTTATTAAATTTTTTCAATTTCTTTAAGATACATTCCACAGATGTTAGAAGATACACATTATGGGGCGGATTTTAAGAGCCCTGCTCGCGTAAATCCGCCCGGATTTACGCGAGCAGGGCCCTGTGCGCCGGTGCGCCTATGTTCAATAGGCCTACCGGTGCGCGCAGAGCCCCGGGGCTCGCGTAAAAAAAAAAAAAGTTGCGTTTTCCATTTAAGTTCAAAACGAATGCACACCCCTACCTGATAGCTGGATAATTTATTATTGAGGCCGATATTGTGCATTTAGTGCATTTAGTACCTGATAGCTGGATAATTAGGACTTATACAGCTATCTAGTCGCTGCTAAATATCCAGTTATGTTCAGTGGCCACTAGATAGCCAGATGCCACTTATCTGAATAGCCAGATAAGTTATGAGCAGGTAGTGGGCAGATCAGGGCTGTGCTACTTAGCTGGCTAATTAGCAATTTTCAGTGTTAAGCAGATAACATATCCGGGGTTGTTGGACCTGCTCAATAGTAGATCTAAACTTAGACGGATAAGACATGCTACCACTCTTCCTTGCTGCCATGCCTTTGATGTTTCCACTTTGGGGATCTTGCTGCCTGTGTTACCATCTGAGTGGTCTAAGATTTCCAAAGGACAAATTAATTCAGACTCTGGCTTTTCATTTGCATAATCTTTATTCAGTACAATCAAAGAAAATGTACTGCTTATCTCAGTAGTGCTTAGTATCAATGCAACGATAAGAAAGATATGTTAGGAGCTAACTTCACCTCATTCCCAGGACATCCTTGCTCTTCTCTGAACCTAAACTATATTCCCTGCACCCAAAATGCTTTGTCTTAAGATTTACTGGGACCATACGACTGGAACTGGTCCTTTACACTATTCTGAGGTTGTCTTATATATGCTTCTTCCCCCCCACCTCAGCTCATTCTTATCAAATTGAATGTGTGCTACTACCAAGACTATGTCCACAGTAGGAACTAAAGACGTGAATCGGTTCTGGAATTGGTTCCGGTTTCGGCATCGTGGACCCACGGGAAATCTTTGTTTCCCACGGTCCAGACGTTTTGGGTTTTTTTTCGGCTGTCCTGAGCCAAACCCCCCTCCCCACGCCAACTCTTTAAATCTAATTATTTAGAATCCCCCACCCTCCCAACCACCAAAAAACTTTCCTAAAGTACCTGGTGGTCCAGCGGGGGTCCCGGGAGTGTGTGTATGTACGTATGTATGTGTATGTGTATGTGAGTAAGAGATTGGGAACCTGTATGTGTGTATGGAAGCGAGAATGTGTGTATATATATAAGAGATTGTGGTGGGGGGTATGGGAGTGAGTGTGTGTGTGTGTGTGTGTGTATGTGTATGTGTGTATGAGTAAGAGATTAGGGGCCTGAATATGTGTATAGAAGTGCATGTGCCTGTGTGTTTATGTAAGTAACAGACTGGGAGTGTGTGTGTGTGTATATGTGTGTATGTGTGTGTAAGACCATGAGGGTAAAAGAGAGGAGCCTGTATGAAGGGGTATATATGTGTGAGAGAGAGAGGAAAATGGAGGGAGACTGTATGCAGGGCTCAGTGAGTATGTGCAAGAGAGAGAAGGAGCCTTTGAGAAGGGGTGTGAGTGTGTGTGAGAGAGGGAACCTCTGTGAGGGAGAGAGGAACCAGAGATCACTGGGGGGGGGGGGGATGGTGGAGTCAACCTTGGGGTGGGGGTACCAAAGGAAGTATCTACTCTGGATGCCAAATATTTTAGATATGCCACTCAACAAAATATGTTTTAATCTAGAACATGTGTTAGGCCTGATTGACAAACTGAAGAGTAGTAAATCACCTGGACCAGATGGTATACACCTCAGGGTTCTGAAGGAACTAAAAAATGAAATTTCAGATGTATTAGTATACATTTGTAACTTATCATTAAAATCATCCATTGTAACTAAAGACTGGAGGATGGCAAATATAACCCCTATATTTAAAAAGGGCTCCACAGGGGCGATCTGGAAAACTACAGACCAGTGAGTCTGACTTCAGTGCCAGGAAAAGTATTGGAAAGTGTTCTAAATATCAAAATCACAGAACTATAGAAAGACATGGTTTAATGGAACAAAGTCAGCATGCCTTTACCCAAGGCAAGACTTGCCTCACAAATCTGCTTCACTTTTTTGAAGGAGTTAATAAACATGTAGATAAAGGTAAACCGGTAGATGTAGTGTATTTGGATTTTCAGAAGGCATTTGACAAGGTTCCTCATGAGAGGTTTCTAGGAAAAATAAAAAGTCATGAGATAGGTGGAAATGTCCTTTCGTGGATTACAAACTGACTAAAAGACAGGAAACAGAGAGTAGGATTAAAAGGACAATTTTCTCAGTGGAAGAGAGTGGGCAGTGGAGTGCCTCAGGGATCTGTATTGGGACCTTACTTTTCAATATATTTATAAATCATCCAGAAAGAAATATGACGAGTGAGGTAATCAAATTTGCAGATGATACAAAATTGTTCAGAGTTGTTAAATCACAAGCAGATAGTGATAAATTACAAGAAGACCTTGTGAGACTGGAAAACTGGGCATCCAAATGGCAGATGATATTTAATGTGGATAAGTGCAAGGTGATGCCTAGAGGGAAAAATAACCCATGCTATAGTTACACAATGTTAGGTTCCATATTAGGTGCTACCACCCAGGAAAGAGATCTAGGCATCATAGTGGATAACACATTGAAATCATTGGTTCAGTGTGCTGCGGCAGTCAAAACGAGGGTTCCGGGAGCGAACCCGAGGGGAATCACGTGACGTCGGCGCCACATCGGAGTGACGCGGCTTCACGTGATTCCCCGCGGGTCCGCTCCCGGAACCCTCGTTGGGCCCAAAAGGCACTTTTGGCCAGCTTGGGGGGGTCAGGAGGCCCCCCCAAGCTGGCCAAAAGTTCCTTTTTATCCCATTTCTAAAATGAGTTAAAAAAAATCAAGTATTTTATTTTATTTTTTCCATTATTCACCACTCATTTTTCTACATTTCTTCTTAGCTCCTTCTTTCTAACTGATCCTAGTACAAGCACAATTAATTTGGATCATTCATTTGTTGATTTTTATTACTTGTGATCTTTATTACTATGTAATTCAATTTTTATTTACCTTGATTACTATGTAATTCAAATTGTTTACTTGGTTATTCATCTCTCTGACCATGTTACTTAAAGTTGCTTAAACGTTCATTGTTCCATGTAATGCCTTCTGGCAAATTTTTGTTCTTTGTAAACCAGTTTGATTTGCATCTAATGTAGGAAGATCGGTATAGAAAAACCAAAAATAAATAAATAAATAAATAAATAAATAAATAAATAAGTAATATGGCAGTATTATTGTGATATATCTAGCACTACAGCTGATTTTCATTTATCTTGAATATGTCTAATCTGATTACAGACACAGAGAAGCTGTTGCCAAAATTAACACCAATAATATCATTTTTTAATTGACACCTTATATTTTCTATACAGGGAGGATAATTTTCAAAACTGCTCACTAGTGCCCATACTCACATGTATATGGGCATGCACAAAGTTGCTATTTTATTTTATAAGCTGCACACAAATGATTATGTGCAGATTATAAAAAAGAAGTACATATGTGAGCATACATATATAGAAAAATGCGAGTCTCACAAGTTCAGACTAATTTGGATAAGTTCTAATTTATCCACTTAAGTAGTGGAACTTATCCAGATAAGACTGAAAAGTAAGACAGCTGGATAAGCTTAAACAAAGAAGTGCTACTTTGCCAGATAAGTCAGAAATTAGTCGGATATGTGTGTGCAAATAATATACCCATGTATTTTTGCTTCAGATTTTAAAGGGATAAATGAGTAGATTTTACCCACATTATATATATGCATTTACCCATATAAGTCAGCTTTTACATGTATAAGTCATAGGATTTTATAACATGTTCACGACAATGAAATAACCAGTTTTACCAATTAGTCTACCAGTTTTCCTAGGCCATCTGCAGCTCATGAAGACCCTCCTGGCTATTCAGCCTGAAGTCTCTCCAGTTCATCCAGACCCCCAACCCAATCAGTTTTTCATTTTTAAGATGTTTATGATCACTTACGTCTGATACTGAGAAGAAAAATAATTAGAAAAAAACTGAAAGGAGCAACTACAAAGGTAGTTCAGTCCAGATGTATTCCACACATTAGGAAAGGTGGAAAGAAGGCAAAACAATTACTGGCATGGTTAAAACGGGAGGTGAAAGAAGCTGTTTTAGCCAAAAGATCTTCATTCAAAAATTGGAAGAAGGATCCCACAGAAGAAAATAGGATAATGCATAAGCATTGGCAAGTTAAATGTAAGACATTGATAAGACAGGCTAAGAGAGAATTTGAAGAGAAGCTGGCCGTAGAGGCAAAAACTCATAGTAAAAACTTTTTAAAATATATCCGAAGCAGAAAGCCTGTGAAGGAGTCAGTTGGCCGTTAGATGATCAAGGGGTTAAAGGGGCACTTAGAGAAGATAAGGCCATCGCAGAAAGATTAAATGATTTCTTTGCTTCGGTGTTTACTGAAGAGGATGTTGGGGAGGTACCCGTACTGGAGAAGGTTTTCATGGTTAATCATTCAGATGGACTGAACCAAATCACGGTGAACCTAGAAGATGTGGTAGGCCTGATTGACAAACTGAAGAGTAGTAAATCACCTGGACCAGATGGTATACACCCCAGAGTTCTGAAGGAACTCAAAAATAAAATTTCAGACCTATTAGTAAAAATTTGTAACCTATCATTAAAATCATCCATTGTACCTGAAGACTGGAGGATAGCTAATATAGAAACATAGAAACATAGAAATGATGGCAGAAGAAGACCAAACGGCCCATCCAGTCTGCCCAGCAAGCCACGCAGTTCATCCATTTATTTCTTTATTTATTTATTTTTCCCACCCTTTTTCTCCCTCCACCCTTTTTCTCCCTCCCACCCATCACTATTGGCTTCCAGCACCCTCCGGCCCCAACTCCCTTCCACCCCTCCACCATGCAGAGAGCAGCGCTGTATCCGCATCCCAGTGAACATCCAGCTCAAACAGGGGTAGCAACCGCCGCAACAAGCAGGCCACACCCCTGCCCCATATTCCTACCCACCCCTGCTTTGTTTGTTTGTTTCTTGTTTTAGTTTTTTTGGAGATGGCAGCCCTCTATGAAGGCAGAACACCAACCACTGGCCACTGGCATCCCGCTCCGTGAATGCCTCTGTGGCTACTGCCGCTCCGTGCAGTGTTTTACTGCCTGAAGGTGGAACACCAACTACTGGCCACTGGCATCCCGCTCCGTGAATGCCTCTGTGGCTACTGCCGCTCCGTGCAGTGTTTTGCTGCCTGAAGGTGGAGCACCTACTGGCCACTGGCATCCCGCTCCGTGAATGCCTCTGTGGCTACTGCCGCTCCGTGCAGTGTTTTGCTGCCTCCACTTTATTTACGCCCACTAGACTTGATGGATCCACAGTGTTTATCCCACACCCCTTTGAAGTCCTTCACAGTTTTAGACTTCACCATTTCCTCCGGAAGGGCATTCCAAGCATCCACCACCCTTTCCGTGAAGAAATACTTCCTGACATTGGTTCTTAGTCTTCCTCCCCCGGAGCCTCAGCTCGTGACCTCTGGTTCTGCTGATTTTTTTCCTACGGAAAAGGTTTGTCATTGTCTTTGGATCATTAAAGATTTTTAAGTATCTGAAAGTCTGAATCATATCACCCCTGCTCCTCCTTTCCTCCAGGGTGTACATATTTAGATTCTTCAATCTGTCCTCGTACGTCATCCGATGAAGATCCTCCACCTTCCTGGTCGCCCTTCTCTGTACCGCTTCCATCTTGTCTTTGTCTCTTTGTAGATACGGTCTCCAGAACTGAACACAGTACTCCAGGTGAGGCCTCACCAAGGACCTGTACAAGGGAATAATCACTTCCCTTTTCTTACTCGATATTCCTCTATGCAGCCCAGCATTCTTCTGGCTTTTGCTATCGCCTTGTCGCATTGTTTCGCAGACTTCATATCATTAGATAGGGATGTGCAGACAAAAAGTTTATGTTCATAAGTCCATAAGTCAAAAAGGGGAGTCAATTTCGGTCAATATGGACATATGGAGAATTCCATAAGTTGAGTCTATGTCCATATGTGCACCGGTTCCCTAAATAAACATTTAAACCCCTCACCCTCCTTAATCCCCCCCCAAGACTTACCAAAATTCCCTGGTGGTCCAGCGGGGAGTCAGGAAGCCATTCCTCTATTCCTTTGCCAGGAGCACGTGACATCCGCGTCACGTCGGAGTGACGCAGCCGTCACGTGGTCCACCGCGGTTCCACTCCCGGACCCCTCGTTGGACACAAACGGAACTTTTGGCCAGCTTGGGGGGGCCTCCTGACCTCCCCAAGCTGGCCAAAAGTTCCGTTTGTGTCCAACGAGTGGTCCGGGAGCGGAACCGCGGTGGACCACTTGACGGTCGCGTCACTCCGACGTGACGCGGACGTCACGTGCTCCTCGCAAAGGAATAGAGGAATGGCTTCCTGACTCCCCGCTGGACCACCAGGGAGTTTTGGTAAGTCTTGGGGGGGATTAAGGAGGGTGAGGGGTTTAAATTTTTATTTAGGATCAACGATCGCGATTTCCAACGTATTCAACATAGCTGTGTTGAATAAGTTGGAAATCCGATCATTTTCGCCTCATCACTTTTTTAAGTTAAAAAAAAAAATAAGTAGCGTTTTACATATAAGTTCAAAATGAATGCACACCCCTATCATTAGACACTATCACCCCAAGGTCCCTCTCCTGTTCCGTGCACATCAGCCTTTCCCCCCCCATCGAATACAGTTCATTCGGATTTCCACTCCCCATATGCATGACTTTGCACTTCTTGGCATTGAATCTCAGCTGCCATATCTTCGACCACTCTTCCAGTTTCCTTAGATCCCGTCTCATTCTCTCCAATCCTTCTGGCGTGTCCACTCTGTTGCAGATCTTAGTGTCATCCGCAAAAAGACAAACCTTACCTTCTATCTCGTCCGCAATGTCGCTCACAAAGATATTGAACAGGACCGGTCCCAACACCGATCCTTGCGGTACACCACTTAAAACCGCTCTCTCTTCAGAGAAGGTTCCATTTACCATCACAATTGTCTTCTGTCCGTCAACCAATTTGCAATCCAGGTCACCACCTCGGCACTCACTCCTAAGCTTCTCGTTTTATTCACCAGTCTCCTGTGCGGGACTGTATCAAAAGCTTTGCTGAAATCCAAGTATATGACATCGAGTGCTCTTCCTTGATCCAATTCCTTGGTTACCCAGTCAAAAAAGTAAATCAGATTTGTCGGACAGGATCTTCCCCTGGTGAATCCATGTTGCCTCTGGTCCATCAATTCTCCAGACTGTAGATAGTTCACTATTCTCTCTTTCAGCAGTGACTCCATTACTTTTCCCACCACCGAAGTGAGGCTAACCGGTCTGTAGTTGCCAGCCTCCTCCCTGTTCCCACTCTTGTGAAGCGGGACCACCACCGCTCTTCTCCAATCACTCGGCACCACTCCTGTTTCTAGGGTTCTATTGAACAGGTCACACAGCGGACCTGCCAGAACATCCCTGAGCTCCCTCAATATCCTTGGATGAATCCCATCAGGCCCCATGGCTTTGTCCACTTTCAAGTTCTTTAACTCTTCCCACACATTTTCTACTGTAAAAGGATTTTCATCTATTCCACTTCCCTCCCAGTTTTCTTGTTGTGTAGAGATGGTCCTTCTCCCAGGGTCTTCTTTAGTGAACACAGAGCTGAAGTATTCGTTTAATATTTCTGCCATTTCTTCGTCTCTCTCCACACATTGATCATTACCACCTTTCAATTTCACTATACCACTTTGGACCTTTCTCTTTTCGCTGATGTATCTGAAAAATGTTTTGTCACCATTTTTTATCTCCCTGGCAATCCTCTCTTCTGCTTGATATAATCCCAATATTTAAAAAGGGCTCCAGGGGCGATCTGGGAAACTACAGACCAGTTAGCCTGACTTCAGTGCCAGGAAAAATAGTGGAAAGTGTTCTAAATATCAAAATCACAGAACATATAGAAAGAAGTGGATTAATGTAACAAAGTCAGCATGGATTTACCCAAGGCAAGTCTTGCCTCACAAATCTGCTTCATTTTTTTGAAGGAGTCAATAAACATGTGGATAAAGGTAAACTGGTAGATGTAGTGTACTTGGATTTTCAGAAGGTGTTTGACAAAGTTCCTCATGAGAGGCTTCTAGGAAAAGTAAAAAGTCATGGGATAGGTGGCAATGTCCTTTCATGGATTACAAAACTGGCTAAAAGACAGGAAACAGAGAGTAGGATTAAATGGACAATTTTCTCAGTGGAAGGGAGTGGGCAAGGGCAGTGGAGTGCCTCAGGGATCTGTATTGGGACCTTTACTTTTCAATATATTTATGAATGATTTGGAAAGAAATATGACGAGTGAGGTAATCAAATTTGCAGATGATACAAAATTGTTCAGAGTAGTTAAATCACAAGCAGATTGTGATAAATTGCAGGAAGACCTTATGAGACTGGAAAATTTGGCATTGAATGGCAGGTGAAATCTAATGTGGATAAGTGCAAGGTGATGCATATAGGCAAAAATAACCCAAGCTATAGTTACACAATATTAGGTGCTAATACCACCCATATTAGGTGCTACCACCCAAGAAAAAGATCTGGGCGTCATAGTGGTTAACACATTGAAATTGTCAGTTCAGTGTGCTGCGACAGTCAAAAAAGCAAACAGAATGTTGGGAATTATAAGAAAGGGAATGGTGAATAAAACGGAAAATGTTAAAATGCCTCTGTATCGCTCCATGGTGAGACCGCACCTTGAATACTATGTAGAATTCTGGTCACCGCATCTCAAAAAAGATATAGTTGCGATGGAGAAGGTACAGTGAAGGGCAACCGAAATGATAAGGGGAATGGAACAGATCTCCTATGAGGAAAGACTAAAGAGGTTATGACTTTTCAGCTTGGAGAAGAGACGGCTGAGGGGGATATGATAGAGATGTTTAAAATCATGAGAGGTCTAGAACAGGTAGATGTGAATCGGTTATTTACTCTTTTAGATAATAGAAAGACTAGGGGGCACTCCATGAAGTTAACATGTGGCACATTTAAAACTAATCGGAGAAAGTTCTTTTTCACTCAATGCACAATTAAACTCTGGAATTTGTTGCCAGAGGATGTGGTTAGTGTAGTTAGTGTAGCTGTGTTTAAAAAAGGATTGGATAAGTTCTTGGAGGAGAAGTCCATTACCTGCTATTAATTAAGTTGACTTAGAAAATAGCCACTGCTATTACTAGCAACGGTAACATGGAATAGACTTAGTTTTTGGATATTTGCCAGGTTCTTATGGCCTGGATTGGCCACTGTTGGAAACAGGATGCTGGGCTTGATGGACCCTTGGTCTGACCCAGTATGGCATGTTCTTATGTTCTTATGAGTAAATATAGGCAAGTAAAGTGCCATATTTAAATGTATAGGTGTAGATTTTCAAAGGGTTACGTGCATAAGATATGCACGTAACCCCCGAAAACCTACTCCTGCATGCACCGAGCCTATTTTGCATAGGCTTGGCGGCGTGCACAAGCCCCGGGACGCGTGTTTGTCCAGGGCTTCGAAAAAGGGGCGGTCCGGGGGCATGGCCGGGAGTGTGGCGGCAGTCCGGTGTGGTCCGGGGGCATGGCTTGAGGCATGGCGGCGGTTCAGGGGCGGTCCTGGGGCGCGGCCAATTGTTCCCCTAGGACTCGGCGTGCACAAGTGTGCACCCCCTTGCACGCACCGACCCCATATTTTATAACATGTGCGTGGCAGCGCGTGCATGTTATAAAATCGGGTGTATATTTGTGCGCGCGTAACTTTTAAAATCGGCCCCATAGCTAATAGAATGTTGGCCCCTCCCTGGAATACCCCTGGCCTACTCCTTTTATGCCATGTGTAAATTTATCTCTGATCCCTGATTATGTGTGTATGTTTGGATTTTTAAAATAGTATATGCTTGTGGGTATTCTATTTTACGTGCATAAGTGCTATTTTTTTATGCATCCAAGTTTTCAAAATTCACCTCTAAAATGTGCAGGAGGGAAGGCTGAATCACTTTCATACTAGCAGTAGCCAGTCTAGTTTGTAACTTAACATGTTTTTTGTATGCTGTTGACCCAACAAACCCTTTCTCAGACATCTAATCTGTAGGCATTGAAGGAGACATGTACAGGGCCCACTCTAGGGCAAATGGCACCCTGGGCGAAAATCAGCTCCCCACCTCTTCAACATAATGGGTAGAGATGTGAATCGTGTCCTCGATCGTCTTAACGATCGATTTCGGCTGGGAGGGGGAGGGAATCGTATTGTTGCCGTTTGGGTGTGTAAACTATCGTGAAAATCGTTAAAATCGTGAGCCAGCACACTAAAACCCCCTAAAACCCACCCCCGACCCTTTAAATTAAATCCCCCACCCTCCCGAACCCCCCCCCAAATGCTTTAAATTACCTGGGGATCCAGCAGTGGTCCAGAACGGCGGCGGTCCGGAACGGCCCCCTCAGTTGAATCCTGTTGTCTTCAGCCGGCGCCATTTTGCAAAATGGCCGCCGCAAAATGGCGGCGGCCATAGACCAAAACGATTCGATGCAGGAGGTCGTTCCGGACCCCCGCTGGACTTTTGGCAAGTCTTGTGGGGGTCAGGAGGCCCCCCCAAGCTGGCCAAAAGTTCCTGGGAGTCCAGCGGGGTTCCGGGAGCGATTTCTTGCCGCGAATCGTTTTCCGTACGGAAAATGGCGCCGGCAGGCGATCGACTGCAGGAGGTCGTTCAGCGGGGGTTCCGGACGCCGCTGAACGACCTCCTGCAGTCGATCTCCTGCCGGCGCCATTTTCCGTACGGAAAACGATTCGCGGCAAGAAATCGCTCCCGGAACCCCGCTGGACTCCCAGGAACTTTTGGCCAGCTTGGGGGGGCCTCCTGACCCCCACAAGACTTGCCAAAAGTCCAGCGGGGGTCCGGAACGACCTCCTGCGTCGAATCGTTTTTGTCTATGGCCGCCGCCATTTTGCGGCGGCCATTTTGCAAAATGGCGCCGGCTGAAGACAACAGGATTCAATTGAGGGGGCCGTTCCGGACCGCCACCGTTCTGGACCACCGCTGGATCCCCAGGTAATTTAAAGCATTTGGGGGGGGGGGGGGTTGGGGAGGGGGGGGGATTTAATTTAAAGGGTCGGGGTGGGTTTTAGGGGGTTTTAGTGTGCCGGTTTTCCTGCCCTCCCCCTTCCCCCGATTTATGATTTTTTAACGATAAATCGGGGGAATTGGTATTGTATCATGGCCCTAACGATTTTTGACGATTTAAAATATATCGGACGATATTTTAAATCATCAAAAGCGATTCACATACCTAATAATGGGTGATATTGGTGGAACCCAGGAAGCCCCTCAGCTCAAGATACCCCAGGCAACTGCACTCATGCCTTTCCGAAAGGCTGGCACTGGGATTATATACTCTGTTGTATTTAATGCAATAGAGTCTCTTCTCCTAGCTGCCAAGTTAGTGAAACTGAAATTTATTGGGGAATATTTATTCAATGAGAAACTGTACATAATTATCCCATTTCTAATAAAAACATACCAACAGAAATCTCACTTTACTACAAAAGAGAGTGGGAAAAACTCACTTAAATGAGTAGTATGTGAATGATCATGATATACCACAGGGTTGGCACCATGTGAATGCTCCAAAATCCTTTCAATGTGCTGAATTTATAATTATCAGGTCATCTACACTGTGAGTTCATGCATTTTTTTGAAAAAAAAACTGCTTGAAGAGATGTTTTAAATGATGCAAGAAAAAAAAAACCATGCATAATTGTAAGGAGAGCACAGCATATACAGTACCTGTTTGACAGAAGTGCAACACAATATTCTGTTTGGTTGTAACCATTAGAAATTACTACAGCACAACCATGTTATACTCGCAGATCGTAGCAGAATACAGGAATCATACTCTAGAAGAGGTGTGTTTTTAAGCACTTGTAATTGGTGTAGTACCAAAGAAATGTATTCCAAAAAAAATTAATTTGCTAGCATTGTGCAATCCCCAGCAATTGCTTGGCAACAAGGAAGGTTTATGTGGATCCTAAGACCTTCTCTGACCTGGTTTTGTATGCTACCTAGACTACAGGTCAGATGTAAGGCAAGTGACAGTACTACACTGTACTACTACTATATACCCTGAATTATTTCCAGACCAAGTGGTATATGTGTGTGGAGTTTTCTTCTTGGTTTTGTATTGCCCTAGTTACTCATTCTATAATCTATATGCATGCTGTTACAAATGTTGTTTTCTTAGCCTTTGGA
Organism: Rhinatrema bivittatum; assembly: GCF_901001135.1. Taxonomy (NCBI): domain Eukaryota; kingdom Metazoa; phylum Chordata; class Amphibia; order Gymnophiona; family Rhinatrematidae; genus Rhinatrema; species Rhinatrema bivittatum. The sequence continues at coordinate 67,738,466 of NC_042616.1, read as the reverse complement.
GAAGTGGGAGTCCTGCTGAACTATCAGAAAAAAAAAAAAACTTGAGCTGCAGTGCATGATTTGTTGATGCTACATTGGACCAACATCTGTTACATCTGTAGTTCTCCTCTTACACATTTGATCAGATTTAGTCAAGGCATTTCATTAGTGTATATCTGATTGGCTTAGGTTCTGTATGGTTTATGTTTTCTTAAAATTATTCATAGATTAATTTGTATAGCGAATTTGAAACTTGATTACACTTTTTTTTTAAAGTACTATTCTCTTAATTCATATACCATGGATTACGTGGAATTGCTGCCCATGCATGACTGCTTTATGATGTCACCCCTGAGAAAGTGCCAGAGGGCAGAGGGTCACCCAAACACCCCATGCACAGCATCAGGAAATGGTTAGACCTTTTTTTTTTTTTTTACTCTATGGGATGGAAGAGTTTTTTCCTTCCTTTTTTAAATTTAAGAAAATGATATAAAGCTCCTTTGCTTGTGTAATATGTAGGTATTCTGTAATATGCTAATATGCATTTTGAATGATATGCAACATCTCATGGCAGTTGGGGGAGGGCAGTGTATTAACATATTGTAAGGTCCACAAAGTAGTATCAGGGAAGTGGCCTCTTTTATTAAGCACCTCTTCACTCTCAGGGGAGGAGTCAATGTCTGAAAATGTTTTTTTTTAATTTTATGTAGACAAGCAAAAATAAAATGAAGTCTGGGTCTCAGAGAGTTCAAACTAACTTACAAGTTTAGCTCTCTCTGTTCCCTGGGCAGCCTAATCCTGTTCCCCCCAGAGAAAAGGATTAAACCATCTGTGGGCACCATGCCCCCTCTCCAACATGTCTACTTCAGCAAAGTCCTTTTAATTAATTTACTTCTTGATAGTAGCAGCCCTGGATTAACCATTAAGCAAAATAAACAAGTGTATAGGGCACCAAGGGAAGGGGGACACCACAGGGTTGAAAATGTACATATTTTCTGTTGCCCCCTAGTTATAAGTAAATAATTTGCTATATTACTTACTGCTATTTAGTGTTAAATAAATACAATTTTTTAAAAAGTTTATATTGAATATAGTTCTGGAAGAAAACTGAATTTTTAATCTCTTATTTCACCTTCAGCACTTATTGAGTTAATGTCTTGTCAGTTAAGCAATGGAAGGGCCACGGGGGCATCATTTTGGGACTGTGCTTAGGGCATCAGTAGGCCTTAATCCAGCCCTGCCTTCAAGGAGTATAACAAAACATAATCTTTTCCACTCAAGTGTCTTCTTGGAAAGGCTGTGTATTACAGCAGTCAGCAGGCTATCCTTTCACAGCCCAGAAAACTCTCTTTTACCCTTAGGCTATTAAACAAAGCAGAATTCCCCTATGTACAAGCTTAACAAAACAGACTTCTCTTTTCAACAGATACCTTGGAAGCACCAGTTGAGGGCCCCTCCCCTGGAACCACAGATTCCCTGCCTCGTCACAGTTGCGTGCTTTCCCTCTACAGCAGGGATGGTGAACTCTGGTCTTCCAGTGCCAACTGCAATGGTTTTCCTGATTTTCCCAGGCCAATATCCATGAGATAGAGTTACCTACATCTGATGCAAAAACAAGATTAATTTGCATAGTTTGACTATTGAGAAACCGAGCATGTTTGTGGCACTCAAGCAGAGTTTAACATCACTGTTTCTTAATTTATTTATTTCTTCACAAATGATTCACCCCTCCCCAATGGCTCAAGGCAAAAATACAAACATACAATATAAAATATATTATAAAGCTGCTTAATATTTCTATAGCAATGCTGGGCGTATGCAGCACTGTACAGATAAAGAAAACTCAGCTCCATGAAGCTTACAGTAATTGAGCCATGAAACAAGACAAATACATTTCAGGTAATCACTTGACAATTACAGTAAAGTATGTTTAAGGGAGCCAAGATTAGGAAGAGTCAAAGTTTTAGGATTTAAAAGCAGTTTCAAAGAGATGGATCTTTAAGCAGGACTTGAATATGGCCAGCCAGGTAATAACCCGGGTAGCCGTGACAATTTTGTCATAAAAAGAGGAAGGGATAGCATGTCAGTACTGAAGGAGCAGGCCAAATAAATGAGAGAGGGGCAACTCAGTGGAATATAAATAGGCTACAGCTTTATTGTGTTACAAATATACAATAAAGAGCTAAATACCCGAGCTATAACAATCAAGTCTACTATGAGACCCATTGGAAAGCAATGCGACCCTTCCAGACCCCAGGGCCAGCCACAGCCAAGAAAGGCCCTGTCCTTCAATGTGGTATCCTCCGCGGGCATTTACAGTCACTCGCCATGTCCAAGGTGACAGCCCAGCTGAATGGAGCTCGGCCATGGAGATAGATAGCCCCCCTTCACGGATAGCCAAATAGATAACTACCTACGATGCTCTGCCTCCAATCAGAAAACTCCCCTCCTGGCTCGGAAACCCCTGCCATATGGCCCGGGTAGCCTGAGGCTTCCCCGAGACCCTCCCCACAAACACCACTATGGCCCAACTGGTCAGCTCCTAGTAATATCCTCTGAACAGATCATCTCCAAACATTTATGAAAAGGTCCTGTGCCATGTCCGAACGGTGCACACCATCCTTTCTGAACAGCTTCTCACATTCAACACAAAGCCAGTCATGTTTGATTTGTAAACCACCATGATGCTCAACAAAGTTCCCAATTTGCTTGTTGAACTTTGGTATCTAGTGCCCCCAAAGCCGCAAATCCTGGAAATGGTGACATAGGATGATCTCAGACCACACAATCCTCATACCAGGGATTAGGGACAACATACGTGCAATGTCGCTCCTCATGGAATCAAGGAGTAATCGGCCTGGAATGACCTCCAGATCATTGCCTCCCAAATGGATGATGAGCATCTTGGGGGTGGGGGCGCTGATCTGGCCAATTTCCAATGTAGAAGAAGGATGAGTCTACTCCATCACATTCCTCTGTCACACAACCCTCGCATGAACACTTCATGAGAAGCGAAGCCCAGGTGTAAGTCAGTGGCACCTTTCTTTGCCCAATACATGATCAAGTGTCCCGTGATCCAGATCATCTGCAGTCAATGAGGAAAACCTAGAATAATACAGTTATTAGTACATTTGCAAGCCTATGCCTCTCTGCCCCAGCACGTCTCCTGTTCCACAGGCTGAGACCCACTCGGGGGTAGAAAGACCCAGAGACCCATTGGCCTGCCTAAAGTAAGACAGGTAAGCAGGGGAGCACAAGAAGCTGCAGCACTCGATGCAGCTTCAATCTGGAAGGAATGTGTTCCAAATTGTTCGACCCGCATACCAGCGGCCTCCAGGGCACATCTCAAGATGGTGTCAAATTTATATTTGCTAAGCAGGAGAAAATCAGATGCACTAGGAACTGTATTGCTCCATCCTATCTGAGGGCAACATAATGTGAGGCATTTGCAACAAGGCAGATGGGCAATCCTGGGACCAGCGCCAGCACCACTGATGAGCCACACCCCAATTGGTCTGTTTTGGAACACCTAATCCTCAATGACAGTCGACCTTTCTTGATCAATACGTCACTGGCTCAAAGGCAAGAGCATTCAAGTCTGCATCTCGCTGCCACTATCAGCTTACCCACCCTCAATGCAACAAAAAAAGCAATGGAGAATGCTGTGCAGAATAATTGCAATTCAAACTGGCCAGCGTCCACTGACAGAAGAACTCACCACAAAGCCAGGAGATGCCCATGCAGGATTGGTCTGCACTCATCAGGAACCTTGGTCTTCACCCTGGCCCAATCAGACAAGACTTGCCTTATCATGAAGTCCCTGACTGATTAGGCCAACTCTGCGCTTTGGCAAAAAATGCATAGCCTGCCAAATTAGCCTGGACCATGCCTCATGATGTGCCCCATTGCTGAGCTCACACTATGTGTTCCACTATCTCCTGCAGTGAGGTGGGAATGAGTGGTTGGCTTGCAGTGCCCAGGAAGTCCTCGACCTCTTTGAAGCCCTTCAGGTATGTCTGCCAGGTAGATGGTGTGACTGACTGGCGCAGCATGTCAAATGCGTCCTGGGCTCCAATGCTCCAAAGGTGTGCCGGCACAGGCGTCCCTGACTTCTCAGCATCTGATGCCAGTTTTTGGAAGTCATCCCACTTGCAACGAGAAAAGAGTCATCAATTTCATTGAATAGTACAGGAATATTTTTCGCCCAAGCCAACATGTTTAATTGCAAGCATTTCAAAACCATCTCCCTCAGGAGCTTTGAAACAGAAGTGTATTTGGCAGCCTACTGATTGATTATCTGTACCATAGCCAGATTACCACACCAAAATACTACCTTCCGGTTGACTAAACGCTTGCCCCAAATGTGTGGCAACACCACCACCGGGAAGGTAATATTTGATGTGATTTCCAGCTCCCTGGTCATGTCTCAGTGCACCATGCTCCTTGGCAGTAAAGCCAAAGTCAATGTCCCCCGATACAACTGAGAAGAGCTTCAAATCATACCTGCACTGGAAGAGGCAGCCATGCTATAATGCCATTGAACTTGGCTAGGAATGTCTCCTAGACCACCAGATCCTCCCACACTACCTAAGTAACCCTCAATCAATAGTTCTTCTTACGCACTGCCCATAGGGATCACTCTGCAGGTGAATGCCAGACTCCAAATGAGGAACTGAGAAATTGCAAGGGTCACCTTCCAGGTCTGGTGAGCACTGCGACCAAGCTCCAACAGCATCTGGATCTTGTCAACGGATAGCCTAAATACCATGCCAGTGGAGTCCAGCTCGATACCCAGGAATGTGAGCACCCTGGTTGGTGGTTCTAGTTTATTCGCAGCCCATGGTACTCACAGCCAATTTTTGAAAGCTGTTGAACAAGTCCAAACATGCGCCAGAACCGCAAGGTCCAACAAATGGAAAGTCATCCAGATAGTGTACTATGCTTGTTAAGCCTGTGAACCCCGTCAGCTCCCAATGTAGGAAGGTACTGAATGCCTCGAAGTAGGCGCATGAAATAAAGCAGCCCATCGGCATGCATTTATCAAAATAGTAAACATGTTCAAAGTAAAACCCCAACAAGGGGACACTGTCTAGGTGCACAGGCAAGAGCCGGAAGGTGGACTCAATATCAGCCTTAGCCAAGATGGCCCCCATCCCACAGTCCTATAAGATGCCAAGTGCAGTGTCAAATGAAGCATACTGGACTGTGGACATCTCTGGCACGATGAAATAGTTCACTGCCTGCTGACTGGATAAGTCAGTTTATGTATCAACCTGTTCTTACCCAGCTCCTTCTATGGCATGACTGCCAAAGGTGATAAGAGCATCTTACTGAAAGGAGGCTGCAGTTCTCCCCAGGCAAATCTCTTGAGGCCAGTTGAGACCTCACTACCTGTGCAAGTTTCACAGCAGAATGAGCATTTCTGGCTGAAGCAGAGGACAGGTGTTGCATTCGTGGCTGCTCTAAGCCCTCACTCCACCCTCTCTACCTCTGTGGCGACTCCCTCCAGGCTTGATGGATGGTTTGCTGCCGCGGCATCTCCATGCCACTTCTCTCCGGCATACCCGGACCAGCTCGATGCTGCGGATCCACCATGTTCCTGATGACATAGGGCGCACGCGCGTTCCGAAGTATGTACCAGCAAGGGTGCAAACCTCAGGGGTGTCCCCCTGTATTGATGTCATCTGCTTCCAACATAAAGGGTCTTCACTAACGCTAACAGATCGAGTTAGCAAGGATGGATTGATAGCGGGGATTGTTTAGACCCGCTTGTCTCTCTAAGCTACTCTGCCCCATCGGACTTACCAGAGGTACCCGCTCCTCGGGGGCCTCGCTCTCTTTTCTCTATTTCAGATTGCAGATAGGAACTGGTACTCGCTCCTCGAGGGCCCATGTTCCTGAATACTCTGAAGATTTGCTACTGCCTGGAAGCTATCGCAGATATAGACGTTCGTGAGTTACCACCGCTCACTCAGAGCTTTCCCTGGAACCAGGTACTTGCTCCTCGAGGGCCTAACCATTTTCAGCTACTGAGCTTTCTTAAGAACCTATGTCATCTACTACTGGCTATGTATACAGCATACCCTGTCTACTCACTATCTATAGTCTTTCTACAGCTCAGCAACCCTGGGATCACAGTTCCAGTATCTGAGGGACCTCAGCCCTACCGGGCATATCAGCTCACTACTGCCACCTCTGGTGGTTCTACTGACCTGTCTAATAAAAGAACTATCTGTGTCTGTCTCATACTCAAGCCTAGCCGGTGGTCCCTCTCAGGATATCCTCCTGGGGGCGCTGTCATCTGCCATCGGCCTAAGGATTCACCTATTTACTTTCCTTTCCAGCTGAGTACCCTCTCCAGCACTCCGCTGGTACAGATTGCGAACACTGCAGTCTACATCATACAAGATTGCTAGTTCCACCTACAGAGCATATCAGATTGCTAAACTCCTCCTTCCACGGGAGCCAGTCCCTAACAGATTGCAGCTCCGCATGGTGACTCATAACAGATTGCCAACTCCTTCCTCTACAGGAGTATCCAGCAGCAGATTACAATAGATTGCTAACTCCTCCCACTTCAGGAGCTGAGCATAACTCCCATCTACTTGCTTCTCCCATCAACATAGCAGATTCTAACAACAGGGGACCTTCATAAGGGGTCCTGAAATCCCATCTGAAATCCTCCCTCAGCGTATGTACAGCATGTGGATATGAGTACCACTGCAAATCCACCTCCAGCTGCTGCCACCTTACTTGGATTGGGGCCCTCCCCATGTTATTATTTACCCCTTCCAGCTGGCGCTTTCTTGTGGCATTTTGTGACAGGATGTCCTCCAGTGCAGGTGGTTCAAATATGTTTGTATTTGCAATCCTGCATGGAACATTCTCCTTTGGTAAATCACTAACAAGCTTCTGCAACTACTTTGTTGGCCACCCCAGGCCCTGGGTATTGTGCTGGGAATGAAAGGAATGGTAGCCTGACTGACCATCCGAAGTCCTGGCTGTTATAAGGGTAAGCCAAAGTTCCACATCAGGAGAACCCCAGGACATACTAGGGGTGTAAGCCATCTTATCTCTCAACCTCTCGTCATAGTTCAGCCAGCAAACCTCTCATAGTTATACTAACTATGGTGTCCAAGTAGGACCACATCACCAAGTGCTGAGAGGGATCTGCCCGATCTACTATGGATGCCAGACTATCAAAGGACACACCCAATTATTAAGGTTTCTTGGCATGCACTTGGTACCAGAAGGTGGATCATGGCTTCTGTGAGTTCTTTGTGTGTCCTCCCCTTTCCTACATTCCTCCAATAGGATAAATATATCTACATATTACTGGTGCCAGAGGAAGCGTGACATACCCTGCCACAATTGTTTAGAAGTGTCCAGAGCTGGGAACCCAGAGGAGGCTGAGCAGCACCATGGGTGCCTTCGGCCACTGAAGAACCTCGTGAACCTGAAAAGGAGGTACTACGACTGCCCAACAAGTCAGAGTGGCCAGAGTACCTCCTGCTCCTGCGCTTGTGCCCTCGCCCCTTTCTCTTGCTCTCCTCTCCAGCAATAGGAGCACTATCGCCCACACTTGCCTCAACAACCTTTGATTGCTCTAGTGACTCAGGAATTACACTTATATCATTTAATGACTCACCTTCTGGAGCCACATCCATGGCTGCTGGATCAGTGGACTGAGCCTGCATCACCTTCACAAGCAAAGGAGCTTCTGCCTCAACCGTTGGTCCTGGTACTGTAACACTGGGTGCAAGAAGACCCAGGGAAATGGAATGTTGCATGGTGGTCATCATGGAGGAAACGCTGTTTGTGCTGCGTGTGCCATGAGGCTAGACGATGATTACAGGGAAAAAGGTGAGGGGCCCCCACAACCCAAAGTGCTGCTGTAATGAGGCTGCGACCATGCGCACCTGGCCAAGAAACCAGAGCAGAACTACATTGCCAAATCTACACTTGCGGATTGGGGTAAACACAAGACGGCCCATTACAAGGCCAGGCAGATCATCTGGGAGGTCCTGCCTCAACCAACTGCTAAGGATAAGAGGATGAAGCGTAGTTAAATGCTGAAATTGTTGGGGTAGGCCGAAGTATGGTCCCCTGCTAGCGGCTGCCACTTATCCAACTGTGAGGCTGGCCTGAGGGACCGGGGATCGCTGATACTACCCATAGGCATCCTATCTCCTTTTGGTCCTATTCCAAACCCCTCCACTACACAGCTCCCGGATATGATCCTCCCCAGCTGGCCAGATGTTGTGGTCACTGGCTCAGTCACAATTCCCTTTTTGTGACCCCCCTGCACCCATACTTGGGGGGGAATAGCTGCCGTGCACTCCTTGATTCCTCTAAAAGTGGTACGACTGAAGCAGTCATCCCCTTTTGGGATGGGTGGCGAGCTGGAGCTTTCTTGGCACCAGGCATTACAACTGCTATCAGGGAGCAGCCTAGGGATATAGTGGACTGAGTGCAGGTCAGAGACTATGAACCAGGAACAAAGCCCCAATTAATTAGCCCAAATGATATATTTTAATGTGTGTATAACCAATGACTCAGAACAAGGTAAAACTTGTTAGAAGTTTTTTTGTTTTTGTTTTTGCTATCATCCAGGGAGGGTATTAACATGGACTCACTGATGTGATGAGGAGTATGCAGCAGTGTGAGGAGCAGGAACAAAAGGGATGCCAAATGGGCTTCGCCTCCAGGTCATATCCACAATTTTAAATAGCTAAATTAGGCTTCAGTATCAGCAGCCCCCCTACTGTAGAGTCTGCCATTTACTTGGTTGATCCTGCCACAATCCGGATCTCTGTGCCCCAAGGAACCTCCCCTGGGCACCACCGCACATGCCCCTGCTATCGGTGACATCACCGCATCGGTGCCAACATCACGTACGATGCCGTCATGTCAATGAAACGTGCCACATTCGCCTGTTGTGGGGAGGCCACCATGCAATTGTTCCATCCTCTTTATCATATTGATCACCATTCTCTGCACTTTTCTAATTCTGCTATATCTTTCTTGAGATGTTGTAACCAGAACGGAACACAATACTCAATAAAGATGTGAATCGGGTGCCAGAATCGATTCCAGTTTCGGGATCGTGGACCCGCAGAAAATTCTGTTTCCCGCAATCCAGATGTTTTTTGTTTTCAGCTGACCCGAGCCAAAAAAAACCCCAAAACACCCCGACCCTTTAAATCTAATTATTTAGAATCCCCCACTCTCCCGACCCCCCAAAAACTTTCCTAAAGTACCTGGTGGTCCAGCGGGGGTTCTGGGAGTAATCTCCCACTCTCGGGCCATTGGCTGCCAGTAAACAAAATGGCACCGGTGGCCCTTTACCCTTACCATGTGACAGGGGCTATCAGTGCCATTGGTCGGACCCTGTCACATGGTAGGAGTAATGGATGGCCGGCGCCATCTTAAAAAATGGCGCGGGCCTTCCATTGCTCCTACCATGTGATAGGGGCTGGTCAATAGCACCGATAGCCCCTGTCACATGGTAAGGGCAAAGGGCCACTGGCACCATTTTGCACATCCCTAATACTCAAGATGAGGTCGTACCATGGAGTTCATCAAAAACATTTGAAAATAAGTGGAGAGCTGAGTGGGGGCGACCAGGGAGGTAGTTGCCTACTGTTATTATACGAGTGGAGGTTAGTCAGGTAAATGCTTGTAAGAAGAGCCATGTTTTAAGATTTTGTTTAAACTTTTTTGGGCATGATTCCTGATGGAGGTCAGGGGCATATTGTTCCAGGTTGCTGGCCCGGCTATGGACATGGTGCGTTCTTTGGTCATGTTGAGTAGAGTAGCTTTGTGAGAAGGCGTATGTAATGTAGCAGCATGTTGTGATCTGGGTGGTCTGGTGGGTTTGTGGAAGTGTAAAGCATTATTGAGCCAGTGCATGTTTTCGGTATGTAGCGTTTTGTGTATTATAGACAATGTTTTGTATTTTATCCATTGGGCAATGGGGAGCCAATGTAATTCTTTGAGGATAGGTGTAATGTGTTTGGATCTGCGCATGTTGGTGAGTATCTGTGCAGCTGCGTTTTGCAGGATGGTCGCTTTGGGGAGGCCAAGGAGGAGGGAGTTACAGAAGTCTACTTTTGTTAAGATAAGGGATTGTAGAACGGTTCAGAAGTCACATTGATAGAGTAGGAGTTTTAATTTCTTTAGAGTATATAATTTAAAATAACCGTCTTTTATCATGCTGTTAATATGTTTTTTATGATTTAGCTGATTGTCAATGGTGACTCCAAGTTTTTTACACTTTGTGCAGGGGTGATTGCGATGTTTAGGACTGGGGGCGAAGTATCAAATGTCTTGTTTCTCTGATGGGAGATAAGCATGACATTAAACATTAATAACAGTAAAGAAAACTACTGCAGTAGCATTTAACTTTAAAAAGGGAAACTATGAGAAAATTAGAACATTAGAAAAAAACAAAAAGGAGCAGTTTCAAAATTTAAAATTTTGAATGCAACATGGATACCATTTAAAAACAATATCTTGGAAGCTCAGACTAAATGTATTCCAAGTATCAAAACAGGTGGGAAGAAGACCAAATGACTGCTAGCATGGTTAAAAGGAGAAGTTAAAGAGACTATTAAATCCAAAGTGATACATACAGATAGGGAAGCCTAATCCAAAATATCTGTACATGATGATACTGGGTTCCATATTAGGCACACTACCCAGGAAAAGGACATTGGAGTCATTGTGGACAATACTTTGAAATCCTTGGCCCAGTGCATGGTGACTGTCCAAAAGCGAATAGAATGTTAAGTACTATAAGGAAATTAATAGAAAATAAAACAATGATATCATAATGCCACTCTTTCGATCTATGATGCAACCTTGAGTATTGTGTGCAATTCTGGTCACCTCATTTTGAAAAAGATACAATGGAACTAGAAAAGGTAAAGAGAAGAGTGACCAAAATGATAAAGATTCTAGAATCTTTCTCCAATGAGGAGAGGCTAAATAGATTACAGTTTTTAGCCAGCAGAAGGGACAGCTGAGAGGAGATATGCTTGAGGTCTACAAAACTATGAGTGGGATGGAATGGGTAAACAGCAAACTGTTATTTACTCTCTCAGGTAGTACAAATAGATTTGTCATTGTGGGACACTAGACCTGTAAATGAGCTGGTGAAGACATAGTAAAGTCTGATACAAACATGATCAATTAGCTATACCTTATGAAGTCAAGATTAGGTAAAAAAGGAAATATGCTGTGTGGTATTCAACATCTATTGCACATCTTAGAAGAATAGTGCAAAAATATGAGAGAGGCTGGAGAAAGATAAAAAAGACAGTGAGTCTTCCATAGAAATTGCTGCACTCGAATTGTTTAAAATATTCTTTAAATTAGCCAATGGAGCTTTTTATGATCGTGAAAAGGTTGACAATTAACACTATCTTGGAAAATGAGTCTTTGCCCGACAATGAGTAATTGGCCACCTATTTTGAAGACAAGGTAGTAAATCTTCAAAAACAAATCATTACTGCACAAGCTTAGTCAGAAGATAATCAGACCCGCAATCATCAGATTATTAGTTGGTCTAGGTTTGCCATGACAACAGCAAAAGAGATTAGTTCAGGAGTCTCTAAACTAAATTCTACCCATTCTGAATTAGATCCATTTCCATTTGACATAGTAAAAATATGAGTTCAACATTCTTTGAATTTATAAAAACCCTGATTAATAGGTCACTAGTTCATGGATGTGTTGCAACTTAGTTGATGTGTGCAATGGTAAGACCTGTTCAAAATGATGTTAGTCTACAAACAAAAGAGTTAGCTAACTACCACCCTGTTTCCAACTTCCTTACTATGGCTAAAATACTAAAAAATATGGTTCTAGCACAACTGGAAGACTTTTTGAGTAAATATGAGTTGTTGGACCCAAAGCAGTTTGGCATTAGAAAGCAACACAACATGGAGTTATTATTACTCTTCCTGTTAGATATAATGTTATATAGTTTAGGTCATAGTACATCAAGGTTATTGGTCCAGTTGGACCTTTATGCAGCCTTTGATACAGTACATCACAGTATCTTATTAGAGAGACTGCAGAAGTTTTTAGTGGTGGGTAGGAATGTGCAAAATGTGATGAATAAGGGCAATTCATTTCATTCAGGGCCCTAAAACAAATGGAGTGCCCCCTGAATGAAACAAACCTTATTCGTTGCATTTGTTTTAAATGAATGCATCTTGCAGAAGCCTAGGCCTGAGGCCAGGGACTCGCCTAGGGCAAAGGCCGAGGCCAATAGTAAGGGCTGTGGCCTATGCCCAAGTGTAATGCTGGCCTCTCGGACTAGGCGTTGGCCCAAAGTTTGTTTCGCCTAGGGCATAGGCAATGGCCCAAAGCCTGGGATGACACTGGGGCTTCAGCTGAGACCCCCACAAACAATCACTTACCTAATTTGTAGGGTATCCATGGAAGTGGCCAACCTGGGACCCAATGCCTGGGCCTCAACCCAGACCCAAGTCCAACATCGGGACCCAGTCTGGAGGATGGGTCCTGATGCCTGAATCTTTGGGCCGAGGCATGATGCCACACACTAGCCTGGAGGCTGGTGCCTGACACCGGGGCCCAATGCCATAGTTCAGCTCAAAGGCCAGGTCCTGATAATGGGGCCTCAACCACAACCCAGGCCCAACACCTTGGCCTAGGCCGGAGCCTGGACTCAGGCCTGATGCTGCAGCATAGCCCAAAGGCCAGATCCTGACACTGGGGTCTTGGCCCAGACCTAGATGTGAAACCAGTGCCTGTTTTGGAGTCCAGGCCTCGGAGCAGCTCCGATAACACTCTTTTTTTCATCTTTACTTTTTCAGCTGATACCATCTATTGAGGTCGCGCCAGAATTAATTAACTCTGGTGCTTTCACCAAAGTGGACAGCACCATTTTAAAGTTTAGCATTATTATCAATTATGAGGCACTGCCTGAGAATTGACTGCAAACATCACTGTTGTTGATAAAAAAAACATTGGTTGACAGAAAATCACTTATGTTTGATTATTAAAAAAAAAACAGAACACTTTGGGTAAATAGATACCCCATAGAAATTCTGCAGCCACAGCAGATTTTTCTTGAGGGGTCCCCTATTCCCATTCTTTCAGAAATAAAGAGTCTTGGAGAATCACAACACAATGAAGCAACAAATTAGGCAGGTAGCTAAGGCAGTGTTTTACAAACTTAAATCAGTAAAACCTTTAAAAAGTCAATTGCCATCTGAACATTTTTGTACAGTTGTTTAGTCATTAGTCCTAAACCTCATGAATTTATGTAGGCCTACCAGATAAACTTGTACATGTTTTACAGTTGATTCAACATGCTATAGCTCGCCTCCTAAATGGTTTATCACACTCCGGGCACATTACTCCTACATTAAGAGATTTACATTAGCTTCCAGTGAAATGGAGGCCAAGGTTCAGACTGCTGGTAATTATCTTTAAGCTTCTTAATAGCAATCAGTCATGTATGTTACAGAATAGTGTCAACTGGTATATTCCCATAAGGTCTTTGCACTCAGAAGGCACTCATTTGTTGCAAATTCCTTCTGCTAGCACCTTCAGGTATGAGCGAACGAGGTCCAGAGCTTTTCATATGCCTCAGTTTTAGCATGGAACAAGTTGCAGATAAAGATGAGGGAGATGATGGAGTTAAAACATTTTAGAAAGCAGGTGAAAGACATGCTATTTGAAGAAGCATATACCTGAGTTTGTCACTGCAAGGGAAGGGATTTTGGTTCTAGTTACCTAATTGTCTAGTTTTTAACTTTGTAAATGCATTTTAAGTTTGTTTTATGTTTTTATTGTATGTGGTATTTTTTGATTGTAATTTATGACATTGACTCAGGATACATTTTTTAGGGAGATGTGGGCTACAAGAAACTGTAAGAAAGTTAGCAAAAAACTGTACAAACAAGCAAACAAATAAATAAATACATTCCTTGATTTTTGTTTTATGACTGAAGTAAAATTACCATCTCCAGGAAAACCCATGAAAAATGTTCAGTGTAATCAATGTAGTGTGAATTGGTTTATCTTTGAAACTAGTAGATAACAGCCATAACCAGATGGTAGCCACTAGTGTTGACCTAGAAACATAGATGCATACAGTATGATGGCTGATAAAGACCAAATGACCCATCCAATCTGTCCATCCTCACCTCCTGCTCAGTTTTACAGTCCCTTTCTCTCCCTCAGAGATATCATATAGTCACAAATAAGGATATGGGATAAGCAGAACTCCAAAAAAGGTATACCCCAAGTAAGAAAATGGATTGGTGTGAAAGTGTTAGCCAGTAGGTTACATCTGTACTTTGCCAATGCTCTACTAATTATGGAAGCTTGAGCATCCATTTCACTAGCAAATAGGGACTTTATAGTTGATACTTCCAAACTGATGTAACCTGGATAGAAAGCAATTGAGTTCAAAGAAAATAACCTTCTTGATAGAAATAAAACACTTTTATATTGACTTGGTGTGTGTGGTTTATGTTTTACTGTGCCATTGCTGTTAGAAGAGTTTTATGTAATGTATAATTTATGTTTTTCATACCCCTGGTTGCTACCTACAGCCTTTCTAAATTACATAACTCATAAATATAAAAAATAAATATATATTCTAATCTGGAGATGATGAGAAATATAATGATAAAAGGATGAAATTAAAGAACTCATTAAGGTCCTCTGTTTTCTGAGATATCTCGTCCCATCTCTTTCCTCTTCTATTTGCTAATTTTTTATTTATTTTTATTTTTTTAGGTAATCAAAGCAGGAGTGGAAACTACCTGTAAGTGCCATGGCGTTTCTGGATCCTGTACAGTACGTACCTGCTGGAGACAGCTTTCTCCTTTCCATGAAATCGGCAAACAGCTTAAGCAGAAGTATGAGACTTCGCTCAAAGTGGGCAGCACCACCAACGAAGCTACAGGAGAAGGGGACATTTCACCACCCAAAAAAATCATTCCTGGCCACGGTGACCAAATTCCTAGGACTACAGATCTCATTTATATTGATGATTCCCCAAGCTTCTGTCGAATGAGCAAGTATTCACCTGGGACCTCGGGGAGGAAATGTTACAAAGACAAGAACTGTGAGAGCATCTGTTGTGGCCGGGGTCATAACACACAAAGCAGGGTGGTGACCAGGTCTTGCCAATGCCAAGTTCGCTGGTGCTGCTATGTGGATTGTAAACAGTGTACCCAAAGAGAAGAGGTTTACACCTGCAAAGATTAACAGACACTTTGGATGGACATCCTACGTAGCAGAAGATTATGCATTATGGCAGAACTGCATATGGAGACAAACAGGGTTTGATTGACATTATGGGATTTGAAAGCTATGTTAAGATGTAAGCACTTTGTAGGGTAGAAGCAACCCAGCTATGGGGTTTTTTTTTCCTGTAGACTGAGCTGAATCAAGAGGTCCAACAACATGAAAACAGGAAGTTCTCTACCAGACTGAGTAGATGATAGATTACTTTTACTAATGTGTCCATTAGTCCACTCAGTTTGATACTTCATTTGACCCTTGCCAACCTCAGAAAGCAATGAAATTGAATGTTAGTTGTCTATTTACATTGATGTCAGATACAATTTGTTAGTCTTGATATGCCTGGATACGTTTGACTCTGGAGAACTTTTCTTAAGCAAAGTGGATGAGAAACAAACGTTTGACTCTGGAGAACTTTTCTTAAGCAAAGTGGATGAGAAACAAACTGAATAGAAATAAGTAGAGAAGTGAAGAGGCAGGAATATCAGCCTTCTGTTGCAATTTCTGCCCAGCTAGAAGAAAGACTCCAGCAAAGGAAAGGAAACACCAGAAGTTTGACTTTGACCATATAATGCAGGTTTCTGAAAAAAAAAAACCATTGTCAAAAGTTGCTTCTGAAATAGAGCTCCAAATCACCATGTTGTTGCAAGCAGAATATGTAAATGAAAGATATGAGTCATCAATGAAATCAATTTTCCTATTCAATAGTTACAGACTTCATTTGCATTTTTAGCACTATCACTGTCTTAAAAACCACTAAAAAATCTTGTAATTTTTGTTGTATATATCCCTTTAAAATCTTTTTTTTTTCTTGAACAAGTAATATCCCTGTGGAGGTTACTAAAACCATATTTTTAGTCTTATCCTGATTACTTCAAATCAGATGCAAATATCTTTATAATATCCTGCTAATAATATGAAATGTAAATTCTAGCACACTTCAAAGCTAAATACTTATTCTCCAAATAAATGTTGCATAGTAGTCACCTTGGTAAAAAGCTTACTGTAAAGACTTCTAGGTCATCATTCCATCAACTGTGAACCTAGGTAGGAAATGCATTTATACATACCAGGACATATATGTTCTTGATACCACTAGACTGAAAAAGATTGTTCTAAAACATCACTCCTAAATATTCTACTGGGTTCCAGCATTAGCTTCAACATGTTAGTCATTAACAAAAATGCAACTAGAAGGTCAGCCAATTCATGAAGCCATGAAATGAATAAGGCCATGTGTCTTTTTAAAAAGGATTACAGGACAATTGCATCAGAAAGCTTTGTTCGGCCTAGAAGACACTATTGGCACATCATCAGCAAGAAAATGTCATAGATCCAGTTTCGGAACTATCTCAATAAACCCAAGACTGGTTGTCTAATGATCTGTTAGTGATGCTGGTAGCAACCATTGAGCAAGTGAAAAACAGGAGCCAGATATCATTGCATCTCCAGAATGGTGTTATCTCAAGGATGGACAAATATGAGAAGCTGAATTTCTCTTGAAGACATTAGCCACTAGTTTGTAAACTGTTCATGTGCAAACTGAAAGCTTCAGAAAGTCCAGCCTGGGTGTTATCAGGCATAAGACCTTCTTGCAAATGGAGTAGGACAAGCTATTTCACACCTTGGAAACTTGTCAAACCTCTCATGGCTTTTCTTGTCCTATATTGTATTCAACAGTATTTTCTGTGTCACACACACAGAAAATCCAGTATTCATTAAGCAATTATCTGTTCATAAGGCCTGAACTAAAGTGTATTATTCAATGTATATATAGATATACACTGAATAATATATACATATATATATATAGATAGATAGATATAGATATATTAACATTTATTTATTCTAAAGCATTTTCAAAAAACCTTCTTATGGTTTCATTGTGGTATTATGTTCAATTATAAGTGTCACAAAACTTCTTTTATAATCCTTTCTTATGTAGAGCATTTTTTGAGTAGGACACAGATTTTGTGCCTTTATGAAGTATGACAAGAATGCGTGTCTGTGTGTGAGTTTGTATAGGCTGGATGTGTGTGAGTTTGAATCAGATAAAATAGCTTGCCCATAGTCGGTTTTGTCAGTGGGAACACCTGAAACAGTGGCATGTAGATAAGAGGGAAAGGATGAATGAGCTGCTGAGTGAAAGAGCTCATCTCTTTATTATAATTCACGCACTGAAGCTTGGATGCTTTCTATTAGTATTTAAAAAAATGTATTTATATCAATGTGGATATATTGCTTCTCTGTTATATATTGTAAATAGTAAGGTTTATTCTCCTGTGGTTAAAAAAATGAGATGAAATAGTAGAGAGGCACATGTGTTAATTGTATAGGCAGTGTATAAAACATCAATTTTAACCCTCTCAAATCAGGAGCTGTTGTCTCCAACCTTCTCTTGCCTTTTGACTTAAGGTGGTATAATGCACATGGGTTATTTCTCTGTGTTTTTCAATATTTGCCTTATTTTGGAAAAGAACTAGGATCATACACACCTACACTATATCAAAGTGCCATTACAATGTAAGCAAAGCTAAAAATATATATATATATTCCTTATTTGAAAATGAGAGACGTGGTGTCAGATAGAACTGGAATGCAAGAAGCCCACTCCCATCCCCCACCCTATATCAAACCTTCCTGTCTTTTCTTTTCTCTTCAGAAAAATGGAAGTTGCCTTCCTTCTCCAGCAAGATTTTCATGGGTGCAGCCATTATTTAGAACTTTCCTTTCGTAAAGAGTTAATGAGGTGAAGAGTATTTTCTTTTATCAGACGATATGTTTTAGCTACATGTCAGCATTAAGAAAATCTTTTATTTTTTTTAAACAAGGCAAACTTTGCTGTTTTATAATAGTGTTTTCTATTGCAAAAATGAATAATCATTGCACCCATGTTCTGTTTTATGGTTTATCTTACTTCTGTCCTCCATATTAGCCTGATGTAAGTGCAAAACAAGTCCTAACTATACTTTCTTTTCATCTTCCAAACTTAAAGTTCACTGAGGGCCCTTTAAAGCAATGCAGTATATTTTTTATCATCATTCCAGCTTACTTTCTTTTTTGTATACTAGTAGAGCTAGTGAGCTAAAGATTTCCTGCTTGACCTCCCATAAATGGCTTTGAAAGATTAGCAATGTTCACAAATGTAGGCTGTTGCCCGAGGGTATGCTCAACCTATTGCCAAAGTGTGAAGTATTGCAGAGAATGTGAGCTATCACTGTAATGCAAGATGGGTCAGTGGTTAGGCAGGAAGAATATCTGGCTTGATCTTTAAAAGAAATTTCACAAACAGAGCCCGGAGAGATTCAGATGTGATGGTTTTGACCACATATAACGACAGCAAACTGATTATCATGCTCTCTTCCCTTCTGTGTTCCTTATCTCCCCCAACAGGGATATCTCTACTTTCAGTTTTTCTTTCACCCTTGGAAGTAGGTTTGTCAACCAACCCCATGTCTTAAGGAAGCAGCACAGCCAGTCCTGCTCTGATTCCCTTACATCTGTGGGCTTCTATTTCTATCTTTGAGAAATAAGAAGTACAAGTCCATAGCTACAAAAGGGTAAACCAGGCTTGGCACAGCTTGTCCTTTGTGACATAGAGCTTTTTCTTTTATTTTGACATTTATTTAGCATCCTAAATCAGGGCGATGATACAAGTCACTTTCAAAGAGCTACGAGCATAAAAATGATTGTGTATGCACGTAAGCAACCTGTACTTGCGCAATAGTTATTTAATAAAAGTCAAAAGTATGTGCCTACTTTAAAAACTGCCTATAAAAAGGGCATTCTAAGCTGTTCTGGGCGGGGCCAGCAGTTGCATGCATAACTTGCTATTCTAAAAGGCACGCACACATTTGACAATTTGCATAATTTTACACCTGCTAATTATCTTGCGTAATTGATATCAGATTTGTTTATTGTGTATTATTGGCTGGGTAGAAGGTCTGGATGAACTGGAGGGAGAATGTCAATGACATGGAGATGGTCTGGGCAAACTGGCAGAGTAATTGGTAAACTAGTAATAACCACATGCATATGTTTTAAAATATACCAACCTGCCATGTAAATCATGTTTTACGTGAGTAAGTCCTACTTTATTTTCATAAGTAAAATAAACACATATACATTTATAAAACAGGTAGGAAATGCTCACATGGTCAATGCTTTGTATGCATTAACACGTAAACAATAAACAAACAGATCTCAAGAAGGTGTAAAAAACCAAAATGTTTATTATATGAAACACTGATATTACATTTTATCATACATACTGTCTTAATCACCGGTCAGTCCAGATACAAAAGACTATGCTGTGGCAAATTTGAAGATGGCTGACTGGCCCTGTGGAAGTTTGAGGCTATTAAGACCTCTGATGCAGAAGTCTGTCACTTCAAAACACAGTCTGTGTTGGGTTATTGTTTTTGAACTACTATGTTACCATCTGATTAGCATTTTTGGAGTTACTGGATTCTACCTGCTTTTCCTGCTCATGCATGGAATATGTGACAAGCCTTCTATTAAAGAAAAGAAATCAGTTTTTAAAGTGCATATTAAAATATAAAATTATAATAATTGACTTTCACTTAAAAACACAGATGGAAGGATGGTAACTTTAAAAAGGGTGTGGGGGTGCACATTGAGCATGTGTGTGGGCACGCACCCAGGGAAGCAGTGATTTTATAGCATGTGTGCATATGTGCCTGTACATTATAAAATAGCCTTGGCATGCATATGTGTGCATTTAATTTTGCAAATAGGCATGCCTGACAGTGCAAATAATATCTTGGCCATGTAAGTGGGAATTTTATAACTGGCATGCATCCATGCCAAGACCAGGTTTACTGGTTCATTCACCTGTTTACCTAGTGTAGGATTAAGTCCTCCAAACCCCACTGGTTTAACAGCCTGCACTCCCCCTGGTTACCCCAAATCCTTTAAACCTCTCAGGAATGGCCTTTTTTTGTTTTTTGAAGTTACACTTCCTCAAGGCCATGATGCCCTCATACTAGGTAGGTATTTATACCTCTATATGAGGCCCACCTAGTCACTCGAGGTGAGGTTTAGGTATTAGTGTAGGGGTTAGGGGCCACTTTGACATGCAGAGTGAGATGTACAAACCAAACAGTGCTCTCTTGTGAAGATTTGATGACCTTTGGAGTGAGGAAACTCACTCAAAGATAAGATTTGTGCAATGTTCTTTCAACCTAGCTTGATGTTACCCAGGTAGAGAGTCCATCAAGCTAGGTTGAGAGAACATTGCACAAATGTCATTTTTGTGTGAGTTTCCTTGCTCCTTTTGCTTTTTGTATCTGGACTGACTGTTGAGTAAAACAATGTGTGTAATATAATGAAATACCAGTGTAATATGCAGTTATGAGGGCATGACAATGAATAGTGGGTGTGCACATGAGAGTACATGCAATTTGTAGGTGGTGTTTTTGTATGCTAAGAATTTAACTGTGAGCATACATATGCACATACATTGTTGGGTACACGGAAATGTATTTTTTTAATTTAATTCTTTTGGCATTTAGGTGATGATATATGAAATAGCGCCAGACAAAAAAGAGTAATAATGGAAAGATTTGAGTATTTTATAATACGCTTATATATAATACACATTGGTTATAAAATACTATAATAGATCTATGTGTATCCATATATGCTTGTATATGCTGCTGTGTGGAGTTGTTTGAAAGTTTTATCCCTAGAGCTAATGTATTAAAACATGGACAAATTTGCCAACTTGATTTTGTATGCTAAAATCACTGATAGCATGTGTTATCGGTGATTTTAGTGAGAGAAATTTAGCATTAGCTTGGCTCTGCTTTCTTTGCAAAATAGGGAATGAGCTGCATAATTATGCAAACAGATCATTATTTATGTTTGATTAAATGCCACAGACTAAAAGTAAGCAAATCCGTGTTTGTGCGCAAAGCTGAACTAATTCTTAGGGAGATGTAATTATGTTCTTGTGTGTGTTAAAGTTCATAAATTTGCCCAAACTTTAATGCAAAAAGAATCACCACAAACCATTTTTGCATAATATGGAACAGAGCTGGTATTGTAAGAAAAACATC
This sequence comes from Rhinatrema bivittatum, assembly GCF_901001135.1. NCBI lineage: Eukaryota > Metazoa > Chordata > Amphibia > Gymnophiona > Rhinatrematidae > Rhinatrema > Rhinatrema bivittatum. The sequence goes on along the minus strand of NC_042616.1, from coordinate 67,717,116 downwards.
TTGCACTGCTGAACCATTCCTTGTGGCGCCATCCTTAGCTCCTAAGTAACTACCTGAGATAAAATGACTTTCCCAATGTCATAAGGAGTGATGGTGCGAGATGCAAATCTTCAGTTTGGCAGCCTATTATTCTAACCATTAGATCACTCCTCTTTCCCCTCCTCCTTGGTGGCAGCCATGCCTGAAAGTGATTTTATATGTCTTCTGAATTTCTTTCAAATGGAAGAGAGACTTTTAGAACATCAAAAACTGGATAGCAAGCAGTTGTGGAATTATGACTGCATACAGGCACAGAATAAGCAGATTCTATATTATGTGATCTAAAAGTTCACAGATTTGTTTGTGAAGGTTTGTCAGGTTCTACGGAGAGAAAAAAAACCATCTGATCAACTGCAAACCAGATATAAATGTGAAAATAAATGAAAAAAGCACAATTCATCATATATAGTAATGCAGAATTACTGTGGCTCAGGTCCCACTTCCTGTGGTCACTGTGAGGCATTGCATGTTTGTGAGTTGCATCCCTGTGAGTATATGAGGTGCTGCTATGCATGGGTGATATGTTCAGTAGAGTCTTACACTGAGCATGTACAGTATGACCATTAACAGGTGAGCATGCAAGCTGCCATTGTTCTAGACAACCCTGATTAAGCAAAGGGTAGCTACATGGGTGAAATGACTTTTTAAGTATAATGTCCTGCATAGTATTAAATAGAGTCAGAGGAGGTGATGACTTCTGATCATACTGACTTGAGTTGGCTTGAGGCAACCCTGTCAAAAAATATCCTCACTAGATTGCAATTCCCTCATGTCACAGCTGTGTATGGGGCAGTAGCATAAACACATAAGGTGCAGTTTTTAGCCTGGAAGTTGTCATTGATAGAATTTAGTTGTGAATGTGCTAGGCTGCATACCAAGCTATTCTGAAGCTATGGGAAAAAAAACCAGAGGTAGATTTTAAAAGCGTTGCTCGCAGAAAAACAGCCACATACACGTGATTGTTGGTGGCTATGCGTGAGCAAAGCAAATTTTAAGAAGCCAGGAAGGATGATATACACGTGTCCAGAATAAGGAGGTGGAAAAGGGGAAGTGCTAAGACTGACACACCTAACCACAAATTTTGCATGTATGTTTCTTGTGCAACTTTGCTACTGCTCCTCATGAGGGGAAGGAGAGAGAGAGAGCGTGAGGGCGGGAGAGAAAGAAACTGTATTACAGCAGTCTGACTATATATTTATGTACCACTGTAGAGGGGCACTGAATCAGGGTGGGCTGGGGAGGGAGGATGTTGCTACTTAGTTCTAAGCGACTACAATTCTTTACTGATGTCAATTTCACTATGAAAACCTCTGAATGTGTCTGTAACACCACCCACCCTAACCCCAATCCACCTCCTGAAAACTCACCCCGTTTCAGAATGCCCCTCTAGAGTGGTACCTATATAGAGAGAGTGTCAGTCTGAGGCTATTCAGAGGTTTTCTCTCTCTCTCTCGCTCTCTCTCCAGAGAAGTACACCCAGCATTTTAAATGCTTCTCATGTACCTCATAAAATAAGGCATATTTTTGCTCACACTGCAATATGTGCTTTTATGGGTGCACGCACGCATGTTCCTTTTAAAATTTACCGGCTAGTGGGTTAATTTGAGTTAAATGAAAGTCCCTTTTCTTATTGTAATTAATGTCTTCAGCTCATATTAAATCACTTTCAAAATTTTGAATTCCATCTGAGCAATCAGATTGGCTGGAGCACAGGACATTAATTCCTCAGAGAGAGCATTTCAGAGAGTCAGCTGGTAGGAATGTCTGTGGTTGCTGCTTCCGGTAGAAAAGTATCATGATAAGAATCACTCATAAGGATACTCTCGGCCCCAAAATTCACCCTTGGCATTTGAAAGACTAGACAGAGAAGAGGCTAAAGGCTCAAACAGGACTTTAACAAAATGGTCATTTCTTAACATCCTCCAGCTGTCTCTCAGTCCCATCAGCAGTTTTTATTTACATTTTCTCAGAAAGGGGAAGTCATCAGACAACCCCGATATCATTTTGGGCTGAATATGGGGAAGTTGCTTCAGAACACCTTGAACCCTAAAATGTCAGTGCAGCAATTTACAAAACCTATTTGTTGGTAATACATTTTCTGGGTGCATCCTTGTTCCTCTTTCTGCCTTTCCCTCTTACAGGCAAAGGCAGGACTCTGGGGCGGCAAGAGGAACTTGACAGGAGAAGTTTAGTTCATTTACTGGTTTAGCAGGGCATTAACTGCCAGTCAGGGCCCTGTGCTTGTGGGACATTCTCAGAAATGGTCTTGGCAAATTTGTGCATAACCTATACTGCTATCATGCAATGCTATTCTTATCCAAAAGAAATAAAAAATAAAAGTCATGATGGCGTACTACAGACTCTGCAGATAGGATGGCCAGCTAGCGCCGCGTTAAGGAGGACAAACTGAGCTGGTGCTGGCTTTGCCCACGCATGCTTTGGGGATGTGGTTCTGATTTGCTTAAGTAAAACATTTCATCTCCACACGTGCAACAGGGTTAAGGCAGCCTATGTGTAGCCTATTTCTTTTGACATGAAGTTATATGCTATCCTAAGTCTTTGGTTAAAATAAAACATACTGCATAGTGTTTACTGTTACAAAAGTGCATGTGGCTTGCAATTATGTGCATTCTTTATTGACCCCAAAATATTATTTTTATGCAGACGATTTTCAAGTGCTCTTCTGGGATTCCTTTTGCATCCTTGGAGAAAGAGTTACGGGTTAGCCCACACATCAGTATCTGTTTGGATATGATGTCATTTTTGGGCATTGTAGCCGATATGAACCAATCAAGCAAAGTTTGTGTGTGATGTAACTTGTGAGTCTTGTATGAGTGCTCAGGCAGTGCAGGCCCAAGGGTGTGCTGCATGGCACCTGCACAGAACGTATGCATGCACGCCGTCCACATACTTTCCGAAATCACATGTGATACATTGTGAACCACTTTCATTCATACTACTGCAGAAGCCTATGTAAAGGGGTCAAAATGTCAACCATATCCTGCAAAGCAATATTTCAAGAAAAATTCTATTAGTAGCTTTGTTTTGGAAAAAGCTCCCTTAGTTCAATGCACAAGAATACAGTGCCTGCCAAAGAGGTTTATAACTACAATGCATCAGTAAACTGGACATGATTAGGTGCTCCAGGAGGCATAGTTCTTAAAGCAAGCTTCCAGTTCACGTTTGTGACCTGTTTGCCTTTGGTCCTTAAACTCAATCCAATTAGGATGCAAAGCAGTGATAAAAAGCTCCTGATATCCTTTAGGAAGGTCTAGCAATCCCCACAGGAAGCAATTATTAGTTTCACCAAAGTCACTGAAGGTGTGGAAATTCAGACACAATAGGTTAGATGCATGCAAGCTGCAAATCTACCAATTTTAATTCTAATTCAGAGTTTATTCATTCCTAAGGCACCGTGTATGGTCCTATATCCCCCATAGCAATCCTTGATGGTTAAGCATGAAAGGGAGAGGTAGGTTGCAGTAATTTGTATTTTGTTTTTTGTTTTTATACTGTTAACATAAAACAAGAAAACTCACCCAGTCAGTTTTCCGAAATTATCTTTTTGTCTTTGCCCAAAGCTAGAGATCATAATTTTTGGACCAACTTGTATCTTTACTGATCATACATAGCCCCTGCCCATGGACTTTCTATGCTAAAACTATGTGGAATCCTCAGACCAAGTCAACCTTTGGCCAAACAGATGGCATAGAATGTATCTGAGCAAACCACAGAAAAATGACCTTTTTTTTTTTTTTAAAGCCCTAACCTCAAAAAAAGAATTGCATTCTAAAACACTTTACAAGAGCTGCTCAACCTGAAAAGGCACCTCACAAAAATTAAGAAAGTAAATTTTAGGATTTGTTTTGCACACTTGAGAAAGCATTTTCCTGTTAAAAGGGAAGTTGGGAATGAGCACTAACGTATGAAGGATTGCTATTTCTTTGTATTTCTGTCTTATGGGAGCCTAAATTATTTTTCTCTACCTCATGTGTACAGCTTGTAGGTTTAAATCTGATTCTGAGTGACTGTTGAGAATGTATTTAAATTATTTAACATCTTTGTATAACAAAAGCAAGAAAAAATGAAACAATAAATGTATTTTAAATTATTTGTGAAATCTGTGGTCCTTCATTTTGCTCACAAGAGGTTTGTAGTGTCAGAGAAATTCTGATGAAACTTGAGGAAGGGAGTGTCATCTCTCAAAAGCTAGTCAGGAAATGTAGTTTGTCTAATAAAAAGGTATCACTTTATTTTTTATTAACAATTCTAATCATGCAACAACAATAAGCACTAAGCACTAAGCAAAGCTGCAGAACTTGCTACCTACTTCAAGAAAAATATCACCAATCTGATCACCCCTCTGATCTCAACCAATCACCAGCTCTCTCCACTTCCCACCTCGTCAATCCTCTGTGATTCAAGATTTGAAATTTTTGAGCCCACGTCATCTCTGGAGATAGAAAACATCCTCAAGAAGCTCAAAACATCCTCTCACCCATCAGACCAGATCCCGTCAAATCTACTCATCTCCATCCCTAAAACCATCGCTAAATCCATTTCCGAAATCATAAACTGCTCCTTATCACAAGGGCTAGTACCAGACTCTCTAAAGCTCGCCACGCTCAAACCCCTTTTAAAAAAACCAAATCTATCGGCAGCTGATCCTGCAAACTTCCGCCCTAAAGCCAATTTACCATTTATTGCTAAACTCTTGGAAAAAATCGTCAACAAGCAACTCACAGAATACCTTGAGTAACACAAGATCCTCACCCCCCTCCCAGTTCGGTTTCCGCAAATCTTTGAGCACCGAATCCCTATTAATCTCACTAACAGACACCATCCTCCTGGGCCTAGAAAATAGACAACCATTTCTTCTCGCCCTTTTAGATCTATCGGCAGCCTTTGACACAGTTAACCACTCAATACTCCTTGACCACCTAGCAGACATAGGCATCACCGGAGTGGCCCTCAGCTGGTTTAAATCTTTCCTAAGCAACAGGTTTTTCAAGGTCAGAATTAACAACAAAAAATCCCACCCGGTCAGCTCCACTCTGGGTATCCCCCAAGGATCATCTCTCTCCCCAACCCTTTTCAACATGTACCTCCTCCCGCTCTGTAACTTACTCGCAAATCTAAAGCTAACTCACTATATCTACACCGATGACGTTCAAATATTCATCCCGATCACGGAGTCCCTCACCAAAACACTCAGCTTCTGGAACAGCTGCCTTCAGTCAATCAACCACCTCCTCACCAGCCTTAATTTAATTCTAAATACCAACAAGATGGAGATCCTCATCGTCTCCCAAGACGACAGCTACAGATCAACCAACATCCCACCTTCATCCCAATTAAGTCTCTCCCAACAAGTGAGAGACCTGGGTGTCATCCTGGACAACCACCTAAACCTTAAAAAATTAGTTAACAATACCACTAAGGATTGTTTCTTTAAACTCCAAGTCCTAAAAAAATTGAGACCCCCTCCTCCACTTTCAGGACAACCGCACGGTACTCCAATCCATCATTTTTTCAAAAATGGACTATTGCAACTCCCTCTTCCTCGGACTCCCAGCCAACCACATCAGACTCTTGCAGATGGCACAGAATTCAGCTGCTAGGATCCTGACCAACACCAACATAGAGAAAACATTACCCCTATCCTTCAGAACTTCCATTGGCTACCTATCAAATTCAGAATTCTCTACAAAGTCCTAATGACAATCCATAAAGCCCTTCACAATCTCTCTCCTCTTGATCTCAAGATCCCTTTACGGTCCCACTCCTCCTCCAGACCTGTGAGAAGCATCTACAAAGGCACTCTATACTCCCCCGCAACCAAGACCTTTCTAAGGAAACGCGCTCTATCGACAGCCGGTCCCCCTCAATGGAATGCTCTCCCCCCGGACCTTCGTCAAGAACCATGCCAACTGAATTAAAAAAAAAAAAGCTCAAAACATGGCTATTCAGCCTAGCTTATCCCCATACTGACGATCATTAAAGACGCTTAAAGACGATCAATACCTGTTTAATGACGCTTAATGGTGAACACTGACATTTATTGTACGTTTTAAGGATGACGGTTTTAATGTACACTCCAGAGTCTATTTATAACTTATAATTTATTTGTTACTTCATTCTCTGACTCTACTGTTAACTTCTTGAACTATCATTATGGTTGGCATTACACCTGAATGTTATATTAGTAGTTTATAAGTACCCCAGTTATTTATCTTCATGGACCCCAGTTACTGTTCCCCTGTTCCATGTAATGCTCTCATGCAACATATATAACTCGTTTTAATGTAAACCGACGTGATATGTATTTGCTACATGAACGCAGGTATAGAAAAATTCAAAATAAAATAAATAAATAAATAAATAAAAGATGCTTTTGTGTTTGTAAAATTTGCTGTTTGACAATACTGGAAACCACAGTTCTCCATTCATTCACAGATCAGTTATGATTAGTGGCAGTGCATGTGTCCTTTACCCTGACCTGTCAATTTTTCTCAATTTTGCTCAGACGGGCTCATCTTTAAGAGTAAGAGCTTCCATATCTGTTCTATTCTGTGTCCATGAGAATTTTTTTTTTTTTTTTTTAGTAAATCAGGCCCTTAGTGCCGGTTTTAATGCTAGTATATATATTTTAGTGTCCAGGGAAATGAACTGAAGGCTAACAATTCATGTCACATAAGCTCCCAGTAATAATGGCACTTGGTCACTCCTGATCTGACCTGATCTGATCTCCTAGATTGAAAGTGGCAACAAAGTGAAAAGCGCAGTAACTCAGTGCACCAGACCCTGACATATCCAGTACCCTGATTACAAACATAAGTCCCAATTTACTAAGGATGGGGAAAACACCTTGTCCAGTCAGCACCATAGTTCTTTTTAATTTTATTGAGCTGAAGATTTTATCTTAGGAAACAGGCTAGATCACTCTAACAAACTATCTTGTCTCCTTGTTGATATTAGGATGAAGTTTTTAAGGGTGTGCAGCTGTGTGTCTAACTGCAGGTATGTACCTATGTATTTGTACACATAGGTACATACCTATGTGTACAAATACATATGTACATTAGTTGTGAGATCCTGCATTCCACTTAGGTGTCCAATACCATTGGACACCTAAGTGGAATGCAGGATCTCACAACTAATATGTGCTGTGGTTATTGAAAGCTCAGCATATCCAATGCAAAGTCGTGCCTTGAAACCACCCTGAAGTTCGGAATGCCTAGTTTTAACCATCTAATTGTAGATGTGCGAGATTTACTAGGCATTTCATTAGTCTCTTGGCACATCTCTATATCCCTATTTTAGATCTCAAACACACACACACACACTTAAAAATTTAGGCCTCAGTCTTTACCCATTTCAACAAAAAGGGCTAATAACATTTTGTAAGCTGCAAACATGCCTTTTTATTCCTGGCACTATTGCTACCTCTTTTGACTTTACTCCAAATTCAGTCTTTCTTATTTTGTCCTAATGTTTTTCTTACACCCTTTTACTTTTACAAATTCTGAATCTTTTGTTAGGGTTTCAGGCTCCTTTGCAAACCTCTCCTGCCCTGTGTCTCCTCTTCAGTTTTTCCTATGCTGCAGGTTGATGTTTTCCATATATTCTCTATGGTACTTGCATGGGGTCCTGGTAAGGATATTAGCATAGAAACTCTCTGAAATACCAGGACTCCTAGTGATGGGAACAGCTAAGCTGGCAGAGCTTCAAAAATAAAACATGAATTGTAAAAAAAACGAGGACAGCTTTAACAAATTGGCTTGTTTTAACTGCCAGAAGAATTATTCAAAATCATGTCATTGTCTGCTTTAAAAATTAAACCTGAATGTATTGTTTTATGCAGTTAAGCAGGAGTGGTGAATAATACAGTACATTAAATTGTAGAGTTAATGGATTTTTGTAATAGCTGGCAGAGGACAACACCCTGACCTCTGCAATACAATACAAAGATCCGTTAACTGTATGGTAGTTCACCCACTGACAATGCCTTACCAGGAGCTTACAGCAATTGTGATTATCAGTGTTATTAACTAGGTTTGTCATGCAATGCCTGAGCGCTGCCCCAGACACCTTCTCAGGGTTAACTTCTTGGCCACTTGGAGGGTCCCACTATTATGGGAAATTATGTGCTGGAAGGGGTGGGCATCTATCCAAGGAGGTGGTTGTCCTATAATGGACACCCTGTGAGCAGGTTCACATGAGAATGGGATAAAATAAACTTTGTGAGCACTACCAAGGGCAGCTCATAGATCCTGACACAAACCCGGGTCAAATAATTGTATTTAGTTTACAATTCTTATCAGCGTGAACAGTGACACTCACACTTGGCGATGTACCTTTGATGCCTATCTGATTCCCTTATAGCTACTTTCTCTTGATTTGAATTCCTTGCACCATTGCCAGGTGGTGAAGACCTTCAGGAATGCCTCTTAGGATCTGGGGTCTGCCTCCACCTTGTCTGGTGTCTCTGCTGTTCATGCATAGAGATATGGTTGAAGAACTGACTTGCTTCCCAAAAACCTCCTGTTTAAAGAAGTTTGCTCCATAGGCTTGAATGTTTCTCTCTTCATTGGTGGATATTTTGATAGCCTATAGGTAGGTAATACCTTGTCGATTTCTTTGCAATTATTGGGGTCTAGGTGGGTTGCCTTATTGTCTTTATGATTATTGATGGGTCCTTGTTACCAGAGTACAGTTTATTATCCTCCCACATATATTTCTTTTGGAGTCTATGGTCCCCACCTCACCCATGTTTGTACAATGCTGAGGGATGCTGGCTATTTTCCAATGATGATCACCAGTCTTTATCAGAATTTCCATTTGACTGATGAGGTTTGTTTACCACTAGTTTGTGGAATGAACCCCATGAAAAGTTTATTTAATATTCTCCTAGAGGCCTACCCCCTTCAGGCTTTGAGTGCAAGGAATAAAAAAAAAAACAAAGACCCTGGCCTACTTTATCCTATTCTTATATATTAATCCTATTCTTAATCTCAATCCCCAAACTTTACCATAGCATCACCAAGCCCTGCAGAGTGCTTGCCTGCATCTAAGCACATGCTCCTTCCCTTCAACTGGATTCATGCTTGCCTCTGGATAAGTACTCTGCCTCACCAGCTACCCCCTGATGGATTCTAGGTGTACTGCAACCCCACAAATCATGGAGGTCATACACTTCTCAGAAATTGCACCCCCAGACCAATGATGCACTTCTGTGGGTCATAATTACAACAGGGTAAACAAATTAAGTAGATTAGTAAGGAACTGGAGGAAGAGTGAACTGGAAAACTATACAATTTGTAGACAACAAACAAGGGAATGAAGAAAGGGATTATTCAAATAGCACTTTAACTGGCCAGTGCCTAGGAGGGTTTGGTTTGTGATCTGTGCACCGCATATAATGTAGAACTACTGTGACTGCGTTCCGATTGCAGGTATGGTCACCACACTCTTCAGTCAGAACTGAAGATTTCTGGAACATTTTGAGCCAGCTCCTCTCAGTCTAGGCCTGTATGACTAATTATAACCCAGGACACTGGCTCCCTAATAACATTGCCTGACAATAGCATGCTCACAGATATTATAAGGTTATGACTTTAGGAAGTCACTGAAGGAGCAGGCAATAGGCAGAAGGTTTAACCCCTTCAGTCCTGGATTACACAAAGGAGAGCCTACTTGCTTTCCCTCCCCCCCAGTTGCCAGTAGTTGCAGAATGCTACAGAAGCCGAAATGTCACCTATCAGGGAGCAAGACAGAGCCTTATCAGAGACACGGGGTGCTGGAGCTCAGACCTTTTCTTGAGTTTTTTCTTCAGCTATGCCTTATTCTAAATGGAAGGCTAAAGTTTGGGAGCCATCCCCTGCTGCTTCCTCGCCGGACCCTTCCCATCCTAAGATAGTTGGATTTCTAGCCCTTAAAGCTTTTTCTTTGCTCGAGGCTTGGTCAGAGGGCCCGAAGAGCACGTGGTCCTCCTACCAGATGCTGATGTTACCTTGAGCCCCAGCATGCCAATCACTCCGTCTCCTCTGCAGCCGGGATCCCCAGTGGGAATACTTTTGCTACCATGTGGGCGGAATCAGAGCCCTAGATTGGTGACTTTTGGGGAAGTTTCTCCCACTTTGAGAGTGTCCTCTCTGGATGTGGACGCACTGGATGATCCCACAGTACTTCCAGGGTTGTTTGAAGAACCTGTGTCTGCCGCTGAGTCAGCAATGATTTAGCGACTCCAAGTTTCAACACCTTTGTGGAGTGCTGAGGCTTCTCGTGGCTTTCCAATGCCCAAATTCAAGAAGGTTTGGAAAATTTACTTCATTCTCTATTTTTGACCAAGTCTTCTTTGGTTAGTTAGATACGGTCTGGTCAGCTTTGATGACTTTAGAGGGTTCTATTTCCTCGCTGGCTTCTGTTACCTCTGATATTTGCAATCGTTTTCAGTCTACTGATGTTTTACTTGCTCAACAAGGAGAAAAGATTTCTGATACAGGTAATCACATTTCAGTGTGTCAAAATGTTCAAGCTAATTTGATTTAATCTGAACTGGTTCATTCCAGGAAATTGGAAAATATTGAAAACTCCCTTCGTTACTAAAATCTTATTATTATTATTTAATAATTTATATGTAAGAACAACATTTATATGTAATAATTTTTGTGTGTAACAATTTTGCTGTAATATACAATAACCCATAATCCCTAAACCACATGACAATTTGCTACGATGTTATCTATTTATACTTGTTTCACGACTCTGTAAACCGTTCTGATGGTGAAACCGAATGACAGTATACAAAACACGTTAAATAAATAAATAAATCTGAGGGTTTTGAATTTTCCTATTTGCGACATGCTTTCTCCAATGGAAATTTTCATGAAACATATTACCTAAGTGCTTGGAATTCCATCCAATGCTATTCCCACTATTGCCTAGCTTTATTTCCTTAAGGATTTAAAAGTAGACTCTAACGTCTCGAGTTGCCAGCCTAATTTGAATCTAACAGATTTCTTAGAATTTTCTACTGACTTGCCTGTTTCTAAATGGGGGACACTGCTTGTCTCCTTTGTTTCTTCCAAGGAGCGGGATTTAATCTTGAAATTGTTTTTTTAGCCACAGAATATCTCTTTTTCTTGGTCAACATGGTCAGCATGTATGGATTTTCCCAGATATCACATGAGCTACTCAGGATAGGAGGAAAACATTTATTTTGATGTGCCAAGAAGTTATTTCTCTTGGTGCTAAATTCATTCTTCGATTTTCTTCAAATGTGTTCTTATTCACTTAAATTCTAAATTAATTTTTTTTTTCTATCCTATGCAGTTAAGGTCACATCTGGATGCTTCCCTTGTCACTTAATGATTTGATATTTATAATTAGCTTATTTGTCTCTGCATTTTTCCTTTATGTTTCATATTTTCTTTATTATTGCTCCTTTGATCTTGCCTCCCCTCCTTATTCCTTAGAATTTTGAGACTCTAGTATTTTGTTTTCTTGATTTAATAATGCCATTTCAATATCTTGTATGATTGTGATTTTAGAGACTCAAATCTTTTCTGTAACAAGTTTGATCTTGTGTTTTATTCTGAAATTATACTTTAAAAAAAAAAATAGAGAGAGAGATGTCACCTAGCATGTTAACTTAAAAGTTTGCAAAGGGAGGGCACATTTTCTGGGAAAATGAAAGTTCAAAGGCCTAGAAGGTTTTATAATAGGCACAAAAAAGCCCCCTCATTTTGCCGCAATAACATTTTGTCTTTGTTTCTGAAAAATAAGAAAATCTTCATCAGTGCTATTAAAATTGCCACATTCCATTCTAACCAAGTCTCAACTTATTGGTTAAAAAAATTCATAATGTTCATCATTAGAAACATAATGATATAATTGCATCTTGGAAAAAAGTTACCTCCTCCTCCAGAGGTGCCAAGATATCAGATATCAAATATATGAGACTATACATGTGTAAGTAAAAAGCAGGGAGTGTAAGGGCCTGAGACTAGTATGGTAGTGCAGAGAGGTTTATCTTTGTATCTCTCTCTCTTGCCCAATGACTCCTCACCCATTGATATCTTTTTCTTATTCTCTCTCATTTCTTACCACCTTCTCTGGTCCTCTCTCCCATTTCTCCTTTTCCAGTGCCACCAACCTGAGTCACAAACTCAACTGATTTTCCAGCTACCACCATCCATAGACAGATATCCTGATTCTGAGTATTTGCCTCTCCCTTTCTCCAATGGCCAGGCTGGAATTCCAGGCACCACTTCCTTCTTGCCATACCCCACCCACATCGTCTATACCACTTCCTCCTGTGGCTCAGCTGGACATGTGCTTCCCCTCTTAATCTCAAGAACTGGCCTTGCAGGCAGCATCTGAGCACCATCTAGTCAAAACTTCTTTTGCTTTACTCAAGGCAGACGCAACATTACGATGATACATGCCATGCATAGAATGTGATAACAATATCCCTATATGGCTCATGGTCGCCACACTCCATGCGAGTGGAAAATATCCCTTCCATATGTCCCTCAGTTACATCTATGGAAAAAGCCACAGATTTACCATAATTTATCTTTAAAGCTGAGAATGTTCCATAAATCTGAATGCATTCAAGTACTGTCGACAAACTTCTCTTAGGATTATCAATAAACAGTAACATATCATCCCCAAACATACTTAGTTTCACCTATAACTTTTTAAGCTGGATACCTTGAAAATCCTCCATAAAGCATCATTTATGGCCAATAGTTAAATTACGAAGACAAGGGATCCATTTGATGCTTCTAGTCAATAGTATCTTAATCTCCAGTGAAGAGATGGAGTAGGTAGATGATACTGACTAGAATCAGATTATACCCAGGAATGAGGAAGACCACCCCAAGCCTACACCACCAGCTCCTTCACTTAATGATGCCATATGGAAATGACATGAGGCCTCCTCAAGGGATGTCCTCTGGCTTCTCCTTGCCTAGGGCTTTGTACCAATTTGGTTATTGCCTTTTGCACCTCAGTTGGTGCCTTGGGGTGTTTTTGCCACTTTGGGTGGCTGATTTGTACCTCACAGATGCTTTGGTGTCTTTATTTAATTAATTAATTAATTAATTTATGTATTTATTTATTTAGTAGTTTTTCTATACCAATATTAGTGGGAACATCATATCGGTTTACATTAAACATGCAGGATGGAAAATACATAGAACAGGGTCGGGGGGGGTGGGGGGGGAGAGCACAGGAACTGTAAGGCCATAAACAGTGGATTATTCATAATTATAAAAAAAATTTTGTACAGGAGAGTGTTGGCCGGGAGAGGGGGAATTTATTGCTGATAGGCTTGTTTGAAGAGCCAGGTTTTTAAGTTGGCTCTGAATTTAGATGTACACATCCACTCTTTATGTTGGTTTGACCCTCTACAACTGCTCAGAGGGGGAGGGGATTTATTATCACTTTTGGTGCATTATTTCCCCTTCATGGTTCCTCATGTCACACTTGGTGCCACTTTGCTCTTCTCATGCACTCTTTGTTATGTTGTCATTTGTGGGTTGCCCCAGAATTGAATGGCCTAGTATCTGGAGAAGTGAATCTATGCCAATGAGAGTGTAAGCAGGAAACTTGGGTGCATTTTGCCTATGCCAATGACCTTCCCCTCTGCTTGAGCCCTCAAGTGCAGGGGCTGGTGTGGCATGAGAAACAGGGATAACCCCCAATAGCAAAGTATGAAGCTTGGAATCAGAGGAAGAAATTGAAGCAAACCAGGAATCCAGGAAGGAGAACAGAAAGGAGTGCTGATGGTAAAATCTAGAGACAAAGAAGTCTTCTGGATATAGGAACGGATCCAGAGTATAATAAAATGAATGTAGGTTCAAGCTCTGGCATCTGACTGTCGAGAAAGCCTCAGTATAAATGCAAGTTTTTTTGTTTTTTTTGCAAAATCATTTTTATTGCAAAGACAAGCATTTCCACAAGCACTACAAATACTCAAAAAAATCGATAGCAACAAGAGAACAAACAGTACAGTAGTTATGCTGGTCTCCTTTTAAGTAACAGTATCCACCCCTATAAGCAACCAGATCCCCAACCAATCCCCATTCACATTCAAACTACACATACCAAGCACACCTCACACAACCCATTCAGATGACCACCTCACCTTCCAGACACAGCCTCACCCCCCCTCCCCCCCCCATCCCTGCCCAGGAGCCCCATCTTACAATGGGTAGAGAAAACCCTCAGGCACTAGCAAACTCGTGAGAGAAAAAGGTTAACAGGGAATTTGTGCAGCAAGTCCACTCAGGGGTTATTCGCCCCAGGAGGATTGGAGTACCAAGTATCAGTGTATCCTGCTGTGATCAACTGAGTTTGTAAATCTAAGGAAAGATGAGAGTAATATTGAGCCCAGCAATCTGCATAGTATTTATCCATGAGCTAAGGAGATTTGGGAAAATCCATTCGTTCCAGCAGAATCATGTTCATCATGCGACAATGCCAGGCCACAAGTGAAGGTGTAATGCAGGCTCAATCCACTCAGCAAGTATAATACGGCAGGCTAGTAGAAAAGCAATCCTAACAAAGCAATCTTGTGCCCCAGTACATTTCGCAGAGAGCGCCTGCGGTCCAGCCAGTAGGAGCACTGCAGACAGCCGTAAAGATATCTGAATACATGTATTGACGCAGGCCAGTATTTGATTCCAGAAAGTCTCCAGGGATGAACAAAGAATCAACCGGTGCAACATGGTACCTTCTGTTGTAGAGAATTTAATACATAGTGGAGAGGGGAGGCGACCCATTCGAAAACGGCACACATCGTCACAAATAGTATGATGGATAATCCAAAATTGCAGGTCACGCAACCCGCAGTCCTTCAGCCGTTTATGAAGCGAGGTGAAGCAGGAAGTAAGGAAGGGAACCATGACATCCTTTGCACAAAACGGTGTCCAGTAACTAGCCAGAAGATCAAGATGAGGAGCCGACAGCATATTTGTAATCAATCTACCCCATCCTTTTATAGAGTTGTGTGAGTGCACACATTCGAACAGTGTTTTAGCAAAAGCAGTTTCGCGTGAGAAATCCTCTGGCTGCCAACGAAAAGCCTGCAGGTAGTGGCGAGCTTGGAGGTAAGCAAAGAAAAACTAACGTGGCAACCTGTAATTCTCAACCATAGTTGTGTATTGTAGCACTTGAGGGGCGTCTTCTTCAAAATAGTGAAAGGCATACCTAAGGCCACAATGAGCCCAAGTCTTGAATATGCCACTGGTGATGATACCAGGCTGAAAATCACAATTACCCACCAGCGGGATAAACAATGAGAACAAGCCCGGCAGTCGGTACAAATGGCATAGCCATCGCCAGGCCCTACGGCATGGATAAAAAAAGCATTTGGGGATATTAAGAGATTGTACCCTAGCCGCAGGAGCCTGGACCACATAGAGAGGGGACCAGGGCAAAGTCATACGAGCCAACATCCCTTCTTCGCAGTAAGTATATTCATCAAGAATCCATTCCCCAATAAAGTGTATCTGGCAAGCAACGTTGTAAGCACGAAAATCAGGCAGGCCTAGCCCTCCCCACGCCTTCGGGTGCACCAGTGTTTGATAGGAAATCCGTGCATGCTTACCCGCCCATAAAAATTGAATTAGCCCCCTCTGCAATTTGTTAAGATCATAAACCTTAAGCCAAAGGGGGAGCATGTGTAGCTTATATAACAATTTGGGAATAATCATCATTTTAATTAAAGCACAACACCCTGAAAAATTAAGGGAGAGAGACTGCCAAGCCTGCAACTGTCATCCCAAGGTAGCCAGGGTGTCACATATATTACACTCATAGAGCTTATCCAACTCTCTTGGGATCCAAACCCCTAAATATTTTAATTTCCCAGGTGCCCACTTAAAGGGGAAAGAGCCAGGCCACGTCTGAGGGAGCTGTGACTGTAGGGCCAGTGCTTCAGACTTGGAAAAATTAATGCGAAGGCCCGCTATATCCCGGAACTGTTGGAAAAGAGAAAGTATAACTGGCACACTCTGTCGGGGCCACCCTACGAATAACAAAATATCATCCGCAAACATAGCAAGTTTGACGGGATGTCCACTCAAGCTAATTCCCCAAAATCCCTTGTCCCGTCGTAGCTTTTCAGCTAGTGGCTCAATGGCTAATACAAATAGCAAGGGGGAAAGTGGACACCCTTGCCGTACCCCACACTGTAGAGGAAAGGGGGCCGATAAACCTCCATTAATAAGAATTTTAGCACTAGGATTATGGAATAAGACCTGTAGCCACGTAACAAACTCCCCAGCTATCCCATATTGCTGTAGCACCCAAAACATATAGTCCCAGGAAAGGGAGTCAAAAGCCTTTTCGGCATCTAGACTCAGAATAAGAGCTTCCTCCTGGGGATAATAATTTAGGGCAGCGATGAGCCTTCTCACATTTTGCACCCCTTGGCGACGGGAAACAAAGCCAGTCTGATCCTGGTGCACCAAGGTAGGCAAGATAGTTCTCAGCCGAGCCGCCAAGACCGCTGCAAGAATTTTGATGTCCACATTTATAAGAGAGATGGGCCGGTAAGATCCCATATCTTGTAAATCCCTCCCCTTTTTTGGCAGTAATATGATAGTGGAACACTTCTCATCTGGTGGAAGGTACTTGCTCAGAATTAGAGAATTGTAATATGAGGCTAGACTAGATAATAATGAGAACTTTAGGGTTTTGTAAAATTTGTTACTTAGCCCATCAGGACCAGCTGCCTTGCCCTTTTTCAATTTCTGTATGATGGCAAAAATTTCAGAGTCCACGATAGGGGCATTTAACATATTGAGGGTATCTCCAGACAAATTTGGCCAATTTAGATGTTGAAAAAAGACCTCTGACAGAGGTCGAGGGTAAGGTTTAGATGTGTATAATTTCTTGTAATATGTCACAAAATTGGCTTCAGTATCTTGTGGACCAGTATGATAGATACCATCACTACCCTTAACCCTAGCAATAAAAGATTTGGTTCTGCGAGGTCTAACTAGATTCGCAAGGAGTTTACCCGGATCATTCCCCTGTTTAAATAACTATTTAAAATATCTTAAGGATTTCGATGCCCTTTGATGCAAAGCAGTGTTTAAGGCTTGCCGTATGCGGTCTGCCTCTTGCTTGCTAGCTATAGTGGAGTCTCAAGCAAATTTAACCTGCGCTCGCTTTAACTCTGTGGTAAGACGCAGAATTTCTGCGTTTCTCTGCTTGTTATGCGTGGCAACATAAGCAATAAATTTCCCCCTCATTACTGCCTTTCCAGCGAGCCAAAGCGTGTGTGGAGCAATGTCGGGCGCATTGTTAAATTTAATATATTCGTCCCAGCCCTCTTTAAGGTACTCCTGAAAACGTGCATCGGAGTCTAAATCTGGGGGCATTCTCCAAGAAAATGCCGAAGGAGGGGACCTACCCAAATTTAAAGTGACAGATACGGGAGCATGGTCAGAAATTGAAATGGGCCCGATAGTGGCGTCTGAAACGCGAGGAAAAAAATGTTCTGGCACCAGGATATAATCCAATCGAGAGTGAGAGCTATGAGGGTGAGAAAAAAAGTGAAATCCTGTTCCCCTGGGTGTAAAATTCTCCAAACATCTATTAAATTTAGCTCATGATAGAGAAAGTTGTGGCCTAGATGCAGGTCATTACTACTTGCAGCCCTCGGGGGCTTACAGTCAATTTGCTTGTCCATGACCGAATTGAAGTCGCCTCCCAAGATGAGAGCGCAATCAGGCAATTTCGTTAAAATACCCACCAAATGAGCGAAATAATCATGGGAATAGACATTTGGAGCATATGCATTACAAAAAGCTATCCTTTGATGGCAGAGTGTCCCCACTACAACAACATAATGACCTTCCACATCCTGTAATACTTCGTCCAGCTGAAATGGTACCTGTTTATGCAGAAGTATCGCTACTCCTCTCTGTCGCGAAGAATACGATGATGAGTAGCAGCTCCCAACCCACTCCCTCTTTAATTTTTTATGTTCCAGCTCCGTCAAGTCAGTCTCCTGTAAAAAGACCACCTGTGATTTTGAACGCTGAAACAAGGATAACAATTTTTTTACATTTAATTGGAGAGTGGATGCCGTCCACATTCAAAGATGTTATCTTAACCAATACCATGTCAGCTGATTAAGAGGAACAAAAGTACAGCAGATATCACAAAAAGGGCATAGACAGTGACTGGACCAAACGCCCCCCAGCCTGGGCGTTCCGTCCCCCACGTCATAAACATTGCAAAAACTTCGCAACCAGATTTTGAAAACATGAAGGGCTCCTGGGCATGGCCTTGATCCCTCCCCCCCAGCCTGTTTCTCACATGCACACACAAACAACATCCATACCCACACATACCCCACACACACTGAACTCATACAACCCCAGAACTCCTTGCTCCGCAAGAGGCATGAAATACCCATCTTCCCCCTAGGGACATGGGCTTCCCTCTGCCCCCTCACCCCCCCCCCCCCCCAGCCTTTGCAACCACCATCCCCCTGCCTGAAAACTTAAGGCTCTGCATCTGGTGGCAATGAAACAAACTCTGTAAAATATATTAAACAACTGAACCGCCCCTCAAGTAACAAGGAACTGTAATGAAAAAAAGTCTGTGAGGAGACAGGGGGTTTACCCCTGAATATGGGCCCAAAGCCATTCATGTAGTATCAATAGTAAGTAAAAGCTGAATCTTTTGCAAGTGCAAATCCAGCAGGCCTTCATCACTCAAGTAGCAGGTCCGGGCTCCAGCCAGGATATGAAAGAATTGGCTTCCTCCTTTTTGGTGAAGAAGAGGAGAGTACCATTATGCTGCACTCTGAGCTTAGCAGAAAAGAGTAGCGCAAACTGTATCCCCCTTTTGTGCAACTCAGTGCATGCAGGAGACAGGGCTTTATGCTGTGCTGAGACTGCTGCTGAGAAATCATGGAACAGCATGATCCGGTGGCCCTGGTATTCCATACCACTGTGCTGCCGAAAGGCTCACATGAGCTGAATTTTGTGGGACCAGTTTAGGATTCTGGCCATCACTGGCCAAGGTTTGCTAGTCGCTTTCCTGGGCGGCCCCATTCTATGTGCCCATTCACAGCGCAGGCGGCCAGAAGTTACAGTCAAGCACAAATGAGTCGGAAGCCAGGTTTCAATGAAAGCATACAGTTCCTGTTTGGGCACTGATTCTGGAAGGCCTATGATTTTAATATTGTTACATCTGTTCCTATTCTCTTGATCTTCTAAGCGGTCCAGCAGCGAGATATGTTGCGTAGATAACTCTTGTACTTGCCTTTCCACAATGTGCAGCCGGTCCTCTTGATCAGACAGTTTATGCTCCACCTCATCCAGCCTTTTAGCCTGCCCCTCTACAACATTCTTTATATCCTCCATTGAAGATTGGATTTTTAATAATCTAGCATCCAAAACTTCAGTGACCCTGCTGGATATTTTTAAGAGTGATGTCTCCGAGATCTCTGCTATTGGGGCTGCATTGTCTCCCGCGGTCGCAGCCGCCATCTTGGCCACCTTCTGCTTGTGCTGCTGAGAGAGCCGCGCCAATCTCTGGTGCATATCGGGCCTCAGAGAACTCTTTTGGATTCCAAACTGTGGCGAATCGATTGCCCCAAGTGTCCTCTGTTAGCCCCGACCAAAAAAGAGTGAAGTGAAGGAAAAAAACAGGAAGGATGGTGACCGATTGAAGCGGAGACAGCCCGGAACTGACTCACTTTTGCTGCTGGGTAAGTCGCGCCAAACAAACACTCACTGCCAGCCTCAGAGCGCTCATTTTCACCCGAAACTGTGGTGAATCAATAGCCCCCGATGTCCTGCAGATCATCCAGCCAAAACTAAAAATGGCTATATGAAATTGGGGGGGCATGGCAGCCGATTCAGGGGGAGGGGGCCCGGAGCTGGCTCACAGCATTACCAACCCCCGTGACATCATCCCGGAAGTCTCCAATGCAAGTTTATACAGGAAACAAGATGGCCACCAGGGAGAAGAGAAGGAAACAGTACTAGGAGGACTAGACAGATAGTTCAAGCAGCTCTCAGTGTGACTTGCACACTGGAGGTGAATTTGGTAATGGATTCTTACAGTACTCCACCTCCCATACAGGGATAGCCTCAGGATGGCCCCTTGTGTTTCTTTGCAAGAAATGTTTTCAAAATATCAAATGCATCAACCAAAATCTTTCTTCTGTGCCATACTCCTTCAAATGGATCAAGTATAGTACTCTATTATGGGACACTCTGGAATCCAGAATCTCCCCAACCTCAAATTTAGGTTGTCCATCAACCAGAACCAAATCTGGATGCATTTCTTGCCTATTGAAAGGATCTGGTGAGGCCAGTCATAAACTCTGAAATATGGATAAATCCCCATAAAATTCCTAACATGATTGTTGAAAGCAAACTCAGCCCAAGGGAGCAATCTGGCCAAATCATTCTGATAAGCAAAGATGACCATCTAGGAAACAGATCTTGGTTGGTCCTCTCCGTAAGGCCATTATTATGGAGACAATATCCTGATGAAAATTGCAAATTAATACTCATATTAGGCCCTCCAGAATCTGGCAACAAATTGGGGAACTCAATCTGATACAATAATGTTGGTTTCCATGAAAACAGACCACCTCCCTAATGAAGGCCAGTTGAGGAGTTAGGCAGCTTAGAGATGGGAATAAAGTATGCTATTTGGGGAAAATGGTACATTACCACTAAGATGGCAGTACAGTCAGTGGAAATCAAAAGGTCTATGATGATTGCTGAGGAGTGGTGAAATTAGGAGCTGGTGCAATTAACCTGAAGGTTTAGCATGAGAGATATTGCTTCCAGTATTTATCAGACAAACCAAGATATGTCTTGCACAATGAAGACCTTCAAAAATCATGGAAATCAGTTCAAAAGTCTACATAATCCCTGGATGTCCAGAGAGTTCGAAAACATCGAGTTACAAGTGTCTGGAACAAAAGTACACCTGATGGGAACCCCTACATGAGGTGCCTGGACCAAAGATTCCAGATGAATTTTCTCCATTAGATCATTCTTGACTATATTTGCAACATTCCTGGAGGTAAGTGTAAAGGGACCTTTATTGCAAGGTACAGGAGTTTTCTCAGAGGAAACTGTTATTACAATGCATCGGACTTAACATTCTTCGAACCAGGATGATAAGAAAAACAAGCTGAAAATAAACAAAGAACATGGCTCACCAGTCTTGCCAAGGATTTACATGTTTTGCAGCCTCAATATAAAGTCAATGTTTATGATTTGTAAAGATTGTAGTCAAAAAGGTGACTCCTTCCAATAGGTGCCTCCATTCTTCCAAAGCCATTTAATGGCAAGGAATTCTTGATTTCCCACATCATAGTTGTGTGCCACAGAAGATAATTTTTGGGAAAGGTACCTACTCAAGGTGAGCCTAGAATCTGAATAGTGTCATTGAGACAAGCCTATACCTGGATCAGCCTTGAAGATATCTATTTCTAAGACAAAATCTTGGCTGGATAAGAGTGACACAGGATTGGAACCGATACAAAGAGTTGCTTCAGTTCTTCAAAGACCTGCTAAGCTTGGGTATTCCAAGAATTTTTGGCATGCCTTTATACTTCTGTTTAATATCTTTGTGAGTGATATTGCAGAAGGATCAGATGGTAAAATGTGTTTGTTTTTTTTGTGGATAACACTAAGATCTGCAACAGAGTGCATACACCTGAAGGAAGAGAGAGAATGAGAAGTGACCTAGAAAAGGTCAAGAAGTGGTTGAAGGTTTGGTAATTGGGAATCAATGCCAAGAAGTGTAGAGTCATGCATATGGGGCATGAAAATCTGAAGGAGACATATGTCTTTGAAGGTGAAAGACTGACAAGCATGGGCTGGGAGAGATAGCTGAGGTGATAGTGTCTGATAATTTGAAGGTGACGAAGCAATGTGATAAGGTGGTGGCTAAGGATAAAGGGATGCTGGGCTCCATAGAAAGAGGCATAAGCAATAGGAAAAAATAGATGATAATGCCCCCGTACAGTGGGGTCTCACAGAGACAGGGGGAGCACAATCAGGTTCAAAGTTGGCTGCTGGTTGGAGCAAGGAGAATCAGAACAGAGTTGGTGAGGAACAGAGCCAGAATCTGGAATGAGGTCAGGCAGGCAAAGATCAGGATCCAGAGGTCAGTTCAAGGAATGGTCAGCAAAGCAGGGATCAGGTAGCAGAGGCAGGTCAGGAACAAGCTGTGGTCAGTACCAGTATGACAGTCCAAGGGTACTATCTGGGTAGACAGACAGACAAAACACAGGAACAGAAGGATCCTGGAACAAGTACAAAGCAATCTTAGAACAAACCAGCCTGAAGCAGTGCTCCATATTCATCCTGCCAGGCCATGTCTCCTGCCATTGCAGGAACACAGAAGATCAGACAGAACTGTCAGGGACAGAACCAGTCAACAGGAGTGAGGTCCAGGGCAAGCAGCTGAACAAGGCAGAGGGATTCCAGTTCATGTGGATGTTCTTGGAATTCTTAAAGTGGGAGCTTGAACCCACAAGCTTGGAAATAAGTGTTCTTGGATTCAGAGATGTGTGTGCTGGGACCCATGAACTAGGAATCAATTCTTGGAAGCACCGAGAGTGGGACTTAAATCCATGACTTTCAGATCAAGGTCTCTTCACCACAGACATTGCACCAAATGCCAAGGCAAGGAATCAGAGACAGGAACTTCCTTATATCGAGGGATCAATCAGGGCACGCCGCGGAGCTAGGACCCGCCCTTGGCCCTACATGAGTCTGGGCAGTCCGCACGCGCGCATGTATGGGCATGGCTAACATGGCAGAGGACGCCGAGCCTTGGCGTGAGGCCTGGCGCGCAGTGGAAGGCCCGGCAACCGTCGCTGCAGGATGCCGGGGCCTGGCAAGAGTGGCAACCACCCCAAGGGAGGTCATCCCGGGACCCGCTATGGAACCATGAAGGTGAGCAGGCCTGCATGCGGGATGGCCGCGGGCGGGGCGTGTAACAGTCATCTTTTACTGCAGTGTGATTCTGTAACAAAAGTGGTTAATGCACTGGATGGATTGCTGTACCCAACATAAGAACATAAGAACATAAGAAAATGCCATACTGGGTCAGACCAAGGGTCCATCAAGCCCAGCATCCCGCCTCCAACAGTGGCCAATCCAGGCCACAAGAACCCGGCAAGCACCCAAAAACCAAGTCCATTCCATGTAACCACTGCTAATGGCAGTGGCTATTCTCTAAGTGAGCTCAATAGCAACCTACAAAGGAAGCGGTTCCTTGACAATGCAATAATTAAAAATTCTAGCAAATCCTTGCTCATGCGCTGATATGCATGTGTACAGGCGTAGGCGTGCACGTTTTTAACTCGACCTGTATGTATGCAAAAATGTAACCTTCCATGTACGTAGGAAGAGTGCATGATACAAATTTTAATAAATAAATAAATGATGTTAATTCCTGTTAAAATATTTATTTTAAAATATTTTGTAATCACTTTCCCTGCCCCAAGGGACTGTCCAAAGCACTATACAATCATAAATAAAGATATAAAACATTAAATCATAAATACAGACCAAATCAATAAAATAAAAGGCAACTCACACATATAAACTACCACACCAAATCAGAAAACAAATCTATTTAGTAATACAACCCCATGAGAAGAGTCTGTACTTAACAGACAACTGTAAATTTCCTGCCTGAAATGAAGTCTGTCCTTTCTGTCTCAAGCACTTCTCAAGGGTAGCACTTTACTTTGCAGATATAACTCTTCTCTATTACGATCCTGCTCACGGAGCCCATTCCGTGAGCAGCCTCTCATTTGACCACCGGCCCAACACCGCCGCACCGCTGTGACCCCAGACCGCCGTTGCTGCCTCGCTAACGAGGCCTGGCCACTGCCGACGGCATGCTCTTTGTGGCATGGAG
The DNA here is from genome assembly GCF_901001135.1 of Rhinatrema bivittatum. Taxonomy (NCBI): domain Eukaryota; kingdom Metazoa; phylum Chordata; class Amphibia; order Gymnophiona; family Rhinatrematidae; genus Rhinatrema; species Rhinatrema bivittatum. The sequence goes on along the minus strand of NC_042616.1, from coordinate 67,693,140 downwards.
CTGCCACTGGGATATCTCTCCTTCATGGCTGGCAAGCCACCGCCTCTCTGTTCATCTTCGCAGCCCTGGAGCCACTGCCGGGATGCCTCTTTGTGCGGCAGGGGAAGCCGCCACCGATGCTCCTCATCGCAGCCCTGATGACGCCACCACTGTCCACGCAGCAGGGACACTGCCAACTGCCTTCAGCTTCCGGGCTCCTCTAGGCATGGGTGCGTGCCTCCTCACTTCATTTAAAGGGCCAGCGGTGGGAAAAGCCCCACAGCCCCAAACAATGACCGTGCCTCGTCCAGTCCTATAAAAGGGCTCAGCTTTCACTCCTCGGGGCCTTCAAACTGGGTTTCACAGTTGCCTGTGGCTCTTCTCCGGTCAAGGTCCTCCGGGGTCTCCTTGTGTCTAGATGACTCGTTTGATGTTCCAGATGTTCCTAGTCTCCTTCATCTGATCCTCCTGGTCCTGTTCTTCATTGGAGCTCCTTTGTCGTCTCTTCAGTGTCCTGATGTTCCATGTCCTGAAGTTCTGATGTTCCATGTCCTGAAGTTCCTGATGTCCTCGTCTCCGGCTCTTCATCCTGTTTCCAGGTTTCCTGCTTGTCCACATTTCCTGGTGTGCCACCATCATGGTCCATGACAAGCCCTTGGGGGGCTGTGTAGGCGCTTCGTGGCACAAGGTCTGTCTTCAAGTCTGCAGCACAGGTTTCCAGAAGGCCCTTGTTTTTAATGTCGAGGTCTGTTCCTGAATCCGGTTCAGAGTCTTGAATCCTGTTCCTGGTTTTTGGAGTACTTTGTTCCTGCTTTCATCCATGCCCTAGACTCAAGCCAGAACCTGCTCCGCTTTAGCGAGGTCTGCGACCAGCCACAGGTAGCTGTGTAGGGCGCGCCTCAGTGCAGGCCTCTCCTGAATCTTCGACATGCATCCAGTTCCAAGTCTTCACTTTCTCGCCTGGAGTCTGCTTCACTTTCGGCATCTTCCAAATATCCTGAATCCTTGTCCGAGTCTTCCAAGTTCCATGAAACCTTGTCCGAGTCTTCTAAGTATCCTGAAATCTTGTTTGAGTTTTCAAAGTTCCAAGAAACCTTGTCCGAGTCTTCCAAGTTCCTCGAAGCCTCGTCTGAGTCTTCCAAGTTCCTGTGTTAAATGTCTCATCTTGTTTCTGCCCTCAGCCTCCTTCTGGCCTTATGCACTCGTTGTTCCCAAGCGCTGGGTCCGGAATGGCTACCGAGTGGCCGGAGGACTACTCTTGAGACCAGCATTGCGTTGCTGGGTCTCACCGGTGTGTGCAGGTCCAGTGAAGGTCTGAGCCTGCCTAGTTACAGTTCCTTGATGTTCCAAGTCTTGATCCTGGTCCAAACTTGTTCCAGCTCCAGCCCATGCCTGAACACTCTCACCTCCCACAGAGTGTGTCTTGGGGCTCCTCCCTGAGCTGCGCCTTGGCCCAAGGGCTCACAATCTCTCTGAGCAAGTGACCGCACCTCTGCGCTCACAACATTCTCTTTGTTTGTCTCTCTAACTCCATATAGCCTCACTAAGATAAATCTGGTAAGGAGATGCATTCATTTGAAACACATAGGTAAAATGCAATATGTTTATTTTTGTTTCATTCATGGACTCCAAAATGAATGGAAGGTGTACACAAATTTAAACAATAATTTTTATCTCATTTGTTTATGTCCCCCATTCAAGTATGTGGCCATTTCAAGTCTATGGCTATGCTGTGAGCACAGACAAACAAGTGCAGGTAACTATAGCAGCTACATTTTGCCTGTGTTGCATCACATCCTTCTGGGAGCAAGGAAGGACAAGTTGCCAAGAAGACCAGATGGCGGACAAATCATAGCAAAGCATCTTTTTAACTAGCCTATAGCTGTCTTCTAGATCAAGTGACACTGACGTCCTCCCACTGAAAGATCTAAGCAAGAAAGTCTTTCTTTCCTCTCTAGCAGTAGGTAGAGAAGATTCAGTTTTGAGAAGTTCCCTGAGAGTTCAGAAAAGCTTTTAAAAATGTTGGGTATGGAATTGATAAAGAACTGTTTCAGATTTTCTCTGCTGCTGCAGTCTCAGTTACTGTAAGAGAAAGACAGAGGCAGTGGCACTGTGTTTTTCACTGGGGGTTGGTAGGAATGTGGAGATTGAAGCAGTGCTTTTGCTTCTTTCTGTTTAGTGCAGTGCAGTGCAGTGATGTTAGCACACTGATAAGTGAGGATTAAGAAGAATCTTGCCAGGCTACCAGTCTTGTTGGTTCTGTTTAACAGCACAGCACACATATACAGTGCTTCTGCCTGTTCCTCTCCGTCTTCTTTTGGAACAGAGGGAAAAGGTGGGAGATCCATCCAAGGCTGGCAGTAGCAGGGCAGGGGCATGGACTAGGGCCACAGAAGTGCAACAGCCAAAACCAGCAGCACACCCCTTTACATTGGTTACTGCTTCTGAGGCAATGACATAGGGGTAGATTTTTAAAAACTGCGCGATCGCGTACTTTTGTTTGCGCAGCAGGCGCAAACAAAAGTACGCTGGATTTTAAAAGATGCGCGCGTAGCCACGCATATCTTCTAAAATCCTGGATCGGCGCTCGCAAGGCTGCCGATTTTGGGCAGCCTGCGTGCGCCGAGCCACGCAGCCTGCCTCCGTTCCCTCCGAGGCCGCTCCGAAATCGGAGCGGCCTCGGAGGGAACTCTCTTTCGCCCTCCCCTCACCTTCCCCTCCCTTCCTCTACCTAACCCACCCCCCCCGGCCCTATCTAAACCCCCCCCTACCTTTATCCATGGATTTACGCCTCCTGGCCGTAAATCCACGCGCGCCAGCGGGCTGCTGGCGCGCCGAGACCCGACCCGGGGGCGGTTTTGGAGGGCGCGGCCACGCCCCGGGCCCGCCCCCAAACGCCGTGCCACGCCCCCCAAATGCGGCGTCGCTCGGTGACGCCCCCGATACGCCCCCGACACGCCCCTTTTCAGAAACCCTGGGACTTACGCGAGTCCCGGGGTTCTGCGCGTGCCGGCGGCCTATGGAAAATAGGCACGCCGGCGTGCAAGGCCCTGCTCGTGTAAATCCGGGCGGATTTACGCGAGCAGGGCTTTTAAAATCCGCCCGATAGTATTTATTAAGTATGTATTAACTTGTAATTTGCCACGAATGTAATAGAAATGCAGATCACAAATTCTTATCAGTAAATAAATAGATTCTGAAAAATAATCTTTTCTGAGATACTGTGAATCAGAAATTGAAGAGCTAATAGCTGAAGAAAATTTGGGAGGTTTAGTCATTAGTGTTTTAGCCTCCACTGTGGTGATGGGAGAGATAGATGATACTGATGGTGTTAAGACTAAGGTTGTGCAGTGAAACAATTTTTTTATTCATTCATTTATTTTATTATAGTCAATAGGAGAACCAATACTGCCAATCTGGGGCTTCTAAATTGGGATTTTCTAATAATTTCTAATGAAAATGATGGGTAGACATCATCAGAAGGGTGAAACAAAACTATGTCAATGTGGCTCCAAAAGTGGCATCAATAGCCCAAGGACCCACAACGGGGAAAATCAGTACCAACAGTGACAGGAGTTCATCAAGTCTCCATCAGAGGATCTAAACAGCATCAAGACCGGCCAGACCACCACAAGGCTGCAAAATTGGGAATAAAGGCACCAACAATAGTAGTATGAACCCAAGTGTGGTATGAATAGCTTAAGGAAACATGAAGAGGAACAAAGCAACAAAAGAGGCAGAACAAGCCCAAATCAAAGGCAGATTGATTTTCTAAAAGGTACATTTTTCTATGAACTCTGGCAAATACAGGCATAGTTGGCTAAGGCGGACGTGGTAGCAAAGCCTTTCACCAGTGATATCTGGACCAGCATGTTTACCTCTCCCTGTCAGCACACTTGTGGGACCTGGTCAAAACTGTGGCAGGCAGCATGCTATAGCAGTAATCCAGCAGGTGGGCTGTGCTGCACGCCAAGCTGATGGATAGCAGTCATACCTTATGCAATATTATATCAGTCATAAGAAAGATGCTGGAGGTTCGCGTGCAGGAAGTCGTTCCCGGACCCCCGCTGGACTTTTGGCAAGTCTTGTGGGGGTCAGGAGGCCCCCCCAAGCTGGCCAAAAGTCCCTGGGGGTCCAGCGGGGGTCCGGGAGCGATCTCCTACGCTCCTGACATCGGGGGACAAAAAAACAAAATGGCGCCGGTGCTACCTTTGCCCTGTCATATGACAGGGCAAAGGTAGCGCCTGCGCCATTTCTACAATGCACCGGAGGTCCGAGAGTAAAAGATCACACCGGGACCCTTCCTCTGGACCCCAGGTAATTTAAGGCATTTTGGGGGGGTTCGGGAGGGTGGGGGATTTATTTTAAAGGGTCAGGGTGGGTTTTAGGGATGTTTTAGTGTGCCGGTTTTCGATTTACACGATATTTAAAAAACCCAAACTGCGACGATCCGATTCCCTCCCCCTCCCAGCCGAAATTGATCGTTAAGATGATCGATCACACGATTCACATCTCTACTGTCTTGTAGGAAAGGTTTATGTTTTTGGATTTGATGCAATAGAGAGTTGGGAGCCAATGTAAGGATTTTAGAATTATGTTGCATTCATTGTTAGGTGGGCTGCAGTATTTTCATACCTGAGAACTTCTGATTTTCTCTTTCCCTAAGATTGTCACAGATTAGTGGTGGGCAGCCAAAGCAAAGGCTGCAGCAGCATGTGCACACATTTTCTGTCATATATGTTGTGCTGGAGGTGGACCCTTGGCCTGGTGCAGGATTGGTATGGCCCTCCGGTCGGACCCGGAGAGCACCTGCCATCAGGAGGTGGAGCACAGGAGGAGACAGAGGCTAGTTGGAGCTTCACCAATAGCAACCTGGGGTTCCCTCAGGTTGAGCCCTTGGTTACCCAGGCCGCCTGGTCTTAGGTGGGCCTCGCAGGATCTCCTGGAGAGGAAGTACAGGGGAGTTTCCACCATGAACAAGAGTGTGCGGTCAATGTCCAAACCAGAATGTCGTCACAGGAGGCCAGAACAGAGAGTCTGAATTGATAGTGAGGATCAAGGCCAGAGTAGTAGTTCAGAATGGTCAGCCGAAGCAGGGGTCAGTACCTGTAGTCAATCCAGAAGTAGTCAGTGTCCAGGCAGAAGTCAGTTCCAGGCAGCGATCAAGAGTAGTCAATGTACAGGCAAAGGTTGGTTCCAGGCAGCAATCAGGAGTAGTCAGAGAACAGGCAGAGGTCAGGTCCAGGTAACAATCAAGAATAGTCAGGAGCAAGCAATGGTCAGTACCGTGAGATCAGTCCAGAGGGTACTACCAGGGATGGAGAGATGAAGGAACAGGAGACGCTGGAACAGGAGACACAGGAGACACTGGAACAGAGACGCTGGAATAGGAGACACAGGAGACACTGGAACAGAGACGCTGGAACAGGAGAAGCTGGAACCAGAGACACTGGAACAAGAGACTCTGAAACAGGAAACGCTGGAAGGCAAACTAGACACACCAGAGTGTACGACCCGAATGAGGTGCTTGCCAGACCTGGGCCCCGGTCACCGTGGAAACGGATGCCGGACGGAATGGTAGCCCAGGAAGCGGTCAACCAGGAGTGGGTCCTGATGAGCCACTGAACAGGCAGCCATAGAATGGCCTGATTGTCAAGGCAATGAACTAGGGGTTGAACTGTAGTTTAAATACCCTGCTCAAGTGATGACAGACTTGGGCGCCACCCGAGGTTTTCCCGCGCTTGGCCCTTTAACTTAGGAAGAGCTCTGTACACGTGCACTAGGGGGCGGGGCTGACACCGAGGAGGACGCCGAGCCCCGGCGCGAGGACAGCTGCAATGAGGAAGGCCGTGAAGGAGCCGGGGACGCCCTTGGAAACCGCAGCCGAGCAACGCAGGGAATCAGGGCAGAGCTGGTAGACGGTCAGGTCAGGCGAGCAGGCCCAACCCCGGAGCAGATGTGGCTGGGAAGCGCAACAATATAGCTACAGGCAGAACCTAGTTTATGTTATGTTTTGTGATATAATACTTATGTTGTTTCATTTATTAATTTGTCTTAACTTTCAGTTTTGAATAGTACCTCGAGGAATAGCTTTATAATTTTAATAATTTTAATTTCTATATTTAACAGCTAAATCCTTTATTAATGTGATTTTAAAAATTTTAGCTGTTATCTTTTATTGATGTATTTATTGTATTTTCATTATTATTTTAACTGTAAACCGCTGTGAAGGCTAATGCCAATGCGCAATATAGAAAAATCAATAAACTATAAACTATAAACATATACTAGCACATGTTCGCTTATCCTCTCTTTCACACATATATATGCTTATTCTTACATATACAGAAATGCACACACTCACTCTTCTCATTCTTCTCTATGCACACTCTCACACATGCTCAACCTCTAACTTCTCTCCTAGTTCCACACAGACATTCACACTCTCTCATTCACACACATGCTTACTCTTTTCTCATCCAAAACCCACCAGAGACAACAGCCTCTTCCTTTAGACCCATGGATCTCCTCCTGGTTCCTTTGCTGCATGAGACCATAAGATCTCCTCCTGCATCTTACGCTTCCTGGGGGCCAATAGTTCTCTTTCACTTTCCTTCCCCAGCATGGCCCAGGCTGCCCCTGTTTCTTCTTTCCTCATTCAGGGATTGATGCTCCTCCTTCTTTCGGCCACATGACCTGAGTCTGACACTCCTCCTTCTCCTTCTCCTTCTCCTTCCCTCCCCACCCCACCCCACATGGTCCAGGCCACTTTTTCTTCTGGGGCTTACTTCTCATACAGTACTTGGAGGTTTTTTATGTTGGCCAGAGACCTGACAATTTCTTTAGAATTCTGGAGACTCTGAGTCAAATCTGGAGAGTATCCAAGTATCAGTATTTTGTATCATTTTAGATGATGGTTTGTCACCTACAACTGATAAAAAGTATATTATATACAACAAAATATGAATTCTAGCTTCTGTGAATACTGACCCCAGAAGGACACAAACTTTAAATGGATGCTACCAAATATGTTTCAGCACAGAAAAATAAGATGAGGAACTTTTTGACCAGAATAACAATATGAGCCAAGCGTATCTTATCTGCCTATTTACTTAAGGGCTATAAGCTTTTTTCCATTAAACATGTGTTAAGCCCAGAACAGGGGCAGGTCACCGAGTCAAAAACAACTATCCAAATGGCATTTTATCAGTCAAATCAGCTCACAGAATAGTGCTGACACTGCAAGACAGCTTGCTGGTGAAAAGATTATTGAACAGAACCAAACCCTGCTCTGGAGTCACCACATAGTAGGAGCAGTGACTCCCTCCCGCCCACTGATGGAAGAGAGGAGGGTAGCGCTCTGATTGTCTATGCATGAACTGTTGCATATTTATGCCCTGACTGTTAAGATCTGCAGCAGAGAGAGAGACTCGGGGCAATGGGCAGTGGAGAGAGACTCACTAACACCTGAAAATGATGCCCGAGCTTTTGTGGTCTCCCCTTCCTTCCACCTGCCAAGGGCTTCCTACATAAGAGAAGGTCCTTCCTGTTGTACCATGTCCAGGATGTCCCTTTGCTGCCACTCCAGGAATGTCCTCCATGAGCTAGAGTGTCTCTGCAAACTGGACCTCTATGGTAATCTTCTACAATCACGAGCGCTAGCTAGTTATGTGCATTAATTATTGTACCCAAAGCAAGTCAAGATCTCTGATATGCTGAGTTTACTAATGATGCAGAGCTTTACTCAGTATAAACCTGTGCTGTGTTAAGGAAGTTAGAGGCATGTGACAATTTTATTCTTACTGTTAAACCTGAAGCGTCTGAAAATAAATCAGTCTGATTCAGAGGCAAACAGGTGTCCTTTCTTAGACTTTTCGGATTGCATATAAGGTAATGTGTTGTTCCCATAGCATGGCCAGTATCCTCCAGAGAAGAAAGGGGAGGGGGAGTAGGCAGTCTCCTTCTGCCTATGTATACCCTTATATTGCCTACACGTTATGGTTGTTAGTTATTCTGTTGTAGAGTAAGTTGCAATAATCAAAGTGCGAGGCTACAGTGGCTCAGTTACAAAGGCAGTGTCATCCACAGTGGAGCAGAGAAGGCAACACTGGTGAAAAGGGAAGTAGGCTGATTTAGTTACTAGTTGGATATAAGGTTTCATGGTTAGTTGGGAATCCAAAATGAAGCCTAGGCTCCAATTTAGGGAGTTAAGGCTTAGGGTTGTTCTATTAAAGACAAGTTTTGGATGAGGATGACTGGGATCTTGCTTCCCAATCCATAGCATCTTTTTTTGTTTGTTTGTTTTTTTTTGTTTGTTTGTTTTTTTTTTAGCCTCAATTTGTTTGGCTGTAGCCAAACATGCAACTTTGTCCAGGTAGATGTTGAGGGTGAGAACTAAAGATAAGCTAAAGTGGAAGAGAATGATGAGGCGGAAGATCACCAAAAGTGGTATTGCAATAATCAAGTCTGGATAAAATGAAAGCAGATAAGAGAAATGGAAAGGCTGAAAGGATCAATAATTTGAATATTTCTAAAGGAAGAAGTTGTGACAGGGCAGAACTGTGTTTGTGCGTGGAGGGGGGGGGGGTGAGAAAGTCAAAGAGTCAATATTTAAAAAGTTAGATGGCATTTGTCTGGATGAAAAGGTACTTAGATGGGTAACTTGGGCATTGAAGAGGGATTGATAGGGTTGCAAATCTGAGCTGTTGGTGTGTAGAAGCAGATTAAATAGGCCATGTGGTAATTTTTTGCTGTCGGTTTCTCTATTTCTAAACTAGATTTTCAGTGATTGTGAATTAACCAGTTATAGCAGTTGTATGGTGGCATTTATTAGGCTATAAAATATGGCATTTCAGGGATAGTCAGAGGCATGTCCAAACTAAGTCACACATGTCAAATTTTTTGCACCACTGCACTGCACGGCATGTGACATTATCCAGCTAAACGCAGGACTTCTATATACATGGTTACATAAGAACATAAGAACATGCCATACTGGGTCAGACCAAGAGTCCATCAAGCCCAGCATCCTGTTTCCAACAGGGGCCAATCCAGGCCATAAGAACCTGGCAAGTACCCAAAAACTATTTCATGTCACCGTAGCTAGTAATAGCAGTGGCTATTTTCTAAGTCAACTTAATTAATAGCAGGTAATGGACTTCTCCTCCAAGAACTTATCCAATCCTTTTTTAAACACAGCTATACTAACTGCACTAACCACGTCCTCTGGCAACAAATTCCAGAGTTTAATTGTGCGTTGAGTAAAAAAGAACTTTCTCCGATTAGTTTTAAATGTGTCACATGTTAACTTCATGGAGTGCCCCCTAGTCTTTCTATTATCCGAAAGAGTAACTAACCAATTCACATCTACCTGTTCTAGACCTCTCATGATTTTAAACACCTCTATCATATCCCCTAGGGGTGTGCATTCGGATTGACCGCATTAGTAAAACGCAACTCATATTTTTTTTTTACTTAAAAAATTGATTCGACATAAACGATCGGATTTCCCACATATCGAACATAGATATGTTCGATATGTGGGAAATCGCGATTGTTGAGCCAAATAAAAATATAAACCCCCTCCCCCTCCTTAATCCCCCCCCCCCCCGACTTACCACAACTCCCTGGTGATGGAGCGAGGAGTGAGGACGCCATTTCTGCAATCCTTGGCGAGAAGCATGTGACGTCGGCGGCACGTCGAGTGACGCCGGCGTCACGTGATTCCCGGCTCGTTCGCGCCGGACGGCTCGTTCGGCCCAAAAAGAACTTTGGCCAGCTTGGGGGGGCCTCCTGACCCCCTCAAGCTGGCCAAAAGTTCTTTTTGGGCCGAACGAGCCGTCCGGCGCGAACGAGCCGGGAATCACGTGGCGCCGCGTCACTCAGACGCGACGTCACGTGATTCCCGGCAAGTTCGCGCCGGACGGCTCGTTCGGCCCAAAAAGAACTTTTGGCCAGCTTGAGGGGGTCAGGAGGCCCCCCCAAGCTGGCCAAAAGTTCTTTTTGGGCCGAACGAGCCGTCCGGCGCGAACTTGCTGGGAATCACGTGACGTCGCGTCTGAGTGACGCGGCGCCACGTGATTCCCGGCTCGTTCGCGCCGGACGGCTCGTTCGGCCCAAAAAGAACTTTTGGCCAGCTTGGGGGGGTCAGGAGGCCCCCCCAAGCTGGCCAAAGTTCTTTTTGGGCCGAACGCACCGTCAGGCGCGAACGAGCCGGGAATCACATGACGCCGCGTCACTCGACGTGCCACCGACGTCACATGCTTCTCGCCAAGGATTGCAGAAATGACGTCCTCACTCCTCGCTCGATCACCAGGGAGTTGTGGTAAGTCTGGGGGGGGGGATTAAGGAGGGTGAGGGGGTTTAATTTTTTTTTTTGCACATATGTACATATACCCAACTCATTGGATTTTTTTTATGTCCATATTGGCCGCAAGTGGGACCCCCTTTCGGACATAAAAAATATGAACATAAAATTTTGCTCTGCACATCCCTAATATCCCCCCTCAGCCATCTCTTCTCCAAGCTGAAAAGTCCTAACCTCTTTAGTCTTTCCTCATAGGGGAGCTGTTCCATTCCCCTTATCATTTTGGTCACCCTTCTCTGTACATTCTCCACAACTACTGTTTCCTGCTGCAATTCATTTATTTGAGTTGGTTGCTGCAGTTAATAACATCAGATTGCTTCTGCTGTGATGTTTGTTTTTCATCATCAGCAGCAGAGGAGATAAGGCCAACAGCAGAGGCAGCAGAGGAGAAAGATGTCCTAGGCACATAAGGTCTACGGGCCCGGAATGAACTATTCTGACCTGTCAGAAGAACAAGTCTTCACTAGATATAGGGTCAATAAACAGATCATTTGATTTTTGTGACCAGTTCAAAGGGGAAAGTGTTACCCAAGAAAAACACACTTTGCCAGTGCACCTCAAGTTCACCATGACCTTGGGATTATTATCCCCAGGCAGTTTCCAGACAATAGGAGAGGAAATGATTGGGATTACACACTCTGCCACTTGTCTGAAGAATGAATGAACGTATGCCATTTCTTCTGGGAGAGAACAGAAAGTCGGTAGCGTATGATCCTGAGAGGTGCACTGGATTAAAGAATGGAGTGTTTGGATTTTCCTTATCAAAATGTGAGGTCCGCTTGCTCAGCTGAAGAAGTTTATTTTCAGATTTTCTTTTGGAAAAACCCTGCTGTGTGGACTCTGTTGCTTGGACATTGACAGCCTGTGCTCCCCCCCCTCCCCCCGAGGGACCTCTAGTTATATCTAAGTCTCCGCCCCCCCCCCCCGCCCTTCGGTTTGGAGGACAATTTTCAAAGCCTTTTACCCAACTAAGGGGGTCATTTTCTAAGGAGTTACCGCAGGAGATAAATTCGCAAATCGCGCTAACAGCCGTTAACGCGATTTGCGAATGCAAATTCGTAATTTAGTATTCAGGGGGCGGAGTTGGGGCGGAGCATATGTAAAGTTATCGTGTGCGGCGAAACAGCCGCAGTGGTAGCGCGGCTCCTAACGCGGCCAATAGCTACAACCCTTTCATTCGCGATACGTTGTGCGCTACAGGCCAGTAAAGGATTATCGCGGTTCACGAAGATTCATTTGTTGTTTTATCGCGGTTCACGATGTTTTCGCGGTTTGCGACTCTATTTCCGCAAATGGCGAAAACATCGCGTCATGCGATGTTTCCCCGCAGCACGAAAAATACCTTATTTGCATGGGACACGCCCCCTCAAGCGTTACCACTGCGATATTGGAAAATGAGTCCCTAAATTGGCCTTGCTGAAAACTGCCTTCCCCTATCTGGCTAAAAGTATGTGCGAACTTCCATAGCTGGCGTGCTTTTAGTCAGGTGAAACAGAGACATTCTGGCTGGGGATGAGTTTAGGTAGGGGAGGAACACCGTCCATTTTCAAATGTATGCATGCCATTTTATCCCCCATCGGCTGCCTGTACAGATATCAGGTGCAGAATACGCTGGGGCTTTTCTAGCGTGCACTGTACATTAGCTAGCTTTCCAGGAGAGACTAGCCAGGTAACCTCTAGTTTAATTTATCATTTTTGGTAGATCACCTCTCTTTGGAAATAATCAAACTAGCTGCAATGGAGCTATGGAGGTAATTTTCAAAGGAGTTTCCCAGGTAAATGTAACATACTATCACAGCAATTTTAAAAAGCTATATACACGCATAATGGGGTAGATTTTAATAAAGTACACCCACGCGAACAAGAGTACACCGAATTTTAATAGATACGTGTGTAGCCGTGCAAATCCTTTAAAATCTGGGGTCAGCGCGCGCAAGGCTGTGCAAAATCGGCAGCCTGCGTGCACCGAGCCGCGCAGCCTGCTTTCATTCCCTCCGAGGCCGCTCTGAAATTGGAGTGGCCTTGGAGGGAACTTTCCTTCCACCCCCCCCCGCACCTTCCCCTCCCTTCCCCTACCTAACCTACCCCCCCAGCCCTATCTAACCCCCCCAACTTTGTTTGAAGAGTTACGCCTGCCTGAGGCAGGCGTAACTCGCGCACACCGGCTGCGCAATTCCCCGGCCCGGGAGCCATTTCAGAGGCCTTGGCCATGCCCCAAAACGCCCCCAGGCCAGATCCATGCCCACGGCCCCGCCCCCGGATGACGTGCCACCGCGATACGCCCTCCAACACGTCCCCCCAGGAAAGCCCCGGGACTTGCCCATGCCGCCGAGCCTATTCAATATAGGCTTGGTGCGCACAGGGGTAACCTGGGGCAGGTTTTTTTTGGGGGGCAGGCGCGTATCGTATGCGCGTACCCCTTTGAAAATCTGCCCCGAAATGCACTTTCACGGGTAAATTCTAAGGACAATTCAATGGCATATATTGTAGCAATTTTTCACGTGCATCTACACGTGTAAAACCCAGTTTTATGCATGCAAATCCTTTTGAAAATTATTGCCTATATTTATTAAACATGCACATACTTTGTATGAACACATCCTAGTGAAAATTTCCATTGTAGCCTAAGGCATGTCACTCTGTCTACTCCATCCATAGCAGCTTCATCTGGAATATGAAGAAATGGAGGAGGTTTGCTTTCCTTTTGTGCATACTGTAGGTACTGTGATTTATACAGACAGAAAAAAGTATGTGTTTGTGCCTAGCTAAAGTATGCAAGAATCCCATGGGAAAGAGAGGAGATTATTTTTTTATGACTCAGACATCTAATGTATTGCTCAGTGAAGTGAAATATGGGAAACAGTGCAAAAATGTGGATGTGGGCTCTTTGGAGCTGTCACAGAGGTTTAAACTTTAATCCCTCATGGGAATAATATTCATAAACTTAACCTCAAGGATTTCCCTCCTCCAAAGTGATTATAAAAAATAATCAAGAAGAAACTATTAATTCTCTTTCAATTCTTGTTTTGTTTTCCCTTTAAGTAGAGAGAGAGGAAAAAAAACACATTTCTCAAATTTTGGCAAAATCCTAATAAGTTTTCAGCATGTCCATCTGAGGTTTCTTTTAAATAAAGTCCCATTTGTATTAAAAATGAAAACAACAATCACAATATTGGAGCATGTATCGTATGAAAAGCCTTGAATATCCATCAACTATATTGCATGGAATAAAAAGTACATGCATTAAAGGTGGGTGAGTCAGGTAGAAAGCACCTCACGTCACCCACAAAGTATATCCAACATCAAAGTCCTGTATTTATGTGAGTTTAAACGAGGGTCAATGTCTCTCTGGTCTTGAGCTGATTTTAAGCTTGTTTTGATGTTTACTGGGACACAAGAGATCAAAATGGGAATTTCCGAACCTGCAGATGGACTTTGGTACAATTCCTTAGGTCTTCTGCTTCCCAGGTCAGTTAGGGCTGGGGATGCTGCATTGAAAACATTCACGGCCCCAGGGGCAGAGCGAGTCACGATTCTCAAGACACCTAGTGACCAGATTTAGGGCCTATGGGCCTAATTTTCTAAAGTATCGCAGGCCTGCGGTACTTTAGAAAAATGCGGTAATGAGGGGCGGGGGGCCGAAAAAGGGGGGCGGGCCTGTGCTATCCGGCAGCGATCGCACCTCCGCAGTGCGATCGCTGCTGGCGTCACGCCCAATAACTACATCATAAAAGGTGTAGTTATTGAGCGTGAAATAGGCAGCGAAAAGGCTCCTTACCTTTTCTCTGTCTGCACCTTCTTCGCAGGGTCGGCCCCGTTGACGCCCCGACTCCTCCTCTTCTGGGGCTGACTCCACCCCGATGACGCTAGCGCACGTTTGAGCTAGCAGCGCAGGATTGCGCTGATAGCGCAAGCATGCGCTAGCATTAGAAAATGAGGCCCTATGATTGCAGGATTCCAGGGGAAGCCCTGATGCATGTTCTCCAGTCAGACTATTGCTGCAATGACTGAACTAAATTAAGTTGGAAGGGATAGAAAATAGGAGGAAAACAAACCCCAGCCCTGGAAACCCAATGGAGCAGGAGGAACCTACAGGTCCCAACCAAAACAACAAAAAATGGTGAACTTCCATCCGAGAAATGCCATCAAGTGTTTTTAGTTTCAAAAATTTTCATAAATGCTGATGTCTTCAGAATAGTTTAAACCTTGACAAGTAAAACATATTGAGGCAAATGTTTGCCATGAAATGTATTTAGTGTTGCGTAGAGGGAGAAGTGGTGGTGGCAAGGGTGAACCTAATCCAAGAGTCAGTGCATCTCTTCCTTTATTATGTTTTATACGCTTCATTAAAAGTTATCTTTTCATGAGAATAAAATGCTTCCCAGCACTTCCTGATTATGATATGACTTTTTTTCCACATAAAAATGAATTTTAAAAGAGATGCATGTGCCAAAAAGCCCATAAGTGCACACAGTCTACATCTAGCACATGCACATTTCTGATCTATTTTATAAACTGCCATATACGTGCACAACCGCTAATGGATGAATGTCACGCATCGAGTAAAAAAGGGGCAGAATGGAAGCGGATAATGGGTGTTCCGGGGCGGAGCCAAGAGATATGTGCATGTGTCGTGCTGCAAATGCGGTGCGTGTCCAGTTCATTTCTGCGCAAATTTACTTCTGCTATTGATCAGGTATAAGCCTGAATAAAACACAGTTTAGCCATTTATGAAATGCTTGAAGGGTCTGAGTCAACTGGGGTAGGTGAAGGTTAAAGAACTAGGGGAGGTCTTGATGGCCTAAATATAGACAGGGCATACAGGTGTACAAACTGGTTAGACTAGTCAATTTCTTCACGCACACGTCATAAAATTTCCTCACTTGTGCGTGTAAATAACGACAATTCCCAGCTGTTCACGTCATACATGTGCAAGGCCTATTTTATAACATGTGTGAATACTTGTACGCAGAATAAAAGATTTCAGTGTATGCGGCTGCACGCCTATAAGCAGGTATATACAGGCACGTTTAAAGTTACTGTCCCTGGATTGAAACACATAGGACTTTAACACTGAAAAAGTTAAAAGCTACAACTTGAAACTTGGAGAATATGATAACTTTAAGTCTTACCCTGGTCCACCTTTCATCCAAGCTTTTACAGCAAATTCCATTAATAGTTTTCCTTCTTAATGCATTTGATCACGCATGTGTTTCACATGACAAAGGATATTAAACACCTATTTTGTCCTATAAACCAACTGCAGAAATGTTTTCTATCTTTTTCACACTAATCTGGAGCATGATGAGTGGACTAGATAATGTATATCAGCTATACCAATATTTCCAATAGCAAGATTATAAAGAAATTATTAAGAAAGAGTCTTGTCAAGTTAAGAGAATTTTATAAAATATTTTATGGTAGGAAGGCAGAGTATAAATGTGGGACTATAGATAAAACATGTGCAAAATACAATACATAAGTACAGCTGTACTACTTAAGAGAAAGAGAAAACGCAATTCTGAAGGCAAAAGAGCAATGATCTTTCTCTGTTTCCAGTACGTATCTCTCTGGCCAATCTCCTCATTCTTTTTCTTCCTCCATTTAAGGAATGTCTCTCTTTACTTAGGTTCCCCTCACTTTAAAATGTAAGGGAACACATGGAAATGTCTAGCAGAAGACTATAAAAAAGAAAATACATATTTCTGTTTATTTTTAGCATGCATTGTTATAAAAAGCACATATGTGATTACTTTGTCTGTCCATCCGTTAGCTGGTCTCACACTGACTTCACAGGTGGGAACGAGTGGTGCAGGCAGACACACCAGTCACATACATTTCAGAACCTGGTAGCAGAAGCAGCATGGCTGATGGGTTCCCCAGGCCCTGTCAGCTGAAGACATTGAGGAGTTGGAAGTGGAAGAAGAGCGACTCCAAACTCCACCAGCTGAAGACACAGAAGAGCCAGTGGAAGAGGCAGTATTGCTGGTGGGGTTCCCCAGGCTCCACCAGCCAAAGAGATAGTGGAACTTGTGGCCATGCACATGCAGCCCTTCCATTTTATACATTTATTCATTCATAGTAATTTATATTCCGCTTATTGCCCAATACCTATGTTTTAGGTGGGTTACAATAAAAGCAAAAACAATCACTGAATGCCTCTCTTCTGGGTCAAAACTTTGCTCTCATTAGTGCTGGCATGGTAGGAAGAGCACATGGGGGTGGGGGAAACAGAGAGGGGAGGAGGTAATAGAAGGACAGGAGAAGAAAAAACATAAAGAGAGGATGTGGTTAAGGCAGTTATCTTAGCTGGGTTTAAAAAAGGTTTGTATACGTTCCTGGAGGAGAAGTCTATAAGTTACTATTAGTAAAGATAACTTAGCTACTGCTTATTACTGGCATCAATAGGGTTACAATGTTTGGGTACTTGCCAGGCACTTGTATCTTGGATTAGCCACTATTGGAAACAGGATGCAGGGCTTGATGGACCCTTGGTCTGACCCAGTATGACAATTTCCTATGTTCTTATGAGAGAGGGGGAACAAAGGGGGAGGAAGGCAATTTACGAATGGGTAAAAAGGAAACGTGAGTGGTGGAAAGCTGTGATTTTTAGGAGGAATCAAGAGAGGGATGTGGAGGGAGTGTGGGGAGAGCTGGGGAGTAGTGAAGATGGGGGACAGGCCATGAGGGGAGTGGGTTGGGAAGGATGAATACATGGGGGTGGATTGTGGAGGCGGGAGAGAGTATGAAAGGAGAGGAAAAAGCATGGGAAGTAGAATAGGGAGAAGGAGAAAGATCATGGAGGAATGAAGTGCAGAGGATGCGAGAGAATGTGGGACCTGCTGAAGGGTTGTTAACTTTCAATTGTGAAAATTACAAACCCTTGGGTGTGCAGAGTAAAATTTTCACCTATGTCCTTCCACACAACTATTTTAAACTTTTATTACTTGCCATATTACTAGAAAACTGTGCACAAAGCGAGGTGCAACAAAAAATACCAACAACATCCCATTAGAACAGTCAGGAAAATTACAATTATTTAACAACTGACACCCCCAACATTAGGAAAACTTGTCTTTTTTAAATTTATATCACACCCCTTTACCCACTACTGCCATCCCAGGGTCAGTGCAATGGAATTAAATGCCCTAGGCAAAGCTAACAGCCCTGTGTGACGCCCTCCCTACACGCAATTAAAAGATTATGCAGTTATTGCAATAGATTTTACATGGAAAATTACATTCAAAGTCTTCTGAGGTAAAAATATCAGTCAAGATGCATTTATATTTACATGCACTGCAAAAAAGACACTTGGGACCCATATGGTATTAGGCATATTGTAATGTGCATTGGGTATAGGCTTGGCCACCCAAAAGCCAAAAGTAAATTGAATTACAATTGAAATACAGTATACCTCCCAACCCAAAACAGCACTAATTGCTAGCACTCAAAAAATACAAATTCTACCTAAGAAATGGCAACACTGCAAATATTATACCAGGCCCTAAAACACCTCCTTTTAGGAGAGAGAACAAGCCAAGCTCCTATAGAACCCTACACAGACCCTACATGCTAACAGACTACCTCACTTCGGTCACACAAGCAGAACACAGACAACCCTCACCAAATGCAGAATAAAGAGACCCTAAAATATAAGCAGAAACATGCAGACAAAAGTGGGTGAAAGAGAAGAGAGATGCTGATGGCCCCACTGAGCTTCTTTCTATTCCACCATGGGCAGGAAAGGGAGATGCCAAAGGTCCCTATGGGCTTCTTGCTGTTGTGTAGGTAGGAGGGGACCCTCCTAGGCACTAAATATAGCAGAGAAAAGTGGAGTGTGCAGGCAACTTCTCCACTGTAGTGTAGCACCACCTTTGGTTGTGGAGTTCAACCACATCTATTTCAGGCATGGTTTGGAAATAAAGCTGCGGTTGGGTGTTAATATACCTGTTGCACTGGACTGGAGGCCTAAAATGTGGACAATTTCCAGACATTTTAGGCCTCCATCTGGTTTCTGGACACTGCCTTTAAAATCCAGACTTTCCAGAAAATTCCAGGCAGTTGGCAACTCTAACCTCCTGTAACAATCGCACCCCTTTTCCCCAGAGCAACTGTAACACCCCCATCCACCAATTCTTCGAAACGCACATACAGTCTCCCATTCACACTCACACCAATAACACACATACATATACACACACATACACCCTAACATACACAATGCTGGTAATGGAATCATGGACTGATGAAACAGCAAGGGAGGCTATCTAACAAAGCCATGGAGGCAACAGTACAGAATTAGAAGCCAAATGTCCGATCTGGATTCTTTTATTGGATAGAGACACAAAATTTTCAAACAAGCCCGACTCAGGCCGAGTTTCGTCCTCTTACAATGGGGCTGCATCAGGGGCTACAACATACAATAAATAAGGCATACTGATAAACAAATAAAAATAAAAATCATAAAACATAATTAAAACAAACATATAAAATGGTAACATGTATATATGTGGTGTAACATATAAAATTGAAACATGGAATTAAATGTATGTCTGGTAAAATATCAATTATTAACAGTAAAAATGTATTAAAGTAACTTGCCAAAGGTGTGACAGCAGGGCTCAAACACTGGTCTCCTGGTTCATAGCCCACTGCTCTAACCACTAGGCTATTCCTCCTTACTAGCCCTAACCTCAGCCAATTAATTTATGATTCAGTACTAGATCCAGTATTATTCCCTCCCACATAGGTTTGATTTGCTTGAATAGAATACTTTAAAGGTATTTATTTCTAACTGATTCTACAGATGATATGCTCCAATCTACATCTGGAAGATTAAAATCTCCCACAAAAACACTTCTCCCTTCAAAGCACTCTCAAGTATGTCTTTAGCTATATCTTTGTCCAGGCCTTCTGTTTGTATTGTGGATCACACTGGTATAGACGGAATATATATCTCTCCTTTCTAAAATACTCACTCACAGCACCTCCTTCCTTTCCCATGCCCCCTGCAGTAGTTTATTTATTTAACATTTTTTATATACCGAGGTTCTAGAGATAAAATCACTAAGCACTTCGGTTTACAGACAACAGTTGAAATGACTGACGAGAGTCTTACAAAGAACAGGAAATAAGAACTGGGATATAAACAATTAAATTCGTAATGACTTAAAAACCTTAAGTAACAGAGTTAGTATAAATTGGTAGTCAATACATGTAACAGGCGATTAAATGAGACTAGAATATTATGAGATTAAGTATATGGTTGTGCAACAGGTATGTAGGAATGATTATGTCTGTATTAGGCATAGGCTAGGGTGAAGAGCCAAATCTTTAGTCTTTTTTTGAAAGTAATTGGACAATGTTCAAGTCTAAGTTCTGAAGGGAGAGAGTTCCAATGATTCGGGCCGACTGTAGAGAAGGCTCTTTTATTTGAGAATGATTTGATTGGAGGTGTTTTAAGAGAGCCTTTTTGGGCGGCTCTCAAAGGACGGGAAGATGAATATAATTGTAAAGGGAATCTGAGGTCGAGAGGGGAGAATTTGATATTTGTAGTTGCATATGAAGTATCATCATAAGAAAAAATACGGGGATACCATACGTGATCTGATATATTTCTGATCTGTCAAGGGAATTACTGTGGCACAGATATAAAGATTAGGCAAAGGTCCTGCAGGACTTTTTGCACATGTAAATAATTAAATAGAACTCAGTCTATTTAATGTACCTATCCTTTGGTACATCTTATCTGGTTTATGCTCAATGTGCTTATCCTTTGGGATATCTTGCCTTGTTCATATGTTTGACATGACAGTTCTCAGATTGTTAATTGTTTTTTCTTCAATGTTCAATAGTTTTATGTAACATGTTGTTATAATTTGTAAACCGGAGTGAAGGCTACTCTGCTCTACCTCGGTATATAAAAAAAAATGCTAAATAAATAAATAAATAAATGTATTTGGGCTTGATTCACCCAGTTTTATTTATTTACTTATTTCCCTCTGGAAGATGGATAAAGCAATGAACCGAAATACCAGTCAGAAAAGCAGGTATCTCAAACATATTCAATGAAAAGGAATGCATTTGTTAGTCTACAAAAAAGATATTTGACTAGGAAAACAAGATCTAATTCTCAATGGTGCACAGGATATGGTGAGAGAGGTAATGGTGGTGGGGCCACTTGGCAATAGTGACCATAATATGATCAAATTTGAATTAATGACTGGAAGAGGAACAGTATGCAAATCCACAGCTCTCGTGCTAAACTTTCAAAAGGGAAACAGAGAAAATGAGAAAAATTGTTAGAAAAAAAACTGAAAAGAGCAGCTACAAAAGTAAAAAGTGTGCAAAAGGCATGGTCATTGTTGAAAAATATCATTCTGGACGCGCAGTCCAGATGTATTCCACAAATTAAGAAAGGTGGAAAGAAGGCAAAATGATTGCTGGCATGGTTAAGGGGGGAGGTGAAAGAGGCTATTTTAGCCAAAAGATCTTCATTCAAAAATGGAAGAAGGATCCGATAGAAGAAAATAGGATAATCCATAAATATTGGCAAGTTAATGTAAGACATTGATAAAACAGGCTAAGAGAGAATTTGAAAAAAAGTTGGCCGTAGAGGCAAAAACTCACAGTAAAAACTTTTTAAAATATATCTGAAGCAGAAAGCCTATGAGAGAGCCAGTTGGATTGTTAGATGATTGAGGGGTTAAAGAGGCACTTAGAGAAGATAAGGCAATCGCGGAAAGATTAAATTATTTCTTTGCTTCGGTGTTTACTGAAGAGGATGTTGGGGAGATACCGTACTGGAGAAGTTTTTCATGGGTAATGATTCAGATGGACTGAATCAAATCACGGTGAACCTAAAAGATGTAATAGACCTGATTGACAAACTGAAGAGTAGTAAATCACCTGGACTGGATGGTATACACCCCAGAGTTCTGAAGGAACTAAAAAATGAAATTTCAGACCTATTAGTAAAAATTTGTAACCTATCATTAAAATCATCCATTGTACCTGAAGACTGGAGGATAGCAAATGTAACCCCAATATTTAAAAAGGGCTCCAGGGGCGATCCGGGAAACTACAGACCGGTTAGCCTAACTTCAGTGCCAGGAAAAATAGTGGAAAGTGTCCTAAACATTAAAATCACAGAACATATAGAAAGATATGGTTTAATGTAACAAAGCCAGCATGGCTTTACTCAAGGCAAGTATTGCCTCACAAATCTGCTTCACTTTTTTGAAGGAGTTAATAAACATGTGGATAAAGGTGAACTGGTAGATGTAGTATACTTGGATTTTCAGAAGGAACTTTGGATTTTCAGAAGGAACTTTGACAAAGTTCCTCATGAGAGGCTTCTAGGAAAAGTAAAAAGTCATGGGATAGGTGGCAATGTCCTTTCGTGGATTGCAAACTGGCTAAAAGACAGGAAACAGATAGTAAGATTAAATGGACAATTTTCTCAGTGGAGGGAGTGGGCAGTGGAGTGCCTCAGGGATCTTTATTGGGACCCTTACTTTTCAATATATTTATAAATGATCTGGAAAGAAATACGACGAGTGAGATAATCAAATTTGCAGATTATACAAAATTGTTCAGAGTAGTTAAATCACAAGCAGATTGTGATAAATTGCAGGAAGACCTTGTGAGACTGGGAAATTGGGCATCTAAATGGCAGATGAAATTTAATGTGGATAAGTGCAAAGTGATGCATATAGGGAAAAATAACCCATGCTATAGTTACACAATGTTAGGTTCCATATTAGGTGCTATAACCCAAGAAAGAGATCTAGGCATCATAGTGGATACCATATTGAAATCATCAGTTCACTGTGCTGTGGCAGTCAAAAAAACAAACAGAATGTTGGGAATTATTAGAAAAGGAATGGTGAATAAAACGGAAAATGTCATAATGCCTCTGTATCACTCCATAGTAGGGGTGTGCATTTGGATTGACCGCATTAGTGAAACGCAACTCATTTTTTTTTTTTACTTAAAAAATTGATTCGACATAAACGATCGGATTTCCCACATATCGAACATAGATATGTTCGATATGTGGGAAATCGCGATTGTTGAGCCAAAATAAAAATATAAACCCCCTCACCCTCCTTAATCCCCCCCCCCGACTTACCACAACTCCATGGTGATGGAGCGGAGTGAGGACGCCATTTCTGCAATCCTTGGCGAGAAGCATGTGACGTCGGCGGCACGTCGAGTGACGCCGGCGTCACGTGATTCCCGGCTCGTTCGCGCCGGACGGCTCGTTCGGCCCAAAAAGAACTTTTGGCCATTTTGGGGGGGTCAGGAGGCCCCCCCAAGCTGGCCAAAAGTTCTTTTGGGCCGAACGAGCCGTCTGGCACGAACGAGCCGGGAATCACGTGGCGCCGCGTCACTCAGACGCGGCATCACGTGATTCCCGGCAAGTTCGCGCCGGACGGCTCGTTCGGCCCAAAAAGAACTTTTGGCCAGCTTGGGGGGGCCTCCTGACCCCCCCAAGCTGGCCAAAAGTTCTTTTTGGGCCGAACGAGCCGTCCGGCGCGAACTCGCCGGGAATCACGTGACGCCGCGTCACTCGACGTGCCACCGACGTCACATGCTTCTCGCCAAGGATTGCAGAAATGACGTCCTCACTCCTCGCTCGATCACCAGGGAGTTGTGGTAAGTCTGGGGGGGGGGATTAAGGAGGGTGAGGGGGTTTAAATTTTTTTTTTGCACATATGTACATATACCCAACTCATTGGATTTTTTGGCCGCAAGTGGGACCCCCTTTCGGACATAAAAAATATGAACATAAAATTTTGCTCTGCACATCCCTACTCCATAGTGAGACCGCACCTTGAATACTGTGTACAATTCTGGTCGCCGCATCTCAAAAAAGATATAATTGCGATGGAGAAGGTACAGAGAAGGGCTACCAAAATGATAAAGGGAATGGAACAGCTCCCCTATGAGGAAAGACTAAAGAGGTTAGGACTTTTCAGCTTGGAGACGAGATGACTGAGGGGGAATATGATACAGGTGATTAAAATCATGAGAGGTCTAGAATGGGTAGATGTGACTCGGATATTTACTCTTTCGGATAATAGAAAGACTAGGGGGTACTCCATGAAGTTAGTATGTGGCACATTTAAAACTAATTGGAGAAAGTTCTTTTCTACTCAACGCACAATTAAACTCTGGAATTTGTTGCCAGAGGTTGTGGTTAGTGCAGTTAGTATAGCTGTGTTTAAAAAAGGATTGGATAAGTTCTTGGAGGAGAAGTCCATTACCTGCTATTAATTAAGTTGACTTAAAAAATAGCCACTGCTATTACTAGCAACAGTAACATGGAATAGACTTAGTTTTTGGGTACTTGCCAGGGTCTTATGGCCTGCATTGGCCACTGTTGGAAACAAGATGCTGGGCTTGAAGGATCCTTGGTCTGACCCAGTATGGCATGTTCTTATGTTCTTAGGTTATTAGGAAGCTGAATTAGGTGTGATACTAAAAACAGTAAAATATAGGAAGTATATACTTTTCCCTTAGCTCTAATCTCTCATCCACACACCTCCACATCCCCTTGTAAATCTCCTTTCCTTATTGATATTTACATTTTTAAATGTAAGCTTATAAAAACTTCAGCACCAGCATTCCCATTTTACTCTATTTTTCCAAGCATGATGGAAGCGAATGAAAGATTGAGTTTTACTTTTGCTATTTTTGTTTGTATATTTTTTTTCTATGCAGTGATTTATAGAAGCTTATGAATGATGTGCAAATGGTCCATGGCTAAGGTTGAAGCCTTGATAATTGATGCTTGCTGTTTAGGAATTTCAAGCAAATTCAACCCTTTTGTCTTTCCAACCATGAAGAGGACAATTTTTGCTAAGCTGCCGAGTGGCAAAGTGCGCAGGTCCTTTTGTACCCACTTTGCCCCACTAGGCCATGTGGCCTTGGTCTGATTCTCAGACCTTGCCCCTATCACATCCGGGAATTGGTACTAGGCAATGTGGCCTACGTCCAATCCCCAGACCTTGCCCCTATCACATTTGGGGATCAGTCCCAGGCCACATGGCCTAGTGGGGGCAAAGTAAATACAAAAGGACCTACACACTTTGCCGCTCGGCAGCTTAGTGAAAATTGTTCTAACTTCATGATGGTGTGTGGTCTGTATTGGAAGACTTTTGGGGAAAGGTTGAAGGAACTAAATATGTATACCCTGCAGGGTATACATATTTAGGGAAGATATGATATAGACGTTCAGATACGTGAAAGGTTTTATGATGCACAAACTTCAAACCTTTTTCTTTGGAAAGCAGACACGAAATGAAACTCCAATGTCCAAAAATATTTCTTCATGGAGAAGGTAGTAGATGCCTGGAATGCCCTTCCGGAAGAGGTGGTAAGGACAAAAACAGTAAATGAATTCAAAAAGGCATGGGATAAACACTGTGATGCCACAAAGGGTAGAGCATAGAAATGAAGAAAAGAGTCCATGGGGGTAGCCTGCATGGAGCGGCAGTTACTACCCTTGACCAACTAACTTTTTGACGCAATAGCAACATTGCTGTCTACTTCAATAGTGGGGGTAAAAGAGGAATTGACTTAAAATGACAGCCAACACCTGGCCCTGACTTTTACAGTCCGGGGTACTGATATGCAGACATTAGGAATAAAACACAGGGGTACTTCTATGGCCAAGTCCAAAAGCAATGCACATTCAAGCTGCTCACCCTCCAAAAAAGTTGCTAGTAGTAATTACTACCCTTACCATAAGGCTAGGGGTAATCTGCATGTAGCAGTTACTACCCTTAACAGAAACATGGGGTAACATGCATGGTGTGTCCGTTACTGCCATAAGAAACTTGCTGGACAGACTGGATGAACCATTTGGCCGTTTTCTGCCATCATTACTGTTATTATGTTATGTGAAAGAGGCGAGGACAGGTGAGCACCATTTTGAAAAATAGTGTTGGCTGGGCCAGGTGCTAGGGTGCACCCCAACTCTATCACATGACCTTCCTCTATATTTTAAGGTTGAGGGTGTATGGAAGGGGTGTTGGGGTGTATCTGGAGCTATGGGAAAGACATTTATTATTATCTTTGGGGGAGGGGCTTCACCATGCATGGAGTGGACACTTTTTTAAACTTTGAAGAGTTGAAATAGCCCTGGTTTGAGCCAGGGGTCAGCCCTGATCCTCGGCTTAACCTTTTTTATAGCCACTGCAAGTTTTGTTTTTGGTAGCAGCCCTTTAAGACAATGATAGTCCCTTGAGGTTGTTGCCACCAACACATCTAAATGGCCACTAGTCGCATTTTGTTTTGTCGAACATTGTTTGGTCATGAGACAAAAGAATGTGCCATAGAGCCACAATGTTTTTTTTCAGGGGAGGGCCCCCACTATCATGGTGATTCCACCCCCCCCCCCTTGCAATAATTGGACTCCTCCCATAAAAAAATCACTGCTTAGTTCATCTAGGCCTAAATAAGGAGGGTAGGGCAACATTACATCAGCTTTCTCAAAATAATGATCTCATAATCTACCCAGTGGATAAAGGAGGAGCAGTAGAGCTGCAAAATTAAATCAATTATAGCCAAGGCATTGGACATCAGTTGCAAGACAGTTATTATAAAAAGTTGCAAAATGATCCAACTAGGGAGAGACAAATTACTATTCAAGTATTTTAAGAAAAGCAGATAGTTTAGGTTTCTTGACCTCGAAAGAAAGATCTTTTTTGGAGTTACAGTACCATATTGCATGCTGATGTCTTTTATGGGGTTCCTAAAATTCATAAATCGATGGTTCACCCTTCTTTAATGTTGAAGTACATAGGAAGATGTGGCAGGTTTTAATTTGCTGATATCAGCAACAGATGGCATCTATTATAATGAATGTCATTTCAGCTGCAGAAATAAATATCCTTCTATATATAAATTTTTTAAATTGTCTGCTTCAGCAATAAAATGTACATTTATTATTGATGTTTACCTACTGAATTCAAATATGACAAACCAGCTGATTGGCTACCATTTCAATGATATTTAAGTTTTCATTTTGCATCTATGTCTATTGCATAGATTGGGCATAGAAAACTGTTTAATCATAAATTTAAAATTTAGGACTTTTTGTGTAATTATGGTTGCATAATATTTCACCTGTTCTGTTTATGTAACACTTTAAAAATTAAAATTAAATCAGTAAAAGGATTACAGAAATAAAATCTGCTATCAAACAAATGGGGTCATTTTCTAATGCTTATATCGTGTGATAGCATGGGGGTGGAGTTGGGGGCGGAGTCGGGGCAGCAAGGGGAGGGGTCAGGGTGGCGAGGAGGTGGACTCGGTAGTGTCTTCATTGGCGGCGATAAGGTAAGCCACGTTATCGTCGCCAGTAGCGAGTCCAATAGTGCCACCTTTCACGGTGGCACTATTGGGTGTGAAAACTGGCAGCAAAAACACCGCGGTGGTGCGATGACTGCCGACTTTCACAGGCCCACCTCCCCCTTTGCCCCATCCCCCGTTTTCGCTGGATTGACCATTCTTCAATAGTTTGGAGAAAAAATAGTCTTGATGAGAGTGCCAAAAATGTATATTTACTATTTAGTGCCATGTTGCAGCCAAGGTTTTTGCATGCCTTGAGAAGGTTTTCCACAAACTCCTTGTAGTTGTCTGCCCTGTTTACAAGAAGATGTCTTACCAGTAACTAGAAGGCTTTCCATGTTGTTTTTCCTTGCTACATAATGCATCCTTTCTAGTTTAATTTGAGATCCTTTCCTTTCTTAACTCACTTATCCCCTGCAACTTCCAAGTCAAAGGTCGTATACTGACCCAGTTGCATATCTTGAAAACTAAAGACAACAATTTTAAGTATCATTTTCATTCTCAGTGACCCAGATTTAGTAAAATTTGACTATATTCACTTTGGAAGAATTTTGGCTATAGACCAGTATTATTTATTTATTAAATTTCAAATCTTGCATAATTCAAGAATGGCTTAAAATAGAATCATTTTCACATATACATAAGAGAGGTTACAAAACTTTATTATCAATTATATATTCAAATCACATAAAATAGAATCAAATATAGTGATCCTAACACAAAATATAAAAAAAAAACAAAAAGAAAAACTTACAATAGAGATTTATCATCAAAAATATATAATCCACATTGGGGAAGCAAACAAGGTAACAACAGGAAGGAAATGTGTATCCAATCTAACCTTTAGGCCTCACAATCAGTTTAATAGACCAATGGACCTATTTTAAAGACATTTCTCCAACTGTTCTGGATCATAAAATAGATACTTAGCATTGTTCAAATTAACAAAACACTTGCTAGGGAACTTAAGTAAAAAACCAATGCAAGATCCCCCTGCTTAAATGAAAGAAAAAATGTCCTCCTATACTGGTTGGACTTAGACACAGCAGAAAAAATAGCCAAATCGCACCCAAAACATTTTTTCACCTTCAATTTAAAGAAAGTTTGAAGTATCCACTTCAGCAGCCTAGGTGACTATTCCACTCACGGGGGAAACCCCTTGAGAATCAAAAGGTGGAGCAGGCAAATTATCTCCTACAGTTGCTAACTCAGGACCAGTTGAAGGACCAAGTTCTAGCTCAACAACTCCTTGTAAGAAAGATAAAACATTTTAGCAAAACTAGGTATTGATTCAGGAGGAACTTTAAGAAACTCAACATAAAATTTATCAAGGATATCTAAAGCAGGTAATGAAGAAACTTTAGGAAAGTTTGGAAAATGCAGATTGAACCATCTAGAAAAATGCTCTCTATTCTCCATTTTCCTATGTAAAATTAATTGTGCCTTATCAAAGCTAGGGAGAATTCTACAAGGTAATAATCTGAGATTCCAAGCCTTCTATTCTCTTTTGTTGCTTCTGAAACATGAGTGTGAGTTCAACTTGATGATACAACAAAAGATGACATAGTCTTATCTAGCCTAGTTGCAAGAGATTACTCCAAAGTTGTAAGCACAGTCCAGAATATCTCTAATGTAACCATAGGCAGCTTAACCAAAGCAAGAGGGAAAGATGTAGAATGAACTCCATCAACTTCAACTGGAGTCCCCCTGACCACCAGCAATGGACCCAGTACATGGAGTACTACCAGTAACCATCAAGGATAACGGAAGGATTCTCTCCAGGGCCGAATCCTGCTTTATTCCCAAAGAGGAAGGAGGTCTGCAATCAGGGCTGAGGGAAAGAGAACCCTCAGGAGGAGAACAGGTTGAGCCCTCAAGCTCCCCAATCCCTGAACCTTCTGAGTGATTGGAAAAAAAAAAAAGTCCAGGGTAGCCTGAGAAGTTGAGAAAGGAGGCTTTACCTTGGCTGGGACAGGCTGAATGGTTCCTTTCATTTTCCTTCCCATGGTCTGAAAGACGGACTGGAGCACGTCTGAACGCAGGAGCGCAGACTTTTGGCAGGTAACTTTGTTGTGTGCTGGTGGCCGTGCGCTGCAGGCGTGAGAATTTCTGGAGGCCCCAGCTGATGGCATCAATGACCTCACACATTGCTGCACCAAACAATGTCCCCAGCAGCAGAAACTGTAAGGATATATCTCATGTTTTACCACTGAATCACCAAAAATGAATCCTAATAGCCAAAGAAGTGTACAGGCCAATATGCTGACAGACCCCAGACACTGTCACAGCAAGAGGAAAACTTTCACCCAGGTGAGTTTTAAAACAGCATTGTCTCAGGGGGAAAATGTAGAACTTTTGCTATGATACACTGAAGGATACTTTATCAAGATGTGCCTGTCTGTATCTTCCTGGGCAAATAAAGAAAGCAGACAGAGAGACAAAAATGACTTCAACTCATAAGTGGGAGTCATGGACTGGCCAAGCAGACAAAGGTCAGTAAGACTCCCATCCTTGAGGGGGGGGACAGTTGGAGATGGAGAAAAACGCTGACCCTGGCAGACAGCTTGGCATACAGATGGAGTTCTCCCCCCCCCCCCCCCCGAAGAAATAGGGAGGGGAAAGAAGACCTGCAATATGGAAGGACCCCTCCAAAGTAATGGGGAGGGGGAAAAGACCTGAAATGTGGCAATAGACCCTCAACCCACCACGTGGTTATGCATGAGATTATGCATATTCATCAGCTGGGAAGTATAAGACGGGAGGGCAAAGAAGAAAAAAAAACGGAGCACAAACCCTAAAAATGAGGACCCCCCTAGGGAAGCGAACCCTGAGGGGAGCAAATCCAGAAAGCATCCCTGAAAGTGAAAGGGGGGGGGGGGGTGTCTGAAACAGACCATCGCTCCCTGCTATCGAGAAGGGAAAAGACTAGGTGTGGCCTGGAGACCGGAGAGACAAAGTGAGTGCTCAGGTGCAGAGAGTGACACAGAGTCTGAGACAGTGAGGGGCAGCCCAGCAAGTACCAGAGCCAGAAGCAAGACTTCTTCCGGAACCACCTGCCTGCTCTGCCAGTACCAAGCCCAGGAAGCATGTCCACATTATCTAGACCTTCAGCCAGCATCTGCTTCAGAGGTAAACAAAGGATGTCACCTGAAGTCTGACCAGGGATAAGTAAGTTAGCCATAATTATTAATAAATTAAGCAGGCTAAGGTTTATGACATGTCGGTTACCACCCATGATACAGAACTTTCTTTAGGAAAAGCTGGTGTTTAGTGACCAGGATGTTAGAGACAGGAATTGTTGTTATTTTCTACATGCTAATGCCAAATCTGATAAATAAATGTCTGTTTCTGAGGAGAATACCCGTTGTCTTTTCCTGACTTAGGATCGCAAGTAAGGGGGGAGGGCAATTGGAAGTGTCCTGCACCTCTAAACTTGCTTACAAAAACGTGGCACAAGGCAGATAGGTAGGCTGACTCCAGGCTCCTCACCTCACTCCACAGGTGCTGAGAATTTATGGAGGCCCCAAATGATGACATCAGTGCACTCGTTCAGTGCTGCACCCATGTCCCCAGCAGCAGATACACAGCAGGCAAGTAGGCTGAGTTCAAGCTCTCTGAGAAATAAGGATCTTAACCAGTTAAGAAGTGATTACCCCTGACATGGAGAAGAATTCTCCAAATGCTGTTCAGCGTCAGGCTTTCTGATTAGATGGCGTAAGAGCAATAAGCTAAAAGGTGAATTTTAAAAGCCCAGTATGCAGTGAAATTAAGGCATGTGCGAATACATCAGGCCGGCGCACGCTGAGTGGATTTTAAAAGCCGCCCGGATACATTCATATCTCTTGCTGCATGCACAAAAATATTTTTCCAAAAAAGGGGCATGTGTTTTCCAGGGTTTCACATCTTAGTGCGTAAATCCGTGCACAAGCGCATGCCATGGACCCCTGCTGCATAACTTTACTTCTGCTATGAATCAGGTATAAATCATGAAACAAAAAATACTAAACAGATCAGCAGGGTCGTAAAGGTCAGGCCATACAGGGGAGAAGGGAGGCTGTTTAACTAGCGGGTTTGAAAGTCCTATCCTTTACCTGGTTGAACTGGAAACGAACTGGAAAACGGGCAATGACATCAGCGCACGTGTCTATTAAATTCCCCCCACTTACGTGGTAGAAGCGACATTTGCACACAAAGGTGCACACACACTTAAAATTGAGCACACACCTGTGCACATGGTCAGCCTATTTTATAACATGTGCACATATACGTGCATATGTTATAAAGTAGCTGCTTCCCTGGGCATGAGCTGGCAAACGCGAGCTGGTAAATGCGTGCACATGTGCTCCCATGTGCCGGTTTAAAAGTCACTGTCCCTGTGTGCACAATTTATAAAAAGGATTTTATTTGCATAAAAACTATCAAAATTGAAGTAATAACCGAGACCTATATCGATAAAATTTCCCTACAGTATGTTTCATTGTGGAGATTAAAAATTGCTACTATTTATATTTAATGGTCTCTTGCTTCTGAGAACTGTGATCCTGCTGAGCAGTGGTTGAAGTTTGTTTCCTTAACAGTGGGCAGACTGAATAGGTAGGTTGATCTTTTTCATCCATCATCTACTATGTTACCATGCATGATATAATGCACGGTACATCAGAGGTACTGGCACTCACTTTGGTCTGCATGGTATATACTCTAGTGGAATAAGAGTGTGCCAGCATGAATATGCTAAAATTTGTCCTCATATTACACTTCCTGCCAGAGCAGTAATGAGAAATTTCAGGCTTAAACCTTTCAGCCAGCCTCCGCCAGATCCTTAAAAAGCTGCTAATGTGAGTTGCAGAGGCTCAGTAGCTTATGATCCGGCACCGGCAGCGTTTTGACAGCTGTTCCCACAAAGGAAGTGGGCACAGCTAAAAACATATTGCAAAAATTTGGGAATTTTCTTTTTTGAGTTGCAGACTTAAGACTGGGTTGAAAAACAATACAAGAAATGACAAGCTAATTTAAGTACAGGGCGTAAGATCTTCCAAGATAAGTGGAACAAAAAACAACAAACAGTCTGGTGTTTGTTGGGGTGATCATTTTGTGTTTAGAACAATTTTGGTTGTCATTTTTTGAGACAAGTATTTCAGAATTGGATTAAGCCAAGAGAGTTGTGTGACCAGTGGAAAGGGAATGAGGAAAATACTGTAGGATATTTTTCTAGAAAATCCATGTTATATCATGTTAGTTTACATTGAACATAGAAAACAGAAAATAATGGAAAACACAGAACTGTAAATCCCATCTAGAATGTCCATTTTCTCTTCCTGCTGCAATACTGCTTCATTTCCTCACAGCTAAGAACCTTTAGTGTTTATTCCATTGTTTTCTGAATTATCCATTTCCGCTGGATGGCTATTCCATTTATCCACCACCCTTTTTGTTAAGAATGCTGATTGGAGCATCCCACAGCCTGTGGACATGAAGTTGTAGAACAAGGAATCACAATATAACCCTTCAAGAGGGTTTCTGACCCCCTAGGAGCCAATACAATAAAAGTGCATGGTAAAACAGGCACTCATGTTGAGCGCCCATTTTCCTAACATGCACACATCCACAGCCCCTGGCACCCGATGCAGTAGGCAAATAAGCTACCACACTAAAAAGGATGTGCCAGGGAAAATTGTGAGTCCCTACCATGGACGGCATGGTATCAGGTGCCCAGGAAATTTGGCTGTGTGCGGGTTAGGAAAATGCACGCTCAGTACAAGTGTCCATTTTATCCTGGTACCGACACAATATACCCACACAATATACCTGGCCTGGAGCATGTATATTTGGCCTGCATACTGAGCGCTCACAATTTTTTTCCCCTTTCCATTTTTTTCCCCTTTTATTTTGTCATGATACAGCTTTCTGTGGTTCCTCCGACTTAGTATCATCACAATACTAAGTAGGAGGCACCACAGAAAGCTGCATTTTTTTTTTTTTTTGTGAGCCCTTGACATGCAGCAAGGCCAAATGTCAGCTCCGGGGCTGGTGTTAAATTTTCCGCATTAACAAGGGTGCGTTAGGCAAGGGTAATTTATTGCATTGCGGGGTAATAGTTAATAGCCGCATCTAAATGGAATTTACATGTGATGAGCGCCATTAGCTCTGCCTGAGTTTGGATGGCACATTTTGGATGCGCTGATGCCCTTATTGCATCGGAAGTTAGGGACACACATCCAAAATGCGCATCCAACCCCTGGTTAAGCTGTGCACTAGGCTGGGTGTGATTTATTAGATCAGCCCCCTAGAAGTTTCAGTGAGAACTAGAGAGAAAGAAATCTGCAGACAGAATACCTTGGTGTTGGATCCTTGATATTCATACACAGAATAGTTGCTAGCCTACTCCTAGGGACTGGTGAGTTATTTCTTCCCTTGTTTGGTCTTTTCTTTTTCAGAAGGAACATTTTTCCACATTTCTTGCTATTGATAGAGAAAAGAGATTGCCCAATAACTTGACAAAAGCCTCAGCTTCTTATGCTTAATTTTATCTGAATACTGAAGATTCACAAACCTTAAGCTGAATTCTTCCTCTCATAGAAACATAGAAATGAATCAGAAAAGAACCAAATGGTCCATCCAGTCTGCCCAACAAGCTTATGGTAGTAACTGCCACACCAGCAAATTATCCCATTTTATTTGTTTCCCCCAGACCTTAAGAGTTGGGACCCTCGTTGGTTGTTGTCTGAATCCCAATCCCTTTTCCCCTGCCATTGAAACAGCGAACATTGATGGAGTTTCATTAACAGTGTGTAGTAGGGATGTGAATCGTGTCCTCGATCGTCTTAACGATCGATTTCGGCTGGGAGGGGGAGGGAATCGTATTGTTGCCGTTTGGGGGGGTAAAATATCGTGAAAAATCGTGAAAAATCGAAAAAACGTAAAATCGCAAAACCGGCACATTAAAGCCCCCTAAAACCCACCCCCGACCCTTTAAATTAAATCCCCCACCCTCCCGAACCCCCCCCCCCAAATGACTTAAATAACCTGCGGGTCCAGCGGCGGTCCGGAACGGCAGCGGTCCGGAACGGGCTCCTGCTACTGAATCTTGTTGTCTTCAGCCGGCGCCATTTTCCAAAATGGCGCCGAAAAATGGCGGCGGCCATAGACGAACACGATTGGACGGCAGGAGGTCCTTCCGGACCCCCGCTGGACTTTTGGCAAGTCTTGTGGGGGTCAGGAGGCCCCCCCCAAGCTGGCCAAAAGTTCCTGGAGGTCCAGCGGGGGTCAGGGAGCGATTTCCCGCCGCGAATCGTTTTCGTACGGAAAATGGCGCCGGCAGGAGATCGACTGCAGGAGGTCGTTCAGCGAGGGTTCCGCGAGGGTTCAGCGAGGGTTCCGGCGCCTCGCTGAACGACCTCCTGCAGTCGATCTCCTGCCGGCGCCATTTTCCGTATGAAAACGATTCGCGGCGGGAAATCGCTCCCTGACCCCCGCTGGACCTCCAGGAACTTTTGGCCAGCTTGGGGGGGGCCTCATGACCCCCACAAGACTTGCCAAAAGTCCAGCGGGGGTCCGGAAGGACCTCCTGCCATCCAATCGTGTTCGTCTATGGCCGCCGCCATTTTTTGGCGCCATTTTGGAAAATGGCGCCGGCTGAAGACAACAAGATTCAGAAGCAGGAGCCCGTTCCAGACCGCTGCCGTTCCGGACCGCCGCTGGACCCGCAGGTTATTTAAGTCATTTGGGGGGGGGTTCGGGAGGGTGGGGGATTTAATTTAAAGGGTCGGGGGTGGGTTTTAGGGGGTTTTAGTGTGCCGGCTCACGATTCTAACGATTTATAACGATAAATCGTTAGAATCTCTATTGTATTGTTTTCCATAACGGTTTAAGACGATATTAAAATTATCGGACGATAATTTTAATCGTCCTAAAACGATTCACATCCCTAGTGTGTAGGCTTATTGGTTAAAGGTAGTAACCGCCACACAAAAAAGTTTACCTCATGCACTCTTTTCTTCATTTCCATCCTCTAGTTTTTAGGGATCCACAGTGTTTATCCCATTCCTCTTTGAAATCTTTCACTGTTTTCTTCTTCACCATCTCCTCCAGAAGAGGAATCCAGACATCTACCACCCTCTCTGTAAAGAAATGTTTCCTGATGTTGGTTCTGAGTTGTCCTCCCTGAAATTTCATTTCTGGACACCTAGTTCTACTGATTTCTTTCCAACGGAAAAGGTTTAATGATTATGCATCATTAAAACTTTTCAGGTATCTAAAGATCTGTAATATATCTCCCCTGCACCTTCTCTCTTCAGGGTATACATATTCAGATCCTTCAGCCTCTCTTCATAGGTCTACTGATACAGACCCCACACCATTTTGGTTGCTCTTCTCTGGACTGCCTCCATCCTGTTTTTATCACCATCCAGATCTGAATACAATACTCCAAATGAGGCCTCACTAAGGACCTGTACAAGGGCATTATCATCTCCTTTTTCTTTCTGGTTATTCCTCTCTCTATGTAGCCCAGCATTCTTCTGGCTTTAGCTATCGCCTTGTCACATTGTTTTGCCATCTTCAGATCTCAAGACAATATCACCCCAAGATCTCTCTCCTGGTCCATATACATCAGTCTTATATCCCCCATCACATACAGTTCTTTTGGATTACCACACCCCAGATGCATGACTCTGAACTTCTTGGCACTGAATCCCAGCTGCCAAATATTCAACCACTCTTCCAACCTTCTTAATTACTTTTCATTCTCTCTACTCCTTTAGGCATGTCCACTCTATTGCAGATCGTAGTATCATCCTTAAATAGGCACATTTTACCTTCTATAATTCCGTAATGTCACTCACAAACATATTGAACAGAACCAGCCCCAACATTGATCCCTGTGGCACTCCACTTAATATGGTTCTCTCTTCAGAGTAGGTTCCATTTACCATTACACTCTGTCTCTTATCAGTCAACCAGTTTGCAATCCATACCACTGCCAAGCTTCACATTTTATTCACAAGCCTTCTATGTGGGACTGTATCAAAAGCTTTGCTGAAATCCAAGTAGATCAAATTTAGCGCTCTTCCTTGATCCAAATCTCTAGTTACATGATAAAAAAAAACCCAATCAGATTTGTCTGACAGTACCTTCCTCTGGTGTATCTATGCTGCCTCAGGTCCAGCATCTCCCCAGATTGTACGTAGTTCACTATCCTTTCCTTCAGCAGAGTCTCCATTAATTTTCCCACCACCAAGGTGAGGCTAACCAGCTTATAGTTTCCAACCTCCTCTCTGCTACCACTCTTGTGAAGCGGGACCACCACTACTTTTCTCCAGTCCCGTGGCACCACGCCCATTTCCAGGGATCTGGATCCTTCAGTGGACCCACCAACACATCTCTGAGGTCTCTATTCTGGATTGTATCTCATCTGGCCCCATGGCCTTGCCACTTTTAGTTTGTCTAGCTTCTCCCATATATTCTATTCTGTAAAAAGTCTTGTTAATCAGCAATGGGCCTTCTTTAGTGAATTCCAAACTGAAGTATTTGTTTAATATTTCTGCATTACTCTCCACTAGATTTATGCTATATTTACAGCAGAAATAGTGTCATGATAAAGAGAGAGAGAGAGAGAGAGAGAGAGAGAGAGAGAGGGAGAGGAGAGAGAGAGAGAGAGAGAGAGAGAGAGAGAGAGAGAGAGAGAGAGAGAGGAGAGAGAGAGAGAGAGAGAGAGAGAGAGAGAGAGAGAGAGAGAGAGAGAGAGAGAGACTCTGCATATGTTATGCTCTATTTATACCACTGTAAGAGAGGACACTTTTAACTCGGTGTGGTATACCGTCATTAAGTTAGGTACCATCATAACGGTTTACAATAAGGCACAAATAATAATATTGGAATGTAAATAATGTATCCAAATCCACCTTCTTTACTCCAGCTTTTCAGCCAGGCATTGAATTTA
This sequence comes from Rhinatrema bivittatum, assembly GCF_901001135.1. NCBI lineage: Eukaryota > Metazoa > Chordata > Amphibia > Gymnophiona > Rhinatrematidae > Rhinatrema > Rhinatrema bivittatum. Next base: position 67,656,496 of record NC_042616.1, on the reverse strand, counting down.
TCTATATGACATGACCTTTCCTCATCCTTCACTTACTATTTCTCAGTTATATAAAAAATACCAGGGACTATTTTGATTAACTGAGGAAGCACAACTGAACTACTCACCTCTATTCAGGGTTCAACCCGGTCCTCAAAAAATTCCTGTCCTCCCCTCTGCAACCAGTGTGACTTTCAAAATAGCCACAGTTAATATGCAATGAGATATATTTGCATGCACGGTCTCCATTGTAAGAAAATAATTATCATGCATATTCATTGTGTGAATAACCTGAAAACAAGAATGGCTAGGCGGTAATCCAGGTCTGGACTGAGAAACATGACTACATAAGAAGATGAAGCAGGATGGGTAGATGGTTAGAAACATAGAAACATAGAAATGACGGCAAAAGAAGACCAAATGGCCCATCCAGTCTGCCCAGCAAGCTTCGCACTTTTTTTTCCTCATAGTAACCTTTTGGTTCTATTTCCCTTCCACCCCCACCATTAATGCAGAGAGCAGTGTTGGAACCGTATCTAAGTGAAATATCTAGCTTAATTAGTTAGGGGTAGTAACCGCCGCAATAAGCAAGGTACACCCATGCTTATTTGTTTACCCTGACTATGTAATTCAGTCCTTGTTGGTTGTCTGTTTATAGATCGACTTTTCTTCATTCCCCCTGCCGTGGAAGCAGAGAGCTATGCTGGATATGCGTGAAGTATCTGTCTTTCTCCCCTGCCATTGAAGCAGAGAGCTATGCTGGATATGCGTGAAGTATCTGTCTTTCTCCCCTGCCGTTGAAGCAGAGAGCTATGCTGGATATGCTTGAAGTATCAGACTTTCTCCCCTGCCGTTGAAGCAAAGAGCTATGCTGGATATACGTGAAGTATCGGTCTTTCTCCCCTGCCGTTGAAGTAATGAGCTATGCTGGATATGCATTGAAAGTGAAGTATCAGGCTTATTTGGTTGGGGGTGAGATGTCTAGACTGTATATTTATTTTTATTTTTCTCATGCCTTACCACTGGTATCCCAAGGTGAATTACAGTAAGGTACTGTAGGTATCTCTCAGTCCCAGAGGGTTTACAATCTGACACACACATAGACACAGAAAGGGAGAAAAGGTTTAGTAAATAGTCCCCTAAGTTTGGACCTGAAACAAAGGGTTAAGTGACTTGCCCAAGATCACAAAGAGCAGTAGTGGAATTTGAATCCTGGCTGTTAGCCAATAGGTTACCCCTCCACTCTAAACTTTAAAAAGTTTCAGTTGCAGGACCTTGTAAAGCTAAAAGAAAAATTGTTTTCTCTTGAAAAGACTGTGACTTTATGAAGCAAACAAATTACTCCAACTCTAGGTTGAGACCAAGCCAGGCAAAAAGCAGAATATCACATGGCCAAAATAAGTAATACATACATAAATAATTCCAGGTGGTTTCTCTTCAAAGCTGAGCAGAAATAGAGGCTTAAACCTCCTTCCAGAATGCAAGATGGCAATCAACACAAGTAAGTACCACTTTTTATGAGTGAAAAACATTGCAACAAAAGCCCTTCCTCCTTAGTTAGGGGAGTGTAAATTATGTAAGAGAATTTTGGAGCAGGGTAGATGGGACTATGTAAAATATACCAAATTGTAAACATTTTAAAATATCCAAAGATTGGTTGAAATATCCTAAAATACTGTGTGAAGAGTAAAGGTCTAGTTTTAAAAAGAGATTAACTGCGCGGGCCCTCCTCTCCTTATCACACCTTCCCCAGTAAAAGGAATTAAAAGTAAGGCATCCTTTCCCCCACGCTCCCCACATCCTCAAGCTCCTCCCCCATCCCTAACCCTCCCACCCACCTGGTTCCTGCCAGGACCTTGGACCTGTTGGCAGCGTTGGGATTGCTGTGAGCTGTGTTCCCGGGCACTTTCGGCATTGCTGAGGAGGGGGAAGGGCTAGGGCCGAGAGCCTTAACCTTCAATTTTTACTTTTTTCATAAGAAGGGTGGGCTCAGCCAGCCAGAGGACTTAATTTAATTTATACGAGAGGTTGGGGAATCGAGCCGGAAGATTTTTTTTTTTTGTTTGCATATGAGTGCCCCTTAACCTATTTTTTGAAGCTCTCCGGCCGCACAGGCCCTGATAACTTTAAACCTACCCAGCCGTATTCTAAAGCTGGTCAGTTAGATTTAAAATTAGCCTGCTAAAGTTAGCCGGGCAGCTTTAATCAGCGATATTCAGTTTGACGTTTCCTTTGAAAACTGGCTTGCAGGGTGTGGGTACAAGGTGGTGAGTCAGAACATCTAAGTTCACCTCTGAAGAAGAACTGCGCCTGGAGAACAAACATTGCTTCATCATTTATTCACTGGTGCACTTGGTAGGAATAATTTTCACGAAGCAAAATTATTTTGCTTTATCATAAAACAAATAAATGACTGAGCAAAGACATCAGTTGAGATAAAGAATAGGTTTCTAATTTCAATCCAGTATGACTATGAAATAATTTCATAAAATTGCATGTAAGCGGCCCACATTTAGCCTAAGAATGTTTTGGGGTAGTTTCCTCTGGGTTAGTGTTTAGTTTTCAAGAAGTTCTGTTCGATTGTGAAATAGCTTTGACTGAAGAGACCCATTGTAAGCAATGTAGCTTTAAGTTCTGTGCTACTAAAAGATGTTTTGAATGTTAAATAAAAGTGTACTTATTTGGGCCCCATTATTAATGGAACACAAATGCTCTCTACTTGTTTAATGACTAATATATATATATATATATATATATATATATATATATATATATATATGTGTGTGTGTGTGTGTGTATATATTTATATATAGAGAGAGAGAGAGAAAGAGAAAGCAAGACATATATATGTGCATATGAAATATGTTCTTCTATTTATGTCTACTTGTTTAATGACTAATAAATATATGTATATATATATATATATATATATATGTGTGTGTGTGTGTGTGTGTGTGTGTGTATATTTATATATAGAGAGAGAGAGAGAAAGAGAAGCAAGACATATATATGTGCATATGAAATATGTTCTTCTATTTATGTCTACTTGTTTAATGACTAATAAATATATGTGTGTATATATATATATATATATATATATATATATATATATATATATATGTGTGTGTGTGTGTGTGGATATATATTATATATATAGAGAGAGAGAGAAAGAGAAAGCAAGACATATATATGTGCATATGAAATATGTTCTTCTATTTATGTCTACTTGCTTTAGGTTTTTTAACCTAGCCGCATCATCCCATCTCAAACTGTTTATTTATTTTTCATATGTTCTTCATGGCCTCTTTGGAAAAGATACAGGGGCTACAGGGGTAATAAAAGTAGACATCACCACACTCTGTGAAAGCAAGTTATGTCACACTGTTTAGTAAATCTGTTTTTCTTCCCCTAACTGTGGAAAGAACCTGTCCCTTCAGTATGTGCTTGGAAAGTCTGACAATGTTTGCAGTCTTGCAGAACGTCCCTTTCCTCAATTCTTTGCTCGATTCTCCCTGTTTACCCTTGTTTTTTTTATTGTTGTTAGGTAACTGTCAAGGCTAGGAGTCCTTTTGCCTCCCTAGTAAGAGTCTGCAGTGTAAACCACTTTCCTAAAGCTTTGTTCGCAAATTCACTTTTAATTGTAGGTGCTAGAATCGCTTTCTGTGCAGAACACTTATTAATCAATAATGACACCACCGTTTAAACGTGATGAATTTGTTCACGAAGAAAACCGGTTGATCATTGCAAGAAGGCCTTGCCCTAGAGCACAAATGGGATGAGCTTGAATGATTTAAAGCTTTACAGAGAAGTGGTTGCGAGGGCTCCGGTATCCAGGGATTGGTAATAAATCCGACTATGGTTTTATAGAGTGACAATACAGATGCAAATAAGTCTGAGGTATCATTGCTCTGGTGATACTTAAACCTGTATCGTGGGAGTCATATTCCACTCTTCAAGGACCTCTCTATAGCTCTTTTACCACAAATCATAAACCGTGCTGTGAGATGGTTGATCATAAAGGCTAAATTTGAGGAGCAGGCAAAAGCCTGCAACACATTTTGCACATGCGTTGCTTGCACTTATTTTTCGGAGGGAATTTTTCCATTCCAGAATTTGCAGAAAATTAAATCATGGCGCAAAAGATCAGCTTTTTGAAAACTGTGCAAGCAAACTGACTTGCAGTGGTTTGTTCTATGTATAAATCTGCCTCTGAAAGCATGACTTGCAGTAGTTTGTTCTATGTATAAATCTGCCTCTGAAAGCATCCTAAAATATAATACTGCAGCAGCATATAGAATATAAGAAAATGAGTACATAGGAACATAAGAAATGCCATGCTGGGATCAGTGGCCAAAGTCCCCTGATCCCAGTTTCCTGTCTCTGATAGTGGCCAGTCCACGTTACAAGTAACAGGAAGATACCAAAAAGTAGAGCTGTTTCTTGTTACTCACTCCCAGGGATAGTAATAGATTTGCCTAATCTGTCTGGCTAATAATGTAAAGTAAGTAGACCCCAAAATATGGTGCATTCTTTTAAAGATAAGTAGTTGTACCTGAAAATCTGGGTAGGAGAGACTCGGGGAATTTTATGGTTGCCTTGTTTGAACCTTAAAGCATTTTGCATGTAATACCTCCAAAAGACAACTGGATGGCTTTTTAGATAGATATCTTAAAAAAGCTCAAACCTTCTTCACACCCTCAGGACTCCATACCCACCAATCTACTCATCGCCTGCGCTAAAACCATCTCCAAACCCATTGCACAAATCATCAACTGCTCCTTCTCCCAAGGGCTAGTACCTGATCCACTAAAAATGGCAATCGTAAAACCACTACTAAAAAAATCTAGTCTTTCTCCAGAAAACCCATCCAATTTTCGCCCAATTGCAAATCTACCTTTCATCGCAAAAATCATGGAACGTGTTGTAAACAAACAACTAACTGAATACCTAAACGATAACAACATTTTGTCTCCAGCTCAGTTCGGTTTCCGCCAATCACGAAGCACGGAAACTCTACTTATCTCACTAACGGACTCCATATTACTAAACCTGGAAAACCGACACCCTTGTCTTCTCATCCTACTTGATCTCTCGGCGGCATTTGACACGGTCAATCATAACACATTAATGGATCGTCTGTCAGACATAGGCATCAGAGATGAGGCCCTCAAATGGTGCAAATCATTCTTACAGAACAGACAGTACAAGGTCAAGGTCAACAAGGAAGTTTCGCAACCAGTCACCTGCACCTTAGGAGTCCCACAAGGCTCGTCACTTTCTCCAACCTTATTCAATATATACCTTCTACCACTCTGCCAGCTCCTCATTAATCTAAATCTCATACACTACTTATACGCAGACGATGTGCAGATAATGATTCCTATCACTGAATCTCTCCAAAAAACCCTGGACTTCTGGAACTCTTGCCAACTAGCCATCAACAACTTGCTCACGAGCCTCAATCTGATTCTAAATCAAAGCAAAACAGAATACCTACTCATCTCCCAAGACGGAACCCACACACATCCCAGTACCATCTTGTCTTCTCAATTAACAATGTCCACACAAGTCAGAAATCTAGGGGTTATCCTTGATAATCAAATGAATTACAGATCTCTCATAAATAATATCGTAAAGGATGGATTCTTCAAATTACAAGTTTTGAAAAGGTTGAGACCTCTCCTCCATTTCCAAGATTTCCGTTTAGTGCTACAAGCTATCATTCTCACGAAAATAGATTATTGCAACTCGCTTCTACTAGGCCTCCCCGCTAACGCCATAAAACCCCTACAGATGCTGCAAAACGCAGCAGCAAGGATCTTAACCAAGTCCAATAAAAGAGACCACATATCACCTATTTTGAAAACCCTACACTGGCTACCCGTGAAATTCAGAATACTATTCAAAGTGCTCTCAATAACCCACAAGGCTCTACACAACTTGGCACCACTCGAGCTCAAAATCCCTCTCCGATTCCACACCTCCTCCAGACCAGTAAGACAAGCCTATAAAAACAACCTACATACACTACCGATGAAGTCAGCATTAAGCAAAAGAGCCTTCTCTACAGCGGGCCCCAAAATCTGGAACTCTCTCCCACCAGAACTCAGAGCAGTGCAATGCTCATCTACATTTAAAAAAAGACTCAAGACTTGGTTGTTCAACCAAGCTTTCCCATAACAGCTTCCTGTGGAACATCTCGGCCAATGATTACCCACCTGAGAGCTATTTAGATCATCTATAGAACTCACTTAATCTATGGCAGTCGAAGACATAACCTAGTCTTATAATTAGCAACTGTTTATTTAACCTACATTAGGCACTGTATCTTTTACTTATACCTATATTAGGCAATGTATCTTTACTGGTTAACCCCATATTTACTTATCCAAGTTATATCGACCTGTTCTTTGTAAGACATTTACTTGTCAATGTTATTGTTCTGTTAAAATGTAAACCGAATTGATCAGTAATTCTGTTATTGGAAAGTCGGTATATAAAAATGCTAAATAAATAAATAAATAAATGAACAATATACTTAAAAGGGTCCATATTCAGTCACTGAGCAGGTAGCTAGATACACTTTTCTGGCTAACTTAACAGGGATATTCAGCGGTGTGGCACAGAGCCGTAGCCGGGCAATTTGGTGCCTATGACCAAGTGAAAATCTGCGTCCTCACCCATTTCACAAAACATGACACTATGAGTTAGGAGACTCTGTCAAATATTTGTACAGCAATGCCCAAGGTAGGTACAAGGGTCTTAGGCATCCTAGGCAAACCTTACAGCCTTCCGCCCCCATCCCTCCTTGTTACATCCTCCCTACACACAATTAAAAATTATACATTTATAATATATTTTACATGAAAAAGGATATTCAAAGTACAGTCTTCTTAGATACAATATCACTTACAATATGTATATTATATTTACATGCACTGCTGTGCTGCCAACCAGAAAACCCTATAAAAAAGCAAAACAGACACTTGGAACCCATATGGTATTAATCCTACTGTAACACTTTCAGAGGGCTTGGCCCTCTGAAAGTCACAAGAAAACAGAATTACAATACAATAACAGTTTTATATCAAAACAGCACTAACTGCCAGCACTCAAGCAGCAACAAACCTATTTATAAAAAGGTAACAATGCAGGCATTATAATATGCCCTAAAATACAAATACACCCCCTATTAGGAAAACATAAGCCAAGCTGCTATAGATCTCTACACAGAAACTACACACTAGCAGAATACCTCACCTTAGTCACACAAGAAGAACACAGACAAACCCTCACCAAATACAGAATAAAGAGACCATAAAATATAAATGGAAAAGTGCAGACAAAAACTGAACTGAAAATTGCAAGAAGCCAAACTCTGTATGTAGTGCAACAATGGAAAAAAAATAAACATTAACATTCCTCATAAAACAATAAAATCAAGAAATATACATTTTATCAAAAGTAGTAAAACCACATGAATACAGAATATAATTCAAAACAGCTAACAAATAGAACAACCAATAATTAAAAACTCAAAGAAAGATTTTCCAAACACCAATAAAATATTTCAAAACAGACACATCAAATAACACCCAATAATTAAAACATATAAGGATTTTTAAAAATCCCCTGCTTTTCATACCTGGGAATTTTTGATTTCCAGATGCCCTGAGATTGTCATTGATTAGCAGGAAGAGAGGATGGAGGTTTGTTGCATACATGTTTTCTGTTCTTTCACAAACATATGCTCTCTCTTTCTTACACACAGGTGCATACAAACTAGGGATGTGAATCGTGTCCTCGATCGTCTTAACGATCGATTTCGGCTGGGAGGGGGAGGGAATCGTATTGTTGCCGTTTGGGGGGGTAAAATATCGTGAAAAATCGGTGAAAAAATCGTTAAAAATCGAAAAATCGAAAAATCGAAAAACCGGCACATTAAAACCCCCTAAAACCCACCCCCGACCCTTTAAATTAAATCCCCCACCCTCCCGAACCCCCCCCCAAATAACTTAAATAACCTGCGGGTCCAGCGGCGGTCCGGAATGGCAGCGGTCCGGAACGGGCTCCTGCTCCTGAATCTTGTCGTCTTCAGCCGGCGCCATTTTCCAAAATGGCGCCGAAAAATGGCGGCGGCCATAGACGAAAAAGATTGGACAGCAGGAGGTCCTTCCGGACCCCCGCTGGACTTTTGGCAAGTCTCGTGGGGGTCAGGAGGCCCCCCACAAGCTGGCTAAAAGTTCCTGGAGGTCCAGCGGGGGTCAGGGAGCGATTTCCCGCCGCGAATCGTTTTCGTACGGAAAATGGCGCCGGCAGGAGATCGACTGCAGGAGGTCGTTCAGCGAGGTGCCGGAACCCTCGCTGAACGACCTCCTGCAGTCGATCTCCTGCCGGCGCCATTTTCCGTACGAAAACGATTTGCGGCAGGAAATCGCTCCCTGACCCCCGCTGGACCTCCAGGAACTTTTGGCCAGCTTGTGGGGGGCCTCCTGACCCCCACGAGACTTGCCAAAAGTCCAGCGGGGGTCCGGAAGGACCTCCTGCCGTCCAATCTTTTTCGTCTATGGCCGCCGCCATTTTTCGGCGCCATTTTCGAAAATGGCGCCGGCTGAAGACGACAAGATTCAGGAGCAGGAGCCCGTTCTGGACCGCTGCCGTTCCGGACCGCCGCTGGACCCGCAGGTTATTTAAGTTATTGGGGGGGGGTTCGGGAGGGTGGGGGATTTAATTTAAAGGGTTGGGGGTGGGTTTTAGGGGGTTTTAGTGTGCCGGCTCACGATTCTAACGATTTATAACGATAAATCGTTAGAATCTGTATTGTATTGTGTTCCATAACGGTTTAAGACGATATTAAAATTATCGGACGATAATTTTAATCATCCTAAAACGATTCACATCCCTAATACAAACACATATGTTCTTTCTCACTCTCACACACATCTATGTTCTCTCTCACTCTCTCACACATACTCTCACACAGGTCCACACTGTCTCACACATACACATGCATACACATACATAGAAACATAGAAACATATACAAGACGGCAGAAAGAGACCAATCGGCCCATCCAGTCTGCCCAGCAAGCTCCCACACTTATTTTCCCATAGTTATCTGTTTCATTAACTACCAAGATCAGGGCCCTGTTTGATTCAAATTTCCTGCCCTCCCCTGTCATTGATGTAGAGAGTAATGTTGGAGTTTCATCAAAGGTTAGCATAAGGCTTAATGGTTAAGGATAGTAACCGCCGCATCAAGCAAGTTACCCCAATGCTTATTTACCCCAACTGCACAGATCAATGCCTTGTTGGATGTAGTCTGAATGTAATCCTGTTTTCCACATTTCCCCCTGCCGTTGAAGCAGAGAACAACGCTGTATATGCATTCAAAGTGATGTATCAGGCTTAATTGGTTTAGGGTGGTAACCACCGTAATAAGCAAGCTACCCCCATGCTTATTTGTTTAACCAGATTGTGTTCAGTGCTTGTTGGTTGTTGTCTGAAAGCAAATCCTCTTTTCCACATTTCCCCCGCACATACACACGCACATGCACAAACATGCTCTCTCATTCTGATACACATACACCCATGATCTCTCTCATTCTCCCACACTCTCAGACATAGAAACAAGCTCTTTCACACACACATACTCCCCCTCATTCACACATAGACACATCTACAGATACACACACACACATACACTCTGAACTTTCTCCCCTATTGAAAAAGCAGCAGCAGTCTACTTCTTCATCCCTCGTAGTCAACAGGACTTTTTCTTGGGGTCGATTCAGCTCTATTTTGTGCTCCTTCCTGCAGAGTGGGTAACACCAATCTTCCTTGTCCCTAGGCCCCACCGGCGATTCTGGCAGGGCTGTGGCATTCATCCTCCTCTTCAGTCTCCTGCCGTCAATTCCGGCAGGGCCGCGACTTTGCTCCTCTTCCTCGGCGATTCTGGCAGAGCTGTGGCGATGCTCCTCCTTAGTGCAACATCACCAGCAGCACTATGGTGTCCTTCAATTAGTGGCACCTATGCCCTAGGCCATATTGGTCATAGGTGCGCTACGACACTGACGTGGCAGCCTTTACGGCGCAGCCAGAGTTAGCCGATTAACTTATCTGACTATCTCCGCTTTTCTCTGGATGCCTCTTACCCAACCCTGGAATGCCCCTGACTTGTCCGGCTATATTCTGGAAAGTGACAGAGAGTTTGTTTTCCAAAAATATTGTCTTAATAAGGCTTTTTCTTTTTGTGGAAGTAAAATGCAATTTTTTTCTTATGTCTCTCATGAGACACGAGCAAGAAGAAAACATTTTCTTTCTTTAAAGCAGAAGGTGGTTGCCATTGTGCCACCTTTTTTCTAAAACTTTCATGTAAATGTCTTATTAGAATTCAGCATAATAAATTTGAATTTTACGACCCATCTTATTTGGAAGTTTTCCTCATCGATAAGGATCAGTAAACTGATTAGGGGGGACTATAACCTACAAAAAGGAAGTAGCTGGATGTGGTTGATGATACCCGTTATTCCTTATATCTTCTTTTTTCTTTTTTCTGTTTGAGAGTTTTGTTTTTATATCCCTCCTTAATGTAGACTTGAGGTTAGGTAGGATGGCTCTGTAATGGATGGTATGCGATTTTTCCTGGACATTGTACTCTCTCATATTTTTTTTTAAGTTTTGTAATGAATTACAGAAATGTAATAAAGTTTAAATTATAAAAAATGAACACACTTTTTAGGTGTACGTTTCCCTAAAGAGCTGGTGTTTTCTGATTGGGTGACCATGTTTGTAGCGGGAGCTATGTAAGTGGGAACTTTTGGCAGGTTTTTGCCCTTTCTTCCCCTGCCCTTTAGCCGGATAACATAGGATGGACTTAAAGATCAAAACATGCCTACTCTGCAAGAAAAGAGGAAAAGGGGGAGATATGATAGAGACATTTAAATGCAGCCAAGGAATAAATGCACAGGAAAAAGGTCTCTTTCAATGGAAAGGAGGCTCTAGAATGAGAGGTCATGGGATGAGGGTGAAATGGAGTAGGCTCAAGAGTAATGTAAGGAAATATTTCTTTGCAGAGTGGGTGATGGGTACATGTGGCACTATCCCTGTGGAGGTGGTAGAGATGAGGACAGTACAAGAATTCAAGAAAACAGGAGACGAGCACAGAGGAACTCTATGAAAAATTACCTCCTGGCATTGTTCTTATTCTACCCTCTTGGAGCTTCATATTGTGACCCTTAGTTTTACAGCTTTTTTTCCATTGAAAAAGCTTGGCTTACTGTGCATTAATACCTTTCAGCTTTTAAATGTCTGAATCATTTCCCCTGTCTTGCCTCTCTTCTCGGTTAAACACATTGGGGCGGATTTTAAAAGGGTTACACGCATAAGTTATGCGCGTAACCCTTAAAAAAAAACCCTGCACGCGCCGAGCCTATTTTGCATAGGGTCAGTGGCGCGTGCAAGCCCCAGGACGTGCATAAGTCCCGGGGCTTTGCTAGGGGGGCATGTCGGGGGCGTGTCGGGGGTGGCGTGACATTCGGGGCATTCCGGGGGGCGTTCCGGGAAGTGTGTTGCCGGCCCGGGGGCGTTCCGGAGGCGTGTCCCAGGCCTCCAGACCAGCCCCCGGGTCGGGTGATGGCGTGCCAGCGGGCCACCGGTGCGTGCGAGTTATGCCTGCTTTGGGCAGGCATAACTTTGGTGATAAAGATAGGGCTGGGGTTTAGATAGGGCTGGGGGGTGCACCCCTTGCGTGCGCCGACCCCAGATTTTAAAAGATACGCGCATATCTATTGAAATCTGGTGTACTTTTGTTTGTGCCTGGTGTGTGAACAAAAGTACACGCTCGCGCTTTTTTTTTTTTAATGTACCCCATTAAGTTACATCAGTTTCATCTCATAGGGCTTTTGGAATAAACCCTGCACTATTTTGGTTGACCTTCTCTGGACCGTCTTTAGCCTCTCTATATTCTTTTTAAGATGGTTCCTCCTGAACTGAACACAGTACTCCAGATGAGGCCTCACCAATGACCTGTAAAGAGGCATTATTACCTCTCTTTTTCTCCCCTGTCCATCCAAGTATTCTCCTGGCTCTGTCTACCAACTTATCATACCGTATTTCTGTCTTGAGATCATCCAACTATCATACCAAGCCCCCTCTCATGGTTGGTGCACATCAGCCCTTCATCACCTACTGCATACATCCCCCATTGATTTCTGTACCCCAAGTACATGACTGCATTTTTTGGCATTGAATCTTAACTTCCAAGTATTAGACCACTCCTTGAACTTTCTTAGATCATTTTTCATTCTGCCTAATCTTTCCGAGGTGTTCACTCTGTTGCAGATCTTAGTATCATCTGCAAAAAGGACAATTTTTTGCTTTAACTTCTCTGCAATATCGTTAACAAAGATATTAAACAGGATTGGCCTCAGGCTCTAGCATGTTCCCAGCCATGGCAGGCTCAATGTCAGCTTTTCATCCCAGTGCTATCACATGTTAAAAGAGTCAATGGTCCCACGCCATCTGCCAGAAATCTCTGGGGTTCTAGTGGGACCCCTCTCCACACACACCTTGACCTGACAACAATTAAAATATAAAGCCCTCCTTTGGTTTTTTCCCCCATTTACAAGCTCCATCTTCTTTTTAAAAAATGCTCCCTTCCCTTGCAAATCTTTACTTAGCATCTTGGTGGTCCAGTGGGGGCAGGCTCTTGACATGTCAGTTCATTTTTCATAATGGTGTTGGTTGACCACAGACAATCCTTTAACCCTCTCTCATAAAGCTGTAAGGCATGTAAGCACTGCTCAGCCTGTTGTAATAAATTATCAGTTTCAATATATCATTATAATCACCATTTATATTTTACCTTCAATGTTAAAAAAAAGCAGTCATTTAGCCAGTTCTTAAAAATGGAATACTACCTGAAGATGGACCTAGAGGTTATCACCCAATCTCCAATTTGACCACTGTGGGCAAACTGCTAAAAAAAAATAGTTTATACTCAAAACTCAGACTTTATTAAGGATACAAAAATATCACATCCCCATCAGTGTGGGCTATGTGCAAGTCATAGTACAGTGACCCCTTTACTTGCACTTTTGAACCATTTATTACAGGAATTTGATCTGGGAGATGCAGTGTTTGCTGTCTTCCTAGATGTGTCCTCTGCCTTTGACACAGTATGTCACTCAATAATGTTAGATTGGCTAAAGTCCCTAGGAATAGGAAGGGAAAGTATATCAATGGCTTGAGTTCTATTTAGACTCACGAGAACAACAAGTACTATTTGCTGACATCTCATTGAGTTGGTTTGCTATCACATCGGGGGTACCCCAAGGCTCAATATTACCATAAGCCCTTTTAAATCATTATCTAAGACCTCTTTGCTCCTTGTTGGAAAATCTTCCAATCTAATTTAAAAGCTATGCAGATGATGTTCAATTATTTTTTCCTGTTAAGTGCAATTTAAAAGCAACACTAGGCACCCTGTCTGAGAGTTTGATGTTGATTAGCTCATGGATGAACCAAAATCATTTATTGTTAAATATGGACAAAACTGAGATCTTATGTTTCTCCACAAATTCTGATTTCTTGGAGAAACATATTGTCCATAGTATACAAATTTTGAGAAAATCAATCCCACTTAACGATTCAGTTAGGAATCTCGGTTTATGATTTGATACCAAATTAACTTTTAAAGTGCAAATTCAACATACTCTTGGATCTGGTTTTTATAAATTGTGTTTATTATACCATTTAAAATGTATTATTGATCAGATGATTTTCAGACAGTAGTTCAAACATATTTTAACTGTTATTGACTATTGTAATCTTCTGTATATTGGACTACCTCTTGTCTCTTTAAGCTCTACAAAATACTGCCAACCATCTCGTATTGGGAGGACACATTTGGGATCATGGTTTTCCTTTATTACTGCAAGTTTTGCACTGGTTAACAGTGTGCCAGAGTATTAGTTTTACTATTTAAAATATTGAAGCAAAATGCTCCCAATTATTTGGCTAGTTTGCTAGACTTTTATAATTCCCCCCCGGACAATAAGAGAATAAATTCCTTTTAAAGATACCTTCACTTAAAGTTGATCATTTGCAAAAAACTCGCTCTCGTGCCTTTTTTGCTATAAGGCCGGTATTATAGAAAATCTTTCTGAACATTTATGCCTTTTGGATGATTTAATGTTACTTTGGAAGCAATTAAAAACTGACCTTTTTCAGTCTGTCTTTAGCAAAGTCTGACTGACTATAAAGTAATTTTGTTTGTTGGGGGTAAGATCATGACTTTTATATTTTTGTTTTAAATTGTTTTAAAAATTGTCTAAAATCTATCTTTTGTTTTGAATTTTACTCTGTAATCTGCACAGCACAATATATGTGGAATATAAATATTTTTAATAAATAAATAATAAATACGTGCTTTTCAACTAAAGAGCTCAAAGTGAATTACAGCAAGTTTGAAATGTATAAGACTCATCCTTTGACCATATATCTTTCCAACATCTGATGTTGGACAGAGCAAGAAATCTGCTCTAATCTTCATACCAACTCAAACTAAGGCCAAGAAGCTAAGAATGTATGCCCACATTTCAATCATTTCACTCACTCTGCATGGAGAGACTGGCTCACTAGTTTGGTGGGTTTATGGATGTTATAAAAGCTGATGGTAAGAAATGAAACAGGGCCTAGGTATTGAAATAATTATGGGACTGTAAGAATGAAAGCGGAAGATGACAAAATCTGGAAAGTAGATGGTGAGGGTCGGCATTTGTAATGGAATCAGGACATGTTTGGGTCAGATATGGAAGACACTGCAAAGATAGGAAGATGTTCAAGGAGGTCAAATAAACTTAGTGACACAGCAGGCCATGGGATCATTGTTATTATCATCAAACAACTCACCAGAATCCAACTGAATCGGTTCTGGGAGTTCTGTGATGTCCAGGTATTGTTCAGCAAGGTAAAGAGAACACAAGGGTAGATAAAGAAAGAATGATTGAGCAACATCACAGATTATGGGGTAGCCAGGTTGGTATCATCAGGCTACAATGACACAGAAATTGGCCACGTTAGTCATGGCAGGTTGGTGGCCATGGAAATTAGGGGACTGGGTGTTCAGTAAAGATCTTGCTGGTTTTGTTGACTGCTTGGATTGTTGCAAGGCTTGGATGTATGAAGGAGAGGGGAGGGATATTGATGGATGTTGTATTGAATATAGGAACTTATATCATCATCTGACCAGGATGGAGAAGAACCAAAGTGGAAGACACCAAAAACTGACTTGGGTAAGAAGTGATATCCTACAAGCAGACAAGCTTCTATGGCTAGCGGCTGGAATATGACCTTAGCAATTTGGACCATGAAGAACCATGAGAACTGGAAGACTGAATGGATCAATTTGTCTTTTTCTACTATGTTAATATGTTAAATATGCGCAAAGGTATAAATATTTATATGGCCTACTTCTAGAGGAAAAAAAACCCAAGGATAATTTAAAAACATAATTAAATTTATATAAATCTTGTGTTCTGCTATATTAAGTTGATTTTGAAAATAGTACAGTGGCAATATTTCTCATTTTGACCAGACAGCCATTCTTGGAAATTTTCTGTGTCATTGTTGGTAACATTCTTATGTGGGCAACATGTTTGGTGGGAGAAACCAGAATATTTTGGAAACAGTTTTGATAAATACTGTTTGCATTTTGAAAGAGTTAAAAAAAAGCATGCAGGGTAAAACCTTTCAAGTTAGATCACTAGGTCTTTTTCTGCCACATATAATACTCCATGAACTTTCCTTAAGAAGCAATAATGCTTCAAAGGGAATCCTTGCATGAAGCACAGCCTATGATGATAGCCACAAATTCTCAGAACCTACTCAACAGGTCATATCATCTGAAGATTCCAGCTGTGCATATAGTGAGGTTGAACTCTTAAAGACAACTTTGGAATCAGTTTGCTGGAAATCAGTGTTGGCCTTTTAGTTTTAAAAGCACTTTGAAGAAATTAGTTGAATGGGAGCCCAGAAATAGTACATACAGTATTTGAACAAAGAGAGACAGAAGGCTTATTTTCAGAGCAAATAATTCTTAACATGTTTTTATGGGCACAAAAAAATCCTATTTATCTGTTGCAGACTGAGTAGTTGGAATAGAGTTTGTTCTTCCACTCATAAATATCTAGGCTGATTGAGTCTAGTCATACTGCTAAGTCATATGAAGCTGCTGAATATTATCTGAGATAACATTTTATATCAGGGGTCGGGAACCTTTTTGACTGAGAGAGCCATGAACGCCACATATTTTAAAATGTAATTCCGTGAGAGCCATACTAACTACAACCCCCTACTCTCCTGACGCCCCCAAGACCTGCCAAATTAATTTACTACAACCCCCCATCCTCCTAACCCCCCCCCCCCCCAAGACCTGCCAAAAGTCCCTGGTGATCCAGCTGGGGTCCAGGGCTCGCAGACAAATCTTTAATAAAAAAGTAAAAATCTAACAAAACCCCCCACCCTCCGGCGCCCCCCAAGACCTCCAAAATTAATTTACTACAACCCCCCACCCTCCTGACACCCTCCAAGACCTCCAAAATTAATTTACTACAACCCCCACCCTCCTGACCCCCCCAAGACCTGCCAAAAGTCCTGGTGGTCCAGCGGGGGTCCGGGAGCGCTCTCCTGGACTTGGGCTGTTGGCTGCCAGTAGTCAAAATGGCGCCGACGGCCCTTTGCCCTCACTATGTAAATTAATTTTGGAGGTCTTGGGGGGCGTCAGGAGGGTGGGGGATTTTGTTAGATTTTTACTTTTTTATTAAAGATTTGTCTGCGAGCCAGATGCAGCCATCAAAAGAGCCATATCTGGCTCCCGAGCCATAGGTTCCTGACCCCTGTTTTATATGATTGCCTCTTATTTGGTGTTGGTTTTCTTTCCATTCCTGCTGTTGAGCTTTTAGTTTTTTTGGTTACTGGTAAGGAAAAGATCAGCACACGATAGAAGGTTTATAATATATGAGAGAGCAGAAACCATGCCTTCATTTTTCAAATGTCATTGTTATCTCCAGTGCTGCTGGCTAATTCTGTTTAAACTTTTAAATTGTCCAACTTAGTTAAAGAATATTAAAGAAAAGGTTCACAGCAAAGTGAAGGTGTTCACTGATGTCACAATCACATATTCTTTATAGGCTTGTAGGGGGTCAATATTCAGATGCTCAGTGGTTTGGTAAGTTAGTTGGATACACTTATCTGGCTAACTTAACCGGGATATTCAGTGGCAGGGCAGCAACCCTAAATATACCCGGATATTTAAAGTTAGCCGGATAAGTATATCCGGCTAACTTTAGACCATCCCTACACCATGGCCAGAGTTAACTGGCTGAGTATCGGAGTTAACCAATTAACCTAGCCGACTAACACTGCTCCTCCCTAGAACCATTCCCGCCCACCCCAGGAATGCTCCCAACTTATCCAGTTGAATTGTAGAATTTAGCCAGATAAGTCATTAAATATCATGGCTAAGCCATTTAGACTTTCAGTTATCTGTCTAAATGCCTTTTGAATATCAGCCTCCTTGTTTTCTCTGCTATTGAAATTGTTTTTGACATGAGCATGAATACTTATTTTTCAACTGTCAAGTTAGAAAACCAAAATTGGGCCAGGCTGGTGGATCAGTGGTGATGTTGCCTACTACCAGAGAAAATGGGGTTCAATTCCTACCTCTGGTCTTTACCTCTCAGGTTAGGTGGGGCTGAAGATACCACAGAGTCAGCATTCATAGCCCCTGGGACAGGGAGAAGTTATAGTCATTATGCAATGGTGGAACCTCAAGCTCTGATTTAGGACCCATGATATTGTACTTTTTTTTACTGTTTATTTATATTTTAATAATGACTTACAAGCATAACCTGTGATGAATAGCAGGATACAGGAAACATAATCATACAAAATACAATCAAAGAAAAAAGAAAACTACCTGCATACAACAAGAAATGTGGAGAAGAGGCACAGAAACAAGAGAGAATAAGGATACATGAATACTAAGGAAAACTCTTCCCAGAAGACAAAATATCACTGCTATCTAAAAAAATAGAAATCATTCCCAAGTACTCCCCACAACTACTTCATTGACAGGGTCTGGGAGATGTCCTCTAGCTGAAAGCCTAGAAAAGAAACAAATCTGAGAGGGTTCAAAGAATGCAGATCTTGCAGAGGAAACAGAAACTAAACATTTGCAAGGAAATCTCAACATAAATCAGGCTCCTAGCTCAAGTCCTTCATTTTGCATAGTAAAACATTTCTTTCTTCTTTGCTGAGTAGCCCAGAAAGATCAGGAAATATCTATACTTTAAACCCCATAAAAAGAATATGAGCACAATGAAAAATAGTCTGAAAACCAAATCAAATCTCATAATATAGCAACAGAAAGAAGCAACATAGCCCGATGTTCTTTATCTATGACAGTGGACTCTAATAATGCAGAAAGGTCCAAGTTCCCGCCACCCTGGTTCCTATCATCTCTTTCAGCATCTTCTTCTTAGGCCTGATTCCACCCAGGTAAATAATAGGCCTTCAAAATTGTTGGAGATATTTTATGCACATCCCACATATAAGATTTGAAAAGTTCTTCAGGGAAAATCATGGAAACCTCAGGAAAATTTAATATGCGCAGATTTAAGTTCTTTGCAGCATTGTCCAGATTTTCTAATCTCCGCTCCACTACAATTTTATCTCAAACCAAAGAAGTTTGTACAGATGATATCCCAGAGATTATTTCTGGCGAAGTCTCAAATTGTGCAGTATGTTTTTGTAAAAGATCTGCATGAGATTGAATTTGACAGTAAGAAGTAGTAGTAAGAGGAGTAAGAGAAATCAATGGCTGTTCCACGGAAGAGAGAGCCTCCCACTTTCTGTTGACAGTAATGGGGAAAGGCTTGGGAGTCCCGGATGGTAACGAACAGTGCTGGACATTGGAAACAGCACACTGCACAAAACAGCAAGGCTAGCTGGCTCACTAACCGCAGTCACAGCATTCTCTCCAGCTCTTCACATCAGCATGTCACCAGCACTATCTAACAGCAGAAATCGACTGTCAGCCGGACTCACTTGAGCAGTATGGCTGGATTTTAATACCTCCCGGATTTAAGCACGTAAGGCTTTGAAAATCTGCCCCTATGTGAGGAATTTCTCAGCGTCTCTGCCCCCCTTCCCAGCACTGACATCTGAGGCTTCTGCTTCAGCCCCTGCAGCGCACGCCGGGAATGACCGCCACAATACCACAGAGAAAGGAGAAATCTGCTGCTGGGGCTAAGCAAAAGATCTTTGTCGTCCCCAAGAGGTTGCGACTCTCCCTCGATGCTAGCCGCAATGGATCAGATACCTGGCAATGAAGAAGTTGTCTGAAACTGCTCTGAAATCATCATTTTCCACACAGGTAAGACTGAAGGGATAGAAGGAGGGTTCCCCTGAAGTCTGACCTTGCAATCAATCATGGGAAAAAGCAAAAGGAAAAGTTTTAGCACTGACGAAAATCGGAACTCTTTCAACATGCCTTCCCAATCAGCCATCTTGGCCACAATTATTATTATACTTTTGATGTATTTGTTACTCAAATTTTAGCTCAAAGCAAGTAAAATGCATAATGTTTAAAAACATACAATCATAACAATACATTTAAATATTCATAAACTGAAAATATTGAAAACATCAATTTTCATTAAACATCATTTAGCTAAAACTTTTAATAGGGCTAGCGTTAACATCAATCCGTTGTCTTCATACCAATCATGTGTTAGGTCATCTTGTCTTACTAATGCAGTTATTTTTTATTTTTAGCGGGAGTTTATTGTCAGCACCAACAGTGGTGTATTGATGCATTCTACTAATATTGTTTAATTAGGGTTCTGGTATCCACCTTTTATGCTAGGGTTTAGTCTGTGTCACATCCTGTAAGGGAGATGTTTTGTTTATAATTGTAGTCTTTTTTGTCTCTTGCTTGATTTCATATATATTACATTGTACCCCACTTTGAAAGTTGGATGTGTGCTGAATATACTATTCAAATAAAATAAAACCCCAATTGTACAGTATCAAAAACATTTCTAAATCCACAAGACTTGATAAAATAAATAGAAGGGAGCCTCTATCATTAAGAACATCAGAGAAAATCCCAGAAGTATGCAATAACCTCATCTCTTTTGCAGATTACAAAGATGAGAAGATATTTAAACTGATCCAAAGAAAACATGAAAATGGGCAGTTTTCAAACATTTTCTAAAACACAGTTTAAAGACTATGGGCTCATTTATCAAAGTGCTATATGGTGTTTTCGCATGCAAAAAATGCCTTAATGTGTGCGAAAGCACCATAATGCTTGGCGTGATGCAAATCAGAAGGATATTGGGGTGGGAATTTTGGCCAAGTGGGCAGGGCTCACAGTTTTGTGAAGCTGTATTGCACAGCTTTAAATACACCTTTTTCATTTGTGTAAAGCCGTCTGACAAGGCTTTATTGCGTGGTGTGATGTTTTTTTTAAGCTCCTGGAGAGCCAGCCTAGCGATTGGGGCCCTCCTACAACCACTGCTAAGTAAACTTGATTAATAGCCGTTAATAGACTTCTCCTCCAAGAACTTATCCAAACCTTTTTTGAACCCAGCTACACTAACTACACTTACCACATCTTCTGGCAACAAATTCCAGAGCTTTATTGTGCGTTGAGTGAAAAAGAATTTTCTCCGATTAGTCTTAAATGTGCTACTTACTAACTTCATGGAATGCCCCCTAGTCCTTCTATTGAGAGTGTAAATAACCGATTCACATCTACTGATTCAAGACCTTTCATGATCTTAAAGACCTCTATCATATCCCCCCTCAGTCATCTTTTCTCCAAGCTGAACAGCCCTAACCTCTTCAGCCTTTCCTCATAGGGGAGCTGTTCCATCCCCTTTATCATTTTGGTTGCCCTTCTCTGTACCTTCTCCATCGCAATTATATCTTTTATGAGATGTGGCGACCTGAATTGTACACAGTATTCAAAGTGCGGTCTCACCATGGTGCGATACAGAGGCATTATGACATTTTCCGTTTTATTAACCATTTCCTTACTAATAATTCCTAACATTCTATTTGCTTTTTTGACTGCTGCAGCACACTGAGCCTATGATGCCTAGATCTTTTTCCTGGGTTGTCGCTTCTAATATGGAACCTAACATCGTGTAACTACAGCAAGGGCTAGTTTTCCCTATATGTAACACCTTGCACTTGTCCACATTAAATTTCATCTGCCATTTGGATGCCCAATCTTCCAGTCTTGCAAGGTCTTCCTGTAATGTATCACAATCCGCTTGTGATTTAACTACTCTGAATAATTTTGTATCATCCGCAAATTTGATAATCTCACTCATCGTATTCCTTTCTAGATCATATATATATATATATATATATATATATATATATATATATATTGAAAAGCACCAGTCCAAGTACAGATCCCTGAAGCACTCCACTGTGTACCCTTTTCCACTGAGAAAATTGACCATTTAATCCTACTCTCTGTTTCCTGTCTTTTAGCCAGTTTGCAGTCCACGAAAGGACATCACCACCAATCCCATGACTTTTTAGTTTTCTTAGAAGCCTTTCATGAGGGACTTTGTCAAAAGCCTTCTGAAAATCCAAATACACTACATCTACCAGTTCACCTTTATCCACATGTTTATTTAAAAAAAAATGAAGCAGATTTGTTAGGCAAGACTTCCCTTGGATAAATCCATGTTGACTGAGTTCCATTAAACCATGTCTTTCTATATGTTCTGTGATTTTGATGTTTAGAACAATTTCCACTATTTTTCCTGGCACTGAAGTCAGGCTAACCGGTCTGTAGTTTCCTGGATCGCCCCTGGAGCCCTTTTTAAATATCGGGGTTACATTTGCTATTCTCCAGTCTTCAGGTACAATGGATGATTTTAATGATAGGTTACAAATTTTTACTAATAGGTCTGAAATTTCATTTTTTAGTTCCTTCAGAACTCTGGGGTGTATACCATCTGGTCCAGGTGATTTACTACTCTTCAGTTTGTCAATCAGGTCTACCACATTTTCTAGGTTCACTGTGATTTGATTCAGTCCATCTGAATCATTACCCATGAAATCCTTCTCCAGTATGGGTACCTCCCCAACATCCTCTTCAGTAAACACCGAAGCAAAGAAATCATTTAATCTTTCCGCGATGGCCTTATCTTCTCTAAGTGTCCCTTTAACCCCTCGATCATCTAACGGTCCAACTGACTCCCTCACAGGCTTTCTGCTTCAGATATATTTAAAAAAGGTTTTACTGTGAGTTTTTGCCTCTACGGCCAACTTTTTTTCAAATTCTCTCTTAGCCTGTCTTATCAATGTCTTATATTTAACTTGCCAACATTTATGCATTATCCTGTTTTCTTCTGTTGGATCTTTCTTCCAATTTTTGAATGAAGATCTTTTGGCTGAAATAGCCTCTTTCACTTCCCCCTTTAACCATGCCAGCAATCATTTTGCCTTCTTTCCACCTTTCTTAAGGCATCAATCATATAAGTGTCACTTGCAGATCTGGCTTGCAAAGCACTGCATCCTATAAGATAGCATAAGCTAGCCTGTACCTATGCCTGAGCCTTAAAGGCCAATTTCCCTAGCTTGTCACATTGTTCAGGGCCAGTATATGTGCAGGATAGCAGTAGCCAAATGTAGTTCTAGTCTTCCGGACTACTAAATTGCATCTGGGGATTCCAACAATCACATGCCAGGCGCTCGCAACTGAGCTAAGCTACTGGTGTATAGCAGGCTTCCAAACTTGAAGCAATACATAAGAGCTGCCACACCTGTGGTAGCTGAAAAAATGGTACCTCATGGTATGTCTGCTTTGACACAGAGAATATGCCTGGCCCCCAAGATGCAGAGGACACTGCTTCTGGTTTAGCTGTGTGAGGGTCAAGAGAAACTGTGTCCAACATTCTGGCTGTCACATCATAAATAGGTCACACATGATTTGGCAGTACCAGCAGTGTGGACACTTCAAGCTTGTGATTAACCAGTGAGATTTCAATTGCTCCCAATGGAACGATAAGAACAGGGTCATTTTGAAAGTTAACACGTAGAAAGTGTATAGTACCTGCTCACAACAAGCTTTAGGGCAGGCCTCTGCAGCATGGGGAGAAAAAGGTAGGTCTTGGGGCAATGGCCTGCAGATGTAAGCGTACAAGCCACTTGTCATGGCAGCAGTGCTGTTACCACCCCCATAGCCACCCCCCATGTCCGTGCCTTTTGCCACAAACACATAGCCAGAGTTGGAATAGAGAAAGAAGCATCTCTCTTACCTATGAGCCAGCCACCATCATATAGGCTGGCCTCAAAATTTTCACTCAGGTCTGATTATCTATGATTAAAAGAATTGCTGCGGAGCCTGGGTTCCTGGCCACCATATCAAGGTTGTGTATTCAAGTGTCACAGACCACTTGTACGTTGATGGAGTGGAAGAGCTTTCTGTTGCAGTACATCTCCTCCCTGTCACAGAGTGGAATGATGGCCACATGAGTACAGTAGATAGCTCCTAGAACATTGGGAAAGTTTGTGAAGGCATAAAAACCTCTCTTCAAGTCCATCAAGTCCTACCTGTCCCAAGGAAATGCTATGTAGCAATTAATGTGGTCAGAGGCAGCTGTTATGACCTAGTCCAGACAGTGGGAAAAAATGGTTTGGGACATTCCCCCCATGACCCCTATTGTCATTTGGAAGGAACTGGTTGCCATGAAATGCAGGGTGGCCAACAGTTTGGTGAGTTCAGGAACAGTGCGGGACCTTTCTGTGATGGGATCTAGATCCCCTTGGATATCTTCATATAATTCCAGGATAGCTCGAGATCTGAGGCGATACCTGCTAACCACATAATCCTGTGACATGCCCAACAATGATGCTCGTGGAGGAAAGATGCGCTCTCTGTATCTTCTCCGCCATTGCCACCTGCGTGCCAGGCGCTGCCCTGGTCCCCGACCCTGAAGGGCTAATGGCTCTGCCTCTGATGCAGGGACTTCTCTAGGAGGGCTTGGAACTGCTCTTGCCTGTTCTTGTGTTGTTGTTTATCTTGTCGTTGTCTGCAGCAAGTCTCCCGAAGCAACCAGTATCCCCCAATAATTAAACTTACCACAAACATTATGGCTTTAGGAAGCTAGACCACATAAGAACAGGTGTTTTTATTAGGCCAGGAAGGCCTGGTAGATGTGTCCGTTAGAATTCCTCATTTTGGGGGATTCTGGAGGTGAAGAGAGACTGGGCCAGCCAGCACCCATACCATCTATCCTGCATGGGGAATACCGCTTTGCAGGACTTATTCCGTTGCCTTGAACCAGCTGGAGCTGGTTGCTCATCACCGAGAGGTGCGGTGTGTGATGTCATCAACACGCGACTGCCACTTTATATCTCACGGCAGTGCGCCACCTAAGCCGCGCGCCCGAAGGGGTGCATGGCTTTGCCCGGCTTTTCTTTTTCTTCTTCAGACACAATTGATAGACTGTGCTGGACTCTGTGTGTTTGAAGTTTTTTTCTTTTTCTTCCCCCCTTTTGCAAATGGGACGAAAAAGGAAAGCAAATTTAGCATCATTCTCTTCAATTACAGCTAAAGGCCCCATGGACAATCATGTCTTAAGGCTGATTGAAACGCCAAATCAGGACAGTGAGGGAGCCTTATTATCAGTCTCCCTGAGCCCTGGCCTGGGTCCATCTTTACCTCCTCAGCCATCGACAACTCCTCCACTTGATGTCAATAAGGTACAGGACATAAAGCCTGGTGAGGCTGTTGATCTGGAGAAGTCTAACAGCTATCCTCAGGCTGGTCAACTAACATCAAATCAAATATCTATTTTAGATAATGATGGTGCACATAGGGAAATGTACAGGCTGGACCAGCAGCTGTGAATGTCCCTAATATTGTGACCCTTATTGACTTGTGGAGGATGATATCCAAACTGGATTCAAATGTCTCTCAAGTAAATGCATCCTTAACTTCTATTGTTCACTTGAATAGATCTTTGATTGATGATCAGGCAAAAAAATTTCTAGTTAAGAAAATAATTTGGGAGTATTATCATCTAACGTTCAACTATTACAGAATACAGAAAGTATTCATATTAAGGATAGCTTAGCTATACATAATGAGATGGAAAATATAGAAAACTTGATTCAATCTAAAAACTTACAATTGATTAATTTTCCCAAGATACGGTTATTATCACCATTAGAAATCTTTAAAAAATATTTAAGGGAAATATTATTATATAAGGATGTTGATATATCTGAGTTATCAAAAATTTTCTATTTTCCTAGTAAGTTGGTGAGAAAGGCTAAGACTCAAGATGATGGTACGGCTGATTCCTCCAGCTTGGGAGTTTCCACATTCTTGGAGGAATCAATTGACATAATCCATAATAGATCTACGCTTTTTGTATCTTTCTTGCTTGAATCTGATAAAGATAAGATTTTCAAAGTTTCTTTTAGGAATAAGGATGTGCCATTTTGTGGCCAGAAAATACAAATTTTTCCTGATGTCTCTAGAGCTACACAAGCTAGACGGAGACATTTCCGGTCCCTGAAAGGTAAATTGTTAGCCATAGGAGCTAATTTATTTTTAAAATATCCCTGTTTTTGCTATGTTATCTTCCAGGGGAAAAAGTTTAGTTTTTTTGGCCCTCTCCATCTGGAGACTTTTTTGTTAGATAGGAATCCAGAAGGGGAGAGAAATGACGACCAAAAATAATTGATAACTCTCATTTATTTTTTATTATTTGAATGAATGTACTTATAATAGAATACTATATGTAAGGTTGCATATTTTCTTATTCCCCCAGGTATTATGGTTGATGATGCCGATAGTATTAATTTTCCTTGCTGTACTTTATGAAAATGTTATGTGAATCTACATGTTATTTCCTGTATTTTTATGTAAAATTAACTGAAAATTCAATAAAGAAAAAATTATAAAAAAAAAAAAAAGTATTCCTTCTTTTATTGCACACTATAATCACTATGATAATACCTGTGATCCACTATATCAGCCACGGGAGCGCAATAAATAATTTTTTCACCAAACCACACAAAAAAAGGTATAGTTATATCCAGCAGTAAATCCTGTGTTAGTTTGCATTACTGTATCGTATTCCGTGCTAGCAGACCCTCATTTCCATTTAGGCTACCCAAACTCCTCCCACTCGATTACTCAATTTTTAATTTGCATATGCATTTTTCGTTGCCGTATTTTTTGTGTGCGTTACGACATTAATGCGCACAATAAGGCCCTAACACAATTTGATAAATGACCCAGCAAGTTAGAGGTATTCCATGGGCATAACTAGGAGGAGTTTTTGGTTAAATTAACTAGCTAACTCCAATATTCAGAGTTAGCCAGATGACTTAGCTGGCTAAGTTTTGTTGGGCCAAAGAGCTGTCCTAAAATTAGCTGGCTAACTTTAAGATAGCTGCCTATATTCAATACTGTGACTGCACTATTGAATATACCTACAAAGGTAGTCAAAGTAGTTTATCTGGCTAGCTTTGCTATCTGGACTGTATCTGAATATAGACATCTTTAAGAACATAAGAAGTTGCCTTACTGGGTCACCTTGAGGGTCTACTAAGTTCAGCATCCTGCTTACAACAGTGGCCTATCCACTTGGCAAGTACCCAAACATTAAATGGATCCCATGCTATTAAGGCCAGTAATAGAAACATAGAAATGACGGCAGAAGAAGACCAAACGGCCCATCCAGTCTGCCCAGCAAGCTACGCACTTTATCCATTTTTTTCCCCTTTTTTATTTTCTCTCCCACCTGTTACTATTGGCTTCCAGTACCCTCCAGCCCTAATTCCCCTCCACCCCACCACCAATTTAGAGAGCAGCGCCGTAACTGCATTCAAGTGAACGTCCAACTCAATTAGGGGTAGCAACTGCTGTAACAAGCAGGCCACACCCTTACCCCATACTCTTACCCACCCCTGTTTTTTATTTATTTATTTTTTATTTTTTTTGAGATAGCAGCCCTCCATCCTTCCGCTCCGTGAAGGTGGAACACCAACTACTGGCCACTGGCATCCCGCTCCGTGAATGCCTCTGTGGCTACTGCCGCTCCGTGCAGTGTTTGAATGCCTCCTCCTTATTCACACCCTCTAGACTTGATGGATCCACAGTGTTTATCCCATGCCCTTTTGAAGTTGTTCACAGTTTTAGACTTCACCACTTCGCCCTTCCTCCGGAAGGGCATTCCAGGCCCATCTAGTCTGCCCAGCAAGCTATGCACTTTATCCATTTTTTTCTCCTTTTTTTCTCTCCCACCTGTTACTATTGGCTTCCAGTACCCTCCAGCCCTAATTCCCCTCCACCCCACCACCAATTTAGAGAGCAGCGCCGTAACTGCATCCAAGTGAACGTCCAGCTCAATTAGGGGTAGCAACCGCTGTAACAAGCAGGCCACACCCTTACCCCATACTCTTACCCACCCCTGTTTTTATTTTTTTTAATGTTTTTGAGATAGCAGCCCTCCATCCTTCTGCTCCGTGAAGGTGGAACACCAACTACTGGCCACTGGCATCCCGCTCCGTGAATGCCTCTGTGGCTACTGCCGCTCCGTGCAGTGTTTGAATGCCTCTGTGGCTACTGCCGCTCCGTGCAGTGTTTGAATGCCTCCTCTTTATTCACGCCCTCTAGACTTGATGGATCCACAGTTTTTATCCCACGCCCCTTTGAAGTCGTTCACAGTTTTAGACTTCACCACTTCCTCCGGAAGGGCATTCCAGGCATCCACCACCCTTTCCATGAAGAAATACTTCCTGACATTGGTTCTTAGTCTTCCTCCCTGGAGCCTCAGCTCGTGACCTCTGGTTCTGCTGATTTTTTTCCGATGGAAAAGGTTTGTCGTTGTCTTTGGATCATTAAAGTTTTTCAAGTATCTGAAAGTCTGAATCATATCACCCCTGCTCCTCCTTTCCTCCAGGGAGTACATATTTAGATTGTTCAATCTCTAATAGCAGTGAATGTTCCCTAAGTCATCTTGACTAATAGCAGTTTATGGACTTCTCCCCGAGGAACTTATCCAAACCTTTTTTAAACCCAGCTACACTAATTGCTCTGCCCACATCCTCTGATTTTTTTAATAAAAATTTCTATCTCACATAACAAAGTTTCAAGGTGGGTTACAATTAAAATAGTCTTAAAAATGACAAACCAAAAACAGCAAAAAGGACAAAAAGAAGGATGCACAAAAAACCTAGAGGTCCATTGAAGATGTTAAGTTCTCCATTGCAAGAGTCATGTTGACCTTAATTTACCAAGAGTTACTAACTAAGGGCCTCATTTTCCAAGCACTTTACCGCGTGTGATAAATTCGCATTAACAGCTGTTAACGCGATTGCAAATTAGTCATTTGGTATTCAGGGGCGGAGCATATGTAAGCTGCAGTGTTAGCATGGCTAATAACTACAACTCCAACCTCGCGTTATGGACCTGAAAAGGATGAGAGAGAGAGAGAGAGAGAGAGAGAGAGAGAGAGAGAGAGAGAGAGAGAGAGAGAGAGAGAGAGAGAGAGAGAGAGAGAGAGAGAGAGAGAGAGAGAGAGAGACTTACTATAGTGCCTATGCCCTACATAGGTATTTTAACCCCTATGGGAGGGCCACCTACTAACTCGGGGTGGGGATTAGGTATGAGCGTCGGGGGTTGGGGGCCACTTTCGCATTCCACATGAGACCTACGGACAGAACAGTGGTCTCTAGTGCAGATTTGCTGGCCGTCGGAGTGAGGACGCTCACTCCAAGCGGAGATTTGGCCAACGTTCTCTCCACCTAGCATGTTGTTGCCCAGGTAGAGTGTCCATCAAGCTAGGTAGAGAGAACATTGCCCAAACCACTTCTTGGAGTGAGCGTCCTCACTCCGACAGCCAGCAAATCTGCACTAGAGACCACTGTTCTGTCCGTAGGTCTCATGTGGAATGCGAAAGTGGCCCCCAACCCCCGACGCTCATACCTAATCCCCACCCCGAGTTAGTAGGTGGCCCTCCCATAGGGATACAAATACCTGTCTAGGGCATCGGCACTATAGTAAGTCTCTCTCTCTCTCTCTCTCTCTCTCTCTCTCTCTCTCTCTCTCTCTCTCTCTCTCTCTCTCTCTCTCTCTCTCTCTCTCTCTCTCTCGAAACAGGCTGTCGTGGATGGCAGTAATCCTTTTCAGGCCCATAACGCGAGGTTGGAGTTGTAGTTATCAGCCGCGCTAACACTGCGGCTGTTTCGCCATACACAGGTTCCCGCTTTACATATGCCCCGCAGTAAAGTGCTTGGAAAATGAGGCCCTAGGATGCCTGTAATGAATTGAATATACAAGTTTGAATAAAAATGTTTTTTGTGACTTCCTGAAGGTTGTTGTACAGGTGGTCGTCCTTAGTTGTTCAGCTGGTGTGGCTACAGAAAATGCTCTATCTTGAGTTTTGGCTACGTGAACTGCTTTCAATGGAGGGATGTCAAGGCAGCCAGATTGTGAGGCTAGCAGCATCAATAAAGGAATAAAAATTCGAAGTCCATGAGGGATCAGTGTCCTTCAGGATCTTATGAATGAATAAGCCTTTGATACTGTTAGCCACAATATACTAATCGACCGACTCTCTGACATCGGCATCTCAGGCCCAGCTCTGAGCTGGTTCACTTCCTTTCTGGCGGATCGCCACTTTAAAGTTAAATTCAGCAACTACGAATCAAACCCTGTTAAGCTATCCCATGGGGTCCCTCAAGGCTCCTCCCTCTCCCCTACCCTCTTCAATATTTACCTCCTTCCCTTATGCCAACTCCTTGCAGACCTAGGACTCACACACTATGTCTATGCAGATGACGTCCAGGTCCTCATTCCTGTCACCGACTCTGTGACTAACGCCCTCAAAACCTGGGATACATGCCTCAAGTCAATCAACAGCCTCCTCACTAACCTCAGGCTTGCTCTAAACACCTCAAAAACAGAACTACTTTTTATCTCACCTTCTCGCCATATCCCCACTCTCCCTGTCACCTCCAACCCCTCTCCACTTCATGTCAGGGATCTAGGGGTTACCCTCGACAACCACCTCAATCTCCAAAAACACATTTCTAATATAACAAGGGACTGCTTCTTTAAACTTCACATACTGAAGAAACTAAGACCCCTCCTTCACTTTAGTGACTTCCGAACAGTCCTCCAAGCCACCATATTCACAAAGTTAGATTATTGTAACGCCCTACTCTTGGGTCTACCTTCAACCACAATCAAACCGCTGCAGATGCTACAAAATGCAGCAGCTAGAATCCTCACAAACTCACGCAGATCGGACCACATAACTCCAATACTCAAAGAACTTCATTGGCTTCCAATCCCTGCCAGAATCCAACATAAATGCCTAACAATTATCCATAAAACTCTACACAATAAAGAGATGATTTGGCTAAATGATTCACTCCAATATCACTCCCCCAAGAGACCAACCAGATCCATTTATTTAGGAACTCTGTCAACCCCTTCCCACAAACTTTCACAGCTCGCCTCCACCCGAGAGAGAGCCTTTTCCATAGCAGGACCATCTCTATGGAACTCAATGCCCCCTGACTTACGTCTAGAGCAGAGCACAACAACCTTCAAAAAAAAGTTGAAGACCTGGTTGTTCAAACAGACATTCACCTAATCGTAGCATCCCTGGTCAACATAGCTCTGTATTAAAGTCTGTAATTTACAATGTAACATAATGTAATATACCTTCAGATAATGTTATATAATACTCTACTACTGTACCGTATTATAATGTGGCAGTAATGTAATATAGTTGCTTTCTTTCTTTCTCTCTTAACGTTAACTCTATCCCTCACTAAACTCTGCTTCTCTTTTTCGACATCCCGTTCCTTGGAATTTACCTTGTTAGATGTAACTATTATTTTCCTCCTACTGATGTTAATTGTTACCCCTGTTATAATGTAAACCGATGTGATATCCATTTGAACGTCGGTATATAAAAGTTTTAAATAAATAAATAAATAAATAAATAATTGATTGTCAAGGCTATGGGCAACCAGTGATCTCTCGGCAAGGGAGTAATGTGTGCTCTGATGTCAATATATCTATTATAAAATAGCAACTATTGGCATGTATATTTCTGAACCCAACTGCTAACTGCCCCAAGTGCTTACACGCATGTATGCTATTTTTACATGTGAAACTCCTTTTTTAGAAATTACTCCAGAAGGAGCAGAAAATTACATTTACTAGAAAATACAAGTGAATCATGAAATACATTACAATGGTAGTGTGAAAGGAACCTGGATTTTTTAACTCACCCCTAGAAATAATCATACTGCCTCTCTGTCAATTCTTATCACTCTAACCCATCAATCTCATACACACCTTTCTCCTTCACACTATAATTGTAATGCATTTTATGATTCATTTGTATTTTTGGCAAAATCATCTTTTGCTTCTGTTCTGATCTGAGGACGAGAGTGTTAATGCCTGAAAGCTAGTCAAGAAAGTTTAAAACAAAGATGTTACTTTATATACTTTGTTAACCTTTTTATTTCTATGCATTTTACTACTTTGTACATACCAACAAATCCTGAAACAGTATTATAAAGATGGTAATCATGGATTTTTCCAATTTCTGATGATAGCTAGCCCCCTCACATCTTGATAGTTGGAATAGTAATACCAGAGAGCAAGCTTCTATCCAAGTATTATCAGAATTAAACATTTCAGTGGTGATCATAGTAAACGTTTCCACTACAGAGCTAAAAGATTTGAACTGGGAACAGACCATATTGACCATATTTATTAAGATTTTTTTTCCCATAGATATAGAATGGGCAAAATGGCCAGGACAATTTTTCCTACCAGACGGGCAATACCAGATCTGCACCCTCCCTAGCTCCATTTCAAACAGGTACCAATGTTCTGGCTTCTTCACCCCTTTGTAATTGTAGTTTTATTTACAATTTTAAATTTGGAGTAAGAGGTGGTTGTCCTTATGATTTGAAAGATCACAAGGATATATTGTCAGCCATGAAAATGATCAGAAGAAAGATAAGCATCTGGAAATCTTTGTCTCCAAATTGTGAGTCATCTAAAAGATGATCTGAAAGGACAGCAGGACTAACATTGACTAAGATGCTTATTAAACATATTGGCAGATGGAAATGGATCACTCACCATTTGATCATCCATTATGAAATGAACAAAACAATTCAAGATTTTGATTAATACTTTTAATGAACTTATATAAGTAAAGTAATATTTTTCCCTGTTATTGAACCAGGGGGTATAATAAATTTTGAATAATCAACCTGATGTACAGTAGCTACGGTCCCAGGATACAGTTTTCTTTCATTCTAAAAACATTCACTTTTTCTACTTCTTCTATAATTCTTTGGGGACAGCAAACTTAAGCCAGATAATTTTAAACCTAATTGGCCAACTTTCCAGTAATTCATTATCCGGCTTTAATTTGGCCAGATAAAAAAAAGAAGCATTCCTGGGGCATTCCAGGGTGGATTAAAGTTATCCAGCTCTAATAGTACCATGTATCTAGGTAAATTAGCCAGACAATTTTAGGAGTGTCTCAGAGCAGTCACATAGGGGGTCATTTTCATAGTGTATTGCATGCGAAAAGTCCCTTTTCACATGTGATAGCTAGCTCGGGACGGAGTCGGCCCCGGAAGAGGAGGAGTCGGGGCGTCGTCGGGGCGGACGCGGCGGAAAGATCACTGGCTGTGAAAAGGTAAGAACCCTTTTCGCTGCCAGCTTTTGCACCCAATAGCGCCATCTTTTAAGATGGCGCTATTGGGTGCAAAAGCCGGTCCACCCCCAGCTTTGACTCCCCCGCCCCCCCCCCCTGTTAGCGCCGTAGTTTGCTGGCTATACTCAAAAGACTATAGCTGGTTAAGTGCTGATGGATATTTAAAAAAAAAATAAAAAATGTTGCAACCAGCCTCCCATTCCCCACCCCCTTCTCAATATATGCAAAGTCTCCTGCAGGAGGAGCCTCCCCAGACCCCTCCAATTGTTATTTTAAAAATGTAAGTTTCACTTTCAGTGCTAGCTCCCCCTCCTCCCATCTCCTTCTAGGTAAATCTGACTCTTCCCCCCCTCCCACTCTTCCTTATCCTTCCAACCCATCTCCACCCATCCTACCCATTCAGTACCTTAGTCAACCCTGGGGCTCCCTGTGTCTAATATCGGCATTATGGTACTACTCTGCGACCCCCAGGCACTTCAACAGAGCTCTGGCAGCAGCGCTGGGAGCAGGAGCTATCGGCGGCATTGTCAGAGATTCCTGCAATCTCAGTGCTAGAGACAGGAGCCCTGGGGTTGACTAAGGCACTGAGTGGGTGGGAGGGTGGGGTAGAGCAGTGATCCCCAACCCTGTCCTGGGGACCCACCACCCAGTCGGGTTTTCAAGACATCCACAATGAATATGCATGAGAGAAAATGTGCATGCACTGCCTCCATAACATGCACATTTTCTCTCATGCATATTCATTGTGGATATCCTGAAAACCCGACTGGCTGGTGGGCCCCCAGGACAGGGTTGGGGATCACTGGGGTAGAGGGTTAGGGGGAAGGAAGGCATGGGGGGGAGGCTTCTTTTAAGTATCAGATTTACAGGGGAGCAGGCGAAATAGGGGGAGGCTGGCACCCAAAGTGAATCTTACATTTTTTTAAATAACAATTGGAGGGGCTTGGGGGGGCGGGG
This sequence comes from Rhinatrema bivittatum, assembly GCF_901001135.1. Classification (NCBI taxonomy): domain Eukaryota; kingdom Metazoa; phylum Chordata; class Amphibia; order Gymnophiona; family Rhinatrematidae; genus Rhinatrema; species Rhinatrema bivittatum. The sequence continues at coordinate 67,622,751 of NC_042616.1, read as the reverse complement.
GGCTGGGCTTGCAGGGGCCTTTTTTTTTATTTTGGGAAGGGATGGGATTCGGGCCGGGAGGCCCATGCACAACATAGCTTTTAAAATGTCCGTTGCTAATACTGTTATGCTTGGGCTCCGGTCAGGAGTCGTGAACACCACCCAGCAGGGTGGCTCCAGGTGGAGAGAGACAGGAATGGCTAGAAACAATGTCTGGTTCCAGGCTGGGTCAGGGCACGCAGCAAGTAGCAGTGTCTGGGTCCAGGCTGGGTCAGGGCAGGCGGCAAGTAGCAGTGTCTGGGTTCAGGCTGGGTCAGGGCAGGCGGCAAGTAGCAGTGTCTGGGTTCAGGCTGGGTCAGGGCAAGGCAGGTCAGAAGGCCCGTAGGCCACACACACACAGAAGGCCCGTAGGCCACACACAGTAAGCAGGGCAAGGCAGGTCAGAAGGCCCGTAGGCCACACACACACAGAAGGCCCGTAGGCCACTCACCGTAAGCAGGGCAAGGCAGAGAAGGCCCGTAGGCCACACACACACACAGAAGGCCCATAGGCCACACACCGTAAGCAAGGCAAGGCAGAGAAGGCCCGTAGGCCACACACACACAGAAGGCCCGTAGGCCACACACACACAGAAGGCCCGTAGGCCACACAAGGCAAGGCAAGGAATAAGGCCCGAAGGCCGCGCAAGGCAAGGCAAGGAATAAGGCCCGAAGGCCGCGCAAGGCAAGGAATAAGGCCCGAAGGCCGCGCAAGGCAAGGCAAGGCAAGGAATAAGGCCCGAAGGCCGCAAAAGGCAAGGAATAAGGCCCGAAGGCCGCGCAAGGCAAGGGAAGGTCCAGGGACCAAATGCACAGCAAGCAAGGAAGGCTAGAGCAGGGAGCCCAGGCGAGCTCGATGCCGAAGCCCTGAGAGAACTGTCAGGCAGGGTTATAAGGAACAGCCCAGAACATAGAGAGGAGAAGGGAGATGGACTGGGCCTGTCAGGAGATCCAGCTCTAGAGGGACCCCTGGTGGTGAGGCGGTTGCACAGCAGCCATAGCCGTAACAAATACTCTGTTGAGGTTTGTATTCAGTCACAGCCCAGATAGCAAAGTTAGCCACATAAACTTATATTTAACATCGCTGGTTAGCTATTTAGATGGTTAATTTTTAATTATCCATCTAAATGGCTTTTCAATATCAGCCTCTACATTTTTTTAAATATCTTGATGGTAGGAAGGGAGAGTTGGGGGTCAGGGTGCCACTGGCCAGATATTTTAAAAATGTCCCCACATTTAAAAATGCACTGTGTGACAAAGTTACCAGACTTAACCTTATCACTCTACATTCAGTGGAACATGATTTCCCTTACAGTAAATGTCTAGCAGTGCTTTAGAAAGGATAAATAGTCATTGTAGTGACTACATTTTGCTGAATATTTGGCAAAAGTTATTCAGGTAACTTTATCCAGATAACTTCTCCACTCACCGGCTTACTGAACATTGACTTCCTTGTATCAACTAGAAGCTTATCACCACTGGAATCTGAGAAAAGTTTAGGCAAATCCAAAAAGCCCTAGAATAGGCCACAAGACAGAGCAGTGACTTTTTATATACAGCAAATACTGTATAAACTCGTGTCGCTTTCTATATTTTAGGTAGCAAGTACCTCTGATGCTCACTGCCAGTAAAGCTAGTCCAAAATTGTGCTAAATACTCTCTCTGAATGCATTTGTATCTAGAAAATTATAAGAACTAGGGAGCTGAAATTCCATCTACTCATGGGAAACACATTCTTGGCTAAGCTTCTTTTATATTGAGACAGGGGATATATTACAGAGACCCAAATACTTGAAAGGTATTAATGATGTACAATTTGTAAACCCTTTTCAATTAAAGGGAATTTCTAGCACAAGGGGTCATGATGTGAGGCTGTAAAGGGGGTGGATTCAGGCACATCATCAGAAAATATATTTTTTTTTTTTCATGGGATGGGTGGTGGATGTGTGGAATGACCTCCTGGAGTTAATGGATTTTAAGAGCACCCATAGGATAAGCCCAGAGAATCCCCCATTACAAAGTGAAGAGATAACAGAAGCATGACCTAGCGACACATGTTTAAGTGTTTAAAGTGTGGTACTTGACAGATTCAACAAGTGTAGGGCCTGCCAGAATGGATGGCAAAATGGGTAAATATGAAATGCTAGGACTCCTAGCAAAAATGTGGGCAGCCAGGCTGACAGGTCTGTCTGGAAGGCTGTGATGACAGAATTAACTAGCAGCTGGGTCTGTCTGGCAGTCTGCAAATACAGTAATAAGTAGAAATCCAAGCAGAAAATTGGACACTCATGTATTTAGATTTGTCTAGCAGGCTACGTGTAACAGATATAAAAATAATGTGGGAAATATTACTCCTGTTGACTATTCTGCTGGAATGTTTCCTTCTTTCTAATTGCGGGTGTATTTTCTTTGTGTGCGCTTTTGAGCTGTCTTTGACCCTTCCAATGCAAGGGCATGAACGTATTGTGACTTTATTCCCATGCACAACTAACAGTCCTTACTCTTTTTGTACAGTTACTCTGCTTCATGATTTTGTGACCAAGGTTCTAATTTCTGGTTCTTATGCCACTAGAAGTCATATTTTTAAATTCTTCCTTAAATGTATCACTTGAACCTCTACCACTGTTATTTTTTGCTTGATGGGGGTACAGAACATGATGTCATTGCTTGACTATTCCTCTAAGAGGTAAATGGAGAGATCGCCTCTAGGCGGAGTGTGCTCTGTATAATATAAGCTCGAGTCCTGACTTGGGAGGAGAGTTTTTCACGTGATTTTTGAGTTGGATTCCTGAGGGTCAGAACCCAGCCTTGGTTCTGGGGATATCCTTCCGGATCTTACTGGTTCTGCTAGCCCAACAGGGTTGTTCTTTTTTTTTTTTTTTAATTTGCAATGGATGTTGAAGGGTCCAAGGAATATTCCATGTTGCCTACTGACACTTGTGAGGAGGTCTGGATACAGCTACCTAGAGGAGATCCTTCTCCTTGTCTGGAAATTTCCCTCTCTGGAGGACTCAGTAATAATTTCATCGGTACCTCTATGAATGCTGATGAGTGATAGTTAATGTATATGCTTTGTTGGGAGAAGGAATAGGGTGGATTTATTAGTTGTTGCTGTTCTCTGCTGTTGGATTCTGTGATTCTTCCTTTCGTGCTGATTGACTGCTGGTAGTCCAGAAGAATACAAGGTGTGAAAAGTGTGGGCTACAGGGCTTTGAATGAGACTCTGAAAACTGAATTCAAGGTTTAAGGCTTTAATGTATACTGGTCTGCCCAGAGATGGTCCAAAGAAAAGATGGAAGGTCTATGTATGGGTCAGTCTGATAGACACACAAGACTAATTTTAATTTTCCCTATCCAGCAAGAGATTTTTACTCCTTTAAGCCTCTGGGCTAGCTCCCGTCCACCACCTTATCCAACCATTGTTTTTTGTGAACCGGCACAACTGGTGCCGAGATCACAAAAACCAGCTGCAGGACTTTTTTTGCTTAATTGTATGTGCCCTTAGTAAGGGTAATAATACGAAGGCTGTACCATATTATTTTTTGCTGTTTTAAGTCAAAATTGAGCACTAGTAATAATTTGTTGGAAAATATCCTTCTCCACCCTGTGCTTCCCTCTTTTTTCTCTCTCCTTCCTCAAGCTGACTGGGTCAGAGGTAATTAAGGGTGTTCCTTCTGGTTTCTGATCAGGCACCCTAATTAGCTTCTCTGTTTTCTTAAGCATAACGCACACTAGAAATGGAGTTTTTCTTAATCCTTCCTAGGTCTGCTTACAGGAGGGGAAACTAACTCAGGGTGATCAGGACACATTCTTTTAATAGGCTGCATTTCTGTGTTTTGTGTGCTTTCCTAATTTATATGTTTAAAAAATTCCACTATTTGACTACTTGCTGTGTTTTCCTGTTAAAGAAAGTTGATGTCAGTCATTAAGAAGTTTCTTTAGACTGCTGACCCAGATGACCATCTACTACAATCCTGTTGACTATTACCAATGATTGGCCTGGTGGTGTTCATTTGAAAAGTGCTTCTGGTATATTATGTAATGCATTCATTAATATTTTTGTTCCATGACTTAGATGCCGAGGCAGGAGATTTACTAGCTGCTACGGAAGACAAAGCCAGGATTAGTTTGGTCGAAGTCAGCAGTGGGCTGGTAGAGCTAGAGAAATTGCTTATGAATTGTCTCTCAGTGGGGGTGGTAGTAACTGTAAAACTGAGTAGCTGGTGTGAATGGGCAGAGTAAATAGGCCATATGGACTTTTTCTGCCATCATATTTCTGTAACCGACAGCCAGTCTGGTTACCAGTAAGCCTTGGGGGTGTGTCAGCCAGTGCAGCTAGTCAGAAAAATGATTAGGGGAAGATCCATGCATTGCAGCCCCTCCATTTGAGGGTGCCGGGATTGACATTTCCCTCCTGTGAGGTTATATATCAGCTTTCTACAGAAAGCTTGGGGGTTGAGGTGGGCAGTATAGTGTGCTATTTTGGAGGAAGGTTGGAGAGTTTTTCCTTTGGTTGATTTTTGGCCTACCTGAAGGCCTGGGCTCCATTTTGCATGGGGCTCTTTGGGATAGGTTGACGACTCCACTGCTGCATCCTTCTCCATAGGTGCAGCATGATTGCCCTGGGACAAATTTTGGGAATGTTGGACTTTTGCTTGGTGGGAGCCATCCCAAACACAGGGTTCACCATGCCTGGATTCAAGACATGGTGAACCCTGTGTTTGGGATGGCCAGGAATAGGGAAGACCTGCCCTTCAGAGGTGGTGACTCACTGCAAGGAACAATTACAGTGTGAGAATTTTTTAGGGACAAGAAATAATTTAGGTTAGTTGCTCAGTAGGAAGATTTTTGCCCTCCTTCCTGCCTGGAGAAAGAAATAGCCCAAGCTGCTTTTTGGACACAGGATCCCACCCATCTGGGATGTCCACAGGAAAAAGAACCTGGAAAAGAACAAGAGTAAAGATCCTGAAGATCTACTAATTGGGGCGGATTTTCAGAGCCCTGCTCGCGTAAATCCGCCCAAAACCGGGCGGATTTACGCGAGCAGGGCCCTGCGCGCCGGTAAGCCTATTTTACATAGGCCTACCGGCGCGCGCAGAGCCCCGGGACTCGCGTAAGTCCCGGGGTTTTCGGAGGGGGCGTGTCGGGGGCGGGCCCGAACCGCGCGGCGTTTTCGGGGCATGTCGGGAGCGTTCCGGGGGCGGGCCCGGGGGCGTGGCTACGGCCCGGGGCGGCCCGGGGGCGTGGCCGCGCCCTCCGGACCCGCCCCCAGGTCACGTCCCGGCGCACAGGAGGCCCGCTGACGCGCGGGGATTTACGCCTCCCAGAGGGAGGCGTAAATCCCCCGACAAAGGTAAGGGGGGGGTTTAGACAGGGCCGGGCGGGTGGGTTAGGTAGGGGAAGGGAGGGGAAGGTGAGGGGAGGGCAAACAAAAGTAGGCTATTCGCGCTCCTTTTAAAATCCGCCCCATTGTGAATAAGAACCTATTTACATTTTGAGGACACCCATACAGGGTCTTCACTCTGGGGGAGAGAGAGGTTTGAACTCTCTGTATAAGGACAGTATTTTGTGTTAGGATTCTAGCTTTTGAAGAAAAACTGTTTTTCTTATCTATTTCTTATAATGTTTAATATCTGTTGTAAATCACATCAAGATGTACAACAAATGCAATAAACATAATAATAATAAACCTGAAAGAGATAGATCTCATGTATGATGAAAGCAAAATACCTTCTCAGCAGAAGTGTTTTCTGTGCTTGAAATGTTCAATTATTATAGCCACTGACTACAGGGACCAAGATGAGATCCAAAAATGAATGAAGGAGGAAGGTGAATTTCAGGAAGCTGAAGTCATGTGACTTGTTTAAGGACTGCAAAAGGGTTTTACAGAATTTGAAGAGTTCTCTGTTGGAGGTAGTAGTGTTCGCCCATCCAGAATTACACAGTTCATTCATTTTGGCAGTGGATGATTTAGTGCAAAGATTGGGAGTCTGTTTAAATCAAGTGCCCAAGGAAAGACAAAAAGCAAGGCCTGTGATTTTTGCTAGCAAGTCTTTCAGCTGAGCACGAGGTAAATATCCAGCACACAGATTGGAGTTTCTTGCTCTGAAGTGGGCCATATGTGCGAAGTTCAGCCATTGGTTAAAAGGACATCTATTCACAGTCTGGTCTGAAAACAGCCCACTCATGTACATCTTAAAGTCCAAATTAGATGCATGTGAGTAGAAATGGGCTGCCAAGCTTTCCCCAAACAAGATTGATCTTTGATATGTGCCTGGGCCTAGGAATGCGGATCCTGATTGTTTGAGCCGGTCTCCTTTTGTAAAGATGGGACTGGTGAGACTTCTCACAGTCAATTCCATCAAAGGTTGTGAGTAGATGCCGAAGATATCCAGGAAAGTGCAGGTCAATACGTTTTCCACATGTCTATGAATATCTCCCCTTGTGAAGCCTATGAGGGAAAGAAAAAAAAACAAAACTTATCCATCGCATCATCTGTAAAGTCATACAGAGAGAACCACTCATATAGTTCAATGTCTCTCTGCCAAGTAATGCTACGTTTCTAGCTATATTGAGAGGAAGAAGCAAGAGTTTGATGAGCATCTCTTATTGAATAAATGGGAAACATTTTGGAGCAAATGACATTACCTGGCTATTTACACAAATTCTCTCTGAAAAGCAATGATCTGATGATATCATTTCTAGAGTTGTTTTCTTTGTGGAGAGGAAGAAGCATCCGTCTAGGACAGAGCGAGGGCTGTTGGGAATGAGTCCAGTGTAAATGATGCTAAAACAGTGGGAGAAACTGCCATATTGAGATGGCCTTCTGCATCAGGTATTGAAGAATCCCATCACTTCAAAAAAGATACACCAGTATATGGTATCAGAGTCTCTAAGTGCAGAACTTCTTCAGGGAATCCATGACAATAAAGGGAACCATGATTAGATGTGAATTTGTATCTGTCTAGACAGATCTTTTTTTTTTTTTTTTTGGTCTAACATTGAGCAGGATATAAGTGAAACCCCTGGACTTAGGACTTCCTTAAGAAGGACAAGGGTCACCTTTAATTTCAAATTTTTAAGCTTCACAAACTTTCCATACTGTTCTTTAGTCCAAGGCTGAGTTTCAAGATTACCTGTTGGGGGGAGATTATTCCAAGGCCCTGTGCATTGTTAAGACAATCTTTGAATATAGCAGTAATAATCACGCTGGAAGCTGAAAGTGGTTTCCATCTTAACTTTACTGACAATTGATGATGGAATCGTTAAAATGACTAATTACAACTCCTCATGCAATTTAATCCATTTATATGTTTTGCTCTTCAATAAATCTGTGACTTTGTAACACTTAAAGCATCTTTTCTGATGTTTCTCTGGTTTGTACTACTTTCCTGATCCTTGTCAATTGTAAAGGCTGTTTTGGAGCTCGCTCCCAATTTCAGGATTCAGTGTTCTCTAATCCAATTTAGAAAATATACTTTAAAGTCCCATAAGGCAAACCTTTGTCCAGATAAATAGAATGCACTCCTTACTTTCCAGTCCAATCTCCTCACTGTCCTTGTTCATACCTGAAGGGTATCTTTCCACTCTTCGCTTCACTATCCAGGTGATAGTATAGTGGTTAATACTAAATGGCTCTTCTCAGATGTCCAACTTCTCCTTCTCCAAGGAATGAATGAGGACTTATTCCTGCAGTAACCTCTGGAAGGCTATTGAGTCTCTTTGAATGAGAGGCTCCTATTCTCTCTTAAGATGATATGTTCTGAGTCTCTGGATCCTAAAGGGAATTCAGATGAATGATAACAATAAAACCAGTTTCCAAAAGATAACCAAAAATGAGGAAAGAATGGTGGATAAAACGTTTTCCTCCAGCCAAAAGGGTTAAATGCTGGATTCTGTAAGAGGGAAAGAGGTACCTTGTCTTCTATTCCATACCCAAGTTTCTTTCCAAGAAACCTAAATGTCCTTCTCCCAAACACACAAAAAAGTGAGGAGCAAGCATTAAAATATGCACCTCTGGAAGGAGCAACTCAAAGTCCATTCCCTAAAATTGTGCCTTGGAAATGTATAGACTGTACCATTACTTTCTCCTACATGGGGGAACTGCAACCAAACCAACTACTGCTTCTGTTCTGTATTAACATGGGGCAACCCTTTCCCACAGCCCTCGGGAACTGGTTCTTCCACTGGATAAACATAGCATTTCCTCTAGTGATGCTGCAGCGACGCTGACAGACATTTTGGTGCCGGGATCCAAGCGGGTGGGAGCTGAGGAGATTACAGTGTCTTCTGTTTTTATTCTGAAGGTTTCTGATCGGATGGCGGTGGCTTGAATTGCATCTCTCTCTTCTCCCTCTGAAAGCATTGTGCTGGTAAGAGGACAGGATAATTTTCCTCTTGAAGTTGTTTCTTCTTTAGTGTCCCCAACATGGCAGGAATCCTTCTGGATGTCCCCAAAACTGGCAGTTATAATGCTGGAATTGTTATGGGAACTGATGGAAAAGTTCACCAAGATTGTGTCCCTCTCTGTATTAAAAGTGGATTCTGTAGCTACCAAATTATATCCTATGGTAGCTCAACATGAAAGTTTCATTCAAGAGCATTCAAGGCAACTCGCAGCAGTTAAACAAGATATTGCTAAAATTCAGGGGGTTCAGTCTTTGTCTATTCGAGATAATGGTGTTTTATACCGCAGGCTCGAATTGTTGGAGAATTCTTCCTGTTGGCTTAATCTCAGAATTTTGAACTTGCCCAAGATTTTGGGTGAACTTCCTATGATTACCTTAAAAAAATATTTCCTTCAAGTTTTGGGTATTCACCTGAAGAATTTCCTCCTATTAATAAGATAATTTTTCTTCCTTCATCTTCTCAAGCATCTGCGGGTGTTTCAGCTGTGAATCAATTTCCTCTGCTGAATCTTACAGAATTTCTAGAGTCATCTGGTCCGGAAATTATAGATAGGGCCACCTTACTAGTATCTTTTGTTGCCGATTCAGCTTTGTCTAAAGTGACGTCTCTGTATTTTTGGAATCTACCGTAACTTCTCCTTTTTATGGTCAAAATCTGAGGATTTTTCCATATATTTCTAGGCTCACCCAGCAAAAGAGAAAAGGTTTTTTAGTTCTCAGGAAGGATATTCTTGATCTGGGAGTTTCTTTTGCATTACGTTACCCTTGCAAATATTTTGTAAAGTTACAATCGGAGGGGCAGATTTTAAAAGGATTACACACTTAAATCCAGGTGGATTTACCTGTGTAGGGGGGGTACGCACGCCGGATCTATTTTCAAACGGCCCGGAGATGTGTGTAAAGGCCCGGGATGCGTGTAAGTCCCAGGGCTTGCAAAAAGGGTCAGGACTGTGCTGGGGGATTGCGCGCTGACAGTTGGCCAGCAGGTGTAACTTGTGAGATAAAGGTACGGGGTTTTTATTTTTCGGGCTGGGGAGCGGGACAGGTAGGGGAAGGGAAGGGAAGGTGGAGGGGAATGGGGAGAGCCAGTTGGTCTCTCCGAGGGTCTCGGCACACAAGGTACACTAGTGTCCACCCACTTGAGCACCAACCCCTGATTTAATAACATGTGTGTGGCTGCACGCGCATGTTATAAAATCGGGCGTACATTTTTGCTCGCCGGGTAGCGCACACAAATGTACGCCGTGCATACTTTTAAAAATCTGCCCCAGATACTTTGGTTATTTTTGCACCTGACAGCTACAATCCTTTCTTCCTTTATTACTTCTCCAGTTCTGACCAATTGTTAGTGTTATATGGGGACCGGTATTAATATGTGGGGGGCCTTACTTGCTATTGGTCTTTTTTTCAGTTGTTTACTTATCACTCCTGGGCATATTTACTTCCCCTTTATATAATTTCATTGTTTTTCTTTTATTTGGGGATAATAATAATAATAATGAGTATAAATGTCCTATATATACCATTGGCTATAACTGTATATATAACTGGAATAGATAATTTTGTTTTCCTTGTTTGCCCTTTTTTCTTTTTGTTATTATCCCCATGTTGCTAAAATACATTTTTGTTTTGCTTTGTTAATTTAAAACTGCATAAATGAAAAGTAAAAAAAACAAAACAAAACATGGGACAATCCTTTTGCTAGAGATCCTTTAGGTTCTCTACATAAGGAATTATATTCATCATTACAGGGAGTAAAGTACTCAAACCACAACCAAGAACACCTTTGGAATGTTTTGAGTCACAACTGATTCATGATCTGTTGGAAATTGCAAAAGTGGAGAATTCTTACACAATGATCTATCACTCTGCTGGCAGTGTTCAAGTTGAGAAATGTACTCAGTCTCTAAAAAATATGATTATAGCCTTGCCACCACAAGCTAAGTGCAAATGGCTTCAGATTATTAATTAGGAGTGTGCAGGGATAAAAACTCTGTTTTCATTTTTCGGTTCGTGTTCGGGAGGTTTTTTTCCCTCATGAATTTTGGTTTGTGGAATGTTTGAATCATTTCATTTGTGTAAAACAAAGCAAACAAATACAACATAAAAAACCACAAAACCAAAAATGACCCAAAAAGTGAAAACAGGGCCTCCCAAGGTTTCCCGTCCCATCCAGAAGAATGCCGGGGCCAGGATCTCCTCACTAGCCCTCACTTACCTGGACTGGTGGAGATCCGCTGGTGAGGCCTAAGCCCCCCCTGAATGAAATGAATTATAGGGGTGTGCATTCGTTTCTAATATATTGGTAATCCGCAACGTATAGGGCCATATTCGTTGTATTCATGGGGAAGCGAAACGTATCACAATTCCCCACAAATACAACGAATCTTCGCCGAACTATTCGGCCGTCTAAAGGAGCAAATTTAAACAAACCCCCCCCACCCTCCTGACTCCCCCAAGACTTACCAAAACTCCTGGTGGTCCAGCAGGGGGGTCCGGGAGCCATCTCCTGCACTCACGCCCTTGGCTGCCGGTATTCAAAATGGCACCGATAGCCTTTGACCTTACTATGTCACAAGGGCTACCGGTGCCATTGGACAGCCCCTGTCACATGGTAGGAGCAATGGATGCTCTTCAGTTTGGAGAATAAATGACAAAGGGAATATGACAGAGGTTTATAAAATTATGAGTGGGATTAAACAGCAAGATAGGGAATGATTATTTACCCTTTCCAATGATTAGGATGTGCTCCAGACAACTAAGATCAGAGTTTGCCAGATAACTTAAATGGCTAATTTGACTCCTCTCCAATCTACCCATTCCCTACCCCTGAGTTATCCAGCTGAAAGCTGGATAAGTCACTAATCTGGCTAAATGGCACCCACTGATATAGCCTGATATTCAGAGGCACCAACTTATCCAGCTAAAATTTTTTCGAATATCAAACTCACTTTTACCTTTATGTATAACTGTGCACTGTATGAAACAACAGGATTTTTTCCACTTTATCTCACATTTGACTACATTCTCCAACTACCAGTTGATGTCCTTTTCTAGAATCTCTTTCAAGATGTTGTTGTCTGCTATAATAAATTTATAGCATCTCTGCAGAAAGAATTATGTGAAGCTTCTAAAATTACTGAGAAGAAAAAAAGTGCAAGCAAAACAGTATAATAAAAGGGTAAAGTGAAGTTTCCTTAAACCATGAGATAGGGCACTGTTAGCTAGTAAGAAAGAGAAGAGAAAAAAGAAACTTGCTGGTAAATGAGAACCAGTAACACAGTGAATAATGGAAGATGTATGTATGTATTTATTTATTTATTTATTTGTTTGTTTATAAAATGTATTAATTGATTTCCAGGTTTTACAGTAAAATCTTCCAAAGCGATATACAGTAAAATAAAAAAACAGAAATAATACAAAAATAAAATAGGATACCCCAATTATACAATAAAATAGCTAAAAACATTTCCCTAGCAAAGAAACATACTTCTATCATTAACTTAAAATAAAATAAAATCATTTATTGCTAGGCCAATCTATTCCTTTATTAATTTTAACTCAGAGATCATTAGCCAGGTTTTTAACTTACTGTGCAACCAATTTGATTAGATTATTCTCTCATTGATAAAGGAAGATCATGCCATTACTTTAGTATAGATAAAGACCATTATGTATAACACGCCTTTAACTCCTTGGCTGAAAGGCTTGAAACAAATAAATGATGATAACAATGATGATGATGATGATGACAATGGCAAAATGGTCATCTAGTCTGCCCAGTAAGTATTGCAAAATTTATTTTAAGGGTAATAGTTACTACTGCTCCATGCAGGCTACTCCCAAGCAGAAATATAAACTTTAGGTGTAATATTATTGTTTCCCCAGTTGTCCCTTTCATTCTTTAGTTGTGTTTGCCCCACATCCTTTTGAATTCCAATACCATTCTGGTCTTTACCACCTCTTCTAGGAGGGCATTCCATGCAGCCACCAACCTTTCCATGAAGAAATATTTTCTGACATTGTTCTTGAGCTTCATATCATGACCCCTAATTTTGCAGCTTCCTTTCCATCAGAAAATATTTGATTTTGGAGCATCATTAATTCCTTTCAGGTATTTGAAGTTCTGAATCCTATCTCCCTGTCTCTTCTCTCTTCCAGGGTACAAATATTAAGGTCCTTCAGTCTCATCTCATATGGTTTTCCATACAGATCGCACAACATTTTCCTTGCCTTTCTCTGGATCTCTTCCATTCTGTCCTTATCCTTTTTGATATGAAGTCTGCAGAACTGAATACAGTATTCCAGTTGAGGCCTCACCAAGGATCTGTACAACGGTATTATCACTAAGCGCATACCATTCTAGACTCCCATATGGGGAAACTACAAACCCACACTAGCTATTCTCTTTTGTCCTATTCAGTAAATGGATCATTCCTTCAACTAGAATTCTGGTTCTGACAGAGATCTGGGAGGATCTGTACATACTGAACAGAACTGGTCCCAGAATCAGTCTCTGAGGAACTACACCAATCACTCTTCTTTCTTCAGATTAGGTTCCATTTACCACTACTCATTGACATCTGTCAGTCAGCCAATTTGTAATCCATTCCACCACCTTGGGACCTACTCCCAGGCTCCTCACTTTTTTTTTTAATGAGCCTCCTATGCAGTACTGTATCAAAAGCCTTGCTGAAATCCAAGTGAACTAATTAAGTGCTCATCTTTGGTCCAATTCTCTAGTCACCCAATCAAAAAAATCAATTGATTTGTTTGACAGGACATTCCTCTGGTAAAACCATGTTGCCTCGGATCCTGTAACCCATTGAATTGCAGATAGTTCATTATCCTTTCCTTAAGTCTCTTCATTAGTTTTCCCACCACTGATGTAAATCTCATCCACCTGTACTTTTCAGTACTGCATGAAGTGGTAGACATGAATCCCCAAATTCATGTACTCAGAATTCTTAGTACAGCAATTGGAGAGCAAAAATTTGTACACGAGAATCGGATAATGTTAGCTTATTTTCTTCCATTAGAAAGAGACAGAAGTAATAACTTCTGCCAGCCTACTAGCATGAGAGATGGCATGAGCAAAGTAAGAAGCTGCAAGAATGTGCTGAATTTGAATCTTGAGCTGATTAAACAAAAGAGCAGAAAAAAAGCATAGTTGATTAAATCAGAATGAAATTGCAGACCTGAATGAAACTATGGGGGTAATGTCCAGTAATCCAACAAGCAGACAAGTTATCCACGAACAATTAGCCAGATAATTTGTCTCAGATGTTCAGTAGGATGAATGTTCCACTGGCTATCCATTATTAAAGTATTCTGGATAACTGTAACCAGATAACTTTAAACTTAACCAGCCAGAATTTGAATATGTCCAGTTAGGTCACAAGTTATCTAGCCATGTGTGACCAGAAAACCTGCCACTTAACCAGGTGTCTTCCAAAGATATGAGGTTAAGTGGGGTTCCTATCCATGGACCTTCTGTTCCAATTCCCACGTCTCCCTCCCCCACACCCACTAATCCATCAAATTCCTGCTGCCAGTCCCCCAACCCCTCCAACATGAAAATTCCTCTAATAATGTTGTTGGCCCTCCTCCCATTCACCCTTCCTCCCCAGAGAATAAAAGAAATGAAATACAGGCTCCTTGACGCCCCCTCACCCATCCACACTATTCACCCCTCCTCCACCCATGCCCTACCCCTCACTCAGTTCTTCAAGCTGGGCTCCCTTCACAGGCCTGAGATCACAATCAGATGAGATCTCGAGCAATTCCCATGTAGCTCCGAACAGCTACAATGGAAGTGTAAGCTATCAGTGTACCTGTTCAGTTAGCCGCTTGGGAAGAGGAGTAACATGGATGGGTGGGGAAGCTGAGGATGAACAGTGGGCAGGCCAGCAGCATTATTAGGAATCTTTTTTTTTGTGGGAGGAGTTGGAAGGATCTCTGGCAGCAGGAATTTGAAGATATCTGGTTAAGTTGCAGATTATCTGGCCACACATGGCCGGACAACTTTAGACCTGCTCAGCAGCAAGTCTGAAGTTATCTGGGTAATTTAGCCAGTTATAGTTATAAATTGGCCACATTAGCCAGATAACATAATTCCTCCTCAAAACGCGCTCAGAATGCCTTTTTTTAAATTTCCGATTAGATTTTAGTTGGATAATGATTTAGCTGGACAAGTGGCTCAATATTCCAAAACTTGACATTTAGACATACAATTTGTGAGTTGTCCACTAAATGGCTTTGAATATTGACCCTTAAGAGTTTGAAAGAGCCATCACTATATTGACTTACCTAGCATACTGAAGGATGGTGAAAACACTGAGTATCAGATACAAAATGCTGAAACTTGACAGACTCATAACTTGATTAATGACTAAGAAAAAAAAGTCATGGGATAGGAGGTGATGTCCTTTCGTGGATAACAAACTGGTTAAAAGACAGGAAACAGAGAGTAGGATTAAATGGTCAATTTTCTCAGTGGAAAAGGGTAAACAGTGGAGTGCCTCAGGGATCTGTACTTGGACCAGTGCTTTTCAATATATATATAAATGATCTGGAAAGGAATACGATGAGTGAGGTTATCAAATTTGTGGATGATACAATATTATTCAGAGTAGTTAAATCACAAGCGGATTGTGATACATTACAGGAGGACCTTGCAAGATTCAAAGACTGGGCATCCAAATGGCAGATGAAATTTAATGTGGAAAAGTGCAAGATGATACCACTATACAGTTTAGGAAACCATGCTCACTTGAACTACTTAACGAACAATGCTCCAAAGAACTCAGCCAACTAGACCTCTCAGACGCCAACACAGCCACTACCTCATGGATCAAACTCACGAACAAAATAGCAGATCAACTCTGTCCAATCTCCTCCAAAATAATACAACCAGCACGAGACAACAGAAAACCGTGGTTCACTCTGGAACTCAAATCCCTGAAACAAAAACTACGAAATAAAGAACAAAGCTGGAGAAACAACCCCTCACATACAGCAAGACTGGACTACAAAAACACCCTCAACACCTACAGAAATGCCATACACAAAACAAAGAAGGACTTCTACGCAAAAAGAATTCACAATTTCATCTTCGACTCAAAAGCTCTATTTTCTTACGTCTCATCTCTTACCAAACCAACCCCCCCTTCCATTCCAGACCAACAAGCACTCAACAAGGCCAATGAATTGGCCACCTATTTTAAGACAAAAATCTCCAACCTAACTCTACCTCTTACAACCCACAATGCTCCACTAACACCTCTGAGTACATACCAAATCTCTCAGAATGCCAGTCTAGAGGCATTCGAACCTACATCCGCCATGGAGATCGAAAACATACTCAAAAAAATCAAACCAGCTGCACATCCCTCAGACCCTCTACCTACCAACATGCTCACCTCCATCCCAAACACCATAGCAAAACCCATTGCTGAAATCATTAATACCTCCTTAGCCCAAGGTACGGTACCCAATCAGTTAAAACTAGCAATTCTTAAACCACTACTGAAAAATCCAAACGCATCTCCCACTGACCCAGCAAACTTCAGACCCATTGCGAACTTACCATTGATTTCCAAACTGATGGAAAAAGCAGTCAATAAACAACTTTCCGAATATCTCGAGGAGCACAACATTCTCTCTCCTGCACAATATGGTTTTCGGAAATCATTAAGCACAGAATCCCTACTGCTTTCTCTCACGGATACCTTACTTCTGAATCTGGAGAAAAAACAATCATACCTACTGGTTCTTCTAGATTTATCCTCAGCTTTCGACACGGTAAACCACTCACAACTCTTAGACCAACTATCAAACATAGGAATTAAAGGCACTGCCCACAGTTGGTTTAAATCGTTTCTATCAAACAGGTTCTACAAGGTCAGAATAAACAATAAGGAATCTGAACCCATCCTATCAGACCAAGGCGTACCACAAGGTTCATCTCTCTCACCCACCCTGTTCAACATTTACCTCCTCCCCCTCTGCCATTTGCTATCAAATCTCAAGCTTACGCACTACCTCTATGCAGACGATATCCAGATCCTCATACCCATCACAGAATCTATTCAAAAAACCTTCTCCTTCTGGGAGGATTGTTTACAACCAATTAAACAACTCCTCTCCAACCTAAACTTGATTTTAAACTCCAGCAAAACAGAGATGATACTTATCTCACAAGACCCACGTATCTACTCACCCAGCCTTTCGCAACCCTCCTCATTAAACATTTATCTCTCCTCAAAAGTCAGGGATCTAGGAGCATGGCTTGACAATCAACTTAACTTAAACAATTTTATAAACACCACCACCAAGGACTGTTTCTATAAACTACAAGTCCTCAAAAAGTTAAAACCACTCCTTCACTTCAATGACTTTCGCCTCGTCCTTCAATCCATTATTTTTTCAAAACTCGACTACTGTAACGCAATTCTACTTGGTCTCCCCGCTAACAGTATCAAGCCTCTACAGATGGTACAAAACGCCGCCGCCAGAATCCTAACAAACACCAATAAAAGAGAACATATTTCCCCCATTCTGAGCAACCTCCACTGGCTACCCATCAAACAGAGAATCCTTTTTAAAACCCTCACCATTATTCATAAATCAATACACAACATCGCACCTATATCACTCCAAACTCAACTTCGTCCACACCTATCCTCCAGACCCATCAGAAGCGCTTACAGAGGCACATTATTCGCCCCTCCAGCAACATCATTACTAAGAAAAAGAGCACTCTCAACTGCAGGACCACACCATTGGAACGCTCTCCCCCCTGACCTATGCCTCGAACCCAGTCTACCAGAGTTCAAAAAAAAGTTAAAAACCTGGCTCTTCAGGCAAGCGTTCCAATCTCCAGAATGTAACTAAGCGCCGCATCCTGATTGAACTTGGGAATATTCTGTGTTACAGTTAATAATATGCAATTTTATGCAAAATTAAATTTCAATTTACCTTACATTTAATTTAAGTTCAACATGCCGTTGGCCTAATTTTAATTAAATTACGAAAATATTTAAGGATTTATTGTTATTGTTCAATGTTCTTTGTATTATGAATGTATTATATGTTATTGTTCAATGTTCTTTGTAAAAAAACCCTGATCTGACTTCCCAGACCAGGGCTATCTTTTCGTTCCATGTAAACCGGACTGATTTGTATTGTATACAGGAATTCCAGTATATAAAAATTAAAAATAAATAAATAAAATAAATGATGAATATAGGGAAAAATAACCCTTGCTGTAGATACACGATGTTAGGTTCCATATTAGGAACTACCACCCAGGAAAAAGATCTAGGCATCATAGTAGATAATACTTTAAAATCGTCAGCTCAGTGTGCTGCAGCAGTCAAAAAAGCAAACAGAATGTTAGGAATTATTAGGACGGGAATGGTTAATAAAACGGAAAATGTCATAATGCCTCTGTATCGCTCCATGGTGAGACCGCACCTTGAATACGGTGTACAATTCTGGTCGCCGCATCTCAAAAAAGATATAGTTGCGATGGAGAAGGTACAGAGAAGGGCAACCAAAATGATAAAGGGGATAGAACAGCTCCCCTGTGAGGAAAGGCTGAAGAGGTTAGGGCTATTCAGCTTGGAGAAGAGACGGCTGAGGGGGGATATGATAGAGGTCTTTAAGATCATGAGAGGTCTTGAACGAGTAGATGTGAATCGGTTATTTACACTCTCAATAGAAGGACTAGGGGGCATTCCATGAAGTTAGCATGGGGCACATTTAAGACTAATCAGAGAAAATTCTTTTTTACTCAACACACAATAAAGCTCTGGAATTTGTTGCCAGAGAATGTGGTTAGTGCAGTTAGTGTAGCTGGGTTCAAAAAAGGTTTGGATAAGTTCTTGGAGAAGTCCATTAATGGCTATTAATCAAGTTTACTTAGGGAATAGCCACTGCTATTAATTGCATCAGTTGCATGGGATCTTCTTAGTGTTTGGGTAATTGCCGGGTTCTTGTGGCCTGGTTTGACCTCTGTTGGAAACAGGATGCTGGGCTTGATGGACCCTTGGTCTGACCCAACATGGCAATTTCTTATGTTCTTATGAAAAGTGGAGCAATTGAAAAGAATAAGATAGACATTACCACTGACAACGCTAAATGAGCAGGGAATTGGCAAAACTGAAAACAAGAAAATTGAGAGCAACATCCACCTAGTAAAAAGACTATAAAACCAGCCGACAGGTTGATATGTCAGATGAATACGTCTTGTCTAAAATGTTTCTTTCAAGAATATTCCAGGGTTATCTTTGGCATGCACTGGATATAAAAGGAAAAAAAGAAACTGTCTTCAGAGCTTGTGTATATAGAGAAATAAGTACTATAACAGTGGGAAATCAATGTTAAGTGGCTGAAAGTGATGTGTATAACGCATGCTACTGTCCCACACTAAGCTTTGGGGTTCTGGCCAGACCCTGAACTTTGTTTCCTTTCCAAGGAAACCATAAATGGTTGGATCAGCTTTTCAAACCTTATCCTGAGACCAGTGTTTTTCCTGTTTAAATCAAATTTTCAGCATGATTTTAGAAAGGGTGAGCCTAGCAGATATGAAAACAATATGAGAAACATTTCTCCTACTGACTGCATTCTGCTGGAATGTTTCCTTATTTCTAATGGTGAGCGGATTTTCTTTTGGGTGCACTTTTGAGCTGTGTTGGACCCTTCCAATGTGTAACTTGCAGGGAAGTTAGGCTGATGTGGCTGTTTAATTCCATGAACAATAAAAAGTGCCTTACTCTTTTTGTACAGCCTGCTTCATAGTATGAATGTTGTAATAATGGAAGCTTTGTGTTATTTTGATTTTTTTTTCCTTTAAAGTAAATTTTGAGTGTGAGTAATTTGTTGGGGAATTTCCATCTCCCTCCCTGTGCTTCCAACCACTTTCTCTTTCCCTTCTCAAGCCCTCTGGATCAGAGGTCATTAAGTTTCTTGGGATCAGAGAAGATGTGTTAATTAACTTCTCTGTTTTCTTAAGCACAAAGAACACTAGAAATGGAATTTTTCTCTAAGCTGCCTAAGTCTGCTTACATTTAGCTCTGACTGGATGGGGAAATAACTCAGGGAGATCAGGATGCAGTATTTTAGGAGGCACCATTTCTGTGGCTTGATAAGCAGGGAAAATATATTCCAGTTTGTTACTGTTTTGTGTGCTTTGTTACTTTATGAAGATAATTTTCAAAGGAGTTACATGCATAACATACTAAAATAGTCATGACGGCAGAAAAGGACCAAATGGTCCCTCCAGTCTGCTCAGCAAGCTTCTTATGGTAGTGTCTGCTGTGTCATGCAGGTTATCCCCCTGTTTCTCTTCAGGGTAGCAGCTGCCACTTCATGCAGTTTTCCCCAAGCCTTATGATAACCATACAAAATGTATTGCTAGCAACATTTTTTTCTTCTTGAAAATTCAGACTGTGCTGCTTGACGTGCTTTGCTTCTGGACTTGGCCATAGACGCAGTCCTGCTTTTTCCCCTTATGTCTGTGCATCAGTACCCCAGACTGTAAAAATCAGATTCTGTGTTGATTGTCATCTGAATCCAATTCCTTTTCCCCCTCCCTTCCCCCACCATCAAAGCAGAGATTGGTGTTGCTTCAAAAGGCTTATTGGTTAAGGGCAGGAATCCCATGCCTTCTGTTAAGGGTAGTAGCTGCTGCTCCTAGCAGATTACCCACATGCTTATAAGTTCCCTAGGACTGTAAAAGTCGAGGCCCTTATTGGTTGTTGTTTGAATCCAATTTCCCCTTTCCTACCTTTAAAGCAGAGAGAAATGTTGCAGTTGCATCAAAAGCAACAAGGCTTTTTGGTTAAGGATAGTAACTGCCGCATCAGCAAGTTATCTCCATGCACTCTTTTCTATATTTCCATCTTCTAGCATTTAGGGATCCTCAGTGTTTATCCCATGCCACTTTGAATTCTTTGACTGTTTTGGTCTTCACTACCTCCTTCGGAAGGGCATTCCAGGCATACACCACCCTCTCTGTAAAGAAATATTTCCTGAGGTTGCTTCTGAGTTGTCCCCCCTGTAGTTTCATTTTGTGACTTCTAGTTCTACTATTTCCTTTCCTTTGGAAAAGGCTTGAAGTTCGTACATCATTAAACCTTCCATGTATCTGAAGGTCTGTATCATATCTCCCCTGCACCTCCTCTCTTCCAGGGCATACATGCATACCGATCCCTGTGGCACTCCACTTAACACAGTTCTCTCTTCAGTGTAGGTTTCATTTACCATTTCATGCTGTCTCCTATCGGTCAACCAGTTTGTAATCTACACCATCAACTTGGTGCTCACTTTCAAGCTTCTCATTTTATTCACAAGCTTCGTATGTGGACCGTTTCAAAATATTTGCAGAAATCTAAATAGATCACATTGAGCACTTTTCCTTGATCCAATTCTCTAGTCACCAAATAAAAAAATTCAAATCAGATTTGTCTGCTAGGACCTTCTGTTGGTGAATCCATGCTGCTCAGGTCCAGCAACTCACCCAATTGTAGATAGTTCATTATCCTTTCCTTTAGCAGTGTCTTCATTAATTTTCTCACCACCGAGGTGAGGCTAACTGGCCTGTAGTTTCCAGCCTTCTCTCTGCTACTACTCTTGTTAAACGGGACTACAACCGCCCTTCTCCAATCCCACAGCACCACTCCTGTTTCTATGGATCTATTGAACAGGTCCTTCAGGAGACTCACAAGCACATCTGTGAGCTCCCTTAGTATCCTGGGATGTACCATATCTGGCCCATGACTTTCTTGACTTTCAATTTGTCTAGCTCTTCCCATACATTCTATAACATTAATGGAGTTTCATCTACCCCATCCCCATCTATGGTCTTGTCTACCAGAAATGATCCTTCTCCAGGATCTTCATTAAATTAATGCAACATACTGTAGTGGGAATCTGATTGCTTGATTAGTTGCATTTGGGGTTCTACGTTGCTGGGGTTCATCCAGCGGAGGAGGAGGGGGAAGGGGGTGCTTGACTTCCTAAGCTCTCAGCATAGACATGGTCCGAGGTCACAAATAGTTCTTCAAATCCCACCGTTCCTCTGAACTTGTGCAAAAAAGTGATCTTGGAGAGGCCAAAAGACACAGAACAAGAAAAAAGCAAAAAAAACCACCCCCAGCACACTCTCTATTTCTTAATGATCCTAAGTCCAAATAAAAAAAAAAAAGTCTTTGAGTCCAATGTGGTGTTCAAAGCAAAATTTTACTTCAGTTTGTAAATTAAAATCCAAGCCAGGATGGTGAATATCAAAAATAACAAGAGGAAAATAAGAGTTTAGAAATGCTGAAGACCATATATCCATGTCTTTCTGCTCCCTTGCACCATCATCCATCTCAAGTAGTTCTTCCCCTGTCAGGATAGAATATCCCCATTGGAACTCCAGCATTAAAAAACTGGGAAAAGGTGGAAAAATCCCCTCAGTCCAAAACTAGCCTCTCAAAGGCAAGACCACTCCAGCCACGCTGGCTGGGCTGCCCAAAACAAATCTCAGCTCTGTTCACCTCTTGCTTTACTCCTTCAACAAAGGCAACATCATCCTATCCAGTTCATCCAGATACCGGGAGGAATCCCTTCTGTAGGAACTGGTTCTACTCCAACTCTGGAAACAAAAATTCAAAATCCACACAGCTCAAAAATCCACTCTTTAAATCAACTCCACTTATAGGCACTGAAACCTCTACCTCCTGGGCACTGAAACCTCAGTCCCCCTGGGGGATGGAAAAAACCCTAATCACATGCTGGGGGGGGGGGGAGGTATTTTTAACCTTCACTTGAGCCTTCCCACAAAAAGGTGGAGATAAGTGCAAAGGATGATCCCTCAAAGTTTCCCACTTTTACTACGCTAAAAAAAATAGAACAAGAGCCTAATGACAGGCAAAGCTGGGTCACAATACTATTGTACTGATTTTCAAAAGCCCATTTATGACTTTAAAGTGCATGTATACGGGTAAAGCCTATTGACAATTCAATGGCTTATATTGTAGCAATTTTCAAAAGCCAGCTTGCACAAGTAAAGGGCATTTACACATCTAAATCTCAGTTTTAAACATATGAACACTTTTGAAAAATATCCTCAGGGATGGTAACTTAAAAACAAGTGTGCAGGCGCCCATATATTTATGTATGCGAGCAGGAGTGCACATACACACAAATTTTAAATCATGCATGCAGTTGCGCACGTATGATTCAAAATATGCCGACCACATGTATGTGTGCGTCTAATTTTAAGCGGTTACTCGACCAAACATAATTCACGTATCTTCTTTAGGACTTTGACAGCTTTAATGTGCGCAGCTAAACATTAAATATCCAATGCAAGAAGATCGGTATATAAAAGCTAAAAAATAAATAAATAAATAAACAAATTTTAAAACATGCTAACGTGAAGGACATTCCCAGTTTTACTATTAGTCCCCCAGTTTGCCCAGTCCATCTCGAGGTCATCCAGTTTACCTAGGCCCCCTCATCCAGTCATTTTAGGCTTTAAAAGAGATTTCTGCAGAAGCACATTTCTATTTATTTATTTATATACTGTCATTCTGGTACACAACCATGGCGGTTTACATTGTATGTATATATGCGGCTAATAGGCCATGCGCTATGACCGTCGGAAGTAAAATACGGATTTACGTGCATAAATAGTGGACTTGCTCTGGAACGCCCCTGACATGCCTCAACTCTGCTCTTTTTTTTTTTAAACTCGCCCGCGCGTATATACGAGCATAATTTGCGGCTTTTAAAATACATGTTTGCTCTTGGCTCATGTATTCATAGACATGGGCCTTTCAATGTGAGCAACTCTTTTAAAATTCACCCCTATGTGTTTAACAATTCCACTATACAATCACTTGCTGAAGATGTACAGGCCAAATAATTTCATTTTGCTTCATTTTTTTTGTTTTGTTTAGGGCGATTATTTTTCAGTTCATTTAATGCTTATTTTGGTTTGGTTCATTTACCAAACTGAAATAAATATTAAAACAACAACACCCCACCACACACACACACACACACACACACACACACACACACACACAAATAAATAAATAAATAAAAATAAATACAAAATTGGCCTCCTTGAGTCCCTACAGCCCCATTCTTGCATCACAGAACAAGCCTCAGGGCCTGGGACATACAACATAATGTCACCAGCCGGCCCTGAGACAGGTGCTGAAGTAACGTCATTTCAGCGCTGTCCTGAGGGTGGCGGGATCCAGTTTTAAAAGGAACAGGATGGGGCAGGAGTGAATGGACATTGCTCCTCCCCCTTTCTTTAACTTTGACCTTCCATGAAAGGTATAAGGGGATGGGAAGTTTCAGTGGCCCCGATATGTTTTCTAGAGGGAGTTGTAAGGGCCTGGGGAGGCCACATCTAAGCTTCCCTCAGCCCAGCTGGGTAGGTCCAGGCCCTGACCCTCGTTTTATTTATCAGGGCAGGAAGGTGATTGAAGGGCCTGAAAGAGGGCATTTTTTTAAAAACAAAACAAAAATACCCAAAAATATATGGATGCTTTCGTGCAAGGTCATTTTCTGTTTGGATGTGCCATTTATTTAAAATGAATGTACATCCCTATCACATGCTCTGCTTTCCAGTAAAAAAAAAAAAGTTGATTTAAATCGTTTAGATGTTTCTTCTGAATTCTGTCCAGATAACCAGCTAATAAAATCCTGCTAGGGATGTGGAAGCTCAAAATTTTTGGCTCCATTCATTTTTTCATTTTTAATCAGTTTGCTTTACATTTTTTTAGTGCTGTTTTGACAAAACAAGAACTTTCCATAAAACAATGAACTGCAAAAAAAAAAACAACCCTGGGCCTCCAGTGACCCTGGCTGGGCCTTCCCAGGGTTCAGCCATGCTGGAGCCTAACCCTGAGCTGAGCTTTGCATCAGGGCCTAGCCCCAGGACTGGGCCACGGCTGGGGCCCAGATCCAAGCCAGGGAATGCTTGGAGCCAATCTAGGGCTAGGGCCGAGGCTGAGTCTCTCCTCCTTACCCTTCCCTTACTGTTGAAAAGTGCTGGGGTTGGGGAGCTGCTACTCCACCCTCCATTTATCCCCTTCTCAGATCCTGGTGGCAAAAGGGCAGGAGAGATGCTCAGTGACTCCTTTCTAGGGCCTTCAACTTTAAAAATGGCACTGTCTGGCTGGAGGATGGCACCAAAGTGTGGCTGGTGCAGTTTTGTTGTATGACCTTAGAAGTATACAGCCGTACATCAGAATGGCACATTTTTAAATCACGGGGACCAAAGTGCAAATGACAAGGCATTGCACCTGCCCTTTTGCCACCAGGAAGAGTAAAAGGGGGGCAGAGGTGGTAGCTCCCTGGCCCTGGTATTTATTAATTAGGGAAGGAACTGGCTCAAGTCTCTGCCCTGGTTCAGGCCCTAGCCCCATTGCCAAGCCTGGCCGTGGGCTAGGCACCACCACCGCTCCAGCTAAGGGCTAAGCCCATGCTTGAGGATAGCGCTTGACACCAGTCCCAGACTGAGGTGAGACCCTTGCACCAGGCCCAGGTCAAGGTTGAGTCATGGCATTGGGCCCTACTTGGTGCAATATCCCAGTGCTGCACCCATCTCAGGGCTATGCCCCACAGCTGGCCTTGGCCAATTCATCTCATTGTGTTTGGGTATGCACTCCATGATTGCCACTCCCTTCTGACGCTTCCAACGACAAAGTAGATTGTCCCTTCTGCACTTCCAGTGACCAGCTGGTACCCAAGAACTACTGGAGTCGTGTGCTGGCAAGTTTGGCCTCCTTGTATAGTAGGGCCAAAAATCTGCAACACTGAAGCTGCAGAGGTTCTACCAGCATAGGGTAGAACAGTCGGCACACTCTAGCTCTCCCATTACCTGACATCCTTTGAGGGTTAATTTAATCCTCTCCTGAGGGGTAAAGAATGTAATTGTTTCTCCTCTCTGCATTGCACTGGCCTGACCCTCTGCCTCAGCAGTGGCAATATCTCAGTCCGGTGATCTGGCACTGCTCCCGGTCCCCTGATGATTACCGTCACCCTCCTCAGAGCTGCAGGTCAATTGCTGGGTTCTGCCAGTCCTGAACTTGACTGAGCTCGCCATTCTCGCTAGCAATGAACACAATTTGTGAATGTGGACACTTGTGGGGGTTTAACCAATGCAAAACTGTTGTAATGCTCCTCGCAAGACATGCCTTGTGCTAAAGTGCCATTGATGCAATGACATTGAGCCTGCATCTCTAGGATAATCCAGCTGATAATGTCACATGATTGTGGGCGCACCTCCTGCCTCACATCTTTTGGCACACTTTTACTCTGTGGTCGGGGTTTCAGCAGGAACAGCAGTCATTTTTCACAGTTTTGCAGTTTTTCATCATGCAATCACACAAGTTGTAAAATGGCAGCTTCTAAGTTTAAAATGTCACATTTCAAACCTTGCATACTGCCAGGCCCCAAGTTACTGGGCTACATTTTATGTAACCAGGTTTTGAGGTAGCGGGTAATTACCAACGGGACTATAATGAAGTTATAGTTCTTGGGGCTGACTCCATTTACAGAATCTTTACTGGTGGGGAGAGGATTTTTTCCTCCATGGCTCTGAGTGGCAAGGGTGACCCTGTCTCTTTTACCTTCTTTTGTCACTGAGATTGATGTGGGGGCCAAATAAACCTTGCTGTAGACTGGGATGAAGTGTCCAAAATTAAACTTTACTGTTGGTGGCTTGGTTAAGTCCACAATGGCATAGTTCACATCAGTTCTTTTTTCCAAAGTGGTTCTTTATGGTTCTCAACCTCTACTTCTGTGCAAGGGTCTCCTTTTACTAGGGCAAGAGAAAACACTCGCCTTCCAGGGCTTGGAAAAGTGAGGTTCCCAGGTGGGCAGAGGCAATCTTGTTTAGGCAGAAATTCCCATCTCTGCACAGAGTCCCAGTCCTCACCTTCCGCAGGGTGAAGACTCCTGATTGAGGTCCTCAGAATAGCTCAGATTTGGTCCTACAGGTCTCCGGATGTCTCAGTCTCACAGATTGCTTGCTGACAAAGGACCCTTTCAGGAACGCACATCTCTTTGACGTTTCTCCTTCAGGGCAGGAAGGGGGCGGCAAAATCCTTTCTGCCAGTTCTACCAACCGAAAGTCTCTTCTAAAAACCTGAGTCCAAAACACCAGAAGTTCTCTGCAGCAGGGTCACCACCATTCACCTGTCGTCGCCGGAGGGTGCAGGTGGGCAGAATTTTCCTGTCAAGGTTTCCCCATGACCTTTGTCCAGGCCACACCCAGGGGATCTTGCAGGCTTATTACAAAGAGAAATTCAGCAAAAGCCCAAAACAACCCAGGATGCAAACCCTACCAGCCAGTGAGTGGACTGGAAGAGCAGATCCCTGACCTTCTTAACGGACACCAGGCAGGAGTGCTTGAGCCCCAAAGATAGGCCCAAAGTTCCAAAAAAAATGACAAAACTCTAGTACCTCCTCTAACTTCTATACTTAGGCTGCACTGCCTCAAGCTCCCGGAGAGAGCTTGAGGCAGTGCAGCTCAAGGGGATGGTCATCCCAGCTCCCACAACGGGAGGGGCTATACACGAATGGTCCTCTTAATTTTTAGCAAAAAAAAAGAGCCAAAATCCGTCCTGCATTTAAAATACCAAAAAAGGAATCTGCCAATGTATAATTAAACCATGCTCATCACCAAACAAATAGATTTGATTGAAACTGTGGATAAGAGCCGCATCAGCAAGCCTGACAATGTGTCCTGCTACATGCAGAGCCGCCCAATCTTTTAATTATTTGTGGCATATTTGGACATATTTCATAAATATAAATGCAAATAACTCCCTTAAATATAAACATATACATAAACAACTCTCTCTTTAAATTGTCGGAAGCACCTTGCTGGTGCTCTTTTAATAACTCCAATAGCCGCAAATGATTAAAAGACCAGATGGGTCTGCATGAAGCAGGACACGTTGTCAGTCTTCATGCAGATGAGGGTCTTATCCACAATTTCAATCAAATCTATTTGTTTGGTGACGAGCATGGTTTAATTATACATTGGCGGATTCCTTTTGTTTTTTTGACCTCTTAATTTTTAGCCTGTTCTAGCTAAAGGAGTTAACTAGGGCCTTTAAATATTGAACCAAAGGCAATAATTACAAATACTGTAACATATGCAAATATATATATAGTATATCACAAAGGAGATATAATATGAAAAGGAATGGAATGGAAATCTGTTTAAAAAATTTAGAATTTGAAAGAGTTATGCTGGGAGAATAACAGTGTCCACATGCATACTTCCTTTCCTCTAATTTTGTTTCATCATTCATCTGTTGCTTCCAGTGACATCCAGTCTGAGAGGCACTTCAGCATTTGCAGAAATGAAAATTCACTCTAAGCTTGCTGCTTGAATGCCCTTTGTAAATATTTCACATGGCATGCATACTGCAAACATGTGGCAAACACATTTCAGTAAGGGAGGCTTCTTGTGTCAAGACAAGCAATCTAAGCAGGCTTGAGCTGTTCAAATGTGGTCAACATCCAAACCTTTGGTCCTTTCTTGGATTGTCAGTGTCCACTGATATTTTACTCCCCCCACCTTACTGGAAATCTAATAACCCAGAACTCGAGACCGGCGTCCGGCTCTGCCCCTTTTTCCCCTCCCCCTGTTCCCCAATAAAACCAAGATACAACTGTATGGAGAAAACAAAGGCCGCAGTTTATTAAACTTAAACTTAACCCGAGCCAAAATCTTAACAACAATCCAAATCCCCCACCTTCCCCTTCCTTGTCCCCCATTCGCTTACACCGCGGCCCGGTGATAAGCAAGCGTTGTTGCCCCCCTTTTCCCCTACTCACCCCGCCGCGTCACCAGCGAGGGCAAGCTTGCGGCCTGAGCATCGGCCCCCCCCTTGCTCATTAGGCCTTCCCGTATAGCAGCCCCACGCTGCACGGGCATTCCTCCCCCCCTCCGAACAGTAAATTACAATTAGACAATTATACAAAACAGCATATGGCTCGGGTTTTCCGCCACCAAACAAAGACCTAATATCAATTAGGCTTTGTGCCCCCACTGCGGCCCCCTAGCGCTAATCTGTTGCCTAAGCCCATCTTCCAAGGCATTATTATTTTTATTTATTTATTTATTTATTTATTTATTTTAAGTTTTTCTATACCGGCATTCACAATAAATATTGCATCATGTCGGTTTACAATTAACAAGTGGATAAGGAACAAGAGGCAACAAATAACATTGATCTTAGTAATAATAGAATAATGATAATAATAGTAGTAATAAAACATTAAACAAGAGGAGGCTAAGGAATGCAGTTACAATAAAACAGGGGAGTAATATAACTTGGATCGTAGAAAAGAAGCAGGGGTTTAATTGGAGAAAATCAATGCCAGTCATTGTGCTTAAAGCAATGATGAATAGCCCTTATGAGGTAGGGATATTAATTACCATTGTAAGGGCAAAGTCTGATTTATTGTAAGATAATGGATTAGGTTCAGTTTGGTTCAGGAAATGCTTTCAAGAATAGCCACGTTTTAAGTCTTTTCCTAAATGTGGGAAGGCAGGGTTCCTGTCGCAAATGTGGTGGGATGGAGTTCCACAGTGTTGGTCCTGCAGTGGAGAAAGCCCTGTCTCTGGCAGTTATGTGCTTCATGGATTTAGAGTGTGGTACTTGTAAGGTTTCTCTATAGGACTCTCTGATTGGTCTTTTGGATGTGAATTTTTTGAAAGGAATTTGAAGGTTGAGCTGAGAGTGTAGATGTATAGATTTGTAGATAGTGGTTATGGACTTATATATGATTCTGTAGTGAATTGGCAGCCAGTGCAGGTCTTTGAGGATTGGTGATATGTGGTCTCTTCTCCGTGTGTTAGTTAATATTCTAGCAGCCGTGTTTTGGACCATCTGAAGGGGTTTAGTGTGAGATGATGGAAGGCCTAATAGCAAAGAGTTGCAGTAATCTAGTTTGGCAAAAATTATTGATTGTAGAATAGTTCTGTAGTCATGAAAATGGAAGAGTGGTCTTATTCTTTTTAAGACTTGGAGTTTATAGAAGCAGTCCTTAGTAGTTTGATTTATGAATGCTTTTAGGTTTAACCTGTTATCCATGATAGCTCCCAAATTTCTTACTTGTGTAGTTTGTAAATTGGATGGAGGATTTGTGTTGATGTTGCTGTTTTCAGATGAAATTAGGATGAGTTCGCTTTTTGAAGAGTTTAGTATTAGATTAAGGTTTGAGAGGAGTCCATCAATTTTTAGAAGACAAGTTTCCCAGAATTCTAGGGTTTTGGAGTAGGATTCTTTGACGGGGATGACTATCTGGACGTCATCTGCATACAGAAAGTGTTTAAGGTTTAAATTAGTTAGCAGTTGGCAAAGCGGGAGCAAGTAGATATTAAAGAGCGTTGGTGAAAGGGAGGAGCCCTGTGGAACTCCCGTAGATGAAGCGTAATGTTGAGATTCTTTGTTGTGAATTTTTACTTTGTATGTTCTGTTCTCTAAGAACGATTTGAACCATGATAGTGCTGTTCCTGTTATTCCGATGTTTGATAGTTGAATTAGTAGGGTGGAGTGGTTTACCGTATCAAAGGCAGCTGAGAGGTCTAGGAGGATCAGTAAATAAGTATGACCTTTATCCAGGCCCATGATGAGGTAGTCGGTCAGGGAAATTAGTAATGATTCCGTGCTTAAGGCTTTTCTGAAGCCATATTGAGATGGGAATAGAATTTTATGTTCCTCGAGGTAGTCTGAGAGTCTGGAGTTAACTAATTTTTCCATTACCTTAGCTATGAAAGGGAGATTTGATATAGGACGAAAATTGGTAGGATCATTAGGATTTAAGTTGGGTTTTTTTATGAGTGGTTTGATGGATGCAATTTTCAGGTCTTCCGGGTAGATTCCTTGTGCTAAGGAGCAGTTAATAATGTCTGTTAGAGCATTGGAGATTGTGTCTGGTATTAGCAGGAGAAGTTTGGAGGGGATGTGGTCTAAAGGGTGAGATGAAGGTTTAATTTTCTTAAGTGTAGAGAGTATCTCCGAAGTAGTGATGGGTTCGAAGGATTGTAGAGTTATATTTTTGTTGTGGTGGAAGTATGTGTTGGATTGTGTTGAAGTGTTGGTTCTCAGCTGTGTTATTAGGTTGGAGATTTTGTTGCTAAAGAAGAGGGCCAATTCCTCTGCTTTTTCTTGAGCTAGGTTGGCCGGGATGTCAGGATTCATGGTTTGCGTTAAATTAGATACATAGGTAAAGAGGGCTTTGGAATCAAAGATAATGTGGTGGATCTTTTGTGCAAAGAAGTCCCTTTTTGTTTTTAAAGTAGTGCTTTTGTATTGGTGGAGTGCGAACTTGTAGGCAGAGAGGGATGTCTGTGTTGGTGTTTTCCGCCATTTGCTTTCCTTCTGTCGGAGGGAGTGTTTAAGTTTTTGGAGTTCTTCTTTAAACCAAGGTTGTCTTTTGGAGGAGTTATGTTCGAGTTTTTTTGTTGCCAGAGGACAGAGATTGTTGGCTACTGTTTCTGTTATCGTGGACCAAGAGTGGAGGGCTGAATTGGGTGAAGAGATGTCTATGAGTGGGAGTTCTGGGCTAAGATGATTGTGTAATTCCTCAGATGAGCAAGATTTCCTGTATATGAATTCAGGTTGTGGGATAGGTTTTTTGCTTATTTGTTCTAGCAAAAGGCGGAAGATATTAAGGTATGGTCAGACCAGGGAACAGGTTGGCATTTGGGTGGAGTAGGGTGAGAGATGCTAGAGTTTACAAAAATTAGGTCCAGGGTGTGACCTGCTCTGTGGGTAGGTTTGTTTATGATCTGTTTGAACCCTATGGCCGACATGGCGGTTAGGAAGGATTCGCAATTGGTTGAGAGAATGGGGTTGTCGACGTGTAAGTTGAAATCTCCCAGTATTATAGCGGGATGCTCCAGATTTATGTATGTTGTTGTTAATTCTAGAATGGGTGATGCATCTGATTCTAGAAGGCCTGGAGGAGCATAGATTAGAAGGATTTGCAGATTGTCCGATTTGAATAGGCCTGTTTCTATTTTTGATGGAGAGTTAATAGGGAATTGTGTGATTTTTAGCTCTTTTTTGGCTGCTAGGAGGATACCTCCGCCCCTTTTCTTCTTTCTAGGGATAGAGAAGATATCGTAGATTTGAGTTGGAAGTTGGTTTAGTAGAGCGGTGTCCGTGTGTTTAAGCCATGTTTCCGTTATGGCGCAGAAATCAGGATTTTTGTCCAAGAGCATGTCATTGAGAATTAGTGTTTTCTTGGAGAGTGATTGTGCGTTGAATAGTATCAAAGAGAAAAGAGCTAAGCCTAACGTTTGGGTAAACGGGGAAATCATGATGGGGATGAGGGATTTGTAGGTGGGTGGGCGTGAGATCAAAGATTGTTTTGCTGTGAGAAAGGTTCTGTGCTGGAGGATTGGAATTGGGAGGCCTGTGTGCATTGTGGTCTGCTGTATGAAGAATGGAGGAGTGGTTGCTGGATGAAGATTGGATGAGAGGTTGCTGGATGGAGGATGGAAGAGTGCCTGCTGGATGAAGATTGGATGAGAGGTTGCTGGATGGAGGATGGAAGAGTGGTTGCTGGATGATGATTGGATGAGAGGTTGCTGGATGGAGGATGGATGAGAGGTTGCTGGTTGGAGGATGGAAGAGTGCCTGCTGGATGAAGATTGGATGAGAGGTTGCTGGATGGAGGATGGAAGAGTGGTTGCTGGATGATGATTGGATGAGAGGTTGCTGGATGGAGGATGGATGAGAGGTTGCTGGATGGAGGATGGATGAGAGGTTGCTGGTTGGAGGATGGAAGAGTGCCTGCTGGATGAAGATTGGATGCGATGAAGATATAGCTGTGGTGTGTTTGATTGTATCTGGGGGCGTCGTCCTGATCTAGAAGACTTTTGACAGAACTCTAGAGGTACTGGAATGCATTATCGTTTGGCTCTGGGACGCTCCAAGGGGCGCGCTAAGGGGCAGGCCCCTTAGGTCGCGCTCCTTTGGGCGCGCGACGCCCCGGGAAGGGACGTCGATTTAAAGGGCCTGGAGCACTGCTTGGCTGGCTGGGTTGGGGTGGGAGCGGTTAGACTCACCACGTGTTCAGCCGCGTTTCACTTCCCTTCTCTTTTTCCCTTCTCGTTTTGGTTTTGTGTTTCCCTGGAATTGCTGCTGCTGCTGGCTCCCTGTTTTGGGGTGAGCGGGCTCTTGCTCCGAATGAGCAGCGCCGATCACGCGAGCCCCCGCAGCGAAGGAGGTGAGTGGGAGGGCGAGTTGAGTCGCGGCAAAAGACATCGGAAAGGTGGACCCCATCCCCGAAAAAATAACCCCCCAGCAGGTCCCAGGACCACTGATGCCGAATCCAAAAACCACCCTCCCTTACCAGCCATTTACCAATTTGGCGGTTCAATTTCTTTACACCATTCCTCCATAAGGGCTCGTGCTGGTGTTTCAGACAAATAATGACATCCGACCAACCCAATTTAGTGTGGGGCAAACGATTCATGATGGACGCCATATCCTTTCTCATCATTTGTATGAGCTGGCGACAAGTAACCCGTCCCACGTCGTTGCCACCCAAATGAATGATAAGCCATTCAGGGGCCCCCCATCGCTCAATATTGCCTTGCAACAAATCACCCAGTTCTTCCCATTTTAGCCCCCCTTTGCCGATCCAGCGCACTTGCACGTCCTCGTGAGTCAGATTCAAATGCTCGCCGTAAGGCCTCCTCTTGGCACGACGGCAGGCACGATGGATAAAGGAATGACCCACGATCCAGGCACAATTCCTTGTCAACTGCTCCCCAGCCCGATCTGCAAGACAAACAAGCTCGTTAGGCACAGACTCACGCATCCCCGATATGCACCACGCGGAGCCCCCGATAAACACCACGCGGCCGCTAGTGCCGGACATAAATTCGAAAGGCCTCCGACTTCCACCTCCCTAAAGCCTTAATCCGGGAGGTGGACCAGCCCATTTCAGCCGCCGTAGTGGCCGCACCAATGCGAAAAGAATGCGACGAAAAACGGGCCGCCTCCCACCCAAGTACCTCCGCCACCCCGCGCAACACTGCCCCAAACTGATATCGGGTGAGGGGGGAGCCATCCGCATGCACCAAGAAATAGCCCCCCAGTGGCGGGCGCACCTCCAGGTACCGCTGAGCCAGGCGCACCGGACATATTAAATCATACTCGGCCGGGATCAAAGAAATCCACGCTCCCTTACCTCTCTGATCAGTCTTTGATTTGGGAAGTCGCAAAGACACATGCTGAACAAATACGCTCACATCCCCTACCTGTAACCCGTCACAGCAGTCCCGTGCAACCCGGGACCTAGCCACTAACTCACCGATGCGCAGGGCGCCAAAAAAATGCCCAGGAAAAGGCTAAGCGGAATAGCTCCCGCTCGTACTCCGATCTACAAACTCTGCAAAGCCCGTGGGCCAAGTCTATCAAGTCCCCGTACCGTATCGGCAAATGCCGATCCATCCGTGTGCCCCCATCCCTACCCCAGCCCTCCAAAACTTTTTTAACTAAAAAACTGCGCAAGGGGTGCGAGCACCCTTCCAACTTCCGAAAGAAGGCAAAACCCGCCAGGTGACTGCGGACAGATGCCAACGAAAAACCCGCCCCTTTTGCCCACAAAATAAACTGTACCAGAGCCGGCACCTGCACCCGTCCCCCCTGCCATCCCGAAGCCACCAGAAAACGTGTCACAACTGAATTCCCTGCCACGTAAGCTCTCCAAGTTGCCGGGGCCACAGATCACCGAATCAAGTCCCATGTCGCATCTTGACCAAGTTCCAAAGATGGGCGGGGACCCGCTCCCCTTGGCAGTCCGCTTGTGGAGCAACGACCCGGAAGGTGTCCCACTTAAAACGAGAGAGAGCATCAGCTATGAGGTTTGAAGACCCTGGGACATGACGCACCCGCAGGCTCACATTCAGCTGTAAACATAATAACACCATAACTCGCAAAAGAGCAGAGACTTTGTAACACTTGGCCGCCTGCCTGTTGACCACTTGCACGACGCCTAAGTTGTCGCACCACCATACCACCCGTTTATTCGCCAGGTCGGGCCCCCAAATAGTCAATGCCACAACGATGGGGAAGAGTTCGAGGAAGGTGATATTCTTCACAAGACCCTCGTTCACCCAGGAGGCAGGCCATGGCTCCGCGCACCATTTTCCCCGGAAATATAACCCCAAGTACGACGCCCCCGCCGCATCCGAATACAAATCCAATTGAGCATTGGACACTTCTGGCTCCATCATCAAGCATATCCCATTGAAGGAGCGGAGAAATTCCTCCCACACCTTTAACTCTTCCTTAACTGGACGCG
Source organism: Rhinatrema bivittatum (assembly GCF_901001135.1). NCBI lineage: Eukaryota > Metazoa > Chordata > Amphibia > Gymnophiona > Rhinatrematidae > Rhinatrema > Rhinatrema bivittatum. The sequence goes on along the minus strand of NC_042616.1, from coordinate 67,587,971 downwards.
ACACCCTGAGGAAGTGATGCGCTGACCGAATCCCGGCCGTTCTGGCCGACAAACGCCGTATGAACGCCCGCCCCATAGGTATCACGCGGCACGCAAAAGTCAAGGAACCGATTAGGGATTGCATCTGCCTTAATGTCACCTTACTTGCTGCCCGCACACTACTAACCAACTGCCGTAACTTAGTCACCTTGTCCTCCGGCAAACGACAAATCATGGCCACGGAATCCAGTTCGATGCCCAGGAACGTTAACCGCGTCACCGGACCTTCGGTTTTGTCGGCAGCAATGGGCACTCCAAAGCGCTCCGCTGTGTGCAGAAAGCCCTGTAACTGGCGGTGGCAAACATCTGTCCCCCCCGGACCGACAAATAAAAAATCATCCAAGTAATGGAGCGAATCCTCGCACCCAGTATAACCCTTCGCCGCCCAGTGAATAAAGGAACTAAACGCTTCGAACAAGGCGCAAGAAATTGCGCAACCCATGGGAAGGCATCGATCTATGTAGTAGCCGCCCTCGAAGTAAAAACCAAACAAAGGAAAACACGACGGGTGGATCGGGAGCAATCGAAAAGCGGACTCGATATCCGCTTTTGCCAACAAAGCACCCCGCCCCACCTTTTGAATCAACTTAACAGCCTCATCAAAAGAAGCATATTTAACCACGCACGCTTCCCGCGGGATAAAATCATTAACCGACTCCCCTTTGGGATGCGACAAATTCAAGATTAACCTAAATTTTCCCGCGACCTTTTTCGGAATCACCGCCAAGGGTGAAACATGCATCTGGCGATAAGGCTGACTCGGAAAAGGACCAACTGTCCTGCCCTGCTCAAGTTCCTCGCGAAGTTTCAACCTGGCGACCTGCACCTTGTTATGAACAGATCTTGAATTCCTAGCCCTACCCCCTGTTCCCGGACCCACATATGGGATACGAAACCCTTCGAGAAACCCTTCCCGTAAGAGCTCAGCCGCAACCCGATCCGGATACCCGCTCAAGCCAGCGACTAGAGCATGCACCAAAACGGGTGAGTCGGCTTTGCACTCTAGGACGGACCTACTTGGTTCCTTTAGTAACCCCTCCCCCAGCCCCTTGTGGACACTTAACGGCCGAGTGGGCACCGCCGCACGTGGCGCAAGCATGGCGGAACTTGCACTCTGGGAACAAACAGGTGAGCTTATTGAAGCGCCAACATATATCCCCCAACCCCCCCAACTCCTTTGGAGCCAGGCTCTCCACTTCGTGCTCCCCCAACACGAAAGGACTGAACCCTACCCCCACCCCCCGACAACGCACTACCGGTCACGTGTGTCCCTGCCCCCACTTGGCTCTTCCGGGCAATCCCCGCACTTTTATTAGTCATCTGGGTCAACCAGAGGTGTATGTCCTGAGAACCCCAGGACATAAACTTGTTCCCAGCCATCTTATCCCGGAATTTCTCATCGTAGTTGAGCCATGCCCAACCTTCGTAATCCCGGAAAGCACCTAGGATACTGTCCGCATAGGACAGCAAAGCACCGTACTGGGAAGGGTCAAAATGGCTAACTACACTGGCTAACCTTAAAAACCCCCGCATCCAGTTTACTATGTTCTTAGCTATGCGCGGGACAGAGCCACTCCTCCTAAGGCGCTTCTTCGCCTTTTTGGATAACTTTTTCCCACCCCGTCGCCCCTCAAGTAACTTAAAGATATTGACAAATTTTCTCCTCCTTATCCGCTTCACTAATCGGGTGGGCACCTCTTCCCAGAGCTCCGAAAGGGAAGCCACCGCCGGTTGACCCACGTCGCATTTAGGACCCTCCCCAGTATTGCACCCCTACTCTGCCGGGACTCACTAGAACCGGTCCCTGAGGACGAGGAACTATCACTAGAATCCCCTCTCGAGCCCCTGCGCACGCCCCTACGCCCCTTACCATGGCGTATCGCACTATCCTTACCCACATCCGCGTGCGTGGTGATATCCTCCTCATCCGCCGTTGCCAAACCCTGCCTCTCCACGGGCTGGCGCTCCGTCCCTCCTGCAGCCCTCCAGAAGCCTCGTGCCACTCCAGTCGCCAATCCTTCGTGAGCCCTCCATTGCTCCCTGCTCGATGGACCAGGGAGATCCTCTCCTGCGAAAACTGAAGAGAAACCCTCTGCGCCGCCACGCCCAGGCCGAATCTCCCCGACATGGGCCTGAGATGCACTAACCAGTGGAACCGGAACCGGGCGCTGGCCATCCGGCAAACTCTGTGGTCCCTGGAACGGGGGGTCCCCTGACAGCAGGCCCTGCACAACGTCGCCCTGCCCCTCGCCGCCGCTAGGCCGCTGGAAAACTATATAGCCCGCCCTAGCCAGGTGCCCCAGAATGTCCGCCAGTGCAGCAGCAGAAGGAAGCTGGGAGAAATTCCCAGAGGGCATGGCAGGCTGGCGCACAGGGGGGTGCCTGAGATGCGAAGCATCCGCGCCACGGGGAGCGCATGGACCGTCAGGAGGAGCGCCTGTGCCACGAGTGGGGGCAACGCAATCTCCAACCACGCCCCTGCTGGGGGCTCTGGACCTGCGGCCGCTGTTGGCTGGACGCGCCTTAGGACGGCAGGGGGGGGCTAGGGAAACGGCTCGAGAGGCCGCGGGAGAGGGCGCCAGGGAGACCACGCGGTGGCTCGACGGATGCCGGGCAGCCGGCATAGGAACGCAGGGTCCAGCCGTGTGTGCCGCAAGAAACAAGTCCCCCGGGGGAGGGGGGAGGCCCTGTGGAGACAGGGACCGCGGCAATAAGAGAGGCCCAGGCACGTCCCGCGGTGGCGGCGAAAGGGGTCGGCCCAAGGCAAGCCCGAAATGGGAGCCCGGGCTGAGGGGAGGAGACACGGATGCTGGCTCCGGTCCGCTTTCCCCCGAGTCCGCAGCCGTATCAGCTGGCAGGCGCAGGGATGGCTCAGGTAGAGACGACAGGGTGGGGGAGGGGGGCCGCATGGCCGGCGTAATTGGCTCACTCACCCGAGGCTCAAGGCTCCGGACCCCAGAAAGGCTCCGTGAAGATCGGGCCCCTCCTCTCCTGCCTCCTGCCGCCGCCGTAGCCGCCGCTGCCGCCGTTGTCCTCGCGGGCTTAGCCCGCGATTGCGCCTGCTGCCTACCGCGGGTGCGCCGCATGTTGAAAACGGCACTCGAACAGTACCGAAAGCTACCGACCGGAGGGAAGGAAAAGGAAATAGGGTGCCGAAACCGTGACGGCTACGCTACCCGAAAGGCACCGACAGCTGGGAATCAGGACAGCAGCAAGCACGAACCCCTGCTTGATCCGCTGCCTGGCTCCCAACTGCCTCGCTCCCGGCTCAACCCTCTAGCTTACCCTAGCCCTTAACCAATGGCGAAACGGCATTTGAAATGCTGCTTCCCCATTGGTACCCTCTCTATTGCTATCCCTTACTTACTCCCTCCCCCCGCTCGCCGCCTCCCGCGCTCGCGTCCGGGTTACTTGCGGCAGCACTGGACTAGCCAGTGCCGCCTTCTTGTATCATATTTGGCTAGTCAGTCATTAAGTTTTAAGCATTGGTAGCAAAAGTGTTGGCTCAGCTTTTTGCTTTTTTGATACAATGCACAGAATCTATTCCATGGTTAAGAAGCACAGACCACTTCATGAAGTTTTTTTCCCTAGATTTGAGAGTACAGCATACAGGCTTATCTCCACCAAACCCCTACCCTTTAGGATTCAAGGATTTCGTTTCCTAAGTGTTAGCTGGAGTGTGCAGAAATGACCTTTCCTTATCTGTCCTGAAAGAACCAGGGTGTGCATGAAAAAAAAATGTGTTTGTATCATTGTGTCATTTTGTTTTGGTTTTATTTCATTTATATTGTTTCGTTTTTCATTGTAGACATAGTAAATGATGGCAGAAAAAAGACCGATATGACCCGTTCAGTCTGATCAGCAAGGTGTTTAAGGTTGTAACTGCTGCTGCGTGCAGTTTATCCCCATACCTTCAGTTTAGGGTTGTAACTGCTCCTCCATGCTTTCTGTTTAAGGTTGTACTATAGCTCTGGATAAGTTGTCTTGTGCCTTTCCTGAAAGCACAATACATTCACTTCAGTGTGGTTTTGGGTTGAGCCACTGCTCCCTGCATATTACCCCAGTATTTTTTTTCTCTCTTTCTGGCAATAAGGGATCCTGTGTGTTTATGCCACATTTTATTGAATTATCCTATAATCTTTTTCTTCCCAATCTATTACAGGAGGGGATTCCATGCATCCACTACTCTTTCTGTTAAAAAATATTTTATCAAGTTGTTCCTGAGTCTGCCTTTTTGCAGCTTCAGACTGAGACCCCTGTTTTTACAGCTTCCTTTCCATTGGAAAAAGGACAACTATGCATTTATATATTTCAGGTATTTAAATGTCTATAATCACATCTCATGCATACCTTGGAGACTCAGTATATGCAAATTTATCTCATGCATATTCATTGTGGATATCCTGAAAACTCAACTGGCTGTGGGGACCCCAGGGCAGGTTTGGGAAGCCCTATCATATCCCCTTTGTCTCTCCTTACCTCTAGGGCAGTGGTTCTCAAATCAGTCCTTGGAGCACACCTAGCCAGTCAAGTTTTCAATATATTCACACTGAATATGCATGAGATAGATTTGCATGCACTGCCTCTATTGTATGCAAATCCATCTCATGCATATTCATTTTGGATATTCTGAAAACCTGACTGGCTAGGTATACCCCAAGGACTGGGTTGAGAATGACTGCTCTAAAGTATACATGTTGAGGTCCTGCAGTCTCACCTGATATGTCTTTTGGTACAGTCCCCACACCATTTTGGTTGCCTTTCTCTGGACTGCCTCTAGCCTTTCTCTTTCTTTTTGAGATACTGCCTCTTGAAATGAACACAACACTACAAATGGGGCCTCAGCAGTGACCTGACCAGGGGCACTACCACCTCCTTTATTCTACTGGTTATGTCTCTCTCTATGCAGGCTAGCATCCACCATGGTTCTAGCCATGTATATCAATTGTTTCAGTTTAATGTGCTAAACATGGATATATTTACAGTACATGTACATTTTAAAAGATATTGGGCCAGATTTTCAAAGCTCTTCGCACATAAATCCATTGGATTTATGCGTGTAGAGGGGGTTATATGCGCTGGACCTACTTTAAAAAGGCCCGGCGACACATATAAAGCCCCGGGACGTGTGTAAGTCATGGGGCTTAACTAAAGCAGTGGGCTGGGGGCGGGCTGTGGGCGGGGTGGGTCGGTCCGGGGGTGGAGTGGGGGGGCCAGAGGCCTCCGACACAGCGGTTATTGTCGCTGTGTCAGAGGATTGTGTGCTGGTAGGCTGCCGGCAGGCGCAAAAGGTAAGACAAAAATCAGGGGGGGTTAGAGTAGGGCTAGGGGGGGGGAAAGGTTAGGGGAAGGGATAGGAAGGTCAGGCTAGGGGGGAGGGAATGGGGGAAGGCAACACGGCTCGGCGCACGCAAGGTACACAATTGTGCACCCCCTTGTACATGCCAATCCCCAATTTTATAACATGTGCACGCCTGCGCACGCATATTATAAAATCGGGCATACATGTGTGCACGCCAGGTAGCACGCACACGCTCCTTTTAAAATCTACCCCATTGTGAATAACATGTTCTAAAATGCATTACCACATGCTAAAAAGACATAAATGATATGAATAGTATTTCTTTTTTTTTTTGTGTTGACTCAGATGGGAAATGACGCAAACAATATAACAAATATAGTTGATATTTTCATGTTATTTGTCACTAGAAAGTAGAATATAATATCAAGTTTCCTTCTCCTATTCACTGTCTAATTTGGATTTTCTGTCTACAGCTCTGCTCTTCCATGGACCACCATCTACTGGAAGTTGATCATCCACCTTGCAGTACACATTTAGGTGTCTTTTCTCTGGCTGTTATTTCTTTCCAAGGCATTGAAATACTCTTCCACCAGAGGTTAGTGATCCCTTTCCTCCATATGTACAATCATCTGGTGAAAAAACTGTAATTGAATGTGTTTGAGCCAAGTGGTCCTTATCTGCTTACTTCCTGCACATTTCTGTGTTTCTATGAAACAATGTTTCTTTCAGGAGCTGACACCATCAGACAGGAGGGTGCATTTGATTTGGATGCCATATCAAAATGCTTGTTGTTTTTTAAAAAGTGATGTAAACTGAACAAATAGATTTTTAGATTTGAGAATCATAAACTGCCTCACACAGGGAAAAGAAAAGTCTCATTTTAACTGACTTATCTTCAGACTTATCTTCAGTCAAGAATATGCTCTTAGGTTATTTTTAACTCCTCATCTCTTTCAAGCTCTCTGGGACAACAGTAACTAAAGGATGTTATTTTTTTGCAAGATGATCATTGTTATTGCTACCCCACCCAAAAAGGGGGTCACACGTCCATGCAATGCTGTACACTGATCCACTTGTTGCAGTGGTTAGAACACCAATTCTATGATGGGGACAGGATAAACCTGTAGGACCCTAAAGGGGATCATTCTTTTAAAAAAATCAGTTTACACTCAAGCTGTTATGTTCCAAATAAAATTAAATTTACTGAACAAAATCATACAAAAATAGTGACAGTCCAGAATACAAGTCAAAACCGGGAAGAGTTTCTTAAGTTCCAGAAGTCATAGAAAGGTGAACATAGCTCCTTATTCTTCTTAGGTCACTTTCCAAAACCGGTGTCTTCCTAAAAAAAAATAAATATATATATATATATATATATATATATATATATATCTTTATCCCCAAAAGGAAAGCTTGCAGAATCCCCTTATTCTCTCTCACACAATTATTCACTGGTAGCAACTGGCAAGCTTGTAAAAGACTTCTACTAAAAAAAAAATAAACAAATTCAAACACAACCCAAGAATGCTCTTCAATATAGTACATTGCCTAATCAAATCCTCCAATGACCAGACATCATAAACCTCCAAGCTCTCAAGCAACGACTTTGCAGACTTCTTTAACGAAAAAATTGAAAACCTCATAAACAACAACAACACATAAGACCAAAAAATACAAATCAATCGAACACCAAGCTGGCCCAACTTTGATTCAGCATCATCACTGGAAATCCAAAATATCATCAAAAAAATGAACCCAGCTAAGCACCCTATCGATAGCATACCCATACAGATGATCAAAGCCATCAAACCATTAATATCCAAAACATTAACCGACTTTGTGAACCTATCCCTCAAGAAGGAAACTACCCCGACTGCCTAAAATCAGCAATTATCAAACCCATACTGAAAAAGAACAACCTTGATCCAGAAATCCCACTAAACTACCGACCAATATCAAACCTACCATTCATTGCCAAAATCATAGAAAAAATCGTCCACTCCCAACTCAGTAACCACCTGGAAAGAAACAACATTCTACTTCCCACGCAATTCGGCTTCAGGAAACAACTAAACACTGAATCACTATTCCTATTATTAAATGACACTGTGCTCAAAGGATTCGACAATGGCCACAGGTACCTTCTAGTCCTACTAGACCTATCACCAGCCTTCGACATGGTAAACCATTCAATACTGATTGACCGTCTCTATGAAATCGATGTAAAAGAAAAAAACCCTACAATGGTTCTCATCCTATCTATCACAAAGGACCTATCAAGTTTCAATCAATGACACCCTCTCAAAGAAAATAAACCTTGACACTGGAGTTCCCCAAGGCTCCGCACTATCGGTGACACTCTTCAACATTTATCTTCTCCTGTTATGCCACTTCCTCTCAAACCTTAAACTGACTCATTTTATATACGCTGATGACATCCAAATACGTATCCCAATACAAAACTCTCTGGATGACACCTACAAAAAAACAGCCAACTACCTCACCAAAATAAAGCAACTACTAACCAATATGAGACTTATCCTAAACATTGATAAGACAGAAATAATCATGCTGGATAGAAAGAATAACCCTATGCACATACCACCACTCAACATAATGAATCAAAAGCCAGCAATCTCTCCTGTCACCCATGCCCGCAACTTAGAAGTCATAATTGACAAGGAACTATCCTCCGCAAAAATCAAAGACGGATATCACAAACTCCTAACCCTACGACACCTAAAACCTTTCCTTTCCCCCAATGACTTCAGAACAGTACTCTACTCATCTTCTCCAACCTGGATTACTGCAACTCCCTGCTATTCAACTTACCTCTCACTACCATCCGGCCTCTCCAAATCCTGAAAAACACAACCGCCCGAATATTCACAGGAATGAAAAAATACGATCACATTACTCCAACTCTCATTTCACTACACTGACTCCCAATAAAATACAGGATAGACTACAAAATACTATCCATAATACACAAAATAATATATGAAAAACAAACAAATTGGCTAAGTGCATCCATAAAACTCCACTCATCAAAACAAAATCTCTGTTCAGCTAACAAAGGTCTATTAAAAATTCTACCTGCTCGTCACAAACTTACCTCAACTCGGAAGAGAACCATATTCCTAGGAAGTCCCGAACTATGGAACTCCCTCCCAACTGAACTGAGAACACAACAAAATTTAAAAACATTCAAAAAAGTACTAAAACTTGGATGTTCATCAAAGCCTACCAAAACACCTTATGACAGCTATGCTACAATTTCCCTCCCTATCAGCCCATATAAACATTCAGAACCAATCCAAAGCACGTAATTTAACCTGCACAATTTATAATGTAAAAGCACATAATTTAATTTATAACAACTAAGACAACTATGTTAACAAGCGTATGAATTTTGGAACACTCTGTTAAACATCAAAACTTTGTAAACCGCTGTGATGGCGAAACCGAACGACGGTATATAAAACTCGATAAACAAATAAATAAATTAAATTAAATTAAAACCTCTTTTTGATCCATGGGTTAGATTTTTCCTTCTTGCACTCTTTACCAGTCATACAGGCGAGACCCTTTCCTGTGGATCCAAGACCTCCAGAACAGAGCCAAGTCCCTTGGTTGCTCTCCATTTGTCTCTTCAAACTGTCTCTCAGATTTATTCTCAGGCTCTGATACAACTTGCCTCCGTGGCTCATAGAGTCACCATTAATATTCCCATACTACTGACCCACTCTTTAAGGGATGATCCTCCCTGTCAATACTAGCTGACAGTGCTTCCCGAGAAATCACCCATTGCTGGAACATTCCCGATATTTAACAAACAGATTTCTATGCATGTGAACAAGGAAAGGTATATTACATTTTTTATCATCAAGGTCTATATAATGAGATAATGATGGTAATTTGGATTTATATAGCATCCTTCAAACTGGCCACTAGCATGTATTACAGTTTAATGCTTCAGCAATAAGGTATTATGGATGCTATGTCAATACACTTGGATTCATAGAAATAAATCCAAACAAATAAGCTAAGGTGATACCTTTGTATTGGACTAAATTAATATGCTACAAACTGGACCCTACATGGAAAAGATATTCAGCATAAAATGTTTAGATGCTATCTGTCTCTGCCAGTTTTCTCCTCCTTCTTCCCCACACCCAGTACCCCTTTACAACTCTTTACAATTTTGAAAATGTTGTGTCTGCGGACCCTTGGGCTGAGGCGAGATTGGCTCTACCTGCATGGAGGAACTCTGCAGGTTCTTGCCATCAGACCCAGGCAAAGCAGACACTGGTCAGGAGCATCACCTTTACCAGCTCATGTTCCCCTTGGATTGAGCCTTTAGGTGCCGGGGCCCGCAGGACTTAGGTGAGGGTCTCTACTGATGACTAGAGATGTGGTCCAAGGCCAGGCAAGGATCAAAGGCAGGCAGCAATCAGGTGTTATCAAGAGTTCAAGCAAGGATTGAGATCAGGTGTCTGTCTGAGGAAGCAGAAGAGGGACAGATAGGGCTGAGGCAGGCAGGGCAGACAAGGACTAGAACAGGCTGGGCAGATGAAGGCTGGAAACAACACATACTACCACAGTAGCTGGACCTGTTGCTGAAGTAGAGTGCATCAGGAGAACTGCCTTTATATAGGGCAATGTTGATAACATCATCACTAGGGGCCACAGGAACTTTTCCCACCTTAGTTTCTTTAAATAGGCTAAGGTAGGTTGCACGTGCACCTAAGGGGAGGCGTGGGGAGCTGCATGGCACCTAATGGCCTCCTGCCAGGGAAGGAGTCAGCGGTGTCTTACTGCACCGGAGGGAAGAACAGCCAAGTCAGCCTCAAATTAATGTCAGTGGTTCGTGGACGCAATCTGCGGATTGCTGAAACAGATATCACCACACCACCATTATAATGCAACCAGCAGTTTGCTTATATATTAGGGCATCTTTATGCCTAGTTCATTTTGCACTGACCTGTTGAAAGGTAGATTGCTCTTGAAAGCTAGTCACAAATGCATTGTTAGTTTAATAACAGGTATCATCTCTGACTTATTTATTGACCTTTATTTGTATGTAGTACTGATGAAAAGCATAATGCAGTCATCTCAGTTGGGTGCAGTCTGCCTATTCATTTTCATGTCTGGTAAATATGATAATTTCCAATGGGGATAAGAAAGAAGGAACAAGATTATGATTATTAAGGATGCCCAAATATCTAAAACATGGCATAAGGAAATTGTTGGATTCGTGGACCCTTGGACCGATCGGAACCAGAGGGTGAGCCGCTGAGCGAGGTGACAGCGATGTCCTGATCGGAAGGCGGCAAGGACGGAGTTGTGGGTGGCTGGAGGAAGATCCTGGGAAGCCCTATGTGACCAAGGGCCGAGGCAAGGAAGGATGAAGCGGTGGAGCTGGTACAATGGTGAGAAGATCTTCGCCCTGGAAGCCGACCCTCCCCCGAGAGGAGCTCGTAGGAGTTCGGCCGCTGGGACTTAAGAGATTCACTCTGGAAGCCGGCGTCCCCCCAGGAGGAGCCCGTAGGGACCCGGCCGCTGGGACTTAGGAGAGCCTGCGGGGGCGGAGTCAGACGGAGTCCAAGGTTGTCGCTCACCAGTCCAGAGTCGTGTACCAGAGAATCGTCGCTTGCCAGTCCGGGATCAGAAGCCAAAGGATCGCTGTAAGCCAAACCGGGGTCAGAGACCAGGGAGTCGTCGTAAGCCAGTCCGAGGTCAAGAGCCAGAGGGATCACCGTAAGCCGCACCGGGGTCAGAAGCCAAGAATTGTCGTAAGCCAGTCCAGAGTCAGAAGCCGAGAATCACCGTAAGCCAATCCAGGATCAGGAACCACAGGAAATCAGGAGAGTACAGGAACGCAACAACTGGAGACAGGGTAAACCTGGGAACCTCGTTGCAAGGCACTGGAGAGGAGCAACTGCAGGGCTTAAGTAGCCCTGCAGCGTCTGACGTCACCGGAGGCAGTCTTCAGAATTTCCCGCGCTGGCCCCTTTAAATTGGAGGCAGAGACGCGTGCGCGGGCCTAGGGGGCAGAGCTAGCCGTGGGAGGACGCCGACGGCGAAGAGGACGCTGGAGCATGGTGCCAGAGGGCCCTGCAGGCCCACGCGGAGTCGAGCTGCGAGGGGGAAGCTGCGCCCGAGGTCCCGAAGAGGGAGAGGTACCCGCGGCGGGGTGAGTGCCGATCCCGGGGCCGCCCCGGGATCGCAACAGAAATATAATGGCTTGCCCAAACTCCCATGGAAAGTCAATGGGAGACCTCTTGTGGCTCAGAGTACATTGTTTTAATCACCAGACCCTCCAATTTCATTTTTGTTTTCTAGGTCAAATTTATTTTATTGTTATTATTATTATTAATTAAGATTGTGACCCCCTTAATAGACTATCTCCTAGTGCAATGTCTTAGTATTCTCTCTAAAACAAAATCATTTGCACAAGTCAACTTTGCAAGGAAATACTTGAACATAAAATAAAATTTATTTTCCCATCCACATTGAATAACTTTGTCTCTAAGACACATCTGTGGCTGAACATATTTTTAAGAGTGCTGGCACTAAAGTAGAGGTAATCATATCCTTGTAATCCTCTACATCAGTCTCCATATTGATGTTTTTAGGTTTGGCTCAAACCTCACTGACATATTTCATCTCAGCAAAAAAACAAGAGTTGTATCAGAAGTAAAACAGAATTGTTAAGCCTCCTTTTATCCCATGCCAAACACCTGCAGCTCTCAACTGGCCTCAAAGAGAGAATTTTTATTTCTTAGGAGCGCTTCATCTTCCAGCAGCATCCTTTCCCAATCCTGTACAATTAAAAGAAAAATCTTCAACCAACTGAAAAAAAAAGAAAAAGAAAATGATCTAATTCATTGAGCAGGATAGATCACTGGATTCCATAAAAACAACCACCAAAAATATGCATGATTCGTGACAGATGTGGACTTCTCTCATTTGGGTACCCCATGTTTTGATCATGATTTGTGACAGATGTGGACTTCTCTCATTTGGGTACCCCATGTTCTAACCATGATTTGTGATAGATGTGAACTTCTCTCATTCAGGTATTCCATGTTTTGACAATGATTCGTGACAATGTGGACTTCTCTTATTTGGGGATTCCATGTTCTGATCAGGGTTCGTGACAGATGTGGACTTCTCTCATTCAGTTATTCCATGTTCTAACCATGATTTGTGACAGATGTGGACTTCTCTCATTCAGATATTCCATGTTCTGATCATGATTCATGATAGATGTGGACTTCTCTCATTTGGGTATTTCATGTTCTGATCATGATTCATGACTGATGTGGACTTCTCTCATTTGGGTATCCCATGTTCTGATCATGATTCCTGACAAATGTGGACTTCTCTCATTTGGGTATTCCATGTTCTAACCATGATTCATGACAGATACGGACTTCTCTTATTTGGGTATCCCATGTTCTGACCATGATTTGTGATAGATGTGTCATGTTTTGACAATGATTCGTGACAATGTGGACTTCTCTTATTTGGGATTCCATGTTCTGATCAGGATTCGTGACAGATGTGGACTTCTCTCATTTGGATATCCCATGTTCTGATCATAATTCCTGACAGATGTGGACTTCTCTCATTTGGGTATCCCATGTTCTGATCATGATTCCTGACAGATGTGGACTTCTCTCATTTGGGTATCCCATGTTCTGATCATGATTCCTGACAGATGTGGACTTCTCTCATTTGGGTATCCCATGTTCTGATCATAATTCCTGATAGATGTGGATTTCTCTCATTCAGGTATTCCATATTCTGTTCATAGAGGCACTGAAGATCACATAACTTCCTGTCTAGAATTGCTGGATTACATAGATGGAAATGCAAAATACTGTATAATACTAGCAGCTCAAAATAAGAAGTAGATTATACTGTTCCTCAATGTAAAAACTGTGGGGATGTAATTGTGGCGGGCTTTGTGCAATTAAAACTGCTGCACACTAAAACATTAGAAAAGGATATCCTAGACAAGACATGCTTCACGATTTAGACATTTGGAAAACTGTACATAAGGTATGCTCAGGAAAAAGTTATGCAAGCTTTCCTACAAATGTCTGCAAATGAGCATAAGAGAAAATAAGGATGGTTGAGCTGGTTTGGATTTAATATGAATCTCATTTCAGAAGGAAATGAAAGGGAGTATATGCCAAGCCACAGTGCCAGTGTCCCATTGCAGTGCAGATTTTTATCAAGCCATCTCTCTTTGACGTGGAGAAAAGGATTCAGATCAGAAACTTTAAAAAAAAAAACCAACTCAAGATAAACACTTTCTGACTAACCGCTGAAAATGTGCTGCAATAGTTTGGTGCGTCAGCCCCAGTGCTAGGAGTGGCACGTGTTCCAATCTCATCAGCTTGTGGCTGACAGTAGTGTGCTAAAAAAAAAAAAAAGTATGTATAAAAGTCAAAACTGTCTTATAGTTAAAGGGGTGGTACTGTAAAAATAATGATTTTCAAGAATTGAGTCCTTTGAGAGCAATTTTCAAACAATTTTATTTGGATAAATAAGCAGTTAATTGGATAAAATTCACAGTTGAAAACTGCCTTCTCTTCCCCCCATCTCATGGGCAAAAGAATCTGCGCTATGAAACAGCAGAAGTACTTTTTCCAGTACCACAAAGGGCAGGGCGAGGGCAGAGGTGTGTGATTAAGGCGCTGACTTCACAACTCTCGTGACAGCTGGCTTGCAGGCCTGTGGGTGTAAAGTACATCTGGGTCTGCAAGCTCCTTAGGCATTCTAAAAATTGCCCTATTCTTTCACTTTCTGTGATTTGCTAGTACTGTATAGCCATTTACAGCAATGGCATATCCACATTCACTTGTGGACGTTGAAAGAGAAATGTTTAATTTGTAATGTCCTTATGTAACCCTTGGGTAGGAAAATCCAACTGCTGGATCCAAAAGCTTGCATCTCAGTTTTGGACCCTAATTACACAGCACTACTCCCATTATCATTCCATGCTGAGAGTCCAGGATCCCTGGGGGGGGGGGGGGGGGGGTTGGTGGAAAGGGAAGGGGAAGCTCAGCTTCAAAACCCATGTACTTTCTTTACCCCAAAATCACTCTTCTAGTCCAATGTAAACAGCACTGACAAGCTTTCTGCGGTTTTAGCAGCAATAAACATGCTGGAAACTGCATAAGTTCAAATTCAGTTTTAAAGATAGGTTGCAAAAATGAATTGAGGTTTTTTTACAGCTCAGATTGGAAAAATAGCCAATTGATGGCTACTAAATGAGATTTAATAAATTTGTGAATTTTTTTCTTTTCTAGCAAAAATCCTCTAGTTACTCCATCCAATTCCTTGAGTAATGTGCACCCCTCCCCCCTTCACTTTTTCTCACTTTACCATTTAATGTCCAGTGTACCCTTTCTTTGGGAATGGGAAGACAATTAAAACCTCAAAACCTGGCTGTTTGAACAAGCTTACACGCTATGAACACCTCGTCTGCTGAAATACTGTCTTCATGTTCCCTGTCTCCCTGATCTATTCCACCCCTAATTTATTTTTCTTGCTGCTAAATTTCCTTTATCACTCGCTCACCCCTTCCTATGATTTTGTCTCGCCACTAACCATGGAATATGACTTTCATTGGTTTAATTGCTTTTGTTCTTAACTGGTTCTTAACTGATTTATATTATGTTGATTGTTCTTAAATTGTTCTTAAATGATTTATATTTTTTTCCCACCTTAATTTCATATTGTCTGTAAAGCCTGTTGCTGATTTATTGTTTTACAGTAAACCGAGGTGATGTTTCCTACGTGTCGCGGTATATTAAAAAAAAAAATCACTAAATAAATAAATAAATAACTAAGTTACTTCCAGTATAAAAGCAAGTCCCAGATCTCATCTCTCCAGTAGTCTTTTCTATTTCTCACTTCTCACTCTGTGGTACCAACAAGGGACCAGAATCATGTCTTCCAGATGACTCTCACCTGCATCCATAGTCTAAGATCTCACATCCTATGGCTCCAGTTCCTCACCTCTGAGAACGGATGAGAGTCCATTCTTAAATCAATGCCACCTCTTCTTTCCAGGTGCTTCCTGGGTAAAAAGCCATCTCTGAGTCCCTGGGCCCTTATGAACCCAGAAACAAAAATACAAATAATTAAAGGGGAAACCAAACTGGAGGCAGGAACGGCCTAATGCCTGCAATAAGGGGTGAGGTGTCAGGGGTAGAGAAGGCTTGGGTGGGGAGCTGAGAGTTGAAAGAAAAATAGATTTGTACGTTGTACTCTCTGGTGTACAAATCTACTTTTCTTTCAACTCTCAGTGCTCTGAATGACACCCGGTTTTCACAGGGGTCTGCTGTGCTGTTTGTACACGCGATGGTGTATCTTACGCTCACCCCAAGTTTTCCCCACCCCGAATTTAAAGGTTCTCCCCCCCCCTACCCCCGTAACAGTGATATAAATAGTAAACTGAGCTCTTTACATAATATCAAGGCTTGCTCTCTCCCTCTCCTTCTTCCCCTCCCACTTTGGCGCTGCTCCCGCTAGCTGGCTCTCAGTGCCCCGAGGGATCCTTTCTATGGGGGGAGACTCTCATCTATGGCCCAGACAGTGGTGTGTGTGATATCTGTGTGTATTTGCAGCTGTGGCATCCCCAGGAGGGAGACGCTGTGAAACGACAGGCAGGAGCAGGAACTGGGTATTCAATAATAATTTACTGATTGATTTAAGGTAAAGTAAAGTCCA
Source organism: Rhinatrema bivittatum (assembly GCF_901001135.1). NCBI lineage: Eukaryota > Metazoa > Chordata > Amphibia > Gymnophiona > Rhinatrematidae > Rhinatrema > Rhinatrema bivittatum. The sequence goes on along the minus strand of NC_042616.1, from coordinate 67,571,878 downwards.
TCTTTAAATCCTTGTGCGGTTACAGCTGAATTGGTTACAGGCAGTGCGTCTAACTCTGGGGAGGTGTCCTTTTCCTCAGGAAACTGATCAAGCTTCCCCATGGTGATGTGTAAATTGTGCTCTAAAGCTTTCCCAGCGGTTTATCCAGGATTCCTATGTCAGGGGGTTCCCTTCTAGTATAGCAAAAAACCCTGCCTTAGGCTCCACTGTCTTCCCGAACACCTACCTGTGTCTTGGTCCCATGCTGTTGGAAATCTGGAAGGGGTCTGTGCTTTCTTTCTGGCAGAAAACCAACTGAAACTGATCAAGCGTTTCCCCTTTGGGTATGTTGATTTTTTTTTGAGTGCAGTGACTTTTTTTTTTTTTTTTTTTTGAGCACAGCAATTTAGAAACCTTGTTAGTGACGAAGGAATTCAACAAAGAATAAGTCACTTGCTTAGAAAATATCCTGAGGCAAACCCTGAGGTCCGTTTTCAGTTCCAGTAAGAATGGGGGCTCCCCTTGCTAAGCATCCCTTTTTCACTTCAAGCCCTTTAATGCAGTGAAACTAGAGCTGCCCAATGAAGCAGCATTAGCATTACTACGGCCATGCTGTGTCTTTAACATGGCTGTAGTAATGCTGCTGTCTGGTGCATCTTATTATTATTATACTACTTTTAACATAGATGTATACTGTTCATGGATCCATTATGTCATCAAGTCTCTTTTCAGAGGGATTATCAGTGGATTGGTCTGACCACCATTTTGGTAGGCCTCTCCCCGACTGAGGCAGACAGGTTGTGTACTAGAAAGGTATATGACTCTCCCCTTTTACTAGGTGTCTGATTGTGGGTCCTACAAATAGAGATAGGGGAACACAGAAATCTAGTCCTTCAAAAGCTAGAGGGAGGAGGAATAACCTAGTGGTTAGAGCAGTGGACTATGAACCAGGAGACCAGCATTTGAGTCCTACTGTCACTCCTTGTGATCTTGGGCAAGTCACTTTACCCTCCATTGCCTCTGGTACAAAAACTTAGATTGTAAGCCCTCTGGGGATAGAAAAATACCTACAGTACCTGAATGTAAACCAGTGTGATATCTCAATTAAGATCAAATGTTGGTATAAAAATAACCAAAAATGCTGTTTTACAGACAGGAACGCAAACCATCTTAGCAGTGCCACAGGAGGTGCTGTTGTGAAATGATACACTGCTCTCCTAAGCTAAGGACATCCCAAGTGGTCACCGCACAAACTTTTAACCTTTGTAATTGCTCCTTTTGTTTATTTTTTTCTAATTTCTTGAATCTATCATAGTTTTCCTTTCTAAAATAAGGTTGAACCGGGGTCATGGTTGACTCCAGGCTCAACCCTTCTGAAGTCTAGGTAGCCCAACTCCCGCAAAAGAAAAGAAAAAGTGCAAATGTTCCCACACAGTGACAGCCCTCTTTCCCACCCTCCAAAGGTCCAAATGATAAAAAGGGGCCAGGTCCCATCCTCCCAGTCCCTGCCCCAACCCTCCCAAATGGTCAAACAAACACGGAGGCAGCCCTCCATTCTTCCCCAAATGGTCAAATATCGATGCAGGCCCCTCCCTGGCCCCCTTCCCTTCTCCCCCTTCTCCCCAAATGGTCACATATTGAGGCAGCCACTCCCACACCCTCGCCTCAAATTCTACCAATAAACATACTATACAGTGCCCTCTCATCCCTCCACCTTTCCAAAAGATGAAGAACAAAACAAGAGGGTACCCATGAATGTCGGTATATAAAAGTTGTCAAATAAATAAATAAATAAAATAAATAAGAGGGTCCCATGCCCCTGAACTCCCCCCCCCCCCCCCAAATTGAAAACCCAAAAGCGAGGTCCACTTTTTTTTCTTTGGGGTAGTCAGGGCTGCCTCAACTGGTGGTCACGGGTTGAGCCAGAGGTCAACTGTGACTTCCATTCAACCTCCCCATGAGGCCGTGAGAATAATTTCTTTTTTTTCTGCTGGCTCTTTAAATGTGAGGCAGGAACCTTGGACCTCCTACCTCACATTTAATGCTTTTCAAATAGTTGTTGTTATTTTATTGTGGCTCATAAGAACATAAGAAATTGCTATGCTGGGTCAGACCAAGGGTCCATCAAGTCCAGTTCCTGTTTCCAACAGAGGCCAAACCAGGCCACAAGAACCTGGCAATTACCCAAACACCATCTTCTGGGTTAGCTGCAATGAAATATTTGCATGGGATTGCCTATAAATGCCCTGCTTTGCATGCATTTGCATTATTAATGCATGCAACTCTCATGCAAAGAAGGTTATTGTAATGGGGAGGGTAGAAAGGCGGGGAGATGCAAAATATCACATGTTACTGCATGTTAGAGCACTACCACAGCTTGCTGCCTCTACCAGAAAGTTTAGACTTTACGCATAGGAGAGTAAAGTGACTCACCCATCATCACAAGGAATCGCAATGGGATCTGAACCTATTTTCCACTGGTTGGTTTGTAGCCTGCTGCTCTATGCACGAGGCTACTCCTAATTTTATTTAATGTCCTCCCGCCAGTGATTATATCACATGCGATTGCATTATGATCACTATTGCTAATAGGGCTCTTCATAGTAAGTCCTTGCACCAGGTCATGCAGTCCATTGAGGACTAGATCTAAAGTAGCTACCCTCTTGTCCATTCTAGGACTAGCTGCTCCATGAAACACTCATTTACGTATCAAGATATTTAACCTCTCTAGCATATCCTATTGACACAAGCAGTACTGGGTATTTATTAGGGATGTGAATCATTTTTCAACGATTAAAATTATCGTCTGATAATTTTAATATCGTCTTAAATCATTATAGAACACAATACAATAAAAATTCTAACAATTTATCGTTAAAAATCGTTAAATCGTGTTAGTGCGCACTAACTCCTGTTAGTGCGCACTAACACGGGAGTTAGTGTTAGTGTCAATTTGTATCATTTTCTGTTAGTGGGCACTAACTCCCGTTAGTGCCCACTAACAGAAAATGATACAAATTGACACTTTCCAGGTCAGTGAAGGTCAGTTAGGAATGAATATGTATTCCTATTGGCTGGCTGCCCTCTTATCTATTGATGTTACCAAGGTTCCCACTGAGGTGATGGTTGGGGGGATGGGAAATGGAACTGGAAACTCACGAACACCAACAGAAAATGATACAAATTGTTGACACTTCCCAGGTCAGTAAAGGTCACTTAAGAATGAATATGTATTCCTATTGGCTGGCTGTGCTCTTATCTATTGATGTTACCAAGGTTCCCACTGAGGTAATGGTTGGGGGGATGTGAAATGGAAACAGTTGGAAGCTTGACAAAAAAAGTAATGTGATGATCATCACTCATGTGACTAGAACTTGTTTGCCACTAGCCTCACCAGTGACACTACTAGCCTAGTGTCACTGGTGAGGCTAGTGGCATTTTAGCAGAATTATAATTTATTTTATTAGTACTGCAGCATTAATATATTCAAGCCTAGGTAGGCAGGCAGTGCACCACTCCAGCAGTCACATCATTGCTTCCTGTGCATTGCAATATGTGCACACATTGACTCCAGCTTGGGGACAAGGCAGGTCTCCTTTACTGCACACATTGACTCCAGCTTGGGGATAAGGCAGGTCTCCTTTACAGCACACTGACTCCAGCTTGGGGACAAGGCAGGTCTCCTTTACTACACCCATTGACTCCAGCTTGGGTACAAGGCAGGTCTCCTTTACAGTACATTGACTCCAGCTTGGGGACAAGGTAGATATCCTTTACTGCACACACTGACTCCAGCTTGGGGACAAGGCAGGTCTCCTTTACTGCACACACTGACTCCAGCTGTGGAAAAGGCAAATCTCCTTTACTGCACAGATTGACTCCAGCATGTGGAAAAGGCAGGTCTCCTTTACTCCACACATTGACTCCAGCTTGTGGAAAAGGCAGGTCTCCTTTACTGCACACATTGATTCCAGCTTGGGGAAAAGGCAGGTCACCTTTTCTGCACACACTGACTCCAGCCTGGGGATAAGACAGGTCTCCTTTACAGCACATTGACTCCAGCTTGGGGAAAAGGCAGGTCTCCTTTCCTGCACACATTGACTCCAGCTTGTGGACAAGGCAGATCTCCTTTACTGCACACAATGACTCCAGCTGGGGAAAAGGCAGGTCTCCTTTCCTGCACACATTGACTCCACCTTGGGGAAAAGGCAGGTCTCCTTTACAGCACATTGACTCCAGCTTGAGGACAAGGTAGATCTCCTTTACTGCACACACTGACTCCAGCCTGGGGACAAGGCAGGTCTCCTTTACTGCACACACTGACTCCAGCTTGTGGAAAAGGCAGGTCTCCTTTACTGCACACATTGATTCCAGCTTGGGGAAAAGGCAGGTCACCTTTTCTGCACACACTGACTCAAGCCTGGGGATAAGACAGGTCTCCTTTACAGCACATTGACTCCAGCTTGGGGAAAAGGCAGGTCTCCTTTACTGCACACATTGATTCCAGCTTGGGGATAAGGCAGGTCTCCTTTACTGCACCCATTGACTCCAGCTTGGGTACAAGGCAGGTCTCCTTTCCTGCACAGATTGACTCCAGCTTGGGTACAAGGCAGGTCTCCTTTCCTGCACAGATTGACTCCAGCTTGGGGAAAAGGCAGGTCTCCTTTACAGCACATTGACTCCAGCTTGGGGACAAGGTAGATCTCCTTTACTGCACACACTGACTCCAGCCTGGGGACAAGGCAGGTCTCCTTTACTGCACACACTGACTCCAGCTGTGGAAAAGGCAAATCTCCTTTACTGCACACATTGACTCCAGCATGTGGAAAAGGCAGGTCTCCTTTACTCCACACATTGACTCCAGCTTGTGGAAAAGGCAGGTCTCCTTTACTGCACACATTGATTCCAGCTTGGGGAAAAGGCAGGTCACCTTTTCTGCACACACTGACTCCAGCCTGGGGATAAGACAGGTCTCCTTTACAGCACATTGACTCCAGCTTGGGGAAAAGGCAGGTCTCCTTTCCTGCACACATTGACTCCAGTTTGGGGAAAAGGCAGGTCTCCTTTCCTGCACACATTGACTCCAGCTTGTGGACAAGGCAGATCTCCTTTACTGCACACACTGACTCCAGCTGGGGAAAAGGCAGGTCTCCTTTCCTGCACACATTGACTCCAGCTTGGTGAGGGGGAACAGCACTGAGCATGTGAGACTGGCTGGGACATGGGGGAGGGGAGGAGTGAGGGTCAGGCAGCTCCCCCCTGTCTGTGAAGCCAACCTCTCACTAGTAATGCAGGGAAGGAGCTGTTTCAGCCTCACCATCCTCCCCCCCCTCACCCCACACACCATTCACTGGCTGGGACATGGGGGAGGGGAGGAGTGAGGGTCAGGAAGCTCCCCCCTGTCTGTGAAGCCAGCCTCTCACTAATAATGCAGGCGGGATAGGGCACTGCATGCAGGAAGATCACAACACCCCTGGTGTCAGGGATAGGGCACTGTGTGCAGGAAGATCACAACACTCCTGGTATTAATAGGATAGGGCACTGTGTGCAGGAAGATGACAACACCCCTGGTGTCAGGGTTAGGGCACTGTGTGCAGGAAGATCACAACACTCCTGGTATTAATAGGGATAGGGCACTGTGTGCAGGAAGATCACAACACTCCTGGTATTAATAGGGATAGGGCACTGTGTGCAGGAAGATCACAACACCCCTGGTGTCAGGGTTAGGGCACTGTGTGCAGGAAGATCACAACACTCCTGGTATTAATAGGGATAGGGCACTGTGTGCAGGAAGATCACAACACTCCTGGTATTAATAAGGATAGGGCACTGTGTGCAGGAAGATCACAACATTCCTGGTATTAATAGGGATAGGGCACTGTGTACATGAAGATCACAACACCCCTGGTGCCAGGGTTAGGGCACTGTGTGCAGGAAGATCACAACACTCCTGGTATTAATAGGGATAGGGCACTGTGTACATGAAGATCACAACACCCCTGGTGCCAGGGTTAGGGCACTGTGTGCAGGAAGATCACAACACCCCTGGTGTCAGGATTAGGGCACTGTGTGCAGGAAGATCACAACACTCCTAGTATTAATAGGGATAGGGCACTGTGTGCAGGAAGATCACAACACTCCTGGTATTAATAGGGATAGGGCACTGTGTACATGAAGATCACAACCCCCCTGGTGCCAGGGTTAGGGAACTGTGTGCAGGAAGATCACAACACTCCTGGTATTAATAGGGACAGGGCACTGTGTACATGAAGATCACAACACCCCTGGTGCCAGGGTTAGGGCACTGTGTGCAGGAAGATCACAACACTCCTGGTATTAATAGGGATAGGGCACTGTGTGCAGGAAGATCACAACACTCCTGGTATTAATAGGGATAGGGCACTGTGTGCAGGAAGATCACAACACCCCTGGTGTCAGGGTTAGGGCACTGTGTGCAGGAAGATCACAACACTCCTGGTATTAATAGGGATAGGGCACTGTGTGCAGGAAGATCACAACACTCCTGGTATTAATAAGGATAGGGCACTGTGTGCAGGAAGATCACAACATTCCTGGTATTAATAGGGATAGGGCACTGTGTACATGAAGATCACAACACCCCTGGTGCCAGGGTTAGGGCACTGTGTGCAGGAAGATCACAACACCCCTGGTGTCAGGATTAGGGCACTGTGTGCAGGAAGATCACAACACTCCTAGTATTAATAGGGATAGGGCACTGTGTGCAGGAAGATCACAACACTCCTGGTATTAATAGGGATAGGGCACTGTGTACATGAAGATCACAACCCCCCTGGTGCCAGGGTTAGGGAACTGTGTGCAGGAAGATCACAACACTCCTGGTATTAATAGGGACAGGGCACTGTGTACATGAAGATCACAACACCCCTGGTGCCAGGGTTAGGGCACTGTGTGCAGGAAGATCACAACACCCCTGGTATCAGGGTTAGGGCACAAGTTCTAGTCACATTGACTGATTTATTTATTTATTTATTTATTAACTTTTATTTAATCACATTACTTTTTTGGTCAAGCTACCAACTGTTTCCATTTCCCATCCCCCATATACTGTCAGTGGGAACCTTGGTAACATGAATAAATAAGAGGGCAGCCAATAGGAATACATATTCATTCCTAAACTGACCTTAACTGACCTGAAAAGTGTCAAATTGTATCATTTTCCGTTAGTGCGCACTAACTGGGAGTTAGTGCGCACTAGTCGGAAAAAACGATTTTTAACGATTTTTTAACTAAAAAATCGTACCAAACACGATTTTCTTCTCCTGACAAATGATTTCAATCGTTAAGACGATAGGGCACACGATTCACATCCCTAGTATTTATTCTATTTATTTATTTATTTAAAATCTTTTCTATACCGTCACTAAGTTATATACCATCGCAACGGTTTACATGTAGGCACATAGATTAGGATGGCTGAATGCGTACTATCGTACATTCTAACAGGTGCCAAAAAGGTTCGGTTACATTTTATCATAAACAAAAAAGCTTCGCTTGTTTAGTGATGTAGGTCCTGACCATGTGTGCCTGTAAGGTACTATTCACAGGTAATTGAAAACTTCCATTATTATTTTGTTGCCAAATGTATTTGCTTTTCAAATTTCTGCTAATATTTTACAGTCTGTTCCTTCAACTTGGCAGTGTGCACCAAATTATGAAGATCCCACAGAGGGAATCCAGATTCTCGGTGCATTCTGATTATGTCATACAGTCGTATATTTAAACCCCGGATGTACAACACAGTGTTGCCTCAGTAAGAAGGTCTCATGGAAGTCTTCATCCATGCTCCAATCTTCATCCCCTCTCCAGTCTTCAGCCCTGCTCCGCTCCAACCTTCAGCCTTGCTCCACTCCAGCTTTTGGCTTCCACCATAGCCTCTTGGACTCTATCATAGCTTGGCTAGTGCCAAAAATTGCTCGCCTGCTGTCAGCCCTGCCCACATGGTTGTGTCAATTGTGCAACAGCAAGAGGGACTCACGTTCACGACACTTGCAACAAACCCGTGATGATTTGCAGACCATGTTGCAATGCTGACAACCTCTTGGAAGCAGGTAGTAATAAAACCGGCTAACAAATGAAAATAGACAGGTATTTACTTTCTAATGAGATGATAGCCAGATAACTTGGTGCCCGTTAGCCAGATAGCTTTTATGTGGTTATAAAAAAAAATGCCTTGCAGCTTACCCGGCTATATTAGAATCTTATCCAGAGTGCCTGTTTTAGGATTTTTTTTTATAGCTGCTCAGCAGGTACAGACAAGAAAGGGCCTTTGGCTCCTTCCTGTAGTCTCAGCAATTGTTTAGCCACCAACCTTCGAATGCTTGCAAGGCAGATTGTGGAGCTATGTGACAAAGTAGCTCAGAAGTAAGTACTAAACCTGGCATGTGAAGAAGCACTTTAACGTGAAGGTACCATAAAGCCAACATATGGAAGGACATATAAAAGACATGGAAAGTTGTTATATTTGGGGGCATAATGCTTTTTTCAGGACTGTGAGATAGAACCTACAACCCCCACACCACATGAAACTCATGTGGTCATGGGCTGGTGATTGGCTGTAGAACAGTGGCTGTGGAAAGGTCAAAGACAAACTTAGCCAAAGCTATACAAAGACCGTGCCAAACTGTCCACAGATGAGTCATTAGTATAAGCAGATAATTATTGTGAGTGGATTAGTAAGCAAGCTATGCGGCTATATGGGGAGGCACAATTCTTTGCACCCATTGCTTTCTGTGACTGCAAAAGAGCAGTCAGCAAGGAATATTTATTGAGGTTTGTATCACTATGTGAAAAGCTGTAGTGACTGCCATATTTATTTGTAGTGAAGGGATCAGAAACAGATAAAGGAAAAGTCCTGTCATGTATAGTTTCAAATATAAATAGTACCATTTGAATGCATAGAAGTAACTGCAGCACTAGTATACAGTTATCTGGATATATACATTGCATATATAAGATACAAAAGAATCCAAGATGTACTGAAAAGTCTTCTGGTAAGAGCAAGGCTGGAAGAGTTCCTATAATATGTATTTATTTATTTGAAAACGTTTTATACCGATATTAGTGGGGACATCATATCGGTTTACATCATAACTAAAGAGAGGAAAATACAATGAACAGGTGGGGGGAGGGAGTGGGCTCACATAGGAACAAGTAAACAGCAACGATTAGAGAGGAACAACAAGAGGGCTGCTCAAGAGAGCTGTTAAACAATAACATGATAGGGTGGCAACTGTGTCCACAAAATTTGTACAAGGTTCAGTAGGTACTAGTAAGGAGGCCAGGGGGGGTCAAGGGTTATTGGGGGGAGGAAGGGTAAGCTTGCTTGAAAAGCCAGGTTTTAACATTGGCCCTGAATTTAGATGAGCAGGTCTCGAGCCGGAGGTTGGGGGGTAATGAATTCCAGTGTGTGGGTCCGGCAATGGAGAGGGCTTGGTCCCTTGTGGAGGTGAGGTGTGCCTTTTTTAGGGAAGGCACATGGAGGATCCCATTGTTGGAGGCTCTGGTGGAATGGTTAGATCGTATTGGACGGAAGGCCTGTCTTTACAAATTTCTTACAAATTTTTTGGGCACATGTTATCATGTTATTGTTTAACAGCTCTCTTGAGCAGCCCTCTTGTTGTTCCAATTTGAGTTGTGGGAGTGTATGGCTTTGTGGATCACAGTCAGGGTTTTATAGATGATGCGTGATGGGATCGGAAGCCAGTGCAAGTTTTTCAGAATGGGGGTAATGTGGTCATATTTATGGGTGTTAGAGATAGTTCTCACTACAGCATTCTGTAGCATTTGGAGAGGTTTTACGGAGGAGTAGGGGACACCTAGGAGGAGGGCATTGCAGTAGCCCATTTTTGTTGAGAGGATGGCTTGTATAACAGTGTGGAAATCAGCGGCGTGAAGCAAGGGTTTTCGTTTTTTCATCACGTTAAGTTTGAAAAAACCTTCCTTTAGGATCAGGTTGATGTGTTTTTTTAGGTTCAGTTGTTGGTCAATCTGAACCCCGAGGTTTCTTGCGCAGGGCTGTGTAAGAAAGGCATTATAGGCAAGGTAATTTGCAAGTGCGGGTTTGGGGGGTGAGTGTTGTGAGATGAGGAGAAGTTCTGTTTTTGAGGCGTTTAAGGCGAGGTGCAGGTCGGTGAGGAGGACGTTGATGGAGGCGAGGCAGTTTTTCCAGAAGATAAGGGTATTGGTCAGGGAATCCTGGATGGGTATGATGATTTGCACGTCGTCTGCATATATAGCACAATTGTATAGGAGATTCCTGCATGTGGAGGAAGTTAGAATGTTTAGGCTGCTGTGTCTCTGTGTTCTACACTCCCAGGTATTGGTAAACCATCTTGGTCTTGGAGCCATCGCTGTTAGATCCTTGTTGGCCTATGGTGTCTTGATCCACAGCTCTTTGAATAGCTAAGGTTTGGAGTTGTTCTTGCCATCTGGTAGATATGCCTTGCCATTTACTACTTTCCCTGTCAAAGCCCCTGCAGTTGCTGCTCCCTGCTCCTGAAGACATAGTGACACTAATACCTAAATTTGGCATTTAAAAGATGAATACTATACTCGGTGGGCTGGGCAAAACAAACATTCACATTCTGGTGATACTTCACTTAGTAACTCAAAACCTCTCCATTAACTGCACTTTGTAAAATAATAGGCAACCCTGCTAGAAGTCCCTCAGAGCCAGTGTAGGATACCTGTTATACCAAAACTGCATGAATTCCCAGATATCTAACAGCAACAACCCTGAATAAAAAGGCAGCACTGCAAATATTCTAGCTGACCCTAAACTACGGAAGCACCTTCTAATTGGTAAATTGAGAAAGCTGGACTGCTACAGATCCTACTCATAACCTACATGCTAGCAGAGGACTTCACCATAGTTTCACATGCAGACCACAGATCCTCACCAAATGGGGCCGGAGCAGAAAGCAGAAGGTGCCGGAGATTATGGGCACTGGCCAATAGATTCATCAGGGCAGAGCCTTGTGTGCTTAAGGCCATGGTGCTGCCCCCTTAAGACTGACACATGGCCCAGCTGGCACCCTAATACCAGCCCATGTTTTTTTCCTCAGACACACATTAGACCAGGTCTGTAACCCTGGCTGCATGTGCTACTTATGTATTTAAGGCCCTTCTTATCTGGCTCCAGTTAGCTGTCCTGTCTTGATTTTCCCCTCTGCCTGGACCAATGGAGGTTCAGAATCTCCTCATGGGGAAGGATGAGATTTACCAAATATTCTTTTTCCTCATCAAAAAAGGTTTGTTTTCCAACTTGCATTAGTCATTTTGGTTAATGATACACAGATCCAGTAGAGGGCATGCAACCAACCAAGTTGTTCGGCTATGTACAGTAACTAATTTGCCCAGCTAGATGGCAATAATCACTAGATGGATAAATTTGGTGTCCGGCTCGGTAGCAAAATACAATAGAAGATTAACTGTCCATATTATCCAGCTACAGCAGAATATTTGCATTTGTCTGGCTACTTTTTTGTCAGGTAATGTAAAGAGAGGGAACAGTTTTTTCTCTTTTCCATAGCCAGCTGCAGGAGGCACACAGAGAAAATACAGAGCTGTTGTGAGCAAGAGGTACTCCTCTTGCTCACAACAGCTCTGTATTTTCTCTGTGTGCCTCCTGCAGCTGGCTATGGAAAAGAGAAAAAACTGTTCCCTCTCTTTACATTACCTGACAAAAAAGTAGCCAGACAAATGCAAATGCTGTACATTTGTATGGTAATTTCAGCAGCTTCCAGTTATAGCTGCCATACAAACATATTCTGAGGACAGAAATCCCTTGAGTATGGTACCAAGTGGGTGGGAGGGCAAGGGTTGTGGTTGGGGTTGGGGTAGGGATGGGGGTGGAAAGATGGAGAGGAGAGGAAGGGAGATGGTATTGAGCTTTCATTATCCTAATTAGGAAGGAGGTGGTCAGATTTGACTGGCGAGGTGACCACAGATTTTTTGTTGAGTACATGGAGTAGTTTAAAGTTACCCATCTAACTTAGCTGAATGCAGCTGAAAATCAGCTAAGAGCGCTTATATATAGCCCCTGGGTCCTGACGACAGTTCTCAACTTGTCTCCCACTCCAGCACAGCCCAGGGGCCCCAGGACAGGGTTCTTTCCAGTGGGTGGAAGGTAGAGGAATAAATCTTCCAAGGCCCAAGGTGGGAGGGGTGACTCTTAGTTTCAGTGTCCTGGAGAGATATCACCAAATAGGGATGTGAGTAACAGCAAAATACTCTGGAGGCTCAAGGTGAGTGTCCAAAATAATTATTTACTGCAAAAACGTCTTAATTGGTAAAATAACACAAGTCGCATCAGTTCTTTGCCCAACAGATGGAAATCACAGGTCTCCAATCTTGTTTCTATTTATGCAAGAGTCTCTTAGTATCTGAGCCAGGAAACCTCTTATCATCCAAAGCAAGGAAAAGCAAGGCTTCCCAAGAGGACAGGGGTATCCTAGTTGAGTGGAAAAAAATCCCCTTCCAAAAATACTGGCAACAAAAATATAATAGAGAATTCAACCAACAATGAGGAAACACAAATTTAAAATAGAATCAAAAGATGGGGATTAGCATCGGAATCGTGTGCTCTATATCAAGTAATCCACAGGCTTGTGCCCTCAATGGGCTACAACCAGTATTATATAGAAGAGCACCTAGTTAACGTCACATACTTTCCCCCATGCTCTACTCACTTTTCTAATATCTTTTACATTTTTCTAAATATTCATTCTTTATTAATTACCTGAAATTCAATATCAGAAAAAATTCTATATCAAAAAGACCTTTGAATAAATCGCTTATCTTCTGTTCAGAAACATTTTTCTTAAATACTAGATTTCATAACTCTGGTGCTTATTTGTCAGTCCCAAAAACACTCCCAAAATAACTTTTTGATATAAACAAAAATATAATGTCTCAGCCTTTGCTGAGACATTATATTTTCACTCCCAGAGTGAAAATCTTCGAGTGGGTGCTCTCAGATATATCAAAAGTTCTTACTCACAGTTCTTTCTCTCAAGAAGATCACAGAATCTCATAACTGAAATGTTCCAGGCACAAGAGACTAGACTAGCAGCCCTCCTGATCTTCTACTTCTTAGGTCAGGCCAAAAACTTGCCCCCAAAACATAAATCAATAATCCTCACAAAATGGTCAAAAGTGCAAATCCTTTTGCAGTGAGTCACCTCTATTCCAGACCACTTTTGTGTGGAAATGGAGAGCAGTATAATCTTCCCTACCTCCTGATCTAACCTAGCCAGGGACCCCCCAAAATCCACCAGCTGGAGCACCAGGGCTCTTGCAGAAAAAAATCATCAAAACAGAGTCCAAAAGCCCATAAACCCCTGAGACCAGTACCAGGATTCCAAGCTGTGAGGCCTAGTGTCTGAACGAAGGAAGACATTTTAACTCAAAAAATACACTCCCACACCTCCAGCTGCTAAATAAAGATTGCCGCACCCTGCAATGATGCAAGCTGCTTTCATATCCCTAGGGGGCAGGCAACCTCTGCCGAAGAGCTGTTCCAAAATGGTGAACCCCTCCCACTAGTACTACCTTTCCTATCCTAGTTCAAAAGGAAATTAAACTAGGACCAATTAGTAATGATTCACAAAGGGTCATTACAAGCAGGTAAAAGTGTGTGCTCTGTTTCACAGTTTGCATATTTTACCCATGTAAAAAGGTGGACAGGGTTAGGTTGGCGGGGAGGAAAAGCACTCATGGTGAACACATTTTCAAATCACTGCATGTACTTTCCAGCTCATACTTTTCCAACTGCTCCAGTGTAAGCGCAAGGAATGCAGGTACTCTTTACCCATAGCGTGCACATTGGCCCCCAAATGAGCTTGTAAACTCGCCGCAGGTTCAAATTACATTCTTTCATTTTTGCCATCTTACACATTATGGGGCAAATTTTCAAAGCCCTACACACGTAAATCCAGGAGGATTTACGCGCGTATGGGAGTTACTCGCGCCGGGCCTATTTTCAAAAGGCCCGGTGGCGTGCGAAAGCCTCTGGCAGGCGTAACTTGTGAAATAAAGATACAAGGGTTTTTTTTTCGGGCTGGGGGTGGGACAGGTAGGGGAAGGGAGGGGAAGGTGGGGGGAATGGGGAAAGCCAACTGGTCTCCCTGAGAGCTCGTCGACCCTTGATTTTATAACATGCGCACGGCTGCTCACGCATGTTATTAAATTGGGGTAAATTATAAAATCTGCCCCTAAGTAAACTATTCTTTTTGATGCCTATTCACCTCTAGAAGTTTTGGTCTCTAGCTGGCAATTAACACAAAGATTGGGTTTTCCTGACTATGAGGAACACTGCAGTAAAAGGTGATTTGGGGCTGTTATTTTCTTTTCAAACACTGCAAATGTTATTATATTTGAAGGGCTCACATAAAGATATTCACTTTGATGAAGAAGACAGCGCCTGCCTTTACTTCTGCTGTGCCTCTTAGCATGGCCGATTGGCTCCATTATTTTCAAAACAAGCTGATCTAGATCTTCATTTTGCGTCACCACAGACATGAGCTCATAGGCATGCATTTGTTAGGGAAATCAGAAGGATACGCTCATGCATTCAGTGGAGTAAAACCAGGACCAGACCAACTTCTCAAAACAACAGAGCCAGTTGGCAAGCTGAGCTCCTCTCCACCTCTGCTTCCCGCCTCAAACAGTTATTCACCCATCTAGATATGTGACGTATATTCACCACCCTGGGGACTCTGCCCAGAATACGTTCACTCTTGCTCAGAGTGGAAATAAGTCTGGCTGGCCTTCCTTTTGCCTGTGCAGCTCTCACTGTTTCCTGTGGGAGGAAAAATGGGTTTGTTATTTTATTTTCCTCCCATGGAAAATCATGGGATCCTGCCCATAACCACACTATTTCCTTTTCCTCTATCCAATTCCATTAGAATAGAATTGGGGGGGGAAAAAAAAAACCCCATCTCAGGGAAGAGTTAAGAAAAAAAAATGTCCTGTTTGGAACCACGTTTGGCTGCTTTTAGAAAGACAGTGCTGCAGCAGTTGCTGTACATCGTAGAAATTGTCTTTTAAAACACTCTCTCATTTCTACCATCTCATTTGGAAATGATGCAAATGGCATCATTATTGCTTTATGGAGAGGATTTTCAAAAAGGTTTATCCGGCTAATATTTCTGAAGTAAACCCGATACAGTACATCTAGCTGGTTAAAAAAGTTTCTCCTCTGCTTAAAATGGAGGCACCCAGATGTAACTGGCAAGAAGAGCAATGGCACTGAAGGCATTCCTATGCAAGCTTTCGATTTGACTGGTTGGTGCAGATTTTCAGCACTAGCCAGCTAAATTTATCTGCATTTCTCCCATCACACAATCTGCAGGCCTAAATATATGTAGCCAGGCAAATTTTGTCTGGCTAGATTTCCGTGACATTTCAGCCACAAATCTAGCTATTTAATTTTCCCTGATAATTTGAATCAAGATAATTATGTAATATTACCTGGTTATCTTATCCAGTCAGTGGGTTTTTGAAAATCAACATATATGTTAATTCTATTACAAAGCACAGGAAGCAAAGGTCTCTGCAATTTAATGTTCTTTATGCTTAAGACTACAGAGAAGTCAATTAACACATCTTACCTGATCAGAAGTCCAAAGAAACTTAATGAACCCTGACTAGAACAGCTTGAGGAGGAGCGAGAGAAAGAGGAAAGAAGCATTGGTGGAAGGTAGGAGGTGGAAGGGGCGAGGGGGGATGGGTAGTAAGAAGGATATTCCCCCACAAATTACTCATGCTCAAAATTGACTTAAAGCATCAAAAGAATAAGGAGCTTCCATTACCACAACCTTTATATTATATCAATTAGAACTGTACAAAAGCACTGGAAGTAAGCAGTTACCACAGCCTTATGCCTCTGCAGGCTGCATAGTGCACTGAAATAAAATCCACTCACAATCAGAAATTAAAAATTTAAAAAAAAAGTCCCGCTGAATACAGTCAACAGGAGAAATATTTCTTTAAATCTATCTACTACATATGTCTTGAAGCAGAATAAATCTTTTTCCATTCTAAGAAAGTCCATTTGGTTCTTCCCTGATATTACAGCAAAACCTTTTGTTTTTCCAATGGAAACAATACACGGTGAAGAAAATGTACTAATCAACCTCATTTTGGTAAGCACAGTTATCTGTGAAATGTAAACGCGACCTGACACATACCACGTCCCTGTTTACAGCTGCATACAAAGGAGGTCAACCTTTTACATAAAGCTTGCTAAGCATCCATCCCCCAAATACATGCCATGTATCACAGAACATAGCTTGGATGACAAAACAAGTCATTTGACACATTTTTGGCAGCCAGCCATGACCTTGTCTGCAGCAGAGGGAATACCTTAGCATGCAAACAGCATGGATAACCACTTCATCTTCCATATTGTAATAGCTTATGAGGATATACATAGTTTCTCTCTCATGATGCACCAAGTACTACTGACAGATGCAGAATACAACCATGTAAGGAGAGAGTATTACATGGAACCTAGCAACAGTTTGCTTGTGGGCTGCTCGGTCCAGCAGATGAAACACACGCTGAGCCAGTTCTTCAGCAGTCATGTTTATTCACAGTATAGCACAACCAGCTTCCAGCGAGTCCTTCAGTGCTCTGCTTGGCTCTATGCAGTTGCTTCTAGCCTTCCAGCACATGCAGAGCACTTGCATTCTGACTCCTGAAAGAAGAACCTGTTAACCCCATGAGTGCCAGCTTATATGTTGCATAACCCTCTACATTCCTCCCTCTGTTAGGAGTTTCAATAAGTCTATGAACTGAGTGCTTTCTGAAAGTCAGTCACCCTACATAAGAGGACTGAAACTGCTGCTCATGATCCACATTCACCTTACCATCCCCTCAGAACCTGAAATGCAAACCTGAGGTCAAAATAAGGGTCCATATTCCTAGAACCTGACAAATCTGACAACCTCCTATGTGCATCCACAGGTGGCTGCACCACTTGTGGAGAATTGTCAAACTCAGTAGGTGCAACATCTGCTCCAGACAAGTCTGTAACATGCTGTGCAGTTATCCCACTAGTTGACACCAGGCTCACTGAACCAGAGGATAAGTTAAGTGTCTGAGCACTTCTCCTGACTTCACTATCCCCTGGAGGTGATCCACATGAACTTTGAAGTTCTCCCCAGTATCAATTGAAATCATACATGTTACAGGACCCAACAAGAGGGTGATTGTGCCACAGCCCACCTAGGTATGAAACCAGCAAGAAAAAAGGTGGAACCACACCCCAGTCCTAGAGCCTAACTGTGGGGAAGATTATGAAGGGAACCTGTGATGGTAGGCAGAGGTGGTAGGAAGCACATAAGGTAAGGCACAGCACATCTGCCTCCTCAGGAAGAGTTCCCCAGGTGTCCGTCCAGTCTCTGAGTGAATAATTTGTCCTATAGAAGAATAGGAAATGTAGCATAAAATCATTGTGGTTGAGGATGGAACACCCAGCCTGCCTCCATGCAGTCTTATAAGTCTGTACCAGATATTCTGCACCCTTTTTAGAGACTGGATGTAAAATAATGAATACCATATAAATGCAAAACATCTATCCAGCCTTTGGATGCAAATGGAAGACTATTGTCCAAAACAATCACATTGGGCAACCCATAGGACAGTGCAGAACTAAAGCTTCTGTTCCATCCCACAGCCAGGCTACAGCATCCCAAAGTACAAGAAATCTCATGCCCATGATTTCACCCAAATCCACATGTAAGCAGTGCCAAGGTAGCTTAGCTGTTGTCATGGGTGTGGGTGTAGTCTTGGGAGGTAGATTTTGATAAAATGTGTACCTGGCACAACAGATTTTGACAGATGCAATGTTTTGCATCCAGACCTAGCCACTAAACAAAACATCTGACCAGGGACTTCATTTTGGGAATCCTACAATGTGCAGCATATAGATCAGTTAGAAGCTGCTTATGAAACTCCATGTAAATCATAACCCGTGAGTCCCATAATAAACACCTTTGGAAACAGTTGCGCTCAAATTAGCTTCCCCAGAAGCATGTACTGATGCTCTTAGGCTTCTGGGATGGTAACTCTTTTTGAACCGAGGCACCCAGTTGAAATAATTGTGGGTCCCATTGTGCTTGTTTAGTGACCACCCCAGGGGCCATAATATCTGCTGGAGAAAACAGAGTCCCAGCCCAGATTAGGAGTAGTCTATCTCAGACAGCTGCAATGGCAGGCTTAATAAGGCATTTAAATTCTCCTTTAGTCTCTTATTTTTCAGTTCACAGTGATAGACTGCCAACAGCAGGGCCCAGCAATGCAAGTGTGCCACTGTCAGAGAAGGCATTCCATCTTTGTATCCAAAATTCATAAAAGATGTTTATGGTCTGTTTATAAGGAAATCTAACACCCATACAAAACAAATGTAACTTTCTCACTGTGAATACAATTGCCACAGTGCTTTTTTTCAAGCTGTTAGTATTTGCTCTCTGCCCTTGAGCATTTGTAGGAAGAGAAAGCAATTATACGCACATCCCATTTGGAAATCTGATAACAGGTGAGATGTCATTCTACCACAAAGGGGTAACCTGGCGACAAAGTGGAACAAAACAGCTGCAACTACTAAAAAAGCTTTAGCTTTGACCACATTCAATGTACCCCTTTGCCCAGTCATCGGTTTAGAGGATGTTCTAAGCTTACCATCTCTGGCACAAATGTAATGTAATAAGCCAATAAGAGCAAAATAAGTTTAAGGTCTTTACATTTTTAGGTACCAGGACATTCACAATTGCATTACCTAGTCTGAATGAGCTGCCAACTCCTTGTTGGAGATGTCATGAGCTAAGTACATTTGTGACTGGAAAACGACACATTTCTTTTTGTTGAATCAGTGCCCTGTCTCCTGGACCCAGCTAAGTATCTCCTGCAGGTCATTCAGGTATGTGCTATAATCTGGACTTGTTATCAGAATGTAATCAAGATAGCGACAGACCCTTTCCAAACCATGTAGGAGCTGATACATCAGTTTTTTAAACAAGGCCAGGGCCCTTGTAATACCATATGAAAGGCATGTGTAATGATACAGACGCTTTGGTATGTTAATTGTCAGCAAGGCTTGGGATTTTGGAGACAATGGTACCTGTAGATAAGAACATAAGACTTGCCATACTGGGTCAGACCAAAGGTTCATCAAGCCCAGTATCCTGTTTCTGCCAATTCATTTCACAAGTACCTGGCAGGATCCCAAGGGGTAGATAGATTCCAAGCTGCTTATCCCAAGAATAAGTAATGGATATCTACAATTCTACCTTAATAATGGTTAATGGGCTTTTCCTCCAGAAACTTGTTGAAACCTTTTTTTAAATGCAGTTACACTAATATCTTTCAC
This sequence comes from Rhinatrema bivittatum, assembly GCF_901001135.1. Classification (NCBI taxonomy): domain Eukaryota; kingdom Metazoa; phylum Chordata; class Amphibia; order Gymnophiona; family Rhinatrematidae; genus Rhinatrema; species Rhinatrema bivittatum. The sequence continues at coordinate 67,552,485 of NC_042616.1, read as the reverse complement.
CTCATCCTCTGGCAATGAATTCCAGAGCTTAATTATGCATTGAGTAAAAAAAATAGTTTGTCTATTTAGTTTTAAATATACTACCAAGTAACTCTGTTGTGGGTCCACTGGTATTTGTATTTTTTTTGAAAGAGTAAACAACTAATTAACATTTACTCATTCCATTCTACTCATTATTTTATAGACCTCAGCTGTCTCTTCCTGCCAATACTCAAAATGGCGCCGATCGCCGTCATAGTGAGGACAAAGGCGATCGGCGCCATTTTGAGTATTGGCGGGACGGCGATTTTGAGTCTCAAAATGGCAGCGATCGGCGCCATTTTGAGTATTGGGATTGGACGGACGGCGTGAAAGGAGGTCGCTCCCGGACCCCCGCTGGACTTTTGGCAAGTCTTGTGGGGGTCAGGAGGCCCCCCCAAGCTGGCCAAAAGTTCCGGTTGGGTCCAACGAGGGTCCCGGAGCGACCTCCTGCCACATGACCTGTCACGTGGTAGAAGCACAAGATGGCACCGGTGACCATGTGACAGGGGCTGACCAATGGCACCGGCAGCCCCTGTGACACAGGCTATCGGCGCCGTGAGGAAACCACAAACGAGTGCAGGGATGGCTTCCTGACTCCCCGCTGGACCACCAGGGAGTTTTGGTAAGTCTTGTGGGGGGGGGGGGGTCAGGAGGGTGGGGGTTGTAGTTAATTTAGTAGTAACGTATTTACAGATCGACAACTTATTGAATTCTCCATACTTCCACATGAAACGGAATTGACCCCCCACGAATACCTATCGCGTACGCAACGGAAACTTTTTGCCTGCACATCTCTACTGCTTTCCATCCCTTAAGCAGTTTTCAATCCACAACAGGACACCAACCCTTATGGCATGACTTTTCAATTTCCTGAGAAGTCTCTCATGAAGGATCTGTTGCAGCCCCGGTCGCCGCCATAGCGACCGGGTCCTTACCTCCACCGGGGTCTTCTCCGCGCTGCCGCGAGCCGCGGGATCCGGGGCCGGCCTGGCCGCATGGCAGCGGCGTCTCCACGAGGGAGACGCTGCCGACGCTGCCAAGGCCCGATCCTGACTCCTCCCCCCTGCAGGGAACGCGCGCGCGCGAGGGCTCTCCTTTTACAGGTCCAGCACCCGGAAGTGCTGAACCGCCCTCTCCCTGACGTCAGCGCCGGCGGGGGATTTAAACCTGCACTGTTCCTTCCTGCTTTGCCTTGCAACGTGGTCACTCCTGAGTGTTAGTTGCTGTTCCTGATCCTGCCTGCCAGTTTCAGCGTTCCTGTTCTTCTGACTTCTGCTGCCTGCCTTGACTTCGGTACGTCTCCACGCTTCTGACTTCTGCTGCCTGCCTTGACCCCGGTACGTTTCCTCGCTTCTGACTTCTGCTGCCTGCCTTGACCCCGGTACGTTTCCTCGCTTCTGACTTCTGCTGCCTGCCTTGACTTCGGTACGTCTCCACGCTTCTGACTTCTGCTGCCTGCCTTGACCTCGGTACGTCTCCACGCTTCAGTCTTCTGCTGCCTGTTGTGACTTCAGCTCTTACTCTCACCTAAGTCCCAGCGGTCCGGGTCCCTACGGGCTCCTCCTTGGGGGACCTCGGACTTCCAGGGCGAAGCCACCTAAGCCCTAGCGACCCGGGCGTCAACAGCTCCTCTGGGGGCGTCTCGGGTTTCCGGTGAAGATCCTTCTTCGGCTGTGCGTGATCTGCCTTCCGACCGTCTCCTCGCCGGTCGGCCCAAGGATCCACTTCCGGAACACAACAGTTTGCAAGGCCATGGATCCGGCAGACCTCGCCAGCCTGCAAGCCATTCCCGGATTTGCCCAGCGTTTGGTGCAGCAGCAACAGGTATTGGATTCGCTGGCTGCCACTGTGGAACGATTGGCGGTTCGAATGGACGCTGAACCCCTTGCTCCAGTTCCCGCACCTGCACCAGCGCCAGTGGTTACAATCCATGCTCCTACCCAGCTTCCAGCTCCATCACGGTATGCTGGGGATTCCAAGGCTTGTCGCGGTTTCTTGAACCAATGCTACGTACGCTTTGCCTTGCTGCCCAATCAGTTTCCATCAGATGCCGTCAAGGTAGCATACATCTTTTCACTATTAGATGGTCGAGCACTGAATTGGGCGTCACCCATGTGGGAAAAGAATGACCCCGCCTTGAGCGACTTGAACAGATTTGTGGAGGAGTTTAAAGCAGCCTTTGACGAGCCTGCACGCCAGACCTCAGCGACCTCTGAGCTACTTCAACTCCGACAGGGAACACGGACGCTAGCTGATTACGCATTGGAATTCCGCACGCTCGCCCTAGAGGTTGGTTGGCGAGATGATGCCCTCCGAGGCGTGTTCTTGGAGGGGTTGGCAGCTAGGATTAAGGACGAGCTGGCAGCTCGTGACCTCCAGGAGGATCTGAACTCCCTCATCGACGTAGCAGCCCGCATTGATCGATTACAACAAAGAGCGAAGGAGGGGCGTCCTCTTCGGCGAATGGCTCCCCTACCTCCAGTTCTCTCCAGACCACTGAATCCCAGCCCTCGTAGCTCCAGTAACTCGGCAGAGTCCTCCACGGAGGAACCCATGCAACTGGGCAGGTCCTCGTTAACACCTGAGGAGAGACAACGCCGTCGTGATCTGAGGTTGTGCCTGTACTGCGGCGGTAAGGGCCATTTCTTGGCCCAGTGCAAGGAACGGGCGGAAAACTCCCGCGCCTAGGGTTGAGAGAGGAGTGTTCCCTAGGTTGTCTTAACGCTGCTCCTCAATGTGTAGTACCAGTAACCTTGAGATACCCCCGTGGTTCCTTCAAAACGCAGGCTCTCATCGACTCGGGGGCCGGAGGGAACTTTATCTCGAAGGATTTAGTGCAACGACTTCAGCTCCCCACGCAACTCCGGGAACCGCTCTTACGAGTCACCTCTATCCAGGGCACACCTTTGTCCGGCAGTATCTCTTCCATGACCTCGCCACTCACCCTCCAGACCGGTCTGCTCCATACTGAGAAAATCTCGTTTCTGGTTTTAGAGAAGTCCGTCCACCCAGTGGTTCTCGGGTTACCCTGGCTGCAGCAACATTCTCCAGAGATCCGGTGGGATGATCTACAGATCACTCGATGGAGTCCCAAGTGCTTCCACTCTTGCATTCAATCCCCGAAGGAACAACGAATTCCGCTGGCACATACTGGGTCTCTACTTCCGTAACCATATGCAGACTTTGCTGATGTCTTTTCTAAGGAAAAGGCAGAATTATTACCTCAACATCGCCCCTTTGATTGCGCGATTGATTTGCTCCCCGGTTCTACTCCACCTCGGGGAAGAGTGTACCCCTTGTCTCAACCTGAAACTCGAGCCATGTCTGACTATATCACCGAAAATCTCACCAAAGGATTCATCCGACCCTCAAAGTCTCCCGCAGGGGCGGGTTTCTTCTTTGTCGCCAAGAAAGACGGGTCTTTGAGGCCATGTATTGATTACCGAGGACTCAATACCATCACTAAGAAGAATCGCTACCCGTTACCCTTAATTCCTGAGCTATTAGACAAACTCCAGGGAGCACAGGTATTCACGAAGTTGGACTTACGGGGTGCCTACAATTTAGTCCGTATCCGTCCCGGGGATGAATGGAAGACCGCTTTCAATACCCGGGACGGGCACTACGAATACTTGGTTATGCCATTCGGACTCTGCAATGCTCCTGCCGTATTCCAACATTTAATGAATGAGATCCTTCGGGAACTACTACAATCTTGTGTAATTGTGTATCTTGATGATGTCCTCATCCACTCCCCCGATTTGAGTTCCCATCGGCGACATGTTCGACAGGTGCTTCAGATTCTCCGGGATCATCACTTGTATGCGAAGCTGGAAAAGTGTCTCTTCGAGCAGGAGTCATTGCCCTTTTTAGGGTACATTGTGTCCTCGACTGGGTTTCGCATGGATCCCAGTAAGGTATCTGCCATCAGAAATTGGCCCCAGCCGGTGGGTCTGAAAGCTTTGCAACGCTTTCTAGGATTCGCAAATTTCTACCGGCATTTCATTCCCCAGTATTCACGGTTGGTGGCGCCGCTCACCACTCTCACCAGGAAGGGCGTGGACGCTCGAATATGGCCTAGTGAGGCATGTAGGGCCTTTGAGGACTTGAAAGAAGCTTTCCTCCATGACACCTGCTTACGTCACCCTGACCCGACACGGCCCTTCTTTGTGGAGGTGGATGCCTCCAACATAGCCGTTGGAGCGGTCCTGTCTCAGAATTCTAGTTCCGGACACCTACTACCTTGCTCCTATTTCTCCAAGAAGTTTACGCCCGCCGAGGGCAACTATGGAATAGGAGACAAGGAGTTACTCACAATTAAACTAGCCTTAGAGGAGTGGAGACAATGGCTGGAGGGGTCTCTTCATCCTGTCACAATCTACACGGACCATAAGAATTTGGAATTTCTGAATCAGGCCCAACGACTTAATCCCAGACAGGCGCGTTGGTCGCTTTTCTTCAGCCGGTTTGACTTCGTCCTCAAGTATCGGCCTTCCTCTAAGAACGTCAGAGCAGATGCTTTGTCTCGTTATGACATTCTGGAGGAAAGGCAGGAACCCCTTCAATACATCATTGACCCCGCCAAGATTCAAGTAGCCAGTACTTCGGTATCCTCTCTTGGGAGAGTGGTGGTTCCCCGCAGAGATCGCAGGAGAGTCCTCGGGTGGGCCCATGACTCCCTCTCAGGGGGCCACGCCGGCAGGGAAAGGACGCTCGATCTGTTGAACCGCTACTACTGGTGGCCCAAGGTGAGACAAGATGTACGACTATACGTGGATTCTTGTCCAGTCTGTGCCAGACAAAAACCTCTTGGCGGTCGGCCGTGGGGCCTCTTACAACCACTACCCATTCCCACCGAGCCGTGGACTCACATCGCCACAGATTTTGTGGTGGACCTGCCATTGTCCGAGGGACATTCTGTGATATGGGTCACCGTGGATCGGTTCTCCAAGATGGTGCATCTGGTACCCTTACCCAAGCTTCCGTCGGCACCTGAACTGGCAAATTTGTTCACGCAACATATATTCAGGACTCACGGACTTCCGCAAAGTATAGTATCCGACAGGGGTCCTCAGTTCACCGCTCGCTTCTGGCGGTCTCTCTGCAAAAAGTTCGGAGTTCAGCTAAACCTGTCTACTGCCTTTCATCCACAGAGTAATGGACAGACTGAACGGATGAACAGGTCTCTGAAAACGTTTCTTCGAAGTTTCGTCTCCGAGAAGGGAAATAATTGGGTTTCTCTTCTCCCCTGGGCCGAGTTCGCTTACAATAATCATACTCACTCTGTCACTGGCCAGTCCCCTTTCCAGATAGTGTTTGGACGCCACCCAAGACCACCAGTACCTGTTCCAATTACGGTTCCTTCACCAGCAGCCCTAACAGTAGCCCATCAGATTCATCACCGTTGGAAGACAATCCAGCAACGACTTATCACATCCGCAGAGAGGGCTCGAAGATGTGCCAATCGCCACCGTCGCCCTGCACCAGTATTCCTACCGGGTACCAAAGTCTGGTTGAGTACCAAGAATCTTCAGCTGCCAGGTCGATCTCGGAAATTGGCTTCCAGATACTGTGGTCCTTTCCAAGTAGCGGAACGAATAGGTCTAGTGTCCTACAGACTTCGTCTTCCTTCATCTCTCCGCATTCACAACGTGTTCCACGTATCACTGTTGAAGCCAGTGGTGTTTTCACGCTTTCATCATCCAACAACTGATGCACTCTCAGCCTCCTCTACCGAAGAACCCACGTATCAGGTATGGGAGGTACTGGACGTACGCTTCCGCGCCCGCCGCTGGGAGTACCTTCTAGCATGGGAGGGATGCGGACCCGAGGAGAACTCTTGGGAACCTGCTCGGAACATTTTGGACAAGTCCCTGTTAGTTCAGTTTCATCAAGCCAATCCTGGGAAACCGGGACCCCTGCGGAGGGGGCGTAAGAGAGGGGGTACTGTTGCAGCCCCGGTCGCCGCCATAGCGACCGGGTCCTTACCTCCACCGGGGTCTTCTCCGCGCTGCCGCGAGCCGCGGGATCCGGGGCCGGCCTGGCCGCATGGCAGCGGCGTCTCCACGAGGGAGACGCTGCCGACGCTGCCAAGGCCCGATCCTGACTCCTCCCCCCTGCAGGGAACGCGCGCGCGCGAGGGCTCTCCTTTTACAGGTCCAGCACCCGGAAGTGCTGAACCGCCCTCTCCCTGACGTCAGCGCCGGCGGGGGATTTAAACCTGCACTGTTCCTTCCTGCTTTGCCTTGCAACGTGGTCACTCCTGAGTGTTAGTTGCTGTTCCTGATCCTGCCTGCCAGTTTCAGCGTTCCTGTTCTTCTGACTTCTGCTGCCTGCCTTGACTTCAGTACGTCTCCACACTTCTGACTTCTGCTGCCTGCCTTGACCTCGGTACGTCTCCACGCTTCAGTCTTCTGCTGCCTGTTGTGACTTCAGCTCTTACTCTCACCTAAGTCCCAGCGGTCCGGGTCCCTACGGGCTCCTCCTGGGGGGACCTCGGACTTCCAGGGCGAAGCCACCTAAGCCCTAGCGACCCGGGCGTCAACAGCTCCTCTGGGGGCGTCTCGGGTTTCCGGTGAAGATCCTTCTTCGGCTGTGCGTGATCTGCCTTCCGACCGTCTCCTCGCCGGTCGGCCCAAGGATCCACTTCCGGAACACAACAGGATCCTGTCAAATCTCTCTGGAAATCCAGATACACTACATCAACTGGATCACCTTCATCTGCCTGTCCATTCATGCTCTCAAAAAATGTAGCAAATTGGTGAGGCAAGACCTCCCCTAGCCAAATCCATGTTGACTTTGCCCACCAGACCATGCCTATCAACATGCTCAGCAATTTTGCTCTCCATGATAGTTTCTACCATTTTTCCTGGCAGAGATGCCCTAACTCACCAGTTTGCAGTCTCCTGGATCACCCCTTGATCCCTTTTTAAAAATTGGTGTTACACTGGAAACCATCCAGTTCTCAGGCACCACAGATGATGTTACTGGTAACTCACCAAATTTCCAATAGCAGGTCAGCAACCCCACTTCTCAGGCCCTTCAGCACTCTGGGATGTATACTATCTAGGCCAGGCTAGACACGGCTAGATATGTCTAGTTTTGTAAAATATCCTTTCCCCAAAAGTTTCTTGAACAAATCTTGAGCTCTAGGTAGGGGATATTAGTCCATTTTCATACCCCTCCTTTATTGTTGGCTGATGAAGGGCATAAGAAACTGTCTGACTTCTGACAAACCTAAGCACAACCCCCTTTGATTACCTCATCATATGCCACCCTTTGAGAAACATTCCACACTAGCAATGGATAGATACTTCCTGCAGTTTACCTAGCAATACATCACTAGCCATGGAGAAGGAACAGACAGTACTCCAATCAAGTTGCAAAGCTGGCAATCAGTTTCTTCCCAAAAGAGATGGCTTTGCAACTACAGCTGTTTGTCTAAGTTCCCCACTGTCACAGACATAACTCATAACCCCCAGCCCTCACCGTGACCAGCCATTCAATCTCCCGTTTTCGGAGACTGGATGACTGGAGAAAGAAAGCAAAGGCAATGGCTTTGGAGTTATCGCTGCCTCTGGCCAGAGCTGCTACTGCAGTTTTTTCTGAAACTATGGTGAAATAGGCACTTGCATCTTAAACAAACTGTAGTGGGCACCCCTGCAGAGTGAGTGACATTTGAATGGGTGGTGAAGGCTCTAAGTCTGGCATCTCCAGTTCCTTTTTTTTTTTTTTGTAGTGTGGAAAGACTCCAGTCACCTGATGTGTCCCCTGATTCAACAGCAGGATCTTGTGACTCTTCTGGGGAAAGCAAAAAATGTGAAGGCACTGTTACAGAGCATGCTGCAGTGGGTAACAGGACTCTGATCCAGGTCTCATACTAACTCCTACTGCTGAGGGCCCAAATGATGAGTAGCACATTGTAATTACAGCAATCTTTTGCCATGTGGCCACAGTATTAACAGTTGTGGCAGACAAGCCTGATAAACTTGCAAGTATCAACTATCAACTGTATGTCTTCGCCTACAATGTCAACATGCTGATGAGGCAGACAAATCAAATCATATATATGTAATTCCTGCTGCCCACTAAGGTCTGCGGATTAGTGGACTACATATTTTCAAAATAAACCAATAAATAAATAGCAGTGCCATCCCTGGGGTGGTCATATCACCAGATATCAGGCTTGTGTTCAATGTGCTAGCTCCAGCTGCTTGTTTGCTGCTGATTTTGTAGAGCCATAGCCGTAGCACAGTCAGACTGAAATTCCTGTACAGCTGCCAAAGCTCTGTCCCAAGTCAGTGGTACACTCTAGCAGCATGTAACAACGTACTTCTGAGGGTCAGGTCCCTGACACCCACCATCTTTTTGTCCAGCATAGTCTCAAACCGATAGCAGGACACTAGGCAGAGAAGCACAGCAATAGCGTCAGATAGGGACTCACACTGAGCTTTCATGCATGTGGCAAACAGATTAACAGGCACAGCAGTAAAGACAGAATGTAGTGGTGTAGCTTGATTAGTTGAAAGACTGCTCGTTGTTTTGGATTGAACACACATCGAATTCATCTGATTTCAATGTTGACACCGCATAGCACAGCTATGTGGACAAGTGAAAGTCGATTTGTTTTGGAGTGAAATCATTCTCGCTGACAATCAATACGATAATTTCCACATTGACTATTCCAAGTCCTGTTTGAATGAATTGCCCCTGAGGCAGCTCTGTGCAAAGGAGCGAAACTCGGCCAGAGTCGGGCGTTTTAATAAAGGGCTTGCTTTTATCCGATTCTCTTTGTCGTCACTGTGATTATTGTGATCCACGCCGAACAACCTAATAGGAGTAGCAGAACATAAATAAATAAATAAATAAACAAATAACTAAAGAAAGTGAAGCTAGAGCATTGCAAAATTAGTTGCTAGGGAAACATCTGCTGAGGATGTAGAAGCTACAAAGTCTGTCAGTAGAGCCAGGTGTTCTTTGCCCAATGAGGACAAAGAAACTGCTCAATGGGCTTCTGCTGTATTATCTCTTACCAGCATATATTGTTCATATCAGCACATGGCCATTCACGGACTCAGCATTAAGCAGGAAAGCCTGCTCTGAAGCCACAGAGGAAAAAACCATGAACACAGCTGGTCCAACAACCATCTCATCGTCATTGTTAGCTTGTGGGCTACTTAAGTCCGCAGAAGAAATGCACACTGTGCCAATTCTTCCAACTGACATCTCTACTGCAAGTATTGTACTGTTAACTGCCCAGAACTGTGGTTGATATAGGATGTACATTTTTAAATAAATAAATAACAGAGCCAGTTTCTGAAAAGACCTTCGGTGCTCTGCCTAGCTCTACACAGCTCCGTCTAGCTCTCCATCACATGCAAACCAGTTGCACTCAGAACTTTGAGAGAGGAACCTATAACCCCAAGAATGCCAACTCCCAGGCTGAATGAACCTAGGATGTGAAGTGCATAGAAGCAGGAGCACAAGGGAAAGTGGTAGGTAAGTGAGAGATAAAAACAGGCAGACTGTAAGGCCTGGGGAAGGCAATGGGATAAAACATAGCAAGGAAGGAAGCAGAGGGGTGAGGGAAGATGCAAAACATGACACGATGTGGAGAAATGTCAAGGAGAGAGAGGTAGGTACAGAAGAGCTTGAAGGGAGATAGTTGGAAAGAGAGTCAGTTTGGGAATGATGGGGATGGGTCAGAAAAGGGACAGTTGGAAGGGATAAGGCGAACTGAGATTGGTGAGAGAGAGGGAGAGGATTGGGAAGGGATAATGGAAGACAATTATGGAGGTGAAAATCTGGGTCAGCGAGAATTTTAGGGGAAGAAGTACTAGGGGTGAAATGAAATCTAGCTAAGAGTAAAGAGAGAGGCAGAGAAATGAGATGAAAAGAAAAGATCACAGAAAAGAGACAGATGCAGGGGAAGCAGTGAAGCAAATAGGAGAGAGAAGAAATGAAAAGTGGAAAGGACTAAGGAGACTCTGGAAAAGGAAAATAGAGAACAGGAAGGCACTGAAAGCAGAAAAAAGACCAGGACTGACCTGATTAAAAAAAATGAAAGTGCTCAGACAACAAAGGTGGTAAATATTTTATTTTAAGTTTAGTGCCTGGAATATGTCAGCTGGAGGGAAAATCTTTTGGGAATACATCTCTGATGTCTATATTTCGCACAGTACTGCAGGGAAGTGCATTTCTGTTTCTCTTTTGCCAGTGTGGCACTGCATGCAGGATCTGGCTTACCGGTTTTTGTGTACATATTTCTAATTTATGGTCCCTTACTCTGTATTGGACGAGGATCTGTCTGTGTTCAGCATGTATGACAGAAGTGGACTATTTTACTAGTGTTTAGTTTCTGTGCAGAAGTACAAGTCTGATTTATTCTGTTTTCCCAGCAGAAAATGTTTTGGTGTTCTAGGTCCTGGTGTAATATTTGCTGCGCTGCTTTTCATAGATAGGATTTTTGCTGTTTGAGTCCTGGACGTTAATAATGGTTTCGTTATGGCAACTTTTCAATATAGGTTTGGAATATGGTTTTATTGGGTTTTGTGTTATTCCCAAGGGCAGATTGCAGGCAAATATCAGACCAGGGGATTTTTTTCAAAACAGGCCCACAGGGTGTCTGCGACTCGCTCATGTGCTTTCTGTGCAGCAGTTGCTTCAACACCTCTGAAAGGTACATCATGTGATCTAGAGCCTGACAGAGTTGAGACAAATATTCTCCAACATAAATTTTACCTTTTCCCTAAAAAACTAAGTAGAGCACATCCTAAACCAGGTGTATTTTTAAAAGCATTGCTCATGCAAAACAGCCCCATACACACATATGTGGAGCGAGCATGAGCAACACAGATTTTAAGAAGCCACAAAGTACATATGTACATACCCATGTGCGCATCAAGAAGAAGGGGGGGCAGGGCCAATAGTTATGCACATATGAGAGAGAGAGAGAGCGAGAGACTATATATATCTACCACTTTAAGAAGGGCACTTGAAGCTCAGGGTGGGTTTGAATAATAAGAACCTTATCCAAACATTTTTGAAACCCAGTAACACTAACTGTTGAAATAACATCCTATGGCAATGAATTCCAGAGCTTAATTATGCATTGAGTGAAAAGGAATTTTCTCCAATTTGTTTTAAATGAGCTACCTGCTAACTTCATGGAGTGCCCCATAGTCCTTCTATTGACTGAGAGAGTAAACAACCAATTTACATTGACCTGTTTAAATCCTTCATTTTTTCCCCATTGCAAGGGTGCAAGAGTCTGTAGCACACCTCCCCACCCCCCAAACCCATTCTGAGTTGAATGTGCCCCTCTTACAGTGGTATATATATATATATATATATATATATATATAGTCATATTATCTCTTCCTCTTTCTCTCTCTCTCGCTCTCCCCGCCCCCCCCCCCCCCCCCCCCCCCCCCCGCATAAGAATATGAGAAAATTGGTTTGCATATGGGTGTAAGATGTGAGGAGGAATAGCTTAGTGGTTAGAGCACTGGGCTATAAACCAGGAGACCAGGGTTTGAGTCCTGCTGTTGCTCCTGGTGACCTTGGGTAAGTCACTTTATCTTCCATTGCTTCAGCTACAAAAAGTTAGGTTGTAAGCCCTCTGGGGATAGAGCAGTACTTGCATATAAACAGATGTGATATCTCAATCAAATGTTGGTATGTAAAAATAATAAATAAAAGCTGCTACAGTCTGGTGGCAATATGTGTGAGACATACACACAAAAGGGGTCTTTTAAATTATGAGTGTGCACAATATAAATTTACAGCATTCCTTTTAAAATTAGCCATTAAGTCTTTAATGTGTATGCTAAAGTACCGAATAACACTCCGGGATGTCAATTTTTAAAGAAATTTAAGCAGGTAAAAAGCATCGTCTGAATATTGTCCTTCCTCAATGTGACTAAAGTGCAGTGATTGTTCCACATCATGCATATTTTAACTACAATGAGAAGAGGCATTCTGGGGTAATATTTAGCTTGGAGAAGGAAAATTATATACATAGATGATATTTTTAAATCCTTGCATACTTTTCCACCAAAATTCTACCCAAAGATAAAATGGCTGCAAGTGATCATGCATTCTCTAAGTTTTGAAGCAAAATTACATATGAACCTTTGTTTTGAGAACTGGTGCAAAGCTGGAGGGTTAAAAGAACATGCAATCTTTGTTCGAATGTGGACAGTTTGAAAATTGATACCTTAGTGGTAGATGGTAAACCATAACTTCTAGGCACATGGAGCAAGGCAGGACAGGATGAGGGCTGAAGCAAGGCAAGGTAGGAGAAGGCAGGAATGAGGCAAGGCAGGAGCAGGTTGGAGTGAGACAAGGAGAAGAAACAACACACATTGCAGGCAAGACATGGCAGGGGATCTGTTGCTGAGGCACCAGCTGGGAGCGTAGCTGAGGTTTAAATGTCCAGCCTCCAATGACATCTTCATCTGGAGCCATGTCTGAGTTTCTGCTGTGGAGCCTTTATGGTCTGACCACGCTTGTGTGTGCACATAGTAGGAAACAGTATGGTGGTGTCCTATCGCGAAGACGCCGCCGGCTTCCCAGGGGTGACTGAGGCTGACCACAGGACATCCCTATGGTTGGGCTAGCATTGTATTCATGCATGCAAATGCCATGCAAAGCAGCTTTTTCTAATAGTGGTAGGTTTCAGGCCCAAACATCATGTGTTGTAGCCATAACATGGCTTCATTATTCTAGACCTAAAACTTCAACACATTCAAACCCTCTTTAATTTTAGCATATAATTAACAATTTTTCTTGTAGGACTTTAGGCTGAAACTTAAGAATCAGATAAATATTGCCTTTATATTCCTCTTTGATTATTCTGCTTGTGCTTATATTCACCTCAAATTAATCAGTGATGAGGCAGTGGGGTCCTGGAATGCTATCCAGGCTCCGGGCCTGTGTGGCATCATTGTCCAAAATAGGACCTCCTGGACATTGCCCCATCATGTGATGGGGGCTAAGGGGAGGTGGGGTGTGTCCACTGGACCACTAGGGATACTTTTTGTTTGGAGAGGCAGGGGAGAGGAGGGTCTTAGTCTATGGGAGCGATGTTTTCTTGTAGAGAGGCAGGGTTGGGAGTTGGGGGCTGAAGCATCACTGCAGGTATAAAAGTAAGTTGTTTTTATTTGTAAAACAATCGCGCAGCCTTGGGTGCAGATAAGAGGGTCTAAGCAGATCTCCAGATTGTTTTACTAGACCTGGGGGGAGCACCATTGGGCTCAGTGGCCCCTTTAAGCAATGGCAACTCCGCAGTCCCAGGGCCACCATCTGGGTTATTTGTAGGGTCCTTTTGCAGCCATGGTATTTTTCCCAATGGATAAAAATACCATGGGATTCATTAAACATCAGGGTGATTTACCAAGCTGCCGGGTCATCTACCACAGCTTAGTGAATCCTGCCATATTTTTCTTTCAAGGAAAAATATTGTGGCTTAATGAATGACCCCTTTAGTTAAGAAGAGTCCCAAACTGTAACAACCCTGACCCTGATGGAGTACACAGCTTTTATCTTACATATAGTATTTAATATCTCTCCACTAAGACTCGGCAAACTGCAAAATACAATTGATCAGATGGAGAGAATTTATACCACAATGATTAATAACAGGAAGAAAACTTTAATGTCCTCTTAAATGACTGACCTACAGTTTACCTACAATTTACCTACAATTTACAAGCTGCTCACTGCAATAGATGCACGTAGGATATATAATCACTTAAAGTCCAACAATATCATGGCAAAGAGGTCACAAGGGCAACAAGAGAAGAACATATAGAACAAAAGATTAGTTAATGCTGAATAAAGCTATCATGGTCAGCTGTAAGCTAAAACGAAAACTTAGTATAACGTAGATAGACTATAAGAAAGCCATTAATAGTATGCCACACTCCTGGATAATAAATTGCCTTTCCATGAAATGTACAAAATAAAACTAGGATTGATTCTATATCACGTTCGCCATGGAAATGTGACAAACTGCACTCCCTCCATTTGAATTATTATGACAGACAATTTATCACTCCTAACATTGAGATCCAACAAGGAATATTTCAGGGAAATCCCCCTGTCACCACTTTTCTTTTCTCTGGCTTTGAATAGTCTTATTAACTCCTTGAGTTATGGATTTAGCCTTAATCCTAAAGATTTAAATGATCCACTGATAATGTTGCACCTACTATTTTTAGATGATTTGATGTTTGACAGCTCCTGAGATCATCATTTAATGGAAAAACTCTGAGTAGTGAAGACCTTCTCAGATGACATTGGCATGACATTTAGCTTAAACAAATGTGCTAAAGCGACCTTCATTAGAGGAAAACTAAGCAAAGCTGAAAACATCTCCCTGACTGAAAATGTAATATAAGGGAATGAGAACAATAGGGTGTATGAAAATATCTAGGTCTGGACGAAGGTGCAACAATCCAACATAAGTCACTGAGAGGTAAGATGAAAAAAAACAAACTGATATTGAAAAATGCTTTAATATCCAGAATAAGATATAAGCCATCAATCCACTTACAATCCCTGCACTATCAAACATCTTCCGGCTCCTAGACTGTTCCCAGAAAATTCTCAACCAATTGGATGTAAGAACAAGAAAACCTCTCCACGCCCAGTAGCTAATCTATCAGAAATGGTGTATGCCAAGAACTGAAGGAGATGTGTGTCTTATAAAAATAGATTATAACTGTAGAGAAACTATCACTGCACTCATGCATATTTAACATCAACAGACTCAAATACACTAATAGAGATCAGATGAACTACAAAAGTAAACAGCCAGAAATGATCTTCATCCTTAAACTTAGACAAGTATTCAGAAGAAATGAAAGAATGAGTGAGAATCTATCAGCAGCACACATAAGGAAAGAAACAAAAGAATTTGGAAAAGAAGAAAAAATATCAGCAAACAAGCAAAAGCAAGTGGCAAATGCCCAAATTTAGCTGGAAATATAAAGGGTCACTTCAGTAACCACAGGTAGATCAAAACCTGTTGCAGGAATGTTTAAACAGAGATGAAGTTATACCTAAAAAGATGAGAAATTGATAATTACAGCACAGGACAGTGTCCTACAGCCAGACAAATGCAAGTTCTATAGTACAGAGCTGGAAACATTTATAAATCTCATTGCCGAGTGTGACATCTTAAAACATCAGAAGGCTTATATACAGAAAGTTGCAAACCTACTGAGGGGGGCTCTAAACTAGAATCCTTGGGATGGGTGAACAAAACCCTAAGGTAAATAAGACATGAAATCCTCATATAGAAAAAAGGCAATATTTGGAAAGCTATCAAGTTCCAGATCTAGAGGTGTCATGGAAGCTGATTTAGATATAGTAGCAGTCACGGAGACCTGGTACATGGAAAACCATGAATGAGATATAGTTATACCAGGCTATAATCTATTCAGGAAGGACCAGGTAGTAAGGAAAGGTGAAGGCATAGCGGCAGTCCGTGGGCGGGGACGGAGGGGTGACAGTGGTCCGGGGGCGCGGCCGAGTGCTCCAGCAAAACTGCCTGTGCTGGGGCAGGGAACCAGCGGCACGCGCAAGTCACGCTTGCAAGAGGCAGAGGCAGGCGTAACTCCACGAAATAAGGTAGGGGGGGATTTAGTTAGGGCTGGGTGGGTTAGATAGAGGAAGGGAGGGAAAGGTGGTGGGACAAAATAAAGTTCCCTCCAAGGCCGCTTCGAAAAAGGAACGGAGGCAGGCTGCTCGGCTCGGCACACGCAGGTTGCACAATTATGGAACCCCTGCGCGCGCCGACCCTGGATTTTATAACATGTGCGCAGCAGCGCGTGCATGTTATAAAATCGGGAGTAGATTTGTTCATGCAGGGTTGCGTGAACAAATCTGCGCCCTCGCGTAAGTTTAAAGATTTGCCCTATTGTGCGCCCTTGGTATGGATCCTGGAGTGACTGACTGACTTAGAAATTGGCTGACTGGGAGGCGACAAAGGGTAGTAATAAATGGAGCTTTCTCTGAAGAGGGGATTGTTACTATTGGTGTGCCTCAGGGGTCAGTCCATGGTCTGTTTTTTTCAACATTTTTGTGAGCGATCCTGGTCACCGGCGCCATCTTGTGCTCCTACCACGTGACAGGTAGGTCATGTGGCAGGAGGTCGCTCCGGGACCCTCGTTGGACCCAAGCGGAACTTTTGGCCAGCTTGGGGGGGGCCTCCTGACCCCCACAAGACTTGCCAAAAGTCCAGAGGGGGTCCGGGAGTGACCTCCTTTCATGCCGTCCGTCCGATCCCAATACTCAAAATGGCGCCGATCACCGCCATTTTGAGACTCTAAATCGCCGTCCCGCCAATACTCAAAATGGCGCCGATCGCTTTTGCCCTCACTATGACAGCGATCGGCGCCATTTTGAGTATTGGCGGGACGGCGATTTTGAGTCTCAAAATGGCGGTGATCGGCGCCATTTTGAGTATTGGGATCGGACGGACGGCGTGAAAGGAGGTCGCTCCCGGACCCCCGCTGGACTTTTGGCAAGTCTTGTGGGGGTCAGGAGGCCCCCCCAAGCTGGCCAAAAGTTCCGGTTGGGTCCAACGAGGGAGCGACCTCCTGCCACATGACCTGTCACGTGGTAGAAGCACAAGATGGCACCGGTGACCATGTGACAGGGGCTGACCAATGGCACCGGCAGCCCCTGTGACACAGGCTATCGGCGCTGTGAGGAAACCACAAACAAGTGCAGGGATGGGTTCCTGACTCCCCGCTGGACCACCAGGGAGTTTTGGTAAGTCTTGGAGGGGGGGGTCAGGAGGGTGGGGGTTGTAGTTAATTTAGTAGTAATGTATTTACAGATCGACAACTTATTGAATTCGCCATATGTTCGCATTGAACGGAATTGACCCCCCACGAATACGTATCGTGTACGCAACGAAAACTTTTTGCCTGCACATCTCTACTGGCAGCTAAGATTTATTGCTAAAAAAATGCAGAGTAATGCATTTAGGATGCAAAAGTCCAAGGGAAAGGTATATTGGAGGCAAAATTCTTGTAAGCATGAAGGAAGAGTGGGATCAGGGGGTACTTGTATCTAATGATCTTAATGTGGCCAAACAGATGGAGAAAGCAGCAATAAAAGCCAGAAAGATACTTGGCTGCATAGGGAGAGAAATGGTCAGCAGAAAAAGGGAGGTGATAATGCCCCTGTATAGGTCCCTGGTGAGACCTCACTTGGAATCTTGTATACAATTCTGGAGGCCACAACATCAAAAGGATAATAACAGGGTGGAGTCAGTCCAGAGGGCGCTACCAAAATGGTCAGTGGTCTTCGTTCTAAAGCATATGGGGATAGAATCCATTTAAACCTGACACTGGATTCTAACTTTGCCTGTTTGCTACCTGCCTAGACCTCTGAATGGATACGACTCTGCCAAATGGACCCCTGCCCTGACTCTCACTGTGTTCTGATTCCACCTGACCACTCTTTGGTTGGTTCCTTGCCTAAGTCCTCCCGGCTTCCGAACCCGAACCCAAGAGCTCAACCTACGGGGGAAGAGGCTGATAAAGGTAAAGCCTAGCCTTCTACCAATTTCAGCATGTCTATCTGCTGTTGGTATGTGTATAACAGGTCCTCTTCCAGGTTGCCCCAATCTCTCTACAGCCAAAGGATTGCAACTCCAAGACTTTTAATTTTGCAATTCCATTCAAAGCAGCTCATGTATACCTAATCCTATGCAAATAAAATAATGTGGCTGACTTAGATAAAAATCAACCCCATTATTTTATCATGTTTTAAGGAGATGTAGTTATTTTCCTGTGGGAGCATCAGGATCCTAGTGCAGGTCCCCAGTGTCCCACAGTAAAATTTAAAGGGCCAAGTAGCACTCCTTCCCTCATGGGTTCCATCACCATTGGTGTTAACAGAATAACTTGAAGGGCATCCACAATCTCTCTACTTCTTGAGGATTCAGCAGTACGGATACCCCCAAGCCACATCCAGCAGATTAAAAACTCCACCTTTCCTTCTCACGTTTTGGATGTTGTTGACCAGTTCTTGGTCAAGGTCTTCAGTTTGGGTTGGAAGTCTGTAGACCACACCAGTGTAAAGGGAAGAGCCAACTCCTTTTTCTAGGACAGCCTATAATGCTTCTTCCCTGCCCCCATGTCGCTTGTATTTCAGTATATAGGATAAAAGGAATGGGAAAAAACATATTTTCCAATACCTAGGATGCTGGCTTAGAGTTCCAAATGTGTGCAAATTCAACCATTTTTCTGTCTGTGTTACCATGTGTTCAGGAAAATATCAGCTGAGGAATTTTTTTCTTTATCAGCCCATAAGGTATCAAATTAGACTAAAATCAAAGCTAAAATGCATTTATTGATTTTAACCAATCTCTAGACTGCTTTTTGGGAACCAGAAAAATGTACAGGATTTTAGATATCAAAATAAATGGATCAAGGAAGGCAATCTGTAAAATACATTGGACTTTCAAAAGTCGCTCTTAACATGTTGTATGGAAAAGATAATTGTACACACATTCAGATACATACATAATTGAAAATAATCAACTAATTTTTATGTTATCTATTCATATCAATAATAGGGATGTGCAGAGGATACGGATTCGTCCAATTCGGTATTCGTATTCATCGGCGGGCAAATTCATTGCATTCGTCTAATGGCGCCCCCGATACGTTGATATGTGCATTCGTTTTCTGGTTCCCATTAAAGTCAATGGGGGAAGTATTTGCAGCCTATTTTTGGCTGCAGAACTGGGTTTTCTTATCAATTTTGATGAAACTTCTGGGGAGCAATCATCAGAACAACAAAAGAGCTCCAAAGTACTTAGACTGTGGCAAAGTGGCACCAAAGTAGCATGAATAGCCTAAGGCACTGTAAAGAACCAGGGAACCAGGACACCAATCGGACACTGCCAGGAACCATTCTTACCACCGCCAACACCCGACTCTGCAGGGGCCTGCCTGAAAGTGCCAGGGACCGGCTGACAGAGGCCTGACCCTGACATCGGAGGAGCCCAGCGAGGCGGCCCCCCCGATCACATCTACATCCGGCTCAACAGGGCCCTGATCCTAACACCAGAAAGGCCCAACAAGCTGAGGCCCAAACAGGACTGACAACAGGACAGCCCCCTGATGTCAGAGGAGGAGCCGGGTGAGTGTTTCAAATCCACACTCACCCCAGGCATCCCTCCCCTCTGACTCCAGAAGACCGTTAGGTTTAGTTCCCATACTTACCACCACACGGGAACCAGGACACCAATCGGACACTGCCAGGAGCTGTTCTTACCACCGCCGACACCCGATTCTGCAGGGGCCTTCCCGACAGCACTTGGGACCGGCTGAGAGGCCCGACCCTGACATTGGAGGAGCCCAGCGAGGCAGCCCCTGGATCGCATCAACATCCGGCTCAACAGGGCCCTGATCCTAACACCGGAAAGGCCCAACAAGCTGAGGCCCAACCAGGACCGACGACAAGACAGCCCCCTGACATCAGAGGAGGATCTGGGTGAGTGTTTCAAATCCACACTCATCACAGGCGCCGCGCGCCATGCGTCGTGCGCCATGCATCACACATCCAATGGAGCAGTCCCCTTTGCGTGCCCCTTCACGCAGCCCATTCAGTGCTCCCTCCATTTCCCTCTACTTGGCACCTTTCCCTTACCTATGTCAATGCTGACAAACCACCTTCACATTACATACAACCACTAATTGCCCTCTACCAACTCTTCTTACAAACAACACTCGCAATTGCCATACAAACAAAAGGAACTTCAAACAGAAGAATTGAATATGACAAACGAACTCCCAACTCGAAACAAAAAACCCACGCTCTCAAAAAACCAATCAGCACAAATGAAGCACACACCCTCTAATCCTCACAATAAACAAAAACAACCAACAAACAGCAAAAACAACACATATATCCAATACTCAAATTATATGCTACTCTCATTCATAATTGTCAACGCTCGATCAATAATAAAGAAAATTCCTCTATTCAATGACCTACTCATAGACACCAAACCAGATTTCATCGCAATAACGGAAACCTGGCTCAAAAACACAGATTCCGTACTAATTAACCAACTATTCAACCAAGAATACAATACATTCTCAATTCCCAGAAAGAAAAAAAAAGGAGGCGGTTTAATGCTAATCTCTAAAAAAAACCCTACAGTTGACACCGTCCATCAAACATATCTGCCCTTTTGAAGTTGCATTATTTGATTCACCAAAACTACAAATCTGCCTCGTCTACTGTCCTCCAGGATCACTTGATAAAAACTGCTCCCCACTAATTAATTACATCATGAACAACATATCACTCAACAAACCCATCGTCATCCTAGGTGACTTCAACATACACTTTGACTCATTCACCCACTCAAAAACCTGCCAAACTATCATTGATTCCCTATCAACACTACATCTAAAACAAGTAATTGAAACTCCAACTAATAAAGCAGGTCACACCATCGACCTCATGTTCATCAACACTGAAGACTGGCAATCAAATACATTGATCACCACCTAATCCAAGTCAACTTATCTATCAACTTCAGCCTCAAATCACCTCAAAACACTCCAAATAAAATATTATACCGTCCTCCATTCAACGCTGAACTTCTACAGAAAACTCTTCAAACTGAACTTTTAAAGTAGCCCAAGGAAATACAACATCAGAAAGAATCTCCCTCCCACAGGGAGTCCCACAAGGCTCATCTCTATCCCCTACCCTCTTCAACGTCTACATGCTGCCACTTTGCAAATACCTAGACAAAACAGACTCACCTACTTTCTTTATGCCGATGACATCCAGATCCAGACAATGTCAGCAATACCCCAAATGGATGGGAAACATACCGGACAGACATAACCTCCATCCTCTCAGAAATGGCACTAACACTCAACCAGAGCAAGACGGAAATTCTTCACCTCTCCAGAAAAACCTCAATACCCATCGCTGACCACACAACTCTATCCAATTATAACATGCTCCCGATTGTTAGAGACCTCGGAGTCACCCTGGACCAGGAACTGAACTTCAAACAGCATATCAAGACACTGATAAAAGAAGGATTCTACAAACTCCAGATCCTGAAGAAACTCCAACCTCTACTTCATCCCCCAGACTATCGGTCGGTATTGCAATCCCTCCTTTTCGCCAAAATAGACTATTGCAACACCCTCCTAACTGGCCTTCCCGCATCCACCCTCAAGCCCCTCCAGCTCCTACAAAATGCTGCTGCATGGTCACTAACAAATAAGAAAAAAACAGATCACATGACGCCCACACTCAAACAACTGCACTGGCTGCCCATCCCGTTCAGATCCCAATACAAAACACTCATGCTCATACACAAATCAATCCACAATGACAAAGCCAGCTGGTTACAAGGACCTCTGACCCCCTACAACCCCACTAGAAATCTCCACTCAACCAACACAGGCCTTCTTCCCATTCCCCCCGCCAAAGAAGTACATAGAGTGTCCACCAGAGAATGTGCTGCATCCGTAGCAGGCCCTCACCTCTGGAACAACCTTCCAACTGCTCTCAGAACCTACCCATCTACCCCACCTTCCGAAAGAACCTCAAGACCTGGCTCTTCCAGAAAGCTTTCACACAAGACAAATAATCCCACCACATCCCCTCCACCCACCATTCAACAATCCCCCATCCCCCCCGCTTCCCAGCCCCCCCCCCCCAGTTTCCTAACCCTGCCACTGTACATAGTTAATTTTTTAATATATTCTGTAAGATGTTATGCTATTAAGCAAGTTATATTGTATTACTATCTTGTAAAACAGTTATAGGTACATAGCCAGTTATTCAATTAAGCTGTTATATTGTATCATGTCATTATAAGGCTCGCCTTAGACATCTTGTTATATGTAAACCGATGTGATATGTCAAATCAAATGTTGGTATAGGAAAACAAACAAATACATAAATAAATAAATAAACTAATCAACATAAATCTATCAAACTCCAAAGATGCAACAACATCATGGCTAAACATCACAGAAAAAGTAGCAGACAGCATCAACCCCACTGTTACAAAGACAAAAAAACAATCAAAACACATCAACCAGTGGTATAATGATAACATCAGAGTAGCCAAACGTATACTCTGGAGAAAAGAAAAAGAATGGAGAAGGAACAAAAATGCAACCACACTAAATATATATCGGAGCCACCTAGCACAATATAAAAACATCATCAACAATACAAAAAAAGAATTATTCTCGAACAAAATCTCCAAATTTCATCACAACCCCAGAATGTTATTCTCAATAGTTCAAAACCTCACTAAAACCACCCAAGAATCAACATGCACCAAACATGGAAGTAATGACTTTGCTGAATTCTTCAACAAGAAAATATCAAACCTAATACAATGAACAACAACCAAAACATCAGATTGAACACTAAGGTAACCTCAACATGGACAAACTTTGACACCGCCTCCACTCTCGAAATTCAATCTATTATCAAAAAAAATGAACCCCACCAACTACCCACTAGACAATAGAGATGTGCTTCATTTTTTTCTACCGGGTCGTTTTTTGACTCGGAAACTTCGTGGTAAAATTCGGGTTTTCTCGTTTAGTTTTTTTGGAAAACGAAACGAAGAAACCCGAAACCGGGCCAAAAAACGAAGCAGGAAACGAAGCTCAAAAAAACCCCACCCCAAGCATTTAAAATCATTTTCGTACATACATACAAACTCCCCCCACCATCCTGATCCCTCCCCAAGACTTAAGAACATCCCTGGTGGTCCAGCGGGATCCCGGGTGCCATTTGTTCCTCCGTGCCCATGTGCGCCATTGCCAGCCTTGCTCAAAATGGTGCCGAATAGCCTCTGAACTACCATGTCACAGGTGCTACCGGTGCCATTGGTCAGCCCCTGTCACATGGCCATCGGCGCCATCTTGTGCTCCTACCATGTGACAGGAGCTGACCAATGGCGCCAGTAGCCCCTGTGACATAGTATGGGAAAGGCTATCGGCGCCATTTTGATTACTGGCAGCCGACAACGAAATCGCTCCCGGACCCCCGCTAGACCCCCAGGGATTATTGGCAAGCCTTGGGGGGGGGGGGGGGGGGGTCATCAAGGGCAATCATTTCCCCAATACTCCTGGTTACAACTTTGAGGCTGCCTGCCTCCTACCCCAGGATAGCGTTACCACACTCCACCCCATTTCCTCTATGGTGGGTTGTCCTTCTGCCACCTGACTGCTAGAAGGTGATGAGGGTGTGGGCTGACTGCTGCTTTTGAACCACTTTATGCTGCTTGGAAGGGGTCCCCTGACTAGTACTGCCACCATCCCCAGATGGCAGTACTGTTGTTGGGTGTTGCCTCTTCATATGATGCATCATGCCAAAATTAGAAAGATGTCCAATTTGCTCACCTCTGCTAATAGCCCTGCCACAATAATTACACTGAGCAAAACGCGGGTCATCCATCACTTTAAAGTGGCTCCAGATTGCAGATGTCTTTCATGATCCTCCCTTCTCTAAAGCCTTGGGGGTGGATGCTGGCACTGGAGCTGATGTAGTAGGTGCACCCTGAGAAGCAATGCCAGGGGCCTCAGTCACGCTCTGTGCCTGCGCTGACTGCTCTTCCTCCTCCTTATCAGTTTCATCTCTCCCCTGCTGCACTGAAGTGGAGGCTAACACAGGACTAACTGATCCTCCTAAAGCTTCGTCAGCTATTACTTCTTCCATTTCTGGTGAGAATCCCACACAAGATGATTCTTCATCTGAATCAGAAGCAATCAGTGACTGCGCTACATTGTCAATGCTAAGTCTTAGTCGAGACTTCTGTCCCCCTGCTGCTTTTGGGTATCGACATTTTGTCTGAAATGACTCAGTCTCCCCTTCCCTCACCTCCAAAACTCAAGGGTCAGAAACAGGTGGTGGCGATGGCAATGTATCATGGTCAGATTTAATTTTTTTCTGGATGGAACTACCTACCCCTCCAAAGAGTTTAGATTGCAACAGGTCCCTTTTTAACTTTAATGGGGGACTGGCATTAGTGCCTTTTCAAGTGCCTCCTCTGCCAGTCCCGATCATGTGACCATATCTAGCTTTCCCTAACATTATGGATTTAATGTCACTGCCTAGTGCCTTCTGGCTGCCCACTGTCACAGTTCCTTGCTATGCACTAATGTAACGTGTGTGGTGTGCACACACACACAGCTTGCTTGTAAGCACAAAAGAGGCAGACTGGGGATTTTACTGCACAGACTGTCCCAATAATAAAGTTCAGTCTGCTAAACTACCCACTACCCACTGTCACAGTGCCTTGCTATGCACTAATGTAATGTGTGTGTTGTACACACACACACACAGCTTGCTTGTAAGCACAAAAGTGGCAGACTAGGGATTTCACTGCACAGACTGTCCCAATAATAAAGTTCAGTCTGCTAAACTGCCAGCCCACTGAAGCCCAGTGCACAGAGAGACTGAGTGAGTTGAATAAAACAAACTCAGTTTAAAAAAGCTGGAATTGTTGGCACAGCAGGAAAATCGATGAAATATATTTTCCAATGGAAATTTTAGCAAACTAGCTAAAAATTGAATATATCTCTCCCAGCCACAACACCCAAATGGTGCTTGCTTGCAGCCTAGCCCAGAGGGTGAATTAAACAAAATGGCACTGCTAGCAGCTTTTCTCCCTGGCACAGAGAGACCGTCTCAGATTACCTAAATAAACTGCTTAAAAAACAAACAGGGCTGCAGCAAAATAAAGAAATATCTTTTTCTCTTAAGTAACTAGCCTAGCTAGCAATTCAATATAGATTTCTGAACTCAGACTAGTTCTGAGTGCAGGCACCTTCCGCAGAGACCATCTCCCCAGACCACCCCTGCAAAGAAAGTGTATGGCACACCGCGTGCTTAAGTATATATAGTGCTGGGTCAACAGGAAAATCGTCACCGAGCACTGAATGACAGCATGATTGGCTGCATTCAGTGCATTTCACAAAATGTTATCGCTAATATGCTGCATTCTGGTATCCGTGCCAACCTGTCCAACCCACTCTGACAGGGCTGTGAGGTCACTGATGACTCATAGGAAAGGGATGGTTTTTGGCTCTGGATACACCCAAATGGGATCCTCCGATTGCAAATGGCGGTGAAGAAAAGCGTGCGCTGCCAAATGGATGAAATGGATTTTACGTTATATTCATGGGGAGTTGCCATTCGTTTCGCTTCCCACGAATACAACAAATAGGGATATAATCATTGCGGATTGCCAATACATCTAATACAAATTCACACCTCTAATCAATAAGCAAAATAAATAAATGTTGTGATAGCCTCTTTCAAGGGGTAAAAAAATCCCAGGTACCTGGTTGTCCAAATTCGTATGACTGGCACCTGCTGCGCTGCCCTCCACATAACACAGGACAGGTCTCTGAAGAGGAAAACATGTGGTTTGAATCAGCACCATGGGAGCAGCAAAGATGGGCCACAGAGGTAGCAGAGGTAGAGAAGGGAGGGAGAGAGAGAGGAAGAAAAAGAATGGCAGTAAGGTGAAAAGTTTATGAGAATGGAGGCAGAAGCAGCAGAGAGACAGAAGAAAGTTAAGGGAAGCAAATAAAAAGAAATATGAAAAACAAAAAAACTCACTCATCCTCAAATACACAACAAAAACAGCAAAATAAGCTAGAAAAAAACACAGTAAAAGGAAAAGCAAAGCAAAAATAAGCCCCCTCAAAATGCATACAAAATTTACAACTATATTTTCTTTGGCTCCTAAAAGTCTTGGCTTGCACCTAACGTTTCTAAATATTTTTCTGCACAGCAGCCAATTCTCCTGTATGGGAGTGAACTCTGGGGTCCATACAGGATGACAAAGATCCATAATATGAACTTTGCATTTCCAGTTCTGCACTCACAGAAACGCCCCCAATAGTGAGCACAAAGCAGAACTAAGCCATTTCTTCTAATAATTAATCATACAAAAATATATTCAAATTGTGGTGCCACCTCAGTATTAGCAACACAAACACTCTCCTACACACAGGCATTGTGAAGTAATATAAAAGTTTGCAAAAAAAAAAAAAATCATTCAAAACCTGTATTGACAATTTGCCATACCAAAACATCTCCAACAGCCTGGACTCGAACAATTCTTCCTATAAAAATATTACAACAGGTGCTAGAACATCAGTACACCTGTTGGAAAACAGGACTAACTGAACTGCTGTAGATTCCTACACAGTAATTACACAATAGCAGAATATCTCGCCTTGGTCATACCTGCATAAGACAGAGGCAGACTCTCATCAAATACAGCATATGTGACTGCAAAATAGAAATTAAAAACATGCAGACAAAAACTGAAATGGAAATCCAAGAAGTCAACTTCCATCTACAGAGATACAGAAACACATTTCACTCCTGAGGGAATTTTATACAACTGTGCGCAATGCAGAATGTGCACAGAATTCCCAGCCCACGTAGAATTTTAGAATTCTGTTCAGAATTTGGTACTATGGAAGAGATCATGGGATCATTGTTCTGTGGGGGCTGGAAGAAATTATCAGCACATGGACTGCTGTTAATATTTACAGATTTTGGGACTATGTTCTGTACCATCTAGATGTGCTACAGTTTCTCAATCTCATCACTCCTGGCTGGCTCAAGCATATTTGTTGGGGGAACCAGGATCCTTGTTATTCCCCTTATATCTCTCACCACTGAGATTTGATCTAAAAAGCTGGTTCGGTGGTAGCTTTTCTTTTGAAAACATGACATTCTGCCCATTTAAACCTGCATTCAGAGCATCAGTGGTGTTCTAATCTCCAGAGCCAAAATAAAAGTTTGGAAGCAGAAGCCCATGGTTTGGCTGCTGAGCGACTTTCTTATTGTGTCTGAAAATACCCACATAAGTTGGATTTCATATGTGTGCTGCAGCACCATTTTAGCTGCCAAAATCCTCTGCCTGTGCTGTTGCAATAGTTACATTTGGCTCAGCAAGGAGATGTCACTGATGTGCTTCACTCCTGACCCTGAAAACTAGATGTTCACAAAGCATTTTATTTAAGAATTTGCTGAATTTGCAATGCTCTGTAATCCTGTGCAGCTCAGTCATGCAAGTGGCAATGCTTTCATTACAGCTTTGATTCTAGTCATGGAACTGAAACCTTTCTACAATGAGGGAGGGTGTAGGTGAGAAATGGGCCTTTAGCAATGCTATGATCTCCTCGTACATCTTAGTGGGTTGTATGATGACTTGTGATTTTTTTTCCCCCACACACAGTTGGAAGGATCTGAATCTTATTTGCTTCAAAATAAAATGACTCTCTCTCTACTTAAGAATCCTGGGCACTGGGCTGCAATACATCAAATTCCTGATTGTGACCAACAGTGAGCATAGTTGCAGGTGAATGTGCTGATGTTATATATAAGAACACACTTCCTCTGAGTGTTGACTGATCATGCTGGACTTACCGATCAAGAACTGCGCATGCCTGCCTGCACATATCAACAGCTGCAGGATCTCACCCTTGCCCTCAGAAAATAGATGAAGAATATTAAGTGGGGGCCAGCAAATATTAAGCTAGGGCATACGGTGGCATGATAACAAGGAGCTGTGGCCTAGGTCTGAGTGCGACACTGAGTGCGAGAGGCTGAGACCCAGGCCCAATGCCAGGACCTCGACTGAGACTGCAAAAATAGAAAAAACTCACCTATTTTCGTCGGTTATCCAACATTGCGATCCAGGCCCAGGCCCAATGCCTTGGAGGGGGGTGGGGTGGGGGCTGGCCTGAACAGCACCATTAGATAGACGCTATCCCAGGGAAGTGCGTGCTGGCCAGCTGCCAGCGTGCAGAACTTACTTCTACTCCGAAGGAGTAGTAAGTTATTTAACAAAAAAAATGAGGCTAGATAGATAGGGGTTAGAGGTCAGGAAGGAGGGGAAAAGATAGGAAGGGTAGTTAGGGGGGAATAGGGAACTGGGGAAGATCCTATTGCATCGCAATGTGTTTTTTTTAAGAAAATCTCTCCCATTGCACTTGCGAGTCTAAACCCACTCACACATGCACGTGCCAATTTTAAATTTTGGCATATATGCGTGGTGGTTATTGTATTTTATAACTTGCACGCGTCAACACTTGCATGTTATAAAATCGGCGCATCCATGTGCGCAGGCCGGGAACCGCACGCACATGGATGCGCACATGCGGGTTTTAAAATTTACCTGAAAAGTAGGTGCAGAATTTTATATCTGTCACAAATTTCTACAAAGCACATAACACTGCTTTGCATTTCATTTTTATACAATTTGTGTGCGTAAACTTTTTTACTTTGATACTACAGGTTTGTTCTAACTGCAAAACAGAAATTATATAAACAAATACATGATTAAATTGAACACAAATAAGTCTCACA
This sequence comes from Rhinatrema bivittatum, assembly GCF_901001135.1. Lineage (NCBI taxonomy): Eukaryota > Metazoa > Chordata > Amphibia > Gymnophiona > Rhinatrematidae > Rhinatrema > Rhinatrema bivittatum. The sequence continues at coordinate 67,524,042 of NC_042616.1, read as the reverse complement.
TTTATAACCTAACACTAGGGAAAAGAAATCTATCTTAATCAACTCACAATATAGTACCCATTGCTTAGCGATAGAGATGTACAGAGGCAAACATTTTAAGTTAGTTTATTCAATTTGTAGGTTACAATCATTCATTTGGGTCATTTGAGATGAAAAATATTTTTTCATTTATTTGTTCTATTTTTTCATTCATTTCCCATTAAAGTGAAAGAGGAAAGCAATGCAGCCTATATTGGGCTCCCACATTGGGATTTTCTAATCATTTCTAATAAAACCTATGTGTAGATATCATCAGAAGGATGAAGAGCACTCCAGCACACCAAGACTATGTCAATGTGAAACCAAAAGTAGCATGAATAGCACAAGATAATGCAAAGGGGCAAAATGGTACCAAGAGAAGCAGGAGTTCTCCAAGACACAATTAGAGGAGAAAAGCAGCAGCAAGAGTGGCTGTGCTATACATTTTATGAATGTTTCTTGTAAGCCATTTTTTTTTGTTTTCTACTGGTCATCTGGTATAAATATTTGTTAAATAAATAGATAAGTAAATAAATAAATAGATAAATAAATATATAAATAAGTAGCTAGATAGAATAAACACCACAAATTCTACAAATTCTAAAAAGACTTAAACCACTCCTCCATTTCCATGACTGCAGGACGATTCTCCAGGCCACTCTATTTTCCAAGATAGACTACTGCAATGCCCTCCTATTGGGTCTCCCCACCTCTACCACCAAACCCCTTCAGATGCTCCAGAATGCTGCCACCAGAATTCTGACAAACACCAATCGAGGAGATCACATTACACCAATCCTCAGGAATCTACACTGGCTCCCCATAAGCTTCAGAATCCTACATAAGTCCCTCACCATTATTCACAAGACCATACACAATCAGCGATCACTCGACCTTCATATCCCGCTAAGACTGCACACTTCTACAAGACCTATAATAGAGGCTTATAAAGGAACCCTGCATGCCCCCACCACCAAATCCACCACTCATACATCCACCAGAGAACGAGCCTTCTCAACAGCAGGGCCAGCCATCTGGAATACCATGCCTCCAGACCTCAGACAGGAACCCTGCCTGGTGACCTTTAGGAAAAAACTCAAGAACTGGCTGTTTCAACAAGCCTTCCCATAGCCCTTTCCCCTCCTCTCCCTACCCCTTCCCCCCTCCTTGATCCTAGAAAGTCCCCCCTCACTCTCCTGCTAATCCTCCCCCCAGTACTGTCACAGCCCCACATTGTTAGCCAGTTTCATGATTGTATATAAGTTCTATATTTAGAGTGCCTTATTTCTGACTCAATGCACTTCCAGAATAGCTTTGTTCAGTTTACAATGTTATTCTTCTGTCTCCGGCACATTTCTGTTTCCAAGTTCACATTACCTTGTTTTATTGTAACTTTTCTTCCTCTTCAATATTATTGTTACAACCCCCTGTTCCTTGTGAACCAATATGATATGATTTGTATCATGAATGTCGGTATAGAAAAGAGTTAAATAAATAAATAAATACATAAAGTGTCAAATGATGGGCAAAGGACACCAATCCATTTGGTATAAAATCATAGCCAAATTAAATGCAGTTGAAATCTCTGAAAGAAGCCTGATGTAGTTTCCATATGACATTACTTGAGGAAGGAAATGATGGTTTAGGCTTGGAGTTGGTCTTGCCCTTTGCTGTGGGATAATTGCAGCCCTTTCAGTATCATCTGCCTCCTCCACTTCTTCACTGAAGGCTAAGATGCTACTGACTAGAGATCCCAAATTCTCTTCATTCACTAGTTTGATATCCCATGATTCAGGGAATTCAGGAATCCAAGACATGATTATTCACCTGAATCAGTCTTTGCAAATACTATCTCCATTACCTAAGAGGCAGTAATGATGGAGGAGTGCAATGCAGGTTTTAGATGTTGCATTTCTGCTCTCTCTGTCATTGCATCTGCCCTGCTAATGCCATAATCCAATGGGTCTGTTGTCTTTTGCCCCTGCTCCAAAGAAAGAAGGAGTAAAGCAGGCAGTAGTGGCACTTGCTCTCACAATTTTAATTTCATATGGCTTGAGCCAACTTTCACAGCTAGCTTTCTTGAGCTAAAAAAGTATCTTTTAAACTTAGGGGCAGGACTCCAGTTTTTTTCCTGCTACTATTATTTCGAATACTCTAGGTTGGCTCTACAGGAACACCCAATCCTTTGCCCCTACCATTCTTTTGCCTGCTGCCTTTCATTCTTCTTCCCTTTCCTGCAATGGCAGGATAGAATTGGAAGTTGCTACTGGGGTTTCTGATATCACAATGTAGTTTCTTAATGTACTGTAGCACTCAAACAATGACTATCTTTCAGTCACACACACAATAAAGTTGAGAGACTGAATTCACTTCAGTGCTCAGCAAGCATTGCCAAGCAGAGTTTGCAGGTGGCTCAAACACTTTGCTACTAGCTAGCTATCCTTCTCACAAAATGCAAAATCTCTCTCTCACTTAGTGTATGTGTATGCACTGCAACAGTCATTTTGCACACACACAAAAAATCTTAGAGACAGATTTTAAAAGTGTTGCTTGCATAAAAATGGCCACATACACATGTATGTGAGCTGCATGCAAGCAATGCAAATTTTGTGTTTAGGGGAGAGAGAGAGAGGGTTCATACCCAGCCTTGGACCTGCTCCCTCCCAGCCACTCCCACTCCACAGTTCCCTTTCATTTTTGTCTACAAATTAAGCCCTGAAAATCAGGGGCAGCCTTTTACCAGTGCCGTATCAAAAGTTTCCAAGCTTAATTACAAGCTCTGTGAGAGTTTCTACAAACATCTCTTCCTCTGCCAACAGACAAAGAGGGAATGCAGACTGCTTATTACTCATGGTTGTGGGAGTGGTTCAGTGTCACTTGATTCAGATAGCACCTATAGGCTATTTAAAATGATGCTACTATTGCTTTCGTGGACCCTTGGGCTGAGGCGAGGTTAGTACTGCCTGCAGAGAGGGACCCTGCAGGTCCTCACTATTGGCAAGAGGACTCAGGCACAGCTGAGACCAATTGGAGCCTTTGCCTATACCAGTAATTTTTTCCCTCAGGTTGGGTGCCAGGGCCGGCAAGACTTAGGTGGGGGTCTCTGCTGAAGATGAAAGCAGAGGTCCGTAGAAAGTGTGGGCTGAAGCAGGCGGAGATCAGACGAGTCCAAGGTCTGGACAATGGTTAGAGGCAGGTGGCAGTTAAGCGTATCTGGTGGCAGGCAGAGGTCTGAGGCAACTGCAGTCAAAGGAATCCAAGAACAAGCTGAGTTCAAACCAATAATCTGTCCAAAGGGAGAGTAGGGGTGGATAGGCAGGGCAGGCAGGCAAGAAGATGAACAGGTGGGCAAGGAACAATGAAGACAGAACCGGGCTGAAGACAAGGCTTGAAACACTGGAACTGAAGATAAGACACTTAGGAAGCTCACACTTCTACAAGAGCAGAAGGACCTATTGCTGAGGCCTGTCTGAATAAGATCATCAAGGGGCGCCGTGGCATGTTTCCCCACTATGGGCCCTTAAAATAAAGCAATGTTGGGTGCACACACGCCTCGGACAGGTCACGGCAGGATGAGGTCATCGGCATCCTGCTGGCGATGTCCTGCTACATGCTCGAGTGACGGCACTCACCATGTCAGGGAGAGGCAGGGATGACAGGACGGCGTCGGAGGTGAGTGCGGCGGTCTGCAAGAGGAACCTGCGGATCGCCAGATTGTAACAGCTGCACCATGATTTGTCCTCCCATGATTTCTTTGCCAACTTCTCCTGACTCAGCTCTGGTCACACAGCCAAGAGTTGATTGCTATATTTACCACCACCTATTTATTTTCACAGAACAAAGCCATAGACTTGGATGGGAAACAAATGAGACACATTTTTTTTGTTTCATTTGGGAGACCACTCCATTCATTTTGGGGTCCACAAATGAAATAAGAACATAGGACATTACCATACTGGATTGAATCGAGGGTCCATCAAGCCCTGGTTACAAGTGCCTGGCAAGTACCCAAACAATAAATAGATCCCATGCTACTGATGCCAGCAACAGCAGTGGCTATTCCCTAAGACAATTTGATTAATAGCAGTTTAGGGACTTTTCCTCCAGGAACTTATCCAAACCTTTTTCAAACCCATGGACTCATTTATTGTGTTTTATCCATTTGTTTCAAACAAATGCACAGCCCTATTTCCTATAGAACCATGTGGTAGAAATGAAAGAAAAGAAAGGGATTCTCGGGCATCCTGGTCCTTCGTGCTGACATCATGATTCTACCATGCTTGTCGGGGCCTAGGTAATAGTGATTTTCTCCCATTTTGTGGGAAACATGCTAAATTAGCGTTTCTCTCAGTAGCTCAGCTAAAGAAGTTGCTCCTTTACCTCACCAGCTGAGTCTGCTTTGAAGCCAGGCAGTTGTAGGTTCAGATTCCAATATCCTCAGTTAAAAAAAAGAGAAGCTGTGGCATTAAACACAGTGCGCAATCGGTGTGAAACCTTCACAGCAGCAAAGATCAAAATTCAGACACATGTTGTTCAAGCCTGAGTAACACTGCAATCTCCTCATAAATCATGGTTCACATACAGTTCACATTAGCTGTTTCCTCAGGAGGAACAAAATCTTTTTCCTAAAGCAATATTCAGGTGCCAAACACCTTGTTTGATTTTTTGGATCATATGATGGCTGAAACTTTTTTTTTTTTTTTTGGCATCCATCTGTCGCGATGGCGTGCAAGTTTTATCACCCATCTTTGTTTCTATTATCATTTTACATTGACAATATTCTTTCTTGTTAAGTAATATATAAAAATTTAAAACTGAAATATATAGAATTACAAACTACAGCTGACTTTCTTTGCCATGTGAGCTCAGAGCTCATTAGCAAAATCGCACGAGTCCTTTTTCACACAATGCTATGGCCTCGAGGGTTGTACATTCCCAGCCGTGGCACCGTGCGAACCTGACCCAGAAAGTGAAACTCTGTGCAAAACACTGCTCAAAGAGGTTGTTTTGCCCATGTAAGATCCCCCTGTCCCCTCCCCAAGTGTCATTAAAAGTGCCTGAAAACCTTAGTGGCTCCCCATCTGCACCCCCCATGCCTTTTGTGGGCTGCAAAAGTCAGTCAAGCCCCACATTAAGCTTTGACCATTTCCACCCAGCCCCCTTGTCCCTCCAAATAATTGAAAACATCCATCACCACCCTAAGCTCCTAAAATACTATCCAATAGTTGTGGAGGTCTTCCTGAAGAGATCCTTATTCGCTCCAGCCCCCTTTGAGCCAACTTCCAAACTGGAACTGGTTGACCTCAAGAGATCCTGTGCATGTCAAGGAAACCTCTGCAGTCAGCCTGTGCCATTATGGAAGCAGGCACACAACAGGGCAGGAGTGCGTGCGGATCACTACGGTCACCAGAAGACCCCCTTAGCTATAGGGTATTGTTTGAGGCTTGGGGAGGGGTACAATTCATAGTTAGGTTTTCTGATGATTTGGGGAGGGGAATAGGAGCTAGTCAAAAGGGGAAAGAACTTGACATAGGGATTTAACTTTGGCTTTTTTAGCCTGCAATGGGCACGGAATTGCAGGAGAGAGGGTGACTAAGGCCACCAGGGACTTTTAATGGCACTTGGGGTGCCCCTTTGAATCACCATGGTGATTCTTGTGAACCTTTGTCTCCCAGGCTTGGCCAGGAAAATAACTACACCTCTTGATGTGTAGAATTTTTTTTTTCCAAAAATGGGCCTGCATAGCATTTTTTGCATTACTGTTTTCACAAAATGGCGCATCAATGCGCTGTTTTACATGATTTTGATTCACTCATTAATGCGCCATTAAGCTTTTGTGCTTAGATGAAAGTTTTGTGCTTAGATGAAAGTTTACTACTGCAAAGAGTATGTCTGCAAAATTGTTTCAGAAAAGGTGTTTTTGCAAAAACATCTTGGAAAATGGCCATATTTTTATGTTTGTGGGCATTTTGTGAAATCATTTGCTCAAAAAACTGTTTCGTGAAAAAGTTTTGCAGATCCTAGTAAGAAAATATGACTAAAGTATAATTCTGTAAGCACTGATCGATTTTAAAGTAAGTTTCTTATTATAATATTATATTTATTCCATAAACTGATGAAGTATTTTTTTCAAGCATGTTTGGAGAGCAATTTTGAGATAAAATTTAAATATCTCATATTATGTCATCATTCTGCTTTGTTGAGATTGATTTGGTTTATATTGCCCTTAAAAGGAAAAAGCCAGACATATTTTTATTCACTTAACCTTTTTTTAACTATAGGTGTTTTGTTTTTTTTGTTTTTTTTAATTTCAGTTCTGGCAATGGGAAAATACTCCTGTGGTTTATGTTGAGGAAGCAATGGAATGCAGAAAGATTGTAAGTTATTCTTGCACAACATTAGACGTCAAAAGGTTAATATCTTGTTCCCAAAGCAATTTTGGGACATATTACTAATCTAATGAAAAAAAAAAAAAAAGCAGCAGGATCAGCGAGACCCCTTATGAAAACTTGCAATGCATAAACTAAGATGCATTTCAGCATATAGGAGAAGCAGCAATTTAGGGACTAATCCATTCGACAAATGCAAGATGGTGCACAGATCGCTTCTTCCCACCCTCATAGGTTTTGTGTGAAATGTTTACCTACTGAATTAAAAGGGAAAGAGAGGAAAAAGGGTCTTCTTTGTTTCACTGAAGGCTTCAGAATCCCCTTACAAATCCACTCCAAGCCTTCCATGAGGGCAGTCAACAGAGCGTAGGGAGAGATATCTATGTCTTGTGAGAACTTGCCTAATTGTTGGGCCCAGTTTGGCCTCTTCAAGTCAGAAAAGTTAATCCGCTGACATTTCACCCCTCAGCACACTACTGGCTGCAGTTCAAGCTAGGCTTAAGCTGAAGGCAGGAAAAGGGGCAACATATTAAAGACAGGGTGGGAAAGCAAGATTTGCCAAGCTACAGAGGCCGGCTTTGCTGCCAGGGAGACTGAGGGAGGCATTGCTAATGCTCCTGAATAACCATGTTAATTTCCTGCTTTCCTGCTCAGTGCAGAGAGCTCCAGTCAGGAAAAAGCCATCAAAGGTTTTTTTCATCACCACACATAGTACAAAACCCCTTATAATGTGTAAGCCATTTTAGGACAGGCAAAGGTGAACGTAACAATTTTGAAAACAAAAAGAGTCCACAATGTATTTCATCCTTCCATTCAGTATATTCTATCTATCTATCTAGATTATAATGAATGGAAAAATAAAGTTAATTGTCGACTCTGTTTTGTTTCCAAAATTTGGATTGTATGCCCCCTGGAAACAGAAAAATAATACAATACTTGATTAGAACTCACCCTGAGTTACCAATGAAAAGGCATGAGTTAGATGTAAGTCAATAAAATGGATACAACTACCGTACTGATCAGTGTGATCAGTAAGAAGACATCGTCATCAGTGATTAGGGGGGCTGGGGAAATGGGAAAAAGAGATAATACCCCAGACCCAAAATGATCTGTGATATATTATTATATACTGTGATTATTAATGGACAATGTTTTTCTATATATGCTTATGTAATGTAGTGATTTTTTGATTGTTCTTTTCCTGTTTTGTCTTGGAATTAATTTAAATGTTGATGACAAAGACTAAAAAAATGTATTCAAAATCTGAGGATTTCAGACTTTTCTTATTTGTTTGAATACTTGAATTACTAGTATGCAAGGTTTCAGCTTCTTTTCTGGCCTAGAATTTGTTTCCAAATATATATATCCTCAAATTTTGAATTTTCATTGGTGGCTCAATGTGTTACATTCAAGTATAATAGGTTTTCTCTGTTTCCAGAGTGCCTGCAATCTAAGGGGCAGATTTACTCCCATTTTGTGTCTATGGGAAAATTGTTTAGCGAATGAGGCCCTAAATTTGTACTTGAGGCAATTGTAGGTGAAGTGTTTTGCCCTGGGTCACAAGGCACATCAGCAAAAGTTGAACATGGGTTTTCGTGGCTCTCAGCCTACTGCCCTAACAACTAGGCTACATCTCCACTCCATGACCCTGGCTCTGAATTTCTAAGGCATTTTCCAGTGTTCCTCCTTCCATGGAGCCTATTGGTAACTGCAAACTCTCTTGCAGATCTCTCAGTAACTCTATTATGACCATCGGTCGCAGATGGCTGCCACCGCTATTACTCACTTCGTGTGTTGCTGCCCTCTCTCCTTATGGAAGACTCGTGGCTATGGCCAGCCGCTTCAGACACTCACGGCTCCATTCCAGGACTCCCCAGTGTGGCAAAGATACCACCGACCACCATGTCTATCCCGGGCCTTCCTAGGCACATGCGCGTGCTCCATGGCCTTCTTTAAGGACGCCAGGGCGGGAACCTCAGGAGTGTCTCCCCTTCATGACATCACTAGCCCTGGACTCTTAAGCACCATTGGGGCCTGACTCTAATTGACTTGGCATCGAGTTCCCTCCTTGCTGATTCCTGCTTCTCGCTACGATGCTGGTTCCTGGTTTCTGCTTCTCCTGGTGTGAGACACTCTCGGGTACCTGCTCCTCGGGGGCCCTGCTCCTGTCTCTGGCTATCCACTCCTCGGAGGGCCCTGCACCTCGGACGCTGTCTGCCATTCCCCCACTCCTCGGGATTGCTCCAGGAACTACTCTACCCTTGAGATGCTACTTCGGTGTACCCCACTCTGCAGACCATTGCCTTTCGACTCTACTCGTGGAGACCAACGTAGGTGTACCCCACCCTGCAGGCCACTGCCTCACTACTCTGCTTCGTGAGACCTAGCATTGGTGTACCCCGCTCTGCGGGCCATTGCCATCACTAGTGACTAGCCGTGCCCTCGCTCCTCGGGGTAATGCGTAGTGAACTTGGGACTGTGATGCTCCCCCCGCTCCTCAGGGCAATGCCTCATTTACTACTGTGACTTCATTACGCTCCCCGCTCCTTGGGGTAGCGTCTTGCCTATCTGAGACTGCACAGCACTCCACCGCTCCTTGGAGTAGTGTCTTCTTGCACTGCCAGAGACCTTTGGACTTCCCTGTGCCTCTGGTAAGCCTACGTCATACCTCCCATGCTGACTCTCTCTGCGGCTCCACCCCCAGGGATCGCCCTTGCAAGGACTCCTCAATACTCTGCCTGCATTCCCCGCTCCCCGGGGCCTGTTCAGCACTCCACCACTAAGGAGACCTATTCTGGCAACCGCATCCACACCCCAGTCTCTTCCAGTACTCGCTGGGCTGTGTCACCTATTGCTCAGACCTCGCCTTCCGATGATGAGGCTCAGTTGGCTCCTCCCCGTGGGCAGTACCATCTCTCACCTTGGGCCAAGGGCCCACCAACCTACGAATCCTAACAGATTCAATTGTTTGAACATATATGAAGCTGTAAGGAGAGCTCAAAGTCCCTGGTTCAATGAGGCTTCAAAGACCAGAGGGAAACCCATCCTTCAGCCCAACCCCCTTCATGGACACCATTGGAACAGTCACCTCCCACAAAATGAATTGGTCGAATGGACCTGCCACAACCGAGATGATGCGACCATGTAGGTCTTAAACTTTCCCCTTGCATCTCCCCATGCAGGTAGGAAAGCACAAAGATCAGAGGAAGACACAATTGTGCTGGCTCAGGTGGAGAGGCACCTTAGATCTGCCATCTTGACATGCTCCCCTGGCTTTTTCCCCAAGTTTTCAAAAGAAAAGGAGGACTTGTCCTCCATAATTAAAAAAAAATGTTTTCAGCAGAATTTTATGAGGGTCTGAAAACTAAGGGCACTTTAAAATATGGGTCAACATCAAGTTAGCAATAGATAACTTCATAGGGCTGGTCTAGTGGCTCAGTGGCAGCTCTGTGTAACACTATGTGGATGACCTACTGCTGAGTCCCAGGCCAAGACTTAGTTCCTTGGACTGGTCATTTCTGGGGATGCTGTGGAGGCAATTTTCATGTCTTCTGGATGGGGCGATGAGGGAGTGATCACCGTGAAATGGTGACACCTAGTGGCCCAACTTAGGCTTTTGACTACAGCATTCTGGAGAGTGCCCCAGTGCATGGTCCCTTGCAGAAGATTGTTGCTGCACTAAGTGAATTAGGGAAAAATATAAAATAAGAGGAGCGCTCTCTGGGTAGTTGGGAATAAAGGATCATAGATGACTCCAATTGACCTGAAAGCCAAAGGAGGAAACTGCTGGATCAAAGAAGAAGAGATGATACCTTCAACTGATTTTTTTGGAGCCCGCCTCTCGCCTCCCCTTCCTAAGCACCACCTCTGACTAGACAAAACAAAGGAAAATAAACTCATAAAAATGGAAGCAAGACAGCATAATAGATGATATGTTATGCATGGATATTTCTGACATTGCTTGTGAGGATTGTGGAAAAAAAACCTTTCAGCGTTTACTTTTGTAGTGGAAATGAACAATCTCAATCTTTCCTTCAAAAGAAGAAACAAGAAAGTAGCATTCTTACGCTGTGACATGTTAGGGAGATTTGACTGAAAGTACTCTAGGAAGAACTTACAGAGATTTCAGAACAGCTGAGATAGAAAGCGTTGTAGGGGTTATCAACTTTGGTTTGAAAGGTCTGCCTCCCTCTGGAGGAAAAGTCCATAAGAGTTATTAATCAGGTGACCCTGGGGAAGCCATTACTTATTCCTGAGGGTAAACAGTATGGAATCTGTCTGCTATCTGGGATCCTGCCATGTACTTGTGACCTGGATTGGGCTTGATGGGCCCTTGGTTTGATCCATTGGGGCAGTTATGTTCTTATATATAATTTTTTTTTTAAATTCAGGGAACAGAACAACTTATCTGTTTGCAGACTGGTACAAAATCATATATTGTTTTTTAATTTAAAGTGACACATACTCTAGGATCAAAATTAAACAACGAATATAATTCAACCTTCTCCCTAAGCATGTATTACTCATGTAATGGGACTTTACATGACATGTTGGAGCACAAATTCACTACTCTGATTGGACAATTCAGTCCTTTCTAATACATACATACATACATACATACATACATGCATAAATAACTGTTACAATGCATGCTTTGACTAAAGTTTGACTTGGGTTTTAAAAGGGTCATTTTATAACATCACGAGTACTTTATATGACAGCTAAATTACGCCAATTTTCAAAGCAAATTTATGCACCTAAGTCACTTTGAAAATTATGCAAAATACCATGCACAAACTCACCTGAACAAAATTATACTTGCTCTTTGCAGGACGTTACTTGTGTTTGATAATTTGCACACATAACTATTCAAATCAAAAGTATGCATGTAAATCCTAACTTTGCTGCATCTGGAATATGTCTTTAATTTTTTGTGTACATAAAAGCGTGCTCAAACCTGGGTTATGTGCATTCTTTCATGCACATTAACTTTATAACAAGCATTTTTTAATGCAGAAACATATTGTATGCATTTAAATGGCTTTGATAATTGAGAATAAAAGATTATGTAAATAAGTTTATTTTACATTTTTAATAGTAGTATCATAAAGCTACTGTATGTATGTGAGAGATAAAAAGATCTAGGAATATCATGGATTTGATTTTCAACAAGTAAAACAAATGCCCAAGCAAACTGGCAGCATTTCACACTTTTTTGACCAGTTGCAACTTTACTTTTTGCCCAGGGCATGATTTTATTAGCATATGTGTCATGTTCAGTTCAGTACACTTGGTACGCCATGGCCCAGATTTAGGTTTTTGTTCAGGGTAGGCTAACATAAGTACAAAATGCCTGTAAGTAAGAACACTTTCACAATTTTGAAACGGCACATCCTTTATTTAAGGATTTATCTTCCAACACCTTCTGAAAGGGCAAAATTTTCAAATGACAAGATTATGGCAGCAACAACTTCTGAGCAAAATGCTCTGCACGAGACTTAGCTTGCAGTTTTTTGTCTGGGTTTATTTTCCCTTTACAGTGTTTGTGGGAAATTAAATCCTTGGGTATAGAAAGCAAAAATGTCCCTTCTGGCAGAGAAAGACAAAGCCTATCTTGTCTGCCCATTTTTACCTTTCTGTTGTACTTGAACTCTGGCTTACTCACCCCTTCCTTGCAATTAGCAATCTTTTGTTCTTATCCCATGGTCTCTTACATGCTGTTGTTAGTTTCCCCTGGGAGAATGTTCCCAAAGCTGATAAGTCTCCTGGATCTGGCAGGAGTCTCCCATTTTTGCAGACCATCTCCCCCCCCCCCCCTCCCCCGCAGAAGCCACCCAAATTCCCACCCAGTCCCCAGTGGTTATATAACAGGACACAAAGTCCAGTGAATCCAGCAGGTTCACTGTGAGGGAGAGCGCTTCCTGACTTGAGAGAGGGAGGGAGGAAGGGCCCTTCCTGGCAGAGACCTGTGCTGTGTCCCCTCACAGTGTTACCCTGGCTCCTTTTCCAGCTCTGACTGGCAGCAGTGGCCCCGGAGAGGAGGTGAAGGCACAGTATAGCACTGCCCTCCTATACAGTTCTCATGGCTTTAGCAGCAAATGCCTTGTAAATGCCATGACTGTGTAACAGGCCAAGAAAAGCCATAGTTGCAGAAGTGAGGTATGCAGGAAAGGGGGCAAAATTTATGTGTGAGAGAGAGAGAGACTTTTTAAAAGGCTTTCATAGTAGTCAACTATTTATACCACTATAGAAAGGCCAACTTGTAACTCCAGGTGAGGATTTGGTGGTGGTTTAGCATTTTGGAGCCAGTTTTACATGCATAGTGAGATGTGTGAACAGCACAGTAGACCTCAGTGAAGATCTGACATGATTTGAAGTGAGGAAAGTCAGACTAAGATGATATTACTTCAATGTTCTCTTGCCCTAGCTTGATAGTACCATAGTAGAGAGTCCATCAAGCTAGGACAAGAGAACATTGTAGAAATCTCTTCTTTGTGTGACTTTCCTCACTCCAAACACATAGTCAAATCTTCACTGAGATCAACATAAGAACATAAGAACATAAGAAAATGCCATACTGGGTCAGACCAAGGGTCCATCAAGCCCAGCATCCTGTTTCCAACAGTGGCCAATCCAGGCCATAAGAACCTGGCAAGTACCCAAAAACTAAGTCTATTCTATGTAACCATTGCTAATGGCAGTGGCTATTCTCTAAGTGAACTTAATAGCAGGTAATGGACTTCTCCTCCAAGAACTTATCCAATCCTTTTTTAAACACAGCTATACTAACTGCACAAACCACATTCTCTGGCAACAAATTCCAGAGTTTAATTGTGCGTTGAGTAAAAAAGAACTTTCTCCGATTAGTTTTAAATGTGCTGTTCGTAGGGATGTGCAGCAGGGATGGATTCATTCCATTCGGTATTTGTATTCGTGGGGAGTCAAATCCGTTGCATCTGTTCTCGGGGGACCCCGATCCATTCATTAGTTATGGATGGCCGGCGCCATCTTGTGCTCCTACCATGTGACAGGGGCCGACCAATGGCACCGGTAGCCCCTGTGACATGGTGAGGGGAAAGGCTATCGGCGCCATTTTGAATACCGGCAGCCGATGGCCCGCGTGCAGGAGATCGCTCCAGGACCCCCGCTGGACCACCAGGGACTTTTGGTAAGTCTTGGGGGGGCCAGGAGGGTGGGGGGGTTTTATTCATTAGATACATTGTATTTGTGGGGGTTCGCCATACGTTTCATGACCCCACAAATACAACTAATAGAGACATACGTTGCGGATTGCCAATACGTCAAAAACGAATGCACACCCCTAGCTGTTTGTACGTCTCACTCTGTATGTAAAACTGGCCCCAAAACCCTAGACCACCACCAAATCCTCACCTCGAGTTACTAGCTGGCCCTCCTTTAACAGTACAAATAAGTGACTACTATGGGTGCCATCCTAGAGTCTCTCTCTCTCTCTTTGCCGCCCACCCCCCCCCCAATAGCCCAAAATGCCCAAAACAGAATTTGTGATATTTATTACAACTTGCATTTTGGGCAATCACACAGCTTAGTGCCAGGAGAAAAAGTGTAGTTATTTCTGACGTTAAATGTGTGATAGTGTGCATTACACTATCGCACAATGCGATAATGTCCCTCATTTTAATTAATCCCTCTCAAACCCCTCCCTAATCCCACCCCGTTGAATAAATTTGTAAAATTTGCTTTCACGCTGCATGTTGCAATAACTATCGTATGTGTTAACGCCATAATGCATTTTGATGAATGACTCTGTTAATTTGTAATTCATCTAGAGATCAGTTTGTAATATAAATCGGGATTAAGATTTAAAAGCAGCCTCAAAAGGACAAGCAAAAGAACTTGCAAGTTGCGTGCTTGTTGCACAATTTTAGACCAAACCTTACATCCTGTCTAATAAGTGTACAAATGATTACAAGAATGGATCAGTTCAGTGGATTAACTTAAGCCCTAAATCTGTTGAAGCAAAAAGATGACTGTGTATCTAATAAGGCAGATATAAGTGTATGTGCAATAGGCCAATGGGCCCAGCCATACTTGATTCTAGGATATTCACCGTTTCTATGTTTTTAAAATCAGATTTATTATCTTTCCTGTTACTGCATTCCTGGTGTAGTAAAGCACACCAGCATATAAAATACAAAATGGAGTTTGAAATAAAAGTAATTTCCAGAGTCCTCTGAGCTGGCAAAGGGTTTTTAATTGTTTTACATGGAACAAATTGCAGTTATAAGTATGTCATATCTTATGGAAATTGTGATCTGAAATCTGTGTTTTCATCAAATGTGGTCCCAATGGTGCTATTAGTTCTACATCTAAGCTTCAACATCTCTGGTTCTAATTGTACAGTCAAACAGATATAACTGACCTATTTTTTTTATTTGGCCTTTGTCCACCCCCTTCTCCCCGTCCTCCCCACTGGATTTCCATACACTGCTTTTTGGGTTGATTGCAAGCAGATAGAGCTCAGTATTTTGGAGCCCTGTTTGATGGTTGCATTTGAAAGTTCAATCAGGTTTCAAATATGTAGTGACTTGTAAAATATGGTATGCAGTGCAAGTAGAGGAGAATTTCCTAAACAAAAATGTTATTACAGAAACAAACAAGAAATATTTGTTGCTGTCTACTTCTTCTCATTTCTAGCCACTTATATAATATTTCCTCCACTGTCGAGCATATTTCATGCCTTCCCATACAGGCCAGCCATCCTTGGGCAATGGGCAGATCAAAAGTTGTTGTATCATGGTCTCTCCTTGCCAAATTTGCAACTCTCAGGCCTGGTACATTTTGCCATGTCAGCCCTGGACATACTGACAAGGGGATGGAGGTGAATTAGGGCCTTCCAAGCGATCCATGGCTCCTCTACCCCTGCAAGAAGCTGCACAGTCACTCTGACACCCAGCAGGAAGATTTCCTGTCACAAACTGCCAAATCTTCTCGAGGGCAGTTGCAGGTGAAGTTGTGGTGTTTACCTCTTTGGTCATGAGAAAGTTCCTGCATGATTTCAGGCATTTTTTTTTTTTTAATTTTGCGGCGGTGTGATTCTCCAAAGAATGTCTAATGTCCACAGTTTGCTGCTTCCTCTCTGCTCAACTAACCAGACTTTTGAGATGTCTTGCAGCCCTGTTCCAACAAGGATGCACAAACTAGAGATTGATTTGTGTCAGGAAGCCTGTGAACACTTGGCAGCTGTCAAGAAGTAAAATAGGAGATAATTTATTTTGTTCCTCAGAATTACAAGTTATATCATGATCATTGAACCAAAACACTTATATGCTTAGGGTAACTCCCCAAAATAGAAAAAAAAGAAAAAGATATTTACCACCTAAAGCTAAGTGCCAGATTTAAGTTTTGGACAAAATCAGAAGGGCAAATTAAATGCAAACAACTTGCAAAAGGTTTATGAAAAAAACTAAAGTACCTCTTTTCCCTAAGATTTAATTTCCTACATCATCTGGCAGTTAAAACATTTTCCACAAGAAAAGTTGTGCAACTACAATCTTTTTGCAAAATGCACCATGGAAAATTTGCCTGATTCGCAAATTCAATTGAGTCAATATCCACTAAACCGGCTTGTTCCAATATAAGCCAGCTAAATATGACCTTCCAAGAAAGAGCAGGGATTTTCAGACAAGCCAATACCAACCTGTTGTCTAAATATTTGGCTGTGGCCCATAGAAATGAAGACAGCTAAATGATATTGCCAGAGAACATTCCCAGATGAACCCCCCTTCCCCCATACTTACAAAATCTGATTCCGCATCCTGGCCTGGACCTGATGCCAGGTCCTCAGCCTGGACCCAGGCCTGATGCTGAGGCCTGACTCCTGGGCCTTAGGCTAGGCTAGGGCCTGGCCGATGCTACGGCCTGGTCTGAAGGCCAGGTCCTGATGCCTGGGCCTCAGCCTAGGCCAGGGCTCAGACCCACCCTCAGAGCCTAGGCCTCAACATTCCTCTTTGGCGTCTTTCTTCTTCAGTTCTTCTTCATCAATCAATGCTGTCCACTGGGGTAGTTGCGAAATATTTAATTAATTCTTGCGCTTCCTCCCCAGATGAGGGTGCAATTTTTATGTACTTCAGCTAATTCAACTGCCATGCATCAAAATGGCACCTTCTGCTGGGGAGGTTGCACCTGTGTTAATGAACTGGAGGGAAGAAAGAAATAGAGAGTTGTGTTTTTTTTTTCCTTTTTGCTCACAGTATTATGATTTTTATTGTTTTTACCCTGCCTCTACTGGGAGGCAGGGGAAAAACTGGTCAGCTGGAGAAGAGGTCAGCTGGAGAAGAAGAGCTGAAGAAAGAAGATGCCAAAAAGGAGCTCCGATTCCTGGACTCCGGGCCTGGGTCTGCCCCTAGGCTGAGGCTCAGACGTCAGGACTAGACCTCTGGCTGGGACCCCTACATCAGTTCTGGGTCCAAGGTGAGACCATGGCATCAGAGCCTGACCTTTTGGCTGAGCTGCAGCATTGTTCCTGAGCCCAAGCCCTGGCCTAGGCTGAGGCCCAGGCATTGGGACTAGGCCTCTGAGCTGGGCCCTGACATCAAGCCTGGATCCAGGCTGAGGCCTTGGCATTGGGACCCAGCCACCAGGCTGGGCCTCGGCATCGGACATGGGTCTGGGACCTAGCCTAGGCAGAGGCCCAGGCTTCGGGACCTGGCTTCCGATCCTGGCCATGGCATCAGTTCTGGGCCCTAGCCTAGGCTGAAATCCAGGCGTCATGTCCAGGCCTCCAAGTCTGGGCCTTGCACAAGGTCTAAACTGAGGTCACAGTGACTTACTGTGCCTTAAGTCTATACAAGCCCAAAGCTTGGGCCAGGGCCTAGGTCTCAGCATCCCCACTGGATTGGGGAAGATTGGGGAAGATCCTGGCCTCAGCATTTTTCCAGGTGAGAGGAATGGGTGGGGGAATGGGATGCCCTGGGTACCCCTGGGTTTTTTATTTTTAGGGGTTTTTTTTTCCAATGTTTATTTTGTTGTTGTTTTTTTAAACTAAAGAAATAAAATGAGCATTAGATGAAATGAAATTCGTGGAGAAGAGCCCCCCCCCCCCCAAAAAAAAACAAACAAACAAACAAACAAAACAAAACTTTCCCCCCTTCCCACCCCTAGTTGTGCCAGTATTCGGTTTTATCTGACTTAGGGCTTGATTTACTAAGGATTTCTCCCATTCTGTGTGTGTGAGAAAAAGGGTTAGTAAATGAGGCCCTTAGTTAGTGGATATGTCTAGCTATATGATAGCCAAATATATTCAGTGTTGTGGCTGTGCTGCTGAATATCTCAGCCAAGTTACACAGATAAGCTTGCTCAGCTGAATAGCAACTGAGTATTGACCTCCTTGTCACTGGATTCTGTATTAGGAATCACCACCCAGGAAAAGGACCTTGTGAATAGAATAATACTTCAAAATTCTCAGCTCTGCATGAGGCGAAAAAATCAAATCCGAGTGCAGAGGCATCCACTAGAGGGCCCTAGCTCCCAGCCCTTAGTCAGACATCTGCAGAAGGACCATGCCATTCAATACTGCACCTCCCAGAAGCTTGTAGGAACTGGAAGTCTTAGGCATAAGAGGGGTCTGGCCCATATGACTAGAAGGCAGTGTAGTTCTGCATGCAGGAGGAAAAGGAATGTTTTCAGTGTGCTCTCCAAGTTTAGGCCCCTTCCTAAACACTGCCCTGCCAGGTCTTGGTTATAGACTGGGGGGAAGAGAGAAATAAAGAGCTGTGGTATTTTTACTTTTTGCTGAGAGTATTACAGTTTTTGCCGTTTTTGCCCTGCATCTGCTGAGCGTCTTAAATCCCCTCTCCAGAGGTGCAGGAGGGATCTGTACACCCCTTCTCCTCCTCGAGGAGGTTGCAGAGACCTCTAGTTAAGATCCTGCTATTTTTAGCAAGACTGGGTTTTCCATCCGATTAGGAAGGAAGTATTTTGCTGCCCCCTTCCTTACCCATAGCTGGACTGTAAGAGCTGTTCTAGTATAGGCCTTTCCTACAGAAGGGCCCCCAAGCATATCTTTTGAAAAGGATACTGAGGAAGAATAGGAAAAGAACATCTGAAGATCCCCCTTCCGGGTTTCCATTCCAGGAAACAGGATAAAGGCAAGCTGGAGTTTGGGAGTGCTCTCTGGACATCCAGCACTGTGGGGAAGGGGACATTCACCCCGGTTAGGATACCCCAACCCCTTGGGACACAAATTCATTCCACACCATGGATGAAATGCAAGTTCCAAGTTTCAGCGCAAAGGTTCACTTCCACAGAGGGCAATGAAACTTAAACCTAAGCTCCCTTAAGGATAAAATATCTGGATGTATTTAGACACTTTATTATTTGTGTTAAGAATTGTGGACCCTTGCCCCGAGGTGGGATTGGTGCTACCTGTGGGGTTGAGCCCCGCAGGACCCCACTATTAGAAGGCGAGGCTGGCCGGGAGCAGAGACAGACAGGAACTTCGCCAGTACTAGCCTACATTCCCTACAGGTTGAGCCCTTGGGTGCCAGGGCCGGCTGGTCTTAGGTGGACCTCTGTGTGGCTGGTCCCAGAGGGAACAGGCGGCTGGAAGCAGGGAGTGTCAGAGAGGTCAGACTCAGCCCAAGTTCGGGGTACCCTCGGATGGAGAGAGAGAGAGAAGGCCTCAAGGGATGAGATGCTACAGCAGTTCCAGAGACAGCAGAGCAGGACCACGTGGGACTGGCCCAGAGGAGAGGAAGTGCAGGAGCAGAGGCCTGTATAGTGATATGCTGAAGCTGGGCTAGAGCTGGAAATCCACTGTAGCAGATTCTAGTAGAGTAAAAGTGCTGAGGCACTGCCCACGGTGCGGCGGCGCAGTAGCAGGAACCTGTGATGTAGAAGCACTGAGGGATGCCCCGAGGAGTGGGGACACAGAGTCACAGTCCTGGAATGTAGATGCACTGAGACAGGTCCTGAGCAGGAGCGTAGAGACAGCATCTCGTGATGTAGAAGCTCTGTCCAGAGGAGTGGAGGCACAGACAGGGTGTCGTGATGTAGCAGAGCTGAGCCAGGTCCTGAGCAGCAGTAGCACAGAGACAGGATCCCCGAAGTAGAAACGCTGAGGCTGGTCCTGAGGAGTGGGAGTGCAGGGAAAGGGTCCCAGATGTAGAGGCATTGAGCCAGACCCCAAGAAGCGGGGCACCGAGACAGGGTCCCGGATGTAGAAGCACTGAAGCAGGCACCAGGGAGCGGGAGCTCCGAGGCAGGGTCCCAGATGTAGAAGTGCTGAGCCAGGCCCGGAGGAGCAGGAGCACAGAGACAGAGTCCCGGATGTAGAAGCATCAAGCCAGGCCCTGGGGAGCTGGAGCGCCGAGGCAGGGTCCCAGATGTAGAAGCGCTGAGCAGGCCCCGAGGAGCGGGAGTACCGAGGCAGTGTCACAGCTGTAGAAGCGCTGAGCAAGGCCTCGAGGAGCAGAAGCGCAGTAACAGGATTCCGACAAGAAGAGCAGGGATGCACAGAACAGGAACAACAGGTCCCGAGTACTGGAACAAGCACCAGCTAGGAACCAGGGAACTCATTGCCAAGTCAGATAGTGGTGGAAAGAGGTAGTCCTTAAATATCCCCAGCCGGTGATGTCATCAGCTGGGGACGAGCCTGAAGTTTCCGCCGTTGGTCCTTTAAAGGAAGGACAGATAGTGTGCATGCGTACCTAGGGAGGCCCAGGGTCAGAATGCTGGTCGGTGGCATCCCAGCCACCACATGGAGCACAGGAAGCCAGGAGGGATGCGGCGGCAGTGACTGGCTGTGGCCACGAGAGCACCAGGAGTAAAGGGCCAAGCAAGACATGAGGTGAGTTTAGCCGGCCATGGCCAGTGAACGTAACAGTACCCCCTCTCCTAGGCCCCCTCCCCGGGGGTTCAGGTTTCTGAGGATGGGTGGCATGGTATTGCTTGATGAGTGTCATAATCCGCTATGCTGATGGGAGGAGCAATCAGATAGGAGTAGAAATCTGATGTATTCCGTAGGCGGAGTAGCAATCTGTTGTTATAGACTGCTGAAGAAAGTAGTGGGTGGATCCTTGGGCTGGTGGCAGATGACCACGCCCCCAGGGGAAGATCCCGAGAGGGACCACCAGCTAGGCTTAGAGCATTGAGACAGACACACACTAGTTCTTTTATTAAACAGGTCTTGAAACCACCAGAGGTGGCAATAGTGAGCTGAAGTGCCCGGTAGGGCTGAAGTCCCTCAGATACTGGAACAGCAATTCCTGGATGGCTGAGCTGTTGAGAAACTGTAGAAAGTGAGTACGCAGGGTATGCAGAGTTCATGAACAGATGACAACACTCACATATTGGTCTCAGGGAGCTCAGGAGCTGGAAAGGATAGGCCCTCGAGGAGCGAGTACCTGGTTCCAGGGAAAGCTCTGAGAGAGCGATGGTAACTCACAATGATGTTGACAGTGATGGCTTCCAGGCAGAAGAAAATCAGCAGATAGTCAGGAACAAGGGCTCTCAAGGAGCGAGTACCGGTTCCTGTCTGTAACCTGAAAAGCAAAGAGAGAGCAAGGGCCCCGAGGAACGGGGGCAGAGTAAACGAGTAACCTTGTCCTATCCCGTCCCTTGTTAACTCCGTTTGATAGCAATATCAGAGACCTTTAAATATCGGAAGCGGATGACATCATCTCAGGGTGATGTCCCTTAGGTTTGCGCCCTTGCTGGTACTTAACTCGGAGCGCACGTGCGCGCGTGCACACCCTAGGCTTCAGGCAACATGGCGGATCTGCAGCGTCGAGCCGGTCTGAGGACGCCGGAGGGAGACGGCAGGGAGATGCCGCGGCAGCCAGCCGTCCTTCAGACCTGGAGGGAGTCCCCACTGAGGTAAAGAGGGCGGAGTGAAGACGTCGGGCAGCGACGGTCGCAACAATGAGGACCTTATCTAAAATGTTGGTGGCTGGTTCCCAACTTATCTCCGGCCCGAAGCCTTCCCATGAGAGCAAGTATTCCCATTTTTTTCCATGCTTCTGCACATCCAGAACATCTTGTACCTGGTATAACACATCAGCTTCAAATGAAAGTGGTTGTGGTTCAGGCGGCCTCCTGGAGGGCCAGGACAGTACCAGGAACTTTAGGAAGGATACATGAAAGGAGTTATGGATCTTAAGCGAGGGTGGAAGACTGAGCTTGTAGGTAACTGAGTCCAAACAGCGGAGCACGGGAAGGGGCCAATGTTCCAAGGTGCGAAGCATGTAGACGGAAGCTTGAGACGGTTCGAACTGAGGGCTCACTCGGCGATGGACATCGAAAAATTTTTTGGCCCTTTGAGCTGCCTTAAGCAGTAATTACTTCATACTGTTCCAGAGCTGATGCAGTTCCTGGGCGGTCGCCTGAGCCGCTGGTGAAGGAACAGACAGAGGTAGAGGTAGAGGTATAGGAGGAAGCAGCTGGTGAGGAGCCAGTGGCGGAAGATGAGTGTGAAATTAGAGCAAATTCTGCCCAGTCATTTTGCCGGAGATTAACATAAGCATGAAGGAATTGCTTGAGTGTTCTGTTGGTTGCCTGCCCATTGGCCTGGGGGTGATACGCTGGGGTAAAATCCAAGGTGACGGTAAATTTTTTGAAAAAAGATCTCCAGTAACGGGCAGTGAACTAAACTCCACGGTCAGATAGTGCTTAGGAAGTCCATGAAGCAGGAACACGAGGTGGATAAATAGCTGGGCAAGCTGTGGGGCTGATGAAAGGCCAGGCAGGGCGACAAAGTGACCCCTTGGCCAGGTTCTCACGGATGTATTCCAACATGGCCTGGGTTTTGGTAAGTGAGAGTGGGTAAATTCTGCCTCGGGGAGACTCAGTATTGGGTAGGAGGTTGATAGCGCAATTGAAGGTGCAGTGCAGTGGCAGAGTGTCTGCGGCCTATTTGGAGAACACATCTGCAAAGGCTGAATACTGAGGTGGAAGGCCTGGAAAATGGAGTGAGGTACTGAGACAAGGCTGGGGCAAGACAGGCTCCAAGCAGTTAGAATGGCAGGAGGATCCCCAGCGGGAGAGCTGCAAGCTAGCCCAGTTGAACTGGGGAGTATGCTGTTGTAGCCACGGCAAGCCTAGGACCACAGGGTGTATGGCTTTGTCCAGAACATGGAAAGTGATGGACTCCACATGTAGGGACCCAGTACGGAGATGGAGTGGAACCGTGGTGTGGGTGACCCGTCCAGACAAGGGTTCACCATGGATGGATGAAAGGAGCAGAGAAACTGGGGTGCGGATGGTAGGAATCCAAAAATGTTCCGTCAGCTGTTTCAAGATGAAATTGCTCCCTGCTCCTGAGTCTACAAGAGCCATGGTATGGAATTCTTGATTGTTCACCGTAATCAAGACCGGAAGTGTTAATGGAAGAGATGGAGAAGTCAGGCCTAGGAGCAGTCCTCCTGCTGAACCTAGGCCCGGGAGTTTCCCAGACACACGGGACAGGCAGCCAGGGCAGGTCTGGATTTACCACAATATAGGCAGAGACCGGAGAGCTAGCATCCGTGGCATTATTACCGGGCATAAGGCTACCCCGACCCAATTGCATGGACTACTCTCTGGTTTTGACTTGGGTAGCTGAATCCGTCCTGGGAGAGAAAGAGTGTTGGATGTGGTGAGAGCCCATAGCAGACTTCTTGGAAGCTTGTAATTCTTGTGAACGTTTCTGGAGATGCTAGTCGATCTGCCCAACGAGATCAATAAGGGAATCCAGGGATGAAGGTAGTTCGCGGGCCGCCAGCTCATCCTTGATTCGAGAGCTCAACCCCTCGAGAAAGATGGATCTAAGACAGTCCGGAACCCAGTGCAGTTCCGAGGCCAAGGTTCTGAACTCGATGATGTAGTCTACCAGGGACCTGGTGCCCTGCCGGAGGTGAAGGAGCATGGATCCAGATGCAGATTGTCTGCCCGGGTCATCGAAGACAGAATTGAACAGGGCGAGGAAACCGGGCAGGTCTCGGAGGATAGGATCTGCATGCTCCCACAGGGGTGAGGCCCAGGCCAAGGCTTTACCATCCAAGAGAGAGGGGATGTAGGTAGTCTTGGTGACTACGTCTGGGAAGAATGCTGGCTGAAGGCATAAGTGCATATTACATTGGTTCAGAAAATCCGGCCCAACCGGGGGTTTCCAGAGAAGCATGGAGGTGCTGGAAGCAGAACGGTTGGCCGTGGGACCGGTATGGGAGCCGAGGAGTTGGAAGCAGGAGATGGCGGACTTGCCACAATGGCGGCATGAAGATGAGTGCTAAGATTCTCCACTGCTGCCATGAGAGTTTCCAGGATCTTTTGTTGTTCAATGATCTTTTGTGCCAGACCAGGGATGGCCTGTATTGCGGAGACCTCCGCCAGGTCCATGAACTTGGCAATCTGTTAGGAATTGTGGACCCTTGCCCCGAGGTGGGGTTGGCGCTACTTGCGGGGTATGCCTGGTATGCTCAGACACACACATACACAAACACACATACACACACACATACATGCTCAGACACACTCAAGTCCTGGTCATACATACACTGTAGAACTGAGGCCTCTCCCAGCAGCCTTGGCCCTCCACTTCTTCAGCTGGGCAGGTTGGGAGCTGCCCAGTGGCTTCTTTTATCCTTCTGGCTGCCTAACACAAAGTCCTGCAGCTCATCCTGACCTTGCAGCTCTGCAACTCTTCACTGCATGGCAGGTTGGGAACTGCACATGGCCCTATGGCTCCTCCTCTACTTCGCCACACAGCAAGTTAAGAACTGCCGCAAAGACCTATGGCTCCTGCTCTTCTTTGCCATGTGGCAGGTTGGGAACTGCTGCATGGCCCTAGGGCTCCTCATTTTCTTCACCGCGTGGCAGGTTGGGAACCACCACATGGCCCTTGGGCTCCTCCTCTTCTTTGCCGTGTGGCAGGTTGGGAACTGCCGCAGGATCCTAGGGCTCCTCCAATAAAACTCTTATTAGGAAATCAGGCTGCTATAGATCCCTACACAGAAATTACATGCCGGAAAAATACCTCACCTTCGTCACATATGCAGAACCATAACCATAACCAAGTACAGAATAAAGAGATCAGAAAGAATAAAGAGAAATGTGCTGAAAAGAACTGAACTGGAACCCGTAAGAAGCCAGCCTATACATGCAGAGCAACAATGGAAAAACAGAGACATTATCTTTCTTCATAAAAACATTAAATAAAATCAAGAAATATAAAACATCCATAATATTAAAATCATATTCATAAAAAGAATATTTCAAACCAGTTAATGAATAAAATATCGACAATTTCCCAAACACCAATAAAATATTTCAAAACATCTCAAGAATACAAATTAAAATAATTAAAAAATGATCTATTCCCCTAAAAAAATGAAATATTTCAAAAGAGTAGAAACATCAAATTACACCCAATATTTAAAACTAATAAGGATTAAAAAAGCTCTTGCTCTCCATACCTGGGATCCTTTGATTTCCAGTCACCCTGAGATTGACGTGGATTGGGGAGGTAGGGCCACAAAAATTTTATTGTCTCTCTTAAATATGCATAATAACACATTCATTCTCCTACACACTCTCTCTGTCTCTTACATACACAGGTTCCCTCTTCCTCACAGTTATATTATGTCTGTGTTGTGTTTCTCTGTGAGAGCCTGTATTAACCAATAGGCTCTCACATGCATAGAAACATACACAAACACACACACAATCAAACAGATTATCACACAGGCACATTCACAGGCACACAGACTTTCAAACAGACGAACACACACACACACACACAGGCTCTCATAGACACACACAGGCTCTCACACAGGCACATTCACAGGCACACAGACTTTCAAAAAGACAAAAACACACACACACACACACACACACACAGGCTCTCATAGACACACACAAGCACACTGTTATAGATCTGATGCCGGATGGGCGGAGACATCAGAGGAGTTAGCAATCTGTTAAGGATCTGCTAGGGAGTTAGCAATCTCTTATGCTACAACTCCTGAGAGGGGAGGAATTAGCAATCTTGTTATGTGAGAGCTCCTCTGGAGGGAGGAGCTAGCACTCTGTTATGGTTAGACTCCTATGAAGGGGAGGAGTTATCAATCTTGTTAGGAAAGCTCCGTGATAGAGCTAGGAGTAGCAATCTGTTGTGTACTAGCTCCAGGAGGAGGTGGAGTTAGCAAGCTGTTATGAATCTGTTGCTGAAGACTCCTGGAAGGAAAGAAGCAGCCATCTGTTACCAGCGGAGTGCTTGGAGAGGACACTCAGCTGTAGAGGAATGTAGATAGGTGAATCCTTGGGCCGACGGCAGATGACTGCGCCCCCAGGAGGATATCCTGAGAGGGACCACCGGCTAAGGCTTGAGTATGGAGACAGACACAGAATTCTTTTATTAGACAGGTAGTAGAACCACCAGAGGTGGCAGTAGTAAGCTGCTACGCCCGGCAGGGCTGAAGTCCCTCAGGTACTGGAGCCACAATCCCAGGGTAGCTGAGCTGTAGAGAAACTATAGATAGTGAGTAGACAGGTATTTATTTATTTATTAACTTTTTTTATACCATTATTCATATGGACATCATAACGGTTTACATGACACTGTTGAGAAATACAATAAACAGGAATGGGGGTGTGGGACAGGGGGAACTGAGAAATGAGAGAGAGGGGAGGGAGGAAAAAAGGACAGAAATAACATGTGCACACAGGTGCAGAGTGCTAACAAGAGGTTATTATTTACAAATGTACAGTGTTCATAGCCAGAACTGGATGACAGATCTCACATAAGGTCTTTAGAAAGCTCAGTAGCTGGAAAGGGTTAGGCCCTCGAGGAGCGAGTACCTGGTTCCAGGGAAAGCTCTGAGAGCGCGATGGTAACTCACAAATGTCTGTATCTGTGACAGCTTCCAGGCAGTAGAGAATCTTCAGAGTGTTCAGGAACATGGGCCCTCGAGGAGGGAGTATCGGTTCCCATCAGCAATCTGAAATAGAGAAAAGAGAGCCAGGCCCCCGAGGAGCGGGTACCCCTGGTAAGTCCGAGGAGGCACAGTAGCTTAGGTAGCGAAACCCTTTGCTAACTCGATCTGTTAGCAATTTCTGAGACCTTTTATATTGGAAGCAGATGACGTCAGTTCAGGGGGACGCCCCCGAGGTTTGCGCCCTTGCTGGTACATCATTTGGAGCGAGCGCCCTACGTCATCAGGAACATGGCGGATCCACAGCATCGTGCCGCTCCGGGGACGCCGGAGGAAGACGGCAAGAAGACGCCGCGGCAGCAAACTGTCCATCAGGCCCGGAGGGAGTCGCCACAGTGCTAAGGAGGGCAGAGTGAGGGCATCAAGCAGCGACGGACGCAACACACACACACACACACACACACACACACACACACACAGGCTCTCACAAAGGCACATTCACAGGCACATTCACAAGCCTACATACTCTCACACAGATACACACACACAAACACACAGGCTCTCACAGAGCTCTCACAGAGCCTGCGTCTGTTGATAAAGTTGTGGGCTGGGCACACACAATCACAGGAACACATGCCTCTCAATTTAAGCCACCAAGCCGCCGGTGGGTTGGCTTCTGTTCCACCAATGGCCTCTCCCCTTCTTCAGCTGCTGACGTGTTAGGCTCCACCTTGGCCCAGTGGCTTACTGAGGGTCTCTGGCACCCAGGGGCCAAAGCATTTGTGTGCCTCTCCAGTGCCCCGCCATCCTTCTTATACTAATACATAAGGACATAGAAAATCAGTGGCATCTCTAGACAGAAAAGTTTGGAGGGGAGCAAACCAAAACGACATCTCCTCATATCACACACCTCCATAGTATGGCCCCCTGTTTTAAAATAGGCTATAAAAAATGTCTCAGTAAGAATGTCCCAAGGGTCTTCTACATAGTTTTAAAAAGCTGGCTAGTTTAATCCTTCTAGTATAACTACCATAACAATTATTTGATAGCCTGTTCCGGGTTCAAACCATGCACATTGGCATTCTGCCCAGGGGCTCTGACCTGGGGGGATAATCTCAGTAAGTTCTACACTGGGGGTTACCTCAGGAGCTTATCGCGTGCATTCACACAGGACTACCTCTGGGGCTTACCCAATATAAACACACACAATTACTGGGATTATACCTGGGGGCTTGAAACTAGGAGTTTATTCCTATACAAACTTTGATTCAGTACATCATGGTTCCAGATACTTAGGAAAGTAAGTTTATTTGATCAAGAGGAGGATAGAACAACTAAAATCAGATCATTCAGAAGAAGTAATCGTAGATAATGATAATTGCTACATGTTTCCAAAAGGATCAGCCTATGCTATCACGTCTGGAGCGTGCCGTCTCTCTCTCTCTAGCTGTTTCTATGCCTTACATTAAAATGCTTGGGAAGGCAGAGATGTTCCCTCCCTCTGAGTTCTTATCAATTTCAGGCTCAGCTGTGTGGCCTTCATTCTCTCTCAGGCTTTAGTATAAGTTAATTGCTTGCTTTCTCATCAGAGACCTACTGGAATAGCTAAAACAAAGAGACTCTTGCTGGTTCGTAAACATTTCACAGTGCAAAACAGCAAATAGGCGTTCACTCAGAGGTTGACCTGTCTCCTTCAAACGAGTCTGTGTCTGGGTGAGAACTCTGAATCCAATCGACCTACCCTCCATATACATAACAAAAAATGACTCTAACATAATCCACTCCTGGATTTAGAGGATTCACACTAAAACCTGCTGGATGAAAAGTTTCCTAATCTATAGTTATTTTGGTGTGCCAGGGGGCATTGGCTTCCCATGCCCCCTTCAGAAAGCCACTGCAGCAGCCCCGTGACCTCTCCTGTTGCCACCCCCCCTCCCCGGGTGTGAGCCGGGCCTGCCATGACTTCTCCATTCTTAGCTGATATTGCAGCAGACAGACTTAAATCCATTCCAGGCAGCTGTTGATTTGGATGCTTAACTTGCAGGTACATAACAGAACATTAGTAATGCACTGAACTATCAAGGGACTGGAGCGCTGTAGAATTTTACACTGAACTGATACATGCTTAGCTTCATTTACCAGTTCATTTCCTCCTGAGCATGGAAATGAGTATGAAAGCTGCACATGGTTTCAGTATAGCCCCTTTGCAAAGTACTTGCTAGAAGAGCAAGAACTAAACAATTAAAGCCATTATTATCAGTCTGTCAATTTCTGCTAATCACCAGAACACAAGTGAGATCATTAAATATGGCTGCAGATGATCCAAGAATCTCTCATTTCTTTCCAGTGATTCTCGAATACTTAATCTATTTGCTTTTGAAATCTTAAAAGTTTGAAAATAATAAAGCTGCTCCGCCAATCCCTAACTCTGAAAAGAGACTTGCCTACGGGAATGTATCTCTACCCAAAGTGGACAGATCTCGATTGGGCTTTATCTGCTGTCTTTTATTATCTGCCGTCATTTAAGCATGACTGACAATGGCATCACTAAAATGTGTGGGAAAAAAAATGCTGAGGGCAGAGTTCTAGATACTTGTATTGGTCCTAGACAAATATGAAAATCTATGTACGAGGTTACAAAGGTTCAAATGCAACAGTGTCTTTGAATAATTCTTATACTAGTCCAGTGAAAGATATCACAATCTGCATTAAACACACTAACACACCTTTACTAAAATCAAAGGAGTAGATTTTCAAAGGAGTTATTTGTGCAAAAGTAGCATATATCATATAATTTTTTCAAATGTCCATTTACGTGCTTAAAAACTAGCTTTACATGCATAAATCCTTTTGAAAATTACCTCCATATCAATTATTGGTTTACAAGAATGTGTTCTGTACAGTAACTTACTTCAGCTTTAAGATAGCTAACAGTTTAGAATTCAGACACTGATAAAGTTCACTATTCGAGTAATCCGGAGCCTTAATATACAAATATAAGTTCTCATTATATGCTGTTTTATTTGTACTTTCTACATTATCAGACATAGTCAAACATAGCTGGTAAGGGTTTTAAAGTTATCCATCTAGGCAGAGCTGGCTAACTTTGGGCCTGATTCATCAAAGCATTTTCCCATAGACACAGAATGGGAGAAAGGTCTTAATGAATCAGATCCGCTGAATATCTCTGATTACTTTAGCCAAATAAGTTATCCATTATCTAGGTTTTTAAATATTGGTTTACAGAGAAATTAAGGCAAAGAGCTAGGTTCAAATTAACTAAAGATGTAGATGACCCGCGTGTTTGCTGGGCCGTAATACTTATCTGATGATGATTCCATGGGCAGCAAATATAATTATGACATAAAATGTTAAACCTGTTGAGGTCATAAGAACATAAGAACATGCCATACTGGGTCAGGCCAAGGGTCCATCAGCATAAAAACCTGACAAGTACCCAAAAACTAAGTCTTTTCCATGTTACTGTTGCTAGTAATAGCAATGGCTATTTTCTAAGTCAACTCAATTAAAAGCAGGTATTGGACTTCTCCTCCAAGAACTTATCAATATTCAAATACCATTTAGATGGATCAAATGTGGCCAATTTGGCATATTCAGCATCTTATCCAGTTAAATTTAGCCAGATAAAGTTATTTATTTATTTATTTTATTTATTTAACATTTTTATATACCGACAGCCGTTTGCACATCGTATCGGTGTACATTTAACTCAGAACTAATAGGCGATGCCTTTACATGGAACAGAAACTAAAAAATAAACAGTAAAGTAAAGTAACAGTTATTACAATGGACAAGTTAAACAATATTAATAAAAGTTATCCAGCTATAATTTAGCTGGATAAAAAAGGGATGTTCTGGCGAGGGGCTGAGATACCTGGCTAAAGGGGTTATTTTCTAAAGACTTACCGCACGCGATAGCATGCAAAATCGATTTGGGACGGAGTCGGGGCGGCGAGGGGAGGAGTCGGGGGCGAGGGGGCGGACTCAGCGTTGATTTCGCTTTTGAAGATATCCAGATACATAGCAAACTATCCAGCCACACATGGCTGGGATAACTTAAAAACATAAATGACTATATTCACACATAGTCGGTTAGGATTTTAAGTTAGCTGGCTACATGTAGCCAGACAAATTGAAGCAAGTATATTTAATGGGACATTTATCTTGCTGAATATACAGGACAAGTTATCTGGATAATATTAGTTGGATAACTTGTCCATTAAATGGACTTCTGAATAATGGCCTCGTCGTGAATAAAAAGCAAATAAGAGTGAGACACCGAACTTACCTGTAGCAATATGTCATCTTAGAAGAAAAGGAATTCCAGTTGACAAAAGAAAGATTTATTTTAGAGTGTACATAAAACTGGCAGGGTCCCCGGTTGTCCCATTTGATTCTATCAGGAACCGCACTGTGCCACCATTTGACAGTAGGAGTTTGCCCCACAAGGCAGTTTACAGAAGTAATGAGGAAGCCCCCACATTGAAACATTGGGGAAAATCACAATTGCATTGAAAAGTTGGATGGTCTAATATTATAGGTTAGGGTTAGGCCAAAAGGGAATGGCCTAGCCGGTCTTGTTTTTACCTTGTGGCATCTATGTACATATAGTTCTAGTTTCTCTATGAAATATAGGACTACAAGTTCACATAAGACCTGTGTATCTTGAGAAATATAATAAACCCTCTTAACCTAGGATTTTTAGTTTGGCCCATGCTTTCCCCAGTGCCTAATACATTATAAGTGTCATTACAGTATGCACATGCAGTATAATCCCTTTCTGGATATCGAGAGTTGCTCTTCTGATGTCATCAACATCTGGAATTGGGAGGAGGACATGCCCTAAACATATTCAAACTGTGATGTCAGCTGACAATAAGGGCAGAAAGCTAAGTACTTGCCCAAGAATGGCACTGCTCCAATGGAATCAATCAATAAATGAGGATAAAGATAAGAAAAACTGAAATATTTCATTGTTTATTGAAAAATAACCACAAATATAAGGACAGAAAGAATGTGTAAAGTTAGCTGAGAATATTGTTTACATTAAAGCCATAATTAAAGCAAAATAGTGGCTCATAAACATTGTAAGGACCATATTCAGTAAGACGGATAACTTGTCCTGTATATTCAGCAGGGTAAACGTCCCACTGAATATACTTGTTTCAAGTATCCGGCTATATGTAGCTGGATAACCTAAATGCTGTTGTGCCAGGAGGTGGACCCTTGACCTAGTGCAAGACTGGTAGGCTCCCTGGTCAGACCCATAGAGAGCCTGCCACCTGGAGGCAGAGCACAAGAGGAGACAGAGGCTAGCTGGAGCTTCACCACTAGCAACCCGGGGTTCCCTCGGGTTGAGCTCTTGGTTACCCGGGCCACCTGGTCTTAGGTGGGCCTTGCAGGATCTCCTTGAGGGAAAGTTCAGAGCTGCTCACCATGATCAAGGGTGAGCAGTCAGTGTTCAGGCTAGAAGTCCGAGGTGCCTGAGAAGGCCAAATGAGAGTCTCTGAATGTATTGCAAGGATCAGGGCCAGAGTCAAGGTAATGTGGTCAGTCAATGCAAGGGTCAATGCCAGTGATCAGTCTATGGGTGGTCAGCCAAAGCAGAGGTCAGGTTCCAGGAAGCAGTCGAACGTGATAGAGTTCAGGCAGAGGTCAGTTCCAGGCAGCGTGTAGACGTGATTGTAGAAACAGGCAAAAGTCTGGTGCAGGCAGCGATTAATGTAGTCAAGAACAGGCCGAGGTCAGTATCGAGAAGACAGTCCGAGAGGTACTACCTGGGGAAACGAGGAAACAGAAGGATGCTGGAACAGAAGGACACTGGAACAGGAGGATGCTGGAACAGAAGGGCACTGGAACAGGACTGGAACGAGACTGGAACAGGACTAGAACAAGACTGGAACAAGGCTGGAACGAGAACGTCATTTTTTGTTAAAGTATAAAAATTCTCCCAACATGCTGATGAACTTTAAATTGTATAAATCATGGGAACAACACTTCATTACATATACTATTGATGGCTATGTGATATGGCATAAAAAATATACCAGTTCAAACCATTTATTATTATTTGTGGTACTACAATAGAGGTTTACTGGAATGCACATTGTGTAATTTTGGGTGGTGTTTGTGATTGATATTGTATTTGAATATAGCCATTTATGTTTAAGTTATCCTTCCATGTGTAGCTGGTTAACTTGCTACTTAACCTTATATCTTGAAAAGATATCCGGCTAAGTAGCGCTGTCCTCATGTTAGAAGTTGGATTATCAGTAGCCCAATCCCGTTCCTTCTCCACTAAAACTAATGCTAAGGCCTTGTCAGGCTGAAGAATAACCCCCCAGACACACCTTTTTAAATATTTAAGTCATGCCAGCATTTAATTCTGGTCCCCGGTCCTGATTTTAACATAAATATGGGATCTGTCCGCCTCCCCCTTCCCCCTCCCCCACACAAAGATGAATCGGGCCACCTGCTCCCCATCCCTGGGCCCTCCCCATGTTCCCAAAACTTTTTTATGTGAGCTGGGAGCGAGGGACCTTCTGCCCGGTCCCACGCCTCTAACACTGCTCTGACAGACGCATTGCTGGAAGTGTAAGCTAACATTGAAGTTTACAAGTAGCATATTATCCAGCCACACAAGCCTAGTTAACGTTAGACTGGTTCAAAATGGAGGTGTGAAGGATTGTCCCTGAAAACCCTTCTTAAACAGTGCTGGACTAGGCATCTTGCCTGGTCCACTTTAAAAGCTTAGACAAACAGGTAGCTTAAAAGGCATCTCCACTGAGAATACGAATAAGGGTGTGGGCCCAGAGGGGGAACAGACAGGCCTTGGGTCTCTAGGAGAAAGCTGCTTTTGCAATATTGCTGTACTAAATGTGAATGCTGTTCTTGTTTATGCTGCTGAAGATAAGTAAATTGACTCTGTTACTACTACTTGTGTTATAAATAAAAAAAACTCCTTAAGAAGCAAAGGGCTGGAGTCCATGTTCCTAGCCCAGGACCACACAGCTATGTCACATATGGTTTAAGCAATGGGATGTTTCGTCTTAAGTAGCGCACTGATGGAGATCCAAAACTGTAATTACAAAAGAGACTGGAGAAAGTAAAAGTGATACTGCATGGTTTCTGCCCAGAGGAGAAGTCTAGTGAAGAAGAACGTTGTTAAGTGTGTGCACATAGCACTGTTACCAGGCGACCCGTGCAGGTCGGCGGAGGATTCGAGGCTCCCGACTCCCAGACTTGGACTGTCCTCACTGCAAGGGCACACTCTCTCCTTGTCCCATGCTGGAGAGCTCCCAGTTGCGCTCCATCCCATTGCCAGCACAACAGAATTACCAAGCCTTGAACATCCCAAGCTCGAGGCCTACGCAAGCTCCAACAGACACTGGGCAAGGGGTACAGTGGGCATTTTAGGCATTTTTAAAGATTTCCTATTGAGAATTTGAAACTCTGACCTTGTAGCCCTTATCCTAGGTCTACTTGACAAAGTGCCTTGGGAGTTTCAGAAAACATATAAAACAGATGCACAAGTGTTTATTGCCCCAGCCAACCAATATGGAAAGGTAGTGAAGCAAACTACTATAAACATGGTTCTTGCCCCCACACACTTATGTGTTGTAGTTTTACAAGGTGGACTGAGCTGCATCTGGATCTGAGTGATGTGATTTGGACATGTTAAAAGGGGTTTTCAAACCTTCAGAGACTGCAAGCTCTGCTGCCAAGATGAAAGAATATAAAAGTATGTCAAAAACTCCTGTGTGCTTTCCTGTGAATGATAAATGTTCTGCAAGAACCAACATCCAGCAATCACAGTATAAAACAAGTTGGGGAAAGGGATGCACATTCTAGCCAGCAGAGAAGGAAGCCAAATGAATGCTGGGTGACCATTTAAGGTAGAAAAGGCACAATTTGACTGGCTCTGTTTGTGGTGCAGGATGGGGGATGTCTAGTAGTTGGAGCCAGAAGCTAGGAAGAAAGGAGTGCATCTGGCAGCCCTGCAATCAGTTATTCTCATGAAGAACAAATTATCAAGAGGAAGAGACATGAATCTGTGCTCTGAGGAAATAGATAAATAATCAACTGTTTTTGCTTTATAACTGAGCTACATGTAAAATCCCAACAAGGGACAAATGAGCCAGGAGCTGAGAGACTTCTTTTCAGAGATACACAGGCCCAGGGGCACATGCTTGATCACCCTCCTAAGAAACTGAGTTAAATAATCTAAACTTTGCACAGAGAGTATCTTAGCAGAGGAGGGAGAATGTTTATTTCCTTGTGTTTTGTCACAATTTCAGTATCTCATTTTAACTGCTTCAGGCTTTCAGCCAAAGTCAAGCATAAACCCTTGCCACAGCCACATGAGATAGGGCAGGGAAAGAAGCTGATGGACCATGGTCTTTCTGCAAGAGACTGAAACCAGGCCCACTTTCAGTTTAGTACCAAGTAAATCATTTGGGGAAGATTCCCAGGATAGAGAGACCTTTCACACTCTGCAATGCTCATCTATTTGACTTGCCATCTAGTCAGCTCCACCATGAAGAGGGACTTCATTTTCTTAATTGTTTTTTTTTCACACAGTTTTGTATTTGGAACCTGGGTGCACTCTTTACAAACTGGTGATCTTGGGGTGGATCTGTTCCCCAGCTTTGTTTGAGTGCTCAGGGGTAAAGACAATTTTTGAAAGCTGTGTACTTCACTGATTTTCCCCCAACCTCTCTCTATTAGCATTCCTTATTATTATTATTATTATTATTATTATTATTATTATTATTATTATTATTGTTTTTACTATCCTTATGAGTATGCCCTGGCTACCAGGTCATACCCAGTGTTAGTTTTGCATTTTTTGATTTAACATAAGAAAATTGCAAGTTTATATTATACTTCACTACTGTACTTTCTCCATTTAATATTCTGGTTGGATTTACTGTTTACTTACCCAATTCTAGTAAAAGGGTTAATTACTATGTTAATCTGGTGTGATTATTTTATCTGTTCTGGGGTGCCACAATGTAAAGGTTGTTTGGAAAGGGCACAGAACTGTGGTATCAGGGGGATGTCTCCACGATAGTGGATATACTTCAAAGAAAAGACCCAAATATATAGCATATATTAGAAGCACATATATATGACACTTGCTACATTAGGATTTCTCATTAGGTAACCAAGTCAACCTTCATACAATACCAAAATGTTGGTTATCGTGCTGATAAGCCTTGAGTGGCTTGATAAATCATTAGGTGACTTGATAATATTGTGTTGTTCTTCTGAGGAAGTTATCCATATATTTAGCACTTATCTTGATTTAAATCCACTCTTGTTAATTGATACAGCTGCCGCCGATAGTGGGGCAGCTCCCCTGAAAAAGATTTCAGTTCTATGACACGTTCTGTTGTCTTGCGGCCAAACACCACAGGACAAAAGAATGTGGCAAACAGCTCTTTAAGTGCGATGGCAGCCTCAACCCCAAGGGACCACAATCACGTTAAAGGGCAGACCACTGAAGAAGATGCCCGCTGAATAAAAACAAGAAAGGTTTTACAGGGGTCAGGAGTGACCCTCGACTGAACCTGGGGTCGCTGACTACTCAAATAAAAAAAAAAGGTGTAGCATTTATGTGCGGGGACAGACAGGGTACCTGTTCCTCCCCCTCCCCCCAAATGTTTAAAAAGCTTAACTGGTGTTCAGAGAGCCCCCATCTGCCATACCCTCAGGTACCCCTTCCTCACCCCCCCCAAACCTTTAAAATTAGTTGAAGGTCCCATGATGGGGCCAGAACGCCCTTTAGCACCTGGCCCGGTTGATTCCATTTTTTATAATGTCTCTGACCTGACCTTGCCCTGTCACGTGGTACATCAAAGATGTTTTTTAAACATTTGGTGGGGAGAGAGGGGGGTACTTCTACTGAACCCCTGTCTCATCCTCCACTCAGGCTTCAAACCCGAAGATAGATCATATTAGCAAATATAATTTCTCATGTGGTACTCCCCACCCCAAGCATATGTGTAAGTCATAGTCCATTCCAAGGGCAGCCACAGCAGTAAGCCCAAACTCAGGGCAGAAAAGCAAAATAGAAAGATAAGACACATCCTTGGAAGATATCTAGGTTGAGTGAAGGTGCTAAGCCTGAGGGGAGAACATGTAAAACAGTGTCCCTGAAAACCCTCCTTAAACAGTGCTGGACTAGGCATCTGGCCTAGTCCACCGTAAAAGCTTAGACAAACAGATGGCTCTGAAGGCATTTCCCCTGAGAGCAGGAATAAGGGTGTTGGCCAGGGAGTGGAGGGAGCAGACAGGCCCCAGGTCTCCAGGAGAAGGTAGCCTTTGATACATGGTTGTCGTGAATGTGAATGCTGTACTTTTTTTATGCTGCTGAAGGTTACCACTTCTTAAGAAAAAAAGGACTGGAGTCCTGTGTGTTCCATGCCCCTAAGCCCAAGACCGCTCGGCTATGTCATAGGGGGAGTTCCTCAAGGAGTCATTAGCTAAATGGGATAATCTAGGAGCAGGAGAAGAGCAATGGGTAAAATAAAATGCACAGATTTTAAGATAACTAACCTTTTTGTTAGAAAAGTAAATACACATAAGAGGAAAAGATGCTGCTGTGGTTTTCTAGTGGGTGAAAAAGTAAGGAAAAAAAGGTTATCATTGATAATCTATCAGAGATTGCAGCAAGAAGAAGACAGGAAACAATATCTGGAAAAGCTAAGAGAAGCTAGGAAGGTAGTCAAGAGATGAAAGATACAAATGGAATTAAAAATAGCTAATAAGGTAAAATGGGGTAGAAGACTTTTTATTAGATGTATTAGTGATAGGAGGGAAACAAAAGTGGCACTGAGATAGAGGAGAAGGGGAGGAATATGTTGAGGATGAAGAGTAAAAAGTGGAACTGCTTATCAAAATCTTTCTGTTCAGTGTTCACTGAGGAAGGCCCGGAAAACAAACCCAAATAAGATTGGAAGTGAAGGAAACCTCGTTAATTTTCAGAAAAGCACATTCATGGGGAGTTAGCTAAACTTAAAGTTGATAAAGCGATGGGGCAGTCAACTGGTGTTAGCGAGGGTGTTGAATCTCAATGCTGCAGTCACTAGTCCTTTTGCCCCAGAGTGTGGGTTTTTGATCTCTGTGGTTGGGGGGAGGAGAAAGGATGCCCTTCAAGGCCAAAGGCGTAGGTGGAATCCCTTCCCTGTGCGCTAATAAAACTCTTTCGGGCAGATACACCAATAGAACAGGATGGACTCCCTAGTGGGATGTTCAAATTAAAAGTTTGCTATCATTGATGCAAAATAATTAAGCTGAATAAACAAAGGGTTTTCCAGTTATATCCAGGTTTAATTATTCTTTTAGAGTACAAGATTAAGGTCTCTCTATCTCTGTGGAAGTGTCCCTCTGCACTGGGTCTTGAGACTGGTTTACTCTCCAGGGATTAGAAAGAAAATGTTTCCCAGGTGGCTGTGGTATCCTAGGTGTAGATGTATTCCCTTCCCCACAGTACCTGAGGTCCCCAATGCACTCCTGCTCTTCAAAATCTATTAGTGTCCTGTGTCTCTGGGTGAAGACTGTTTTGGGGGTATCCAGATGTCACATATCCTCTCTACTAGGGGTGTGAATCATGTGATTGATCGTCTTAACGATTGA
The DNA here is from genome assembly GCF_901001135.1 of Rhinatrema bivittatum. Taxonomy (NCBI): domain Eukaryota; kingdom Metazoa; phylum Chordata; class Amphibia; order Gymnophiona; family Rhinatrematidae; genus Rhinatrema; species Rhinatrema bivittatum. The sequence continues at coordinate 67,486,088 of NC_042616.1, read as the reverse complement.
TTTTGGCTGGGGGGAGGGAAATCTTATCGTCGTGTTTGTTTTTTTTGTTAAAAATCGTTAAAAATCGTAAATCGGGGGAGGGCGGGAAAACCGGTACACCAAAAAAACCCTAAAACCCACCCCGAACCTTTAAACCAAATCCCCCACCCTCCCGAACCCCCCCAAAATGTTTTAAATTACCTCGGGTCCAGTGGGGGGTCCCAACGCGATCTCCAGCTCTCTGGCCACAGCTGCGTTGAGAAATGGCGCCGGTGGCCCTTTGCCCTTATCATGTGATAGGGCAAAGGTAGCGCCGGCGCCATTTTGAAGATTGGCAATAAGGCCCGCGTGCAGGAGGTCGTTCCCGGACCCCCGCTGGACTTTTGGCAAGTCTTATGGGGGTCAGGAGGCCCCCCCCAAGCTGGCCAAAAGTCCCTGGGGGTCCAGCGGGGGTCCGGGGGCGATCTCCTGCACGCGTGACGTCGGGAGCCAGGAACCAAAATGGCGCCAGTGCTACCTTTGCCCTGTCACATGATAAGGGCAAAGGGCCACCGGTGCCATTTCTCAACGCAGCCGTGGCCAGAGAGCTGGAGATTGCGTCGGGACTCCCCCACTGGACCCCAGGTAATTTTAAACATTTTGGGGGTGTTCGGGAGGGTGGGGGATTTGTTTTAAAGGTTCGAGGTGGGTTTTAGGGTTTTTTTGGTGTGCCGGTTTTCCCGCGCCCTATTTAACGATACAATACAAATGCCCCTGACGATAAATTGGGGGCATTTGTATTGTATCGTGCACTCTAACGATTTTGGACGATTTTAAAATTATCTGACGATAATTTTAATCGTTCAAAAACGATTCACATCCCTACTCTCTACAGCTCTTCTCTCCAAAACCTCTTTAATAGTTGACCTCCTTGGAGAAAGGCCTCCTCTGGGAAGACAGTTCTTAAAGATTCCCAGTTGTAGGATATGCAGAAAATGTCCCTACTTAAAGTCAAGTAGAAAAAAATTAGACTTTTGAAAAATGCTTTTGGTCATCACCTTCAAGTCACTGTAATCCCCTCTTGGACTAGGCAAAAGGATTTGCAGGACCCTTCTAGGCAGGGGAAAACTGCTCAGTCAGGTCAGGTCTATGCCAACAGACTCATAAAAACTAAAGAAAAAAAAAAGGCAAAACTCTCACTTTTAATGCTCCCCTCCAGCCCTATAAAGGAGCTGGCATGGCAATGCCTCTCTTCCTGTTCTAGGCTGAGGCCTTCATTTTCATTTCATTTATTTAAAATTTATATCCGCATTTATATAAGTGCTCATACATTCATAATAAAACATTATAACAGTAAAAATACATAAAGACAGGTATCAAGCAAGTAAAACAAATGAAGCAAGTTCAACTTTCAGCCCCATCGTCAGCCTTGAAAGCAGATACAAAAAGACAGGTTTCCATTCAAGTCTTTTTTTGAAGGATTTCAAGATAGGGGCCATCTGCAGCTGTTCAGGGATTGCTATTCCATAGTCAGGGGCCAACAACTGATATTGTGCAGCTTCTCATGATATCTAATTTTGCTAGTTTAGGAGTTGGGGCTTCAAGAAGGTTTTTGGAAGCAGATCGTAGTTGTCTTCAAGTTTTATAATTCAAGGGTGGATGTTAGCCAAACAGCTGAATCATTGTGTATGAGGCTATAAATAAGAGTCAGAACTTTGCACTGAGAACACAAATCTGAATCTGTAAAAAAATGTTTAATTACATTAGTAGTGAGAAGGTATCCAGGCAAGGCTACCAGCTGAGGAGTGTGTGAGAGGGGAGCCATTGGCAGAAATCACTGAGATGCCCTCATAAGTGGTGAGGAAGCAGCAGGAGATCTGATGTCTGTCTCCCATAGTAGAGAGAGACAAGGTGGAGAAACGGAAGGCCATGGGAGCATTTCCACCACTGTGGTGGTGAGAAGAGGAGAAGAGTAGTCCCATGAAGTATCAGCGATTCTGCGGCTGCAGTCCCAGAAAAAGCAAAAAAAACAATAACAACAAAAAAAACCCAAACAAAAAAAACCCCAAATGAATGGAGAGCCTTGGGGGAGGTTCTCGCTCTGCCAGAACAGATACTGTGGGGCCTAGAATCACACAGTATCACAGCAGCTCCGGACCTGAGGCCACTACGATTAACACCAGTCATATGATTGACTTGACTGGCCCACTGGGGCATGCCCAAATCCCCTATAGGCCAATCCGTCCCTAGGTCATGTGAACCCTTGCATGGTATGCACATGATGCCTGCATGAGAGAAAGTGCAAAGGTTAATGCGTACATTTACGTGCATACTTTCGATTTTAGAACGTATATAAAATTGCCCATGAAATTACTTGCGCATGTATGTTGAGGCACACAACTCCCATGTTAATTTGTATACATGCTTTTGAAAATTCCAATGTAGGTAGGTACCTTGTATTTTGAAGGCTTAGAAGAATGTTTGCACTTTTGCTCTTAGGTACCATATTGAAAATGTATCCTTGAAAGTCTAGTTTAAAGGTAAGAATACAGTATCTTGGTTGTTCAGTTCTCATGGTTTGTGATATCATTCTCAGTACTACAGCTGAGAAATCGGAGCTGGACTACCAGGCCTAGTGTTTCTTTAGACCTGTTTTTATAAAATATTAGCTTCACTGAAGCAACAGACTCTGCAGATTACTGCAAAAGGACACTTCCCTGTTTGAAAATCTGTTCTTTTGCATTGCATGCCTGTGTGCAGAGGGCTAGTGTAATTTTATACTCTGGTTTGTAAATTTTTTGCATAAAGATGGCATATGGAGTGTGTCAAAAGATATAACTGGTAGCGCTATCTTCCTGTACTTGAGTTTAAGCTTAAGCAGAATTACCAGCTCTTTCATGAATCTTTATATTTCTTGGCACAAATGCAGACATTCATAACCACCCAATTTATTTTATGATAAAAAATATAATAACTGTGAAAAATACTTCAATACACAGTTTAGTCCTTAGACTCAAACTCTTTTTGTCTTTGTCTGACTGTGCCTAGGTTTTGTTTTCAGTCCTGTTGGCTGATTAGCTTATGCTATTTTCTTGATTTGCTTCTCTATGACTTTTTTACATGAAAGAGAGCGCATGGGTTGCTATTTGCAAAACTGAACAGTAACGAGATTCTTAGTATAGAAAACCATGAACCAAGGGAGTGTGTTATACGGTAAAATACAGGTTAATAATTATTCCATCTGTGCGATGTGGGTAAATCAATGTTGACCTGTCTTGAAGCACAGCCTAATTGAACTGTTTTCGCCTAGATGGGGAAGATAAGGTGGAATGGAGAATAACTAGTTCATCATACATTTTCAGCTGGCCTAGAATCATTTCTAACATTTGGAAGGTCAAATATGGGCCTTTTCCCTCCAGGAATATAATAGTTAAGAGGCAATTTCAGCATCCACAAGCACATTTTGGAATTATCATTTATTTGAACTGTAGACTTGCACTTGTAGCTTGCACACATTTCAGTCGATTTTCAGTTGTGCATTTGTTTCCTTTTGAAATTCAGCCGCCAAACAGTGTGCGCTAAAATTGCCCACATCTTTTGCACCTGTTATTTTTGAGGGCAGTCGGAGGCGAGTGGATGGGTCAAATACCATGCATGCAGTTGACAGCCCCATGCGCTTGTGCTATTTGCCCCCGTCCCCAGCTAAAACACCCAAAGGAGTGCCTCTATTTAATCCAGATAATGGCTATAAAATCTCCTGAGTACTGTTAGTCAAGCAGAGGAGAGCACTTTTCAGCCAAGCCAATTTACCCAGTTAAATGACCTTGAAAATTGTCTCAGGAAGATTCATTACTAGCGCACCTCAGTTCACATCATCAAATAGCAAATAGAGAAGCAGGAAGAAAAACTAAATTGTTTTCTACCAAGGGGGCCGATATACTAGAGTTTGGTACATGTATTGAAATTCCTCACAAATTGGGCTGTGACACCTTAAAATGGTGTCAGGGTTGTACACACTAAGTTAATATATGCAAAAAAGATGTTATGTTTAATATTTTGGAATTTATTATACAAAGCAGTGCAGTGAAAGAAATAAGGTGCAGTAAATATTATATTGGTCCTTGCAGCTGAAGTATTTATTGCCGGAAGCAGTAGGCATGATAAGTACAGTGTTTCCTCTGGGCAAGCACAGTAAGAAGAAAGCTTTCATTTGACTCTTTCTGCCCTTTGAAATACATAAAAAGTAGAGCAATGAAGAAGAAAATGGTCACTGCTGTGAGCAGGGTAGTAGCTCTGTGAAATGCCCTGGACAGACATATCCTAGTAATGTTAGATGAGGAATTGTTTGTTTTTCCTGCTACTTCAGTTCTGCTTATGTTCCTTTCCTGGTTTTGGGGAAAGCGCCACCAAGTTGGTAGGAAAAAAGATCAGACTCCACATAGGAAAACTAAGAAAGCACAGTACTGTATCTCTTTCCCCTTTCTTGGTTCCCATGCCTTTGGTCCATTTATTTTCAGTGTCAGAGCGACAGCTAGCCTATGGCCAACGAGGCCATATCCATAGGCACCACTGCCTGAAAGGTTCAGCTGTAACATTGCGCCATCTAATAGGTTCAGAAATGGTCAGGATGAAAGGAAGGCAGGGGAGGAGAGAGGAACACCTGCCCTAGGCATTACGCATCTATGGGCATCCTTGGGTTTGCTGTCCCAATCCCAACTCCGATGTGACCCGTAGGGCTAAAAACAAAATGCTCTGCCACTGCCCTACCCTCCAGATGCAACTAATGAGAGGCTGAAGAATCTGTAGATGTCACCAGAGACAAAAATGTGAGTCGGATGCTGGTGCTGACTCCTACCTATGGCCCAGCACAAGCCAGAAGAAGAGTGCAGCTGGTGCTTTTCCTTCCCTCCCATCTGGTTCAGAGGCTAAGATAACATTTGTGCCATGTGGAGCTCCCTAGAAATCTAAGATGCACCTCATGGTTCAAATTGCTTCATAGACTGTGAACCATGTGGAAGAAAAGGAAAGCCACCAGCTCCACTCTTCTTCCAGTTTGGGCTAGGCTATGGGGAGAGAGGGAGAGCAGTACCTATAGCATTTGAGGGAGAGTGATACCTGGGAGGAGTAGAGTGTAGAATGGGGACTGGGGGTTGGGAGGGGAAGTGCAGCATCTGAGGTATTTGGGGGCAGAGTATGGATGAGAAGTACCTGAGTGGGGAATGGGAAGTACCTAAGAACTGGGGTTGGAAGGGTGACATATGGCCTGGGAGATAAACATTGGAGACTGAATGAACATGTAGAGGGAGACTGAGTGTAGATGTGGATTACATAGATTGGGGGTGGGTTAGTGAGGAGAGAAGCAATTCAGGGTTGGGATGAGGGGTGAGTAGTGACTGGAGGACTAGTTGAGGAAAGACTGGGAGATTGGGAGGAAAGAGTGGCAAATGAGGGGTAGGTTGGTGAGGACTAGGAGATTTAATGGGGAGAGCAGCACTTGAGCCATTGTGAGGGTGAAAACAAAGTCTGGATAGGAAACAATTAAATGCTCAATCCTAAGAGGCAGCCCGAGCAAGCAAGGGCCTAACTAAGGGGAGGATGAGGTAGCCTGACAAATGCCACTTCACTTTAGGGGACATCTAAAATATTTAAGAAAAGAGACAAAGTAATATGTCTCATGTTTTATTTTTTTGTAAATATACAAGCTGTGCTCTTACTTTGCATGTGATACTGCCTACCTCATTCACCCACATGCTTTTAACCTCCATGTAAAGTAGGTGTCCTGATATGTTTTTTTATAACTCTTGGAGCTTCTCTGCTATACCTGTATTGTTTGATTGAACAGTGTAACAGCTGACAACCTTGCTTTTTTTCCTTTTTAGATGATTGTAAAATAAATATATTTTATGCCCCATATTACTGAAGTAGTTTCATCATCTTTCACCTGTAAGGGAATTGGCCTTTTGAATAAAATATATACATTTTTTGTTAAATTCTTGTCTGAGTCTTCTCTTCTGGGGGTAATGAGGATGTACCCTGTATTAAGGGATGTGGGTAATTAGACTTATGGCTTCCTCTGGCAATTTTCAGGCTATACCTTTGATTTTGGTGGTAAAGCAGGATAGAATATCAATAAACTAAACTATTTATTTATTTATTTATTTATTTATTTATTTATCTATCTATCTATCTATCTATTTATTTATTTATTTATTTATTTATTTATTTAGAGAGTTTTTCTATACCGAGGTATAGTTATCAGCCTTCACCCCGATTTACAGTTATAACAACATGTTACATTTAACAGAAAACTGTGAAGAAAAACAGAAGTTACATCTGAAGATTAAATAATTGAAATTAACAATATTATAAATTAAACACTTAAAGAGTCTTACAAGTAACTTCAGGGGAAAAATAACGTTTAACACTAGAAGTGTTTATGAACAAATTATGTAGTACTTAGTTTATGAGCGTTCTGATAAACGATTGTAAATAAGGTATGTTGTGTGAAGTTAGTCAATAACATCTTTGAATGCTTGACGGAATAACCAGGTTTTGAGCTCTTTTTTGAAAGACTTGATGCTGGTTTGTACAGATAAGTGATCGGGTAAAGAGTTCCATAATTTTGGACCAGCTATGGATATGGCTCTTCTCCTTGTGTTGGATAGTTTGGCTAAATGGAGTGATGGTATATCAAGTTGTAATTTACTTGTTGTTCTGGTTGTCCGATGCGATCTATGTACATGTATGACATTGTTGAGAGCCGTGTTGTCTGCTTTGTGAATTGCATTGTGCAGAATTGTAAGTATTTTGAAAACTGATTCTTTTTTCTACTGGAAGCCAATGTAGGCTATTGAGCACGGGTGTAATGTGGTCTGCTTTATTTTTGCCAGTTAGGACTCTCGCTGCGGCATTCTGTAAAAGTTGAAGAGGTTTTAAGGTTGCTTTAGGTAGACCTAGCAGGAGTGCATTGCAATAGTCGAGGCTGGTGAAGATGAGAGATTGTAAGATGGTTCGGAAATCTTGGTGGTGCAGCATTGGTTTTAGGTGTTTGAGTATTTGGAGTTTGTAGAAACCTTCTCTTGTTTTAGTTGAGATGTGTTTCTTGTAGGATAATTCACTGTCAATCCAGAATCCAAGGTCTTTTACGTTGTCTTTAAGTTGTATGTGATGTTGTCTATATGGAAGGATGGGGTGGTTTTGGGTTCTGATTTTTTTTTTTTTTATTAGGATGCATTCCGTTTTGCTCATGTTGAGACATAGTTTTAGGTGGATTAGCATCTTTTTTATAGCTTCTAGGTGAGAGGTGGCATGTGTCAATGCGTCTTCGATGGTTGATGTAATTGGAATGATGAGTTGTATGTCGTCTGCATACATGTAATAAGATATGCCTAGGCTACACTTTCTTCCTGTGCAGCTGAAGGTGCACAAATGACTTCCTCGTTTGACCTAGTCTTGGTTGAACAGTAATTCCAGTCTGACAAAAGAGATCCTACGAAGAATGGAGGAATAAAGCAGGAAAAGAAAAGGGGGTTCATATTTCAGCTCCTACACCAAATCATAGTATCAAACAAGCCTTTGATAATAAATCTGCTGTATTTCTGAATTCTGGTTTATAAAATACTTGCAGATGTTGCTATATCCCAGTATAATGTGTTATAATTGAAATGCGTGTCTGTCTTAACCTTGCAGGTGAGGCTGATATGTGGCCAAGTTAAATTTTGTAGAACAGCCAAGACAATGAAGGCCTCAATTAGTATACGATGTAACTGGGGAAGGGGTGGAAAGGAATGAAATCGACTTCCCCAGCAGAATAGTTTCATTATCTCAGATTGCAAATAATGTACTGTAGTTGTGTCAGTCCTGGGAGGAGATGGTAATGGATATTATAAACGCTGAACGTTCTGACAGCAGCATGGCTAGATTAAAAGATTGTACTTCAGTTTTCTATTCAACAACTGTCACGGGACCCATAATTATTTTTGCATGCATTTTACACATCTTATTTTAAAATACACTGTAATTTGTACGTTTAAGAATTGATTGTCAACACAGTTTAATGCATGTAAATGACTGCTAGAAAATAACCTGGGGCTCATTGAATGATAAAGGATACTCGTAATCCCATTTTCATCATACTTTTATGCACTGGGGAGAAGCATTCCAGAGGGATGGAATAGGAATCTACGTGCATGATTTGCATTTTAAGAAGCTTGCACATAAGTTAACTTGCACAGCTTAAACCCTAAGAGGACCAGGTGTAATTTTTGCAGAGCTATATTTTGTGTGTGCAGCAGGGCAGAGACGTGAGCAATTTCAAAGCAAGCTTATGTGCATAGGTTTGCTTAGAATATGGGGGCTACATACAGCCTTAAGCCCTACTCAGTTATAAAATTACCCTCCCTGGGGGCAATTTTTGAGTAGCTCTCTTAATCATAAAGTAGGCAGGTACTCTTCTGGTATGTATTTTGTAGCTAATTTTCATAGGGAAATGATCCAGGCAGTTTCTCTTTGAAAATTAGTTAGCATTACTTCTGTTATTTGTGTGGGCGACTGAGGGAGGACAAAATAGTGAGTGTATGATTTAAAATTCTATGAATGCACAGTATTTTGCTCCTTTGAGATAAAACTCCCCCACCCCACTCAACCCCTGAAAATGTTTTTTGTTAACCCAGTTAAAATTATGCACACTTTGGAAGCCCACATATATTTTTAGTTGGGCAATTTTCAGACAGGCTACTAGCTTTATGAACTGAGCAAAATAATTTAAGATTCAGGAAGCTTCTCAAAACTGGTTCTCAAATTTATTGTTGCTGTTTCAGTATTTGGAATTTTAAAGAGTTAATTTTGAATTGTAATGATTTATATTTATAGATGTAGATCTTGCTTTTTGTAGGGACATTTTGTTTGTATGTTTTTTTTTATTTTATTGTTTTTAAATTGTTGTATTTTATATTATTGTATACCATTTTGATTTTTGGAAAATCAGTATATAAAAATAAATGTACCATTTATCCAAGTTAATGGCTTAGAAAATTGCCTATATGATGGGCAGGAAACAAACTGACCTAACCTTAATATAGATGAATTAATAGTTGGCTATGTACCAGGTTCTGTTACAAGTACTGTTACTCAGTATTTTAACAACTGACCCTTACAGTTTAGCCATGAATATCAACTGGCCCTTCCTGGCACTCTAAAGTTTAAGCTTGTCAGCTCTAGGGAGATAATTTTTTTCTGGAAAGGTGCCTCAGATTTGAAATGAATTACTGATTGACTTCAGATTTAAAATTAATTATCTCCAATTTCATAAGAGTCTTAAGACTTGGCTTTGTAATCATATTTAAAATAGTGATTATTGCTTGAATATTTAGGATGCTCAATGACCTATTAGTGGCTTGAACTACTGAATACAGTATTCTGATTGTGCTTTTTACATTTATCTTGCAAGGGCGATGAATGGAAAACTACATTTAACACCTGCGATGGCCATTTTGAATATCTGGTCATGCCATTTGGCCTCTGCAACGCTCCAGTGATGTTCCAGAATATGATGAATGAAATCTTCAGAGACATGCTCTACACTTGTGTCGTGGTCTCTTTGGACGACATTCTGATATTTTCGCAAGACCTCCAGAACCATCTCCAGGACATCACCAACATTCTGCAACGCTTAAGGGATAACCAGTTGTACACCAAGCTGGAAAAATGCTCTTTCCACAAGGAGTCTGTCCCTTTTCTGGGCTATGTGGTCTCTAGCCAAGGGTTTCAGATGGATCCACAGAAGACTAAGAGCATCCGGGAATGGCCCCAACCAATGGGCTTTAAGGCATTCCGAAGATTTCTGGGCTTTACTAGCTACTACAGGTCATTCCTCAATCACTATTTGACACTAACTGAATTGACTCACGGCTCACTCATGGCTATGACACAAAAGGGAGCCAATCCATCCTAGTGGTCACCCGAGGCCGTGTCTGCCTTCCGGGAGCTTAAGGAGTCATTCCTACAGGAGCCATACCTGCATCATCCTGACCCCCGACGACTCTTCAACGTCGAAATAGACACTTCTGACATAAGTGTTAGGGCAGTACTCAGCCAGCATTCTACTAACCATACCTTGCACCCGAGCTTGTTCTTCTCCCGATGCATCTCTCCAGCTGAGCGTAATTACGGAATCGGAGACAAAGAACTGCTGGCGATCAAATTAGCCTTTGAAGAGTGGCACCCCTGGCTCAAGGGAGAACAACACCAAATAACAGTGTACACTGATCACAAGAATCTCGAGTACCTACACCACGCTCAACGCCTTAACCATAGACAGGCCCGCTGGTCTCTTTTTTTACTCAATTTAATTTCTTACTTCGATACTGACCAGCTAATAAGAACATTCAAGCAGATGCCCTCTCTCGTTCATTCACCACTGATAATGAGAGATGTCCTTAGGCACATCATCGACCCGACTAAAATACTCCTCTCCGCCACACACACGGTGCCATCTGGGAAGACGGTGGTTCACCGACCTCTTCGTAGGAAGATCTTCTGCTGGGTGCATGATTCCTTACATGCTGGTAATCCTGGACAAGCTAGAATGCTCACAACACTCCAGAGGTTCTATTGGTGGCCAACCATGAAGAAGGACACTCAAGCATATGTGGAATTATGTCCCACTTGCGCCTATCAAAAGCCACCGACAGGCTGTCCCTGGGGCCTCCTACAACCTCTTCCTGCACCTAGTGAGCTGTGGACACACACATATCTACAGATTTTATTGTGGACCTACCCCTTTCCAGTGGCAACAACACCATTCAGGTCACCGTGGACCGCTTTTCGAAGATGACTCACTTTGTGGTACTACCCGGTCTTCCTTCAGCCCCAGAGCTAGCTAAACTATTCATTGGCCACATCTGTCTTCATGGATTCCCGAGGCACATCCTCTCAGATAGGGGTGTCCAATTCACGGCCAAGTTTTAGAGATTGCTTTGTAAAAAATTTGACATCGGCCTATCATCCACAGGCCAATGCACAGATAGAAATGACAAACCACACCCTGAAGCAGTTTCTTCGGGCTACTGGGGCTACTGGGGCTGACCCAGTAGTCTGCGTCTACTAGGTTATCCCCCTTTCGTGTACGGACGTCAGCCTCTGCCTCCTCTTCTGATCCCTCTGTCTGTATCTTATCTAGCAGCACAAGCCTCTGCTCAAGAACTGCATCAACTCTGGGAGCATACCAAGCAACTTCTGCAACAAGCCGCCCTAAAGTCAAAGAAGTTCTATGATGCCCATCATCGGACAGCTCCTCAGTTGAACTCTGGAGACAAGGTGTGGCTCAGCACCCACTTTATTCGCTTAAAGTTGCCTTCAGCCCGCTTTGCACCCAGTTACATTGGGCCCTTTCCCTTACTTCATCGGCTGGACCCGGACACTTACAGCCTTTGTCTACCCACTTCACTCAAAATTCATAACGCTTTCCACATCTCATTGTTAAAACCGCTCATCCTATCAGAATTCTCCAAGAAACCTCCTGAGCCTCAACTTCTAGCTTAGGAAGAGGATATCACATCAGGTTGAGGACATCTTGGATGTAAGGAAACGTGAGAAGCTTTGGGAATATCTGATCTCGTGGGAAGGATTTGGCCCCAAAGGAAAAAGCTGGGAGCCTGCTGTTAACATCCTTGACAAGGAATTGATCAAACAGTTCCATGTTTAACATCCAAGAAAGCCAAAACCCCCGGGGAAGGGCCCTAAGAAGGGGGTACTGTTATACCCGTCGGTCACAGATGGCTGTGACTGCTGTTGCTCACCTCTTTCTTCACATCCCTGACTCCATGGGGTAGACTGGCAGCCTCCACCAGCTGCCGAAGGCCTGCCTACTGCTCCCAGGCCTCCCGGGGTGGCACAGATGCCGCTGACTGCAATCTTGCCATTGGAATCCCTAAGGCACGAGCATGGGCCACTCTTAAGCAGATCATGGCGGGAACCTCGGGGGCGTCCCCTCCGGATGATGTCATGTCATCCCTCCTGGATATTTAAACCAGCTGGCCATGCCCACTGATGATTTGGCAAAGAGATCCTTCCTTGCTAAATCCACCTCACTCTCTACGGACTCTGCATTCCAGTTCCTGCTTCCTGGCGTAAGACGTCTCGGGTACCCGCTCCTCGGGGGCCCTCTCCACGTCTTGGCTAGCTGATCCTCGGAGGGCCTAACACTTGGGACTTCTGCCTGCCCCGTTCCCTGGGCCTTACCTGGAACCATTGCTACTCTTTTCATGAGTACTCCACTCTGCGGACTATTTCCTGTTCTACCGGGGATGCCTCTGGTGTACCCCACTTCACAGACCATTACCATATCTATGGAGGACTCACTCGGGTGTATCCTGCTCTACAGGCCTTTACCAACTGAGGACCTCATCGGTGTTCCCCACTCTGTACGCTTTCATCTCTACTGATGACCATCACCAGTGTACTCTGCTCTGCAGACCATTACCATCTCTACTAAGGACCTCATTGGCATACCCCGCTCTGCAAACCACTAAAGTCTCTGCTGAGGACCTTCTTCAGTGTACCCCACTCCGCGGGCCACTACTATCTCTCCTGAAGACCTCATTGGTGTACCTCGCTCTGAGGACCATTACCAACTCTACGGAGATATCCTTTCTGGGTATCGCCCATTCCACAGACCCTGTGTTTCTGGGTCTGTGTGACCTTCTCTCTGGCACCTCCCGCTCCACGGGTGGTGTCACTCTATCTCTTTAATAAAGATTCTAGACTGATATTGTGTCTGTGGTCAGCTGAGACCTCGCCTCCCGACAGTGAAGCTCACGGGGCTCTACCCTGTGGGCGGTACCATCTCTCACTTTAGCCCAGGGCCCACATATTAACTAATCCTAACACTCTCTTCTCATTAATTACTGGCATTGGGCTATTTTAACATTTAGTTCAACCTCTCTATCAGGATGCCCTAACTTCTAAGATATATCATTCCGAACCATGCACTCCTAAATAACTGTAGTGTTTCCCCATTCATATTGTATAAAAGCTTCTCTATCTCCTTTTTAAAAGTTAATGCCAGCAGTCTGGTTCAACCCTGGTTAAGGTGTAGTTCCACCCCCCCCCCTCCTTTTTTCCAAAATGTTGCACAGTTCTTAACCAATCGAAAGCTCTCTTCCCTGCACCCTTGTCTTATCCATACATTAAGACTCTGGAACTCTGCCTGCCTTTTGGGTCCTGCATGTGGAAGATTGCAGAAAATTTGAAATATAATCATGCATCATCAATATTACTGTGCAGCTGGGCTAATTCATAAGATCCCCTAATAAATGCATTATAAATGTTGTAAAGTAACATTGAACTCTGTGAAAGGGAGGCTCATAGGAAACTTTATTTGTAGAACTGAAGTAGAAACATAATAAGCAGCAGCATGAGGCAGCTTAACTCAGAGGAATGAGGCAAAGAGACAAAATATTTTCAAACTACAGTCACAGCAGGTAGAAGGGCTGGTTGGCAATCACAGGCCAGAAAAAAAGGCAAATATCCCTTCATAGCAGGCAGTCTATCTGCTGATTGGTTACAATCCATGTTATTCTATCACTGCAGGATAGTTGGACATATGAAAAGGAACTATTGAGCCTGGAAATCTGAGAATCATCACAGAGTTACAGAGATAAAATAAGTTGTTAAAAGAGTAAAAGCAATTTTGAAGCTGAAAGAAAGTCTGAATGGCTTTGTATGCAGTTTTAAACTTACTTAGAAAAGCAGCTTGGAAGGTTGGTATATTGATTCAGGAGTATCAAGCTATATAACAGGTAATAAAGATTTTTTCACAGATATTGATTACGGTTTGAAAAATAAAATATTCTTAGCAGATGGGAAATTTATTTCTGTGATGGAAAAAGGAAAAGAATGACTGTAAGCATCACCACTGCTGAACCCAATCAGAGAACACTTATACAAGATATGCCATATGTGCCAGACCTGAATCCAAGCCTACTATCAGTGAAATGCTTGGCAAGCAAGGCTTCATTGTGCATTTCTGCAAGAATGTATGCATGATTAGGAAAGGAGCAAGTATAGTAGCAGAAGGGTTTTCAGGTGAAGATCTGTATATAATCACCTGTGCATATGTAGAAGATGTTATGTAGTCGGCCTCGAAAGGCCTTGCATTCTGTTACACTGGGGGGTGTTTTAGTGTGCCCATGGTCCTCAGCCCGACCCCAGACACATCCAGGACTGAACCGAGGGTTGACGGCGTGCTCCAGCATGGCTGATGGTCTGACCCTCTGCCAGGCCGGCAAGCTCCCATGGCCAACAACAGATGATGTTGGAATGTGAATGGTCCTCCGACCATTCCGAGCCCTTTTGGACCTGCTGCATTGAACAGCAAGGTGCAGCAGGCCTGGCCTGAGGTTGAGGGCAGAAGGGCCTTGACACGAAGACATGAGCAGGATCGATGCAATGGCATCGCAGATGAAGACATGACAGCAGGATCGATGTAACGGCATTGCAGACAAAGACATGACAGCAGGATCGATGCAAGGCATCGCAGATGAAGACTTGACACCAAGGCTGATGCGAAGACATCACGGACCAATGGTTTATGCGACGGCATCCTGGACCTGGGTCGATGCGATGACATCAGGAACAAGACATGATACCAAGAGTGATGCAACGGCATCCAAGACGAGACAAGGAACTGACAAAGTCCAGACGAGACGAGAAGCTGGGCGGAAGGACATTAGCACTGTCTCTCAGGGCGCCTTACTCAGCCCACCCTTCTTAGTGGAAGGCAGGATTTGGTGAGAGAGGTAACGGTGGTGGGGCCACTTGGCAACAGTGATTATAACATGATCAAATGTAAACTAATAACTGGAAGGGGGGCAATAAGTAAACCTGCAGCTCTAACACTAAACTTTCAAAAGGGAAACTTTGATAAAATGAGGAAAATAGTTAGAAAAAAATGGAAAGGTACAGCTGCAAAGGTTAAAAGTGTTCAACAGGCATGGACATTGTTTAAAAATACAATTCTAGAGGTGCAGTCCATATGTATTCCACACATTAAGAAAGGTGGAAGGAAGGCAAAATGATTACTGTCATGGTTAAAAGGTAAGGTGAAAGAGGCTATTTTAGCCAACGAAACATCCTTCAAAAATTGGAAGAAGGATCCATATGAAGAAAACAGGATAAAACATAAGCATTGTCAAGTTAAGTGTAAAACATTGATAAGACAGGCAAAGAGAGAATTTGAAATGAAGTTGGCCATTGAGGCAAAATCTCATAATGAAAAATTTTAAAATATATCAGAAGCAAGAAACTTGTGAGGGAGTTGGATGGACCATTAAATGACCGAGGGGTTAAAGAGGCTCTTAGGGAAGATAAGGCCATTGTAGAAAGACTAAACAAATTCTTTGCTTCCGTGTTTACTAATGAGGATGTTGGGGAGATACCAGTTTCGGAGATGGTTTTCAGAGGCGATGAGTCAGATGAACTGAACAAAATCACTGTGAATATGGAATATGTAGTAGGCCAGATTGACAAACTAAAGAGTAGCAAATCACCTGGACTGGATGGTATGCATCTTAGGGTACTGAAGGAACTCAAAAATTAAATTTCTGATCTGTTAGTTAAAATTTGTAACCTATCATTAAAATCATCCATTGTACCTGAAAACTGGAGGGTGTACAGTGTAACCCCAATATTTAAAAAAGGTTCCAGGAGCGATCCAGGTAACTATAGACCAGTGAGCCTGACTTCAGTGCTGGGGAAAATAGTTGAAATTATTTTCAAGATCAGAATCGTAGAGCATATAGAAAGACATGATTTAATGGAACACAGTCAACAAGGATTTACCCAAGGGAAGTCTTGCCTAACAAATCTGCTTCATTTTTTTGAAGAGGTTAATAAACGTGGATAAAGGTGAACTGGTAGACGTAGTGTATTTGGATTTTCAGAAGGCATTTGACAAAGTCCCTCATGAGAGGCTTCTAAGAAAGCTAAAAGTCATGGGATAGGAAGCGATGTCCTTTCATGGATTACAAACAGGAAATAGAGAGTAGGATTAAATGTTCATTTTTTCTCAGTGGAAAAGGTTAAACAGTGGAGTGCTTCAGGGATCTGTACTTGGACCGGTGCTTTTCAATATATATATATATATATATATATATATATATATAAATGATCTGGAAAGGAATACGACGAGTGAGGTAATCAAATTTGCGGATGATACAAAATTATTTAGCGTAAATCACAAGTGGATTGTGATACATAACAGGAGGATCTTGCAAGACTGGAAGATTGGACATCCAAATGGCAGATGAAATCTAATGTGGACAAGTGCAAGGTGTTGCATTTAGGGAAACATAACCCTTGCTGTAGTTACTTGATGTTAGGTTCCATATTAGGAGCTACCACCCAGGAAAAAGATCTAGGTATCATAGTGGATAATACTTTAAAATTGTCAGCTCAGTGTGCTGCAGCAGTCAAAAAAGCAAACAGAATGTTAGGAATTATTAGGAAAGGAATGTTTAATAAAATGGAAAATGTCATAATGCCTCTGTATAGCTCCATGGCGAGACCGCACCTTGAATACTGTGTACAATTCTGGTCTCTACATCTCAAAAAAGATATAGTTGCGATGGAGAAGGTACAGAGAAGGGCAACCAAAATGATAAAGGGGATTGAACAGCTCCCCTATGAGGAAAGGCTGAAGAGGATAGGGCTGTTCAGCTTGGAGAAGAGAAGGCTGAGGGGGGATATGATGCAGGTCTTTAAAATCATGAGTGGGTCTTGAACGAGTAGGTGTGAATCGGTTATTTACACTTTCGAATAATAGAAGGACTAGGGTGCATTCCATGAAGTTAGCAAGCAGCACATTAAAGACTAACTGGAGAAAATTATTTTTCACTCAACACACAATAAAGCTCTGGAATTTGTTGCCAGAGGATGTGGTTACTGCAGTTAGTGTTGCTGGGTTCAAAAAAGGTTTGGATAAGTTCTTGGAAGAGAAGTCCATTAACTGCTATTAATCAAGTTTACTTAGGGAATAGCCACTGCTATTAATTGCATCAGTAGCTGGGATCTTCTTAGTGTTTGGGTAATTGCCAGGTTCTTGTCGCCTGGTTTTGGTCTCTGTTGGAAACAGGATGCTGGACTTGATGGACCCTTGGTCTGACCCAGCATGGCAATTTCTTATGTTCTTATATGTCCAAATGAATTATGAACTTGGCTCTTAAAGTATACCCTGCTTCATATGATAGTGAGTTAGAGCAGAAATCCTACAGTGGACACCAGTGGTTACAAGTGTAGTTCTGGTATAGCAGGCTACTAAAGTGTGCATCACAATGATTGTGTGCATAGCTCACAATTCACCTTTTAGATTGATGAGAGCTGGGCTCCACTCAAACTGACACGTCAAGCTGTCCAAACAAGGTTAAAATGTCAAGGATCTGCAATGTAATGCACAATTTTGCTTATTTATTTTTTTAACTTCAAGAGAAAATTCCTCAGCCCCATGGAAAACACCTACTGGAAGTGTGTTCACACAGAGCATTCTGCCTTCAGAGCTGCACACCTACTATATTATTAAAGTTCAAAGCATTCCCTCCCTCCCCCTTGTGTGTGAAAGTGGAAGAGAGGAGAGGACACAGAGGAGAAAATTCATGAAAGAGATTTTTATGGATATCTGGCCTCAACAAACGTTCAGACATTTCACTAAAAAAAATCCTTTCGATACCTAGCAAAAAGCTGATCATAAGGTCAAAGATAAAACATGCGAGGTGAAAGTTAAAATTTTGAGTTTCCTATTCGAAAAGCAAATCGTAATGAAGTAATCCAAGAAGAAGGCACAGTAATGCTCCATCTTTAAGAGCAAAGGCCAAGCATTATGGAACCTTTGCACTCCACATAATCCATTGCTCATAGCGGATTGCATAGGAAACATCCATAATAAAAAGCAACAATGAGGACAACTTCTCCAAAGTGTCTGAAAAGCAAGACCGATCTTCAGAATGAGCATCAGTTCATGTTGCATAATTAATTACATTATTTGACTTGTCCTAGAAATTATTAGACTTCCCTGTAATAATTCCATACTAGTGATAAAAAAAGTTAGAGTGCTAATATTACTATTTTAGCCCTTGGACAGGAAAACCATGGTGTTGAACCTAAAAGCTCACATCTCAAGTTTTGGACCCCGAAAGTCCAGGATCCCCTCTGGTGGGAATTTCAGCTCCAAGGCTCTTTCACATAGTCTATGGCCCAAATTTCTCTCTCTCTCTCTCTCTACACATCTTGTAAACTGCACTGACAATCTCTTCTCTCGACAGCAATAATCATGCTGGAGATTGGTGTGGGTTCCAACTCAATTTTAGGGATAGGTTGTAAAAGTGAATTGAAAATTGTCCGATTAAGCTTCACAAAATGAAATGTAATAAATTTGTGACCTTACTTTTCTAGCAGCCTGTTCTCCAAGTACTTCAACCAATTGCTTCAGGAATTTGACTCTTTACTTCTCCTGATGTTGTTCTTTATTCTCCAGATCCTCCTATGGGAATGGGAAGGAAAAAGTGTATCCCCAATTTACTTCCAGAAATCACAATAAGTCCCTTCTCACACCTTGCCCATAGTTCTCACTATTCTTCACTCTCCCCTTTTGGCACCCGGTGGGTCCTTATCATCTCTCTCTTCTCTGATGATTATCCATGAGTCCATATAACATTTTTACACTATACCTCAACTTCTTCACCTTGAAAACTGATATGAGTCCAATTTTTCCTTGATGACGCCTCTTCTTCTCCCAGTCCTTTCAAAACGAAAGGCACATCTCCTCAAACCAACAGCATCTGAGCTCTGGAGTGCTCCATGACACAAAGTATTGCTAAAAGAACAACCCAATGAGAGGAAGCAAGGGTAGAAAAAAAACTTCCTGTTACCAAAACATGGACAAACTCTACAGGGACAAGGCACTCTGTCTCCTTTCTTGACCCAAGTCTCTATATAGAGAGAATCAGAAAAATAATAAACTTGGCACAGCATAGGTCATGCTACCCTTAGGAAGGTAAACTTAGAAAATTCAGCTAAAATAAATCCATGATTTGAGATGGTAGCCAGGGTTTAAAGGCTCTGAGCACACCATCTACCTCTCTCATTTGGTGGAGCAACACCCAAACCTCTAGCTAACTAATCTCTCTGTATCTCCCAAGGAAATTTGTTCCCTCCTTTTGGTAAGGAATCCAAGAGTTCCTTACACTATTAATTTAAATTTTTGTACATTAATAGCATTTTTCATTCAAACAAGCTCCTAATATGCTTCATTGATGTAGGACAGTAGAAGCATGCATGCAGCTATCGTTTGGGTGGAACACTGCAAACAATGACTTGCACACAGAATCGATGAGAGGAGAAACAGCGAAATGAATATTTCCCAAATATAGCTGTGTAGACCGAGATTCAGTCAGGTAAACCAGCTTGGACCAGGCTGATGTTTCTTTAACAACAACTTGAACCACTGCTCCTTTCTCCTCTTCTATTCTGCCCTCAACTGAGTCCCCAGTCCTGGAATCACAAAGAGTACCTACTCCTTCCCCTACCTCCCCCCTGTGTACCTTCTCTAATCCCTCCTCCGCCCGGATTTACGCAAGCAGGGCCCTGCGCGCCGGTGCGCCTATGTTCAATAGGCTTACCGGCGTGCGCAGAGCCCCGGGACTCGCGTAAGTCCCGGGGTTTTCCAAGGGGCGTGTCGGGGGCGTGCCGGGGGCGAGGCCGAGCGGCGCGCCGTTTTCAGGGCGGGACGCGGTGTTTCGGGGGCGGGCCCGGGGCGTGGTTTCGGCCCGGGGCGGTCCGGGGGCATGGCCGCGCCCTCCGGAACCGCCCCCGGGTTGCATCTAGGCGCGCCAGCGGCCTGCTGGCGCGCGTGGATTTACTTCTCCCTCTGGGAGGCATAAATCCCCCAACAAAGGTAGGGGGGGTTTAGACAGGGCGGGGGGGGGGGTGGGTTAGGTAGAGGAAGGGAGGGGAAGGTGAGGGGAGGGTGTTAGCGAATTCCCTCCGAGGCCGCTCCGATTTCGGAGCGGCCTAGGAGGGAACGGAGGTAGGCTGCGCAGCTCGGCGCGCGCCGGCTACACGGAATCGGTAGCCTTGCGCGCGCCGATCCAGGATTTTAGCGGCTACGCGCGTATCTACTAAAATCCCACGTACTTTTGTTGGCACCTCGAGCGCCAACAAAAGTACGCCAACGCGCCGTTTTTGAAAATCTACCCCTTACCATGTGACAGGGGCTATCGGTGCCATTGGCCGGCCCCTGTCACATGGTAGGAACAATGGATGGCCCATGCCATTTTTTAACAGGTTTGTGTCAACGTGCACTACTGAGCGCTAACTCCCGTCAGCGCTTGCTAAACCGGAAACGATTCTATGCGAAAAAAAAAATGCCGATCAGCGGGAAAACGTTTCCCACGGCTACACGAAAGCGAAAGCGGAAACGATCGGGCACCCGATGCACATCTCTAGACACAATAGAGAAGAAAACAATTCATATGCTCCTCCCTCAGCCCCTTTTCTCCTGTTTCCTGCACACTGCCTAAAAGAAATGGACTGATGCAGTAAGCAGCATAGCTGGTTTCTGCTGCCTAACATTCAGGACACAGGCTTTTTAGCTGCTGGAGTGTTTCTTGGCAGCCTGATATGCCATACTGACAGAAAATGTCATATTGGTACTGCATGCCTGGCTGTGCCAGCTTATTTGAAGCATTGTTATATCTGCTACTGTCAGCGGACACCGCATGACTTTCACGAAGAAATTATTGATCACTCCTAATCTGGATCAGAGACCGAACCACTGTTTAAAAAAGCGACAATCCAATCTGTCAATGGAAGAGATCAACCCATTCCATAATGATAAGATCTCTTTATCCAGCAGATATGAAAGCTTCTGGCACATCTGTCAGAAAATTTGCTAGCCAAGTGAGCTGTTTTAGATTGAAGGGTTGCACTTTGCACTTTAATAAATTAAAACATTTGAACTTTTTATTGTTTAAGTTTGTCTTTCATTTTTTTTCTCTGCTCTGCTTCTAATGCTAAACATATGCTATGCAAATTATATTATCTCCACTGCTAGGACTTACAAACCATTGTGTGCTCTACATTCTAATGTTTTAAAGAGTCTCAGTTTGAAATGTTATCGATACATTCAATGAAGCGAAAACTCATTCCAGCATTCCTGTTCCTCTAACTGATTAAGGGCCTGGCTGTTCTTAAAGCAAAGAACAAGCCATAGGGCATGAAAGGAGGAGGTGAGAAAGTCAGAGAGAAATGTAAACCACAGCTGTTGGCTATATCACAACAGGCACATGATCTGTGTCAGATACTATTTGGTAACAACGAATAGCCACGCTTCCAAATATGTTACTCCAAAAAAAAAGTATGTATTGAAGCATAACAGACTGCTTACTGACACAGCTATTATTAGCCCAGAGTCAAAAGGTAAGCACTGGGGATTTGTCATGAATACAGAGTCTGGGATAATGCGAAATTGCGTATCTTATGTTTAGAATGTGTTCGTTTGTCATATATTAGTAGGAGACCAATCAATCATTCCATTTATTCTCCGAGACAGTGCTGTATTTCAGAATACTGTACCAGAAATTTTAGACACCAGATGGGATTTCTAATTTTCTGGTTTATTTTTTCTATGACCCATGGGACCGTCCTGCAATTTGTATTATATGGGGACACATTTGAAAAAAAAATAAGCCAGCTTTTGCAGGTAGATAAAATCTCCCAGGGTCACACCACCTTCTAGAGCTGATTTGGAGAGAATGACTGCGCTATATTGACAGACTCTGGGGCAGTTACTTCTTCCATGCCCCTGCTCTTCCTTCCTACAGGAACTGCCAGGAAGGGCCAGCGGATAGAAGACCATAAGCAGTTCTCTTCTCACAGTGCCCATGGGGAGGGGTCGCCTTAGAGGGGAGCTGTGTGTGGCGCTGGAGGGAGCAGAGGTGGCGAGGTTTCCTTCCTTTCCTGGAGCTGCACTACTCAAACTCCATGTTTTTAATTTTAAATCTGGCAGGCCAGTAGAGCTGAGCTGCACAGAAGTGCTGGCCTGTAAATGTTAAAACTCAAACCATGGAATATTACCCCAGAGGACAGGAAACGCCAGAACTGAGAGCGATGTATGATGAGACTCTTGCTGTTTCTCTTCTTCCCCCTTCTCCCTCCTCCCAGTGACAACCCTCCCCCTTCACACACACACACACACACACACACAAACACACACACACACACACACTTCTTTCTTCACCCCCTGTTCCTCCAGAGCCACCACCACCACTCATCTCCTGTCACAATTGTTTCTCGTCTCACCTCTACCAATCAGTGCTGCTTCTCTCTTTCCTCCTCTCCCTCCCTCCCTCCCTCAGAAATGCTACCCCTTCTTTTATAACCTACTTTACTTAGAGTCGCTGATTTTCTCATCTTCTTTCCCCCTAATATAATCCACCCATTTCTTGTGAAATAAGGACAGGGTGAGTCAGAAGATGTAGGAATTCATAGGCTGGCAGAGATGGACCTTTAAGATTCTGTTGGGGTGAAAGAAAGGATGCTGGGGGTAGAGGGTCTGTGTCTGCTCACACGTGTGTGCATGACGGGGGGGGCGATGTGGTGTCTATGGGGTAAAAAGTTAAGGTAGTTTTAGGAGGGATGTGAAAGACAGGGTGCTTGTGTTTATGTGTGCTAGAGAGGATGACAGACAGGTTGACCACATGTGGTAGGCAGGCAAAAGCTGGGGTGGTTTGTTTGTGGATAATGTGCCAAGAGGAGCGTTACTGATGGAATTGTAGCATTGCTTTAGAACCCAAATCTATCCTAGCTAGATAGTTATTCAGAGTAATGGGCACATGGCCTCTGATTTGTACCTGTTTAAAGCAGTCTGGAATCCCTTATGCCTGCTTAATAGGGGTGGTACCCACAAAAATGTCCTTTTCAATTTTTTAATCATTTCTTTTCCGCCCAACCCTTCCTGTTTATTAAAATATTGAGCTGCACTCACCAGCTGACCCCCCTCCTCCCCCTCGCCCTCCCTCCCGACACCCCCAGAACTCACCCAAATTACCCTGGTGGTGTGGCTGGGATGTAGGAGTGACCATTAGTCAAAATGGTGCCTGTCGCCCTTTGCCCCTATCTTGTAACAGGGGCTACTGGTGCCATTGGGCAGCCTCTATCACATGATAGGGGCAATGGGCGGCCCACCCCATTTTTCAAATTGTACTTCTTATACAATGTTTTGAGCTAACCTATAAGATCATAGATTGTTCTGGAACTTTTCCTAGAAAATGTAACCAAGTATGATAAAAGAAGCAAAAATTGGCAAATGTCTAAGTTTTGGCAATAAGGCTATCATCAGATATGAAATAATCCCAAAGGTATGCATGAACGGCAGTATCATGAGCACTGGTATGTTAATAAAGCAGAGTTTAAAAGAAATTGAAATGGGATTATTTTCATTCATTTATTTATTTATTTATATTATACATTGGTTGGAATTGATTGTTGTCTTGAGAAATTTAGTATGGAAAACTATGAGGCCTTTCATAGTTAGAGGGGAAGCATGGGCAAATACATGCAAATAAAATCTAAATACACAGTCAATAAAAGAAAACAGAGGTCAACATACCCTAGCCAAGAAAAGATGTAAAACATAATGTGAAGGATAAACAACATTTACAAAATACACAGAAGGATTGCTTTAGGGGAAGGGATTGAGCAGATAAAGAAGAGAAAAGCAAACAAATATAGTATGATGACTAAGTAGTGGTAAAAGCATCAAACAATCCAAAACAGTAAAACATTTTATTTTGAAAGGAAGGAAAGTTAAAAAATATATTGCAGTAAACAACTTGGCCTCAGCAATACCAGTTTGCAATCCACAATGGGACATTGACTTCTATCCCATGACTTTTTAATTTTCTCAGGAGTGTCTCATCATGGACTTTTTCTGAAAATCCAGATACACTAAGGGGTAGATTTTATAACATGCGTGTGCAGCGTATATGTGCGCACGCTGCCCAGCGTGCGCACATGTACACCTGATTTTATAACTTGTGCGTGCAGGTGCACGCAAGTTATAAAATCAAGGGTCGGCATGGTCAAGGGGGTGCACAATTGTGCACCTTGTGCTCACCGAGCCGCGCTGCCTTCCCCCTAGCCTGACCTTCCCACCCCTTCCTCTAACCTTCCCCCCCCTCCCCCCAGCCCTACTCTAAGCCCCCTGACCTTTATTTTACCTTTTTGTCTGCCTCTGGGCAGGCACAAGTTGAGCGCACTGGCTGACTGGCGGCCCGCGATCCCCAGCACAGCGGCAAATATGGCCGCTCTGCCAGGAGCCTGACCCCACTCCCACCCTGCCCCAGACTGCCCCGTCCCGCCCCGCCCTCAGACCAACCCTTTTGGAAAGCCCTGGGACTTACACGCGTCCTGGGGCTTTACGCGCGTTGCTGGACCTTTTTAAAATAGGACAATTTTAATGATAGGTTACAAATTGCTAGTAAAAGGTCTGCAATTTCATTTTTTAGTTCTTTTAGAACTCTGTGTATATACCATTTGGACCAGATGATTTACTACTTATTTATTTATTTACTGAATTTTCTATACCGTCATTTAGAGCAATTCCTTCACAACGGTTCACAACAGGCACAAAATATAAAACAGTATAAAAGAAATAAAAATGCAATCAAGTGCCAAACATCTCACTTAAAATACAAATTTTACATAATAATCGCAATCAATAAAACATTAAAACATCAAATTCGAGACTTTCAGAGAGTAACAATATCAGGAGAGCATTTTAGCAGCTTAACCCTTATCCGAGATGTGTTCTTGGTGGTCCTGCAAGGGGACACTAGCCTAGGGGGTTACACAAAACTTTTTTTAGTAGCACACAGAACAGCAATGACTGTTGTGTAAGTCCGATATACTTCAATAGGTATTATCCCTTTTGGTGTCTAGTTCAAAGCTTGTTGACTATCAACTTTTTTTTTGTAAGGGTGCACCACACTGAATTTTTGGTTTGATTTATTTTTCTCCCGTCTTCTTTTGTTTTGTTTTCTGTTTGTGTATGCATAAAATCCAAGTAGTGGGTGCAAAATGCAAACAGCATATGCCAAATTTGTTTCTTTAGTAAGTCAGTTTGCTTATTGCATCTTCTAATTTACTGTGATTTGTTTCAGTTCCTTTGAATCATCACCATTAAATACAATTTCCAGCATGGGTGTCTTACCAACATTCTCCTCAGTAAATAAATACGGTAGTTTATTTAGTCTTTCTGCTATAGTCTTGCCTTCCATAAAAGCTATTTTACCCCTTGATCATCAAATGATCTAGCCAAGTCCTTCACAGGCTTCCAGCTTCTGATGTAGTTGAAAAGGTTATTATTTGATTTTGCCTCTATGGCAAGTATCTTTTCAAATTCTCTTTTTGACTGTCTTATCAATGTTTTATATCTAACTTGCCAGCACTTTTTCTTAATTTCGATCCTCCTTCCATTTTGTGAAAGATGTTCTTTTGGCTACAATAGTCTCTTTCATCTAATCTTTTAACCATGCCAACTGTTTTGATTTTCCTTCTACTTTTTTTTAATGAATAGAATACATGTGGTCTGGCCTTCCAAGATGTTATGTTTAAACAATGCCCACAATATAAATGCTTAAAGGTGAATTTTTAAAGAGATGCGCACGCACAAAACAGCAGATGCACATGCAAATAGCACATATTCATGCAAGTGCTATTTTATAAACTTCGCAAACAGACGCGCAAGTATGAATATATTTGCCTGCGTAAAACAAGGGCGGGTTAGGGGCAGGTCAGAGCTGTTTCAGGGCAGAGCCAACATTTACAGACATAAGCTGAGATTTTATAACCTGCAAACGCAGCGCGCACGTGGCTACTAGCTGCACATATTTACTTCCGCTATTTCTCAGAAGTACTGTAAGTCAGAATAAAACTCTGTACAGCAAAATACTTACTGGGTGAAGGGTCAGAGTAAACTGGGGAAAGTGGAGGCTGAATAACCAGAGGGGTCTTGGTGGCCTAGAGACAGACTGGGCAAATGATGTGCGCATATTATAAAATGTGCTGACTTACACATGTAAAAGTCAAGTGCTAAGGAAAGTATGCAAATAACATTTTCTCATGCAAATTAAAATCAGGAGTGAATCGATGTATTTTATACAATGTGCATGCGCGGATGAAATAAAATTCTTTCATGTGTGCTCACGCCTAGATCTGTGTGCATATAGTCGAGAACACGCACGCTTGTTTTAAAATTACTGTCTTAACCTTTGCAGCTGCACTTTTTGTTTTTTTTTCTAACTATTGTCCTCATGTCATCATAGTCTCCTTTTTGAAAGTTATATACTAGAGCAGTAGTTTTTCTAAAAGTCCTCCCTTTAGTAATTTAGTCAAATTTGATAGGGCTATGATCACTCTTGCCAAGTGCCCCCATTACTGCAAAATGGCAACATCAGTAATTTTTATCTTTCACATCGGGAAGGCCCTGAAGAAGCTTGGAGAAATTGCTTTGGTTTTTCAACCACTTTTGTGTAGAGAAGAGCCTATGAGTTCTCATTCAGAGTCCTTTAGCATTGGTGTTGGGATGAGTAAATGTGTATGAGAGTATTGCAGCCATATTGCATTATGATAGCTCCTTATGGATCGTTATTCTAAGAAATCGGAGATTCCTTTTTTGACACTTGAATAACTGCCGCATTTTGATGAACACATGCCATTTTGAGATAAACTTTACCCTTGGTGGATTTACAACAGGACATATCGGACTGAGATCTTCTTGTCAAGTAATTTCCTATGGATTTGTTTTGTATTATAAGAAGTATGTTAGTTTTTTGAAAAATAATTTAATAATACAAATGAAGAAAACGTAGCCCAATGAAGTACAAAAATTAAAAGTACTAAGACGTTTTGGTATAAAATAAAAATGCAAATAAAAACGTTTGGAGGTTTGTCTCACCTTTGATTTGCATATTGAGTTTTTATTCAGGCCCTTTGGGCAGTTTAGGCTCAGTTCTGAAATTTTTCCCTCTGATTTTTTGAGATATATTAAAAAAATGAAAAAAATAAAGGATTCTTGCATTATATACAATGCAAGCTTAGTAGAGCTCTGCTTTTTGGTATTACTAAAAACTATGATGCCCTTATTCAGAAGGAATGCCTTTGCCCTGTCTCCCTTTTTTATCTGGGAAAGTTTTAACCAGGTAATAACTTATTCAGGTAAAACTAATGTAGCCCCAGCCAGGGGTATGGCCTGTGTGGTAAAAGATCCCCTCTTTGAATGTCCCAGTGTGAACCAACCAAAGTACGCTGGAATGGAACAATGCTGCTTTATTATTGCAAGAGACAATTGCACCAAAAGCTGTGCATAAACAAAATATTAAGTACATATACCAGTGCTAAAATCTATAAACAGTGTAATCTATCACACATGCCCATGCACACTTCCATAATGAGTATGAACAGTTGTATATAATGTTCTGAACTAAAAAACAAACAAACCAAAAACATTAATCATTAAAGTAGTAAAACTTTGTATTTGCTGGTACCCAGACTTGGTATACCTTTGAATTAACATACCACATCACTAATTGCTGGGCCCAGTATTTTTCATGCATAAGCAGAGCCAATTGCTTCTCCCCACCCTTTCCACTGCATGAAAAGTTCCTCAACTCCAGGAATTAACAGCCACATGAAGGGCTCTTAACTTTCTGGGTGTGGCAGATTTGTAATGTAGCACAATGCTTTTGCAAACCTGATGAGCAAGAAAAAGTATTCCTTACACCCCTGGAGTATGGTGATGGGGCTGAGGAATGAAGGATTAACGGATACAGAGTTGGGAGGGTTTTTATTTAATCCCATGGTTTATAGATGCTGCAGAGAGTTAACGTTCTTTGATGTAATGAATAAAGTCACAATAGGATAACTGCAGCTCAAATACAAAGATTAACCCAGAGCCCTGAGCTTAATGTCTTCTCCCTAATCCTGGGTAGGGATGTGCATTCATTTAAAACAAAAGTGCAAAACACGATGAATATGGCTAATTTATTTTATTCGGGGGAGCCCCAAACTGAATCTGGGTCCATCCTGAATAAAAGGAACCTTATTTCTTTGTTTGGTTTAAACCACTGTATCATTTTAAAGCCCTGCTGGGGTCTCACCTAGGGTACAGCACGAGGCCCAAAGCAGAGGCCATGGCGGGCCTCAGCCAAGACCCCAGAAAATTTAAAAAAAAAATACTTACCTGATCCATCGAGAAACCCAACAAAGGCTGGGTCCCAATGCTGGGGCCTCAGCCCAGGGCAGGGCCTGGACCCAGGCCTGATACAATGACCCAACCCGAAAACCAGATCCTGGCGCCAGGAGCTCGGCCCAGGTCCAGGCCCAATGCTGCGACCTTACCTGGAGACCAGGTCCCAACGCCAGGGCCTTGGCCTAGACCAGAGCCCAAGGCTGGGCCAGACTCCATGACTTGACCTGAGAACAGAACCCATTACCAGGGCCTCGGCCCAGACACAAGCCAGATGCCGTGATCCGACAGGGAGGTCGGGTTCCGATGCCGGGGCCTAGGCCTGGATTCAGGACCAATGTTGGGGCCTTGGCCAGGAGGCCAGGTCCCGATGCCTGGTTCTCAGCCCAGGGTCAGGTCCAAGCCTCAGAGCCCAGGCCTGGGTTCTCCTCTTCTCGGTCCTCTTCTTTCTTCAGCTCTTCAATGCTGAATAACAGCGTTTGCCGGGGTCACACTGGATTAACTCCAGCGCACTCACTCCAGGGGATGGCGCCATTTTGATGTACAGTAATGCCAAACAATGTCATACATCATAATGGCCCATCTGCTGGAGTGAATGCACCAGAGTTAGCTAAATCTGGCATGACCACGGTGGGTGCTGTCATTTGGCATTGAAGAGTCAAAGAAAGAAAAGGACCAAGAAGATGAGTTCCCAATCCTGGCCCCCAGACCCAAGCATCAAGACCTGGCCTCCTGTCCAAGGCCCCGTTGTTGGGCCAGGAATTGGGTCCCAGCTTTTGGGTCAGGTCACAGCTTCATGCTTGGGTCCAGGACGAGGCCAGGACCCAGCCTCTGGATCAGGTCAAGGCATCAGTCCTGGGCTCAGGCTCCGGCCTATGGCGAGGCCCAGGCATTGAGACCAGGCCTCTGGGTCAGGTCACGATGTCAGGCCTAGGTCTGGGCCAAGGTCCTGATGTTGGGACCTGACCTTCAGGCCAGGCTGAGGCATTGGGCCTGAGTCCTGGCTCCAGCTTAGGTCATGGTGCCAGCCTTGAGTAGCTGAAGCTGTGGCGACCTACTGCAGTCTATGCAAGTCTGAGGTTTTGGCCTAGTCTTAGCTGGCAGATCCCTATTGGACTGGGGAAGTGGGGACTGGGGAAACATCCTGGCCCCTGTATCTTTTCTGGAGGGTGGGAGGGAGGCCTAATATTCATTTTTTGGCCATTTTGGGATTTTTTTGTTGTTGCTTGATACATTTTTTCAAACGAATGGAACAAATCAAGCAATCATGAACCGGAATTTGTGGGGGAAAAAAAGCTCCTGAAAATGAGGTAAAAATGAAAACAAATTTTTTCCCCTGTACATCCCTGATCCTTGGTCACAGAATTACTCACACTTCACACCAGTGAATCTGGAAGGCATTTTTTGGTGGCTGGAAAGGCAGCAGAAACAACTTTCAGTATAGCTTTCAGGGATCCAGTAATTCCTTTGCAGCTGCCTTAAATTGCTTGTTTGTTCTGAGTCTTGATACAACTCTTCTGCTCAAGTGGCAGCTAAAGCAGCTTCCAGCAAGAACAATATGTTGTCTGTTGCTCAAACTAAGCAGGGAGTTCATTGTCCAGATTTCTGCATAGATTAGTAAACCTTTCCCCAGTTAGAGAAACCTGTTTTCACTCTCTTTCTCTCCCTCCCTGAGTCTCTTTTGAAAAAAAACCCAAAAAAACAGCCTGTCACTTTCAAAAGACTCTCCCTTATTATTGGTTCATAGAATCAAGGCTCCTGAAACAGGGTGCAGTCTTATGAAGCAATGACAGCAAGGGGCAGCCATGTTGAGTGTGTCAGCGGCAATGAAGCACTTTGACCTTTCTTCTGGGTCAGAACCTAGGAAGCAAAGTAGGCGGGTACTACACTTGTATAATAATTCATCTGAGTAAAACGTACCCAATGTGAAAGGCGAGAAATTCAAAACCTTGTGTTTATCCTGCCAAGCTCTGAACTTAGCTAGACAACCCCACTGAACAGGAAATTGACTTCTTATTGTTCTAGGTATGGCAGAGTCTAAGGTTTTGTATCATGTTGGAGAAGTATACTTGATTTCATAGTATGTGACTCTTATTTTCTGTTTGAAAATGGCAAGGGATATCCATCCTTAAGGTCTGTGTGGACCTTGCTAAGCCATTAAATTCTAAATATTGTTTGACTTCAAGAAAACATTATGAGGGCTTTGAGACAGTGCTGGTGACATTTGACATGGTTATCAATTAATAATTAAGTTATTGTGGGACTCATAAAACTGACATTCATAGATTATGGCATTAGGTAAACCATGAATCCCTCAGTTTTACTGTGCATCAGTTGTGTTGAATGTTTTAGATTTGAAATATTGAAGAAATCAGATGTGGAAACATCTGCAAAAACATTTCTTGATTTAGAAGAGCACACATTGTTTAGGAAAGGAAAGCAAATTTCTCTGATATCTCTGAGAAACCCCGTGAACATAAAAACATAAGAATTGTCATACTGGGTCAGACCAAGGATCTATCAAACCTAGTTTTCTTTTTTTAACAGTGGCCAATCCATGACACAAGCACCTGGCAGGATCCCAAACAGTAAATAGATCCCACGCTGCTCTCACTGAGGGATAAGTAAGTAGTGGCTTTTCCCAAGTCCATTTGGTTAACAACAGTTTATGGACTTCTCCAAGTACTTCTCCAAACCTTTCTTAAACTGAGCTATGCTAGCTGCTTTTACCACATCTCTGACAATGAATTCCAGAGCTAATTTTCTCTGATTTGTTTAATTGTGCTATTTTCTAACTTCATGAAGCGTCCCCTAGTTTTTATGTTATTTGAAAGAGTAAATAGCTGATTCATATTTATTCATTCTTTTCCACTCATGAGTTTATAGACCTCGCTAAAATCCTGCCTCCCTCCATCGGTTTCCAAACTGAACAGGCCTAACCTCTTTAGCTTTTCTTCATAGGGGAGCCATTCCATCCCCTTTATCATTTTGGTTTCCCTTCTTTTTACCTTTTCCAGTTAAACTATTTCTGTTTTGAGATTGGTGACCAGAATTGCACACAGTACTTAAAGTGTGGTCTCCCCATGGAATGATACAGAGGTATTATGATATTTTTTATTTTATTTTCCATTCCTTTCCCAACATTCCTAACAATTTGTTTGCTTTTTTGAGACTGCCGTACACTGAGCTGATGATTTCAAAATATTGTCCACATTGAGGCCCTGATCCTTTTCCTGGGTTCTAACTCCTAATATGCAACCTTCCAACATGTAACTTCAGTGAAGGTTAATTTTCCCTATGTGCATCAGTTTGCAATTAGCCTCCTTAAATTTAATCTGCCATTTGGATATCCAATCTCCCTGACTCGCAAAGGTCTTCCTGCAGTTTCTCATAATCTGCTTGTGATTGTGTCTCTCTTCAGAATAATTTTGTGTCATCTGCTAATTTGATCACTCACTCGTCATTCCCCTTTTCCAGATTATTTATAGAAATATTAAAAAGTACTGGTCCCAATACAGATCCCTGAGGCACTCCACTGTTTACTTTTCTTCATTGAGAAAACAGACCATTTATTCCTAATCTCTGCTTTCTATCTTTTAACCAGATTACAGTCCACAAAAGGGCATTGCCTCCTATCTTATTACTTTTTATTTCTCTCAGGAGTCTGTCATGGAGGACTTTGTCAAACACCTTCTGAAAATCCAAATACACTATATTATCCACTGGATCACCAATATCCACATATTTCTCAACTCATTCAAAAAACATTTAGCAGATTAGTGAGGCAAGACTTCCTTTGTGTAGATCCAAGCAGGCTGTGTCCCATTAAACCATTTCTTTATATTTGTTCTGAGTTTTTATTCTTTAGAATAGTTTCTACAGTTTCTCCTGGAAGTGAAGTCAGGCTCACCAGTCTATAGTTTTTCCAGATCAGCCTAGAGTCCTTTTCAAAGATCAGCATCACATTGGCCACTCTCCAATCTTCAGGTACAATTTTAAATTTTAGGTTACAAATTACTAGTAATATATCTGCAATTTCATTTTTGCATTCTGGACTAGTTTATTTAATATTTAGTTTGTTAATCTGCCCAATTATATCATCCAGGTTCACCATGATTTGTTTCTTTTCTTCATAACCATAGCCATTAAATGCCGTTTCTAGCACAGGTATCTCCCCAACATTGTTTTCAGTAAACATAAAAGCAAAAAATTCATTTAGTCTTTCTGCTATGGCATTATCTTCCCTAAATGACCCTTTAACCCCTCAATCATCTAACAATCTAACCAACTCCTTCACAGTCTTCTTGCTGCAGAAAAAGTATATTTTTAAAAAGTTTTATTATGAGCTTTTACCTCTACGGCCAACTTCTTTTCAAATACTTACTTTGCTGCCTTATCAATGTTTGAAATTTAACTAGCCGATGCTTATGCTTTTTCTTATTTTTTAAGTTGGATTCTTTTACCAATTTTTGAAAGAAGTTTTTTTGGCTAAAATAACCTCTTTCACATCACCTTTTTACTATGCCAACAGTTGTTTAACCTTCCTTCTGCCTTTTCTAATGTGTCAAATATATCTGTTCTGGGCTTGCAAGTTGGTATTTTTAAACAATGACCATGCCTGATGTAAAGTTTTTTTCCTTTATAGCTGTACCTTTTAGTTTCTTTTTTCTATTTTCCTTATTCCATCAAAATCTCCCTTTTGAACGTTAAATGCTAGAGTAGTAGATTAATGTCCTCTCTCCAGTCATTAACTCAAATCTGACTGCATTATGATCACTGTTGCTGAGAGGCACCACTACCATTACCTCTTGCACCAAATTCTACATTCTCACACCTAATTCTAAGAATTAGGTCTAAAATGTCTCCCCCTCACTTTGGTTTCTGGACTGGCTGTTTCATGAAGCAGTTATATACTTCATCTCAAAACTTTACCTCCTTGACATGACTTGTGTATTTACCGAGTCAATACTGGGGCAATTGAAATCTCCCATTATTACATTGCTGCCAAATTTGTTTGCTTCTCTAATATCCATTAATATTTCATTGTCTGCCTATTCATTTTGGCCAGGTGGACAGTTATAGACCCTCTACCACCTTAGTCTTCCCCATCACACATGGAAATTCCACCCATAATGAATTTTCAATACATTTAGTTTCTGCAGGATGTTTATCCTGTTGGACTCTATACCATCCCTACACATCATCCCATAACACATCATCCCCTACCAAGTTGATCCAGCCTATCATTGCAATATAATCTGTACCCTGATATAGCACTGTCCCATTGGTTATCCTCCTTCAATCAGATCTCTGAGATGTCAATTAGGTCTAACTCTTCATTCTTCTAGAATGAAGATGTCAATTAGGTCTAACTCTTCATTCTTATAGAAGCTCAACGTCATAAAAAAGCTCAAACCCTACTCCATACTCACGACCTCAAAACAGTCATCCAAGCCACCCTAGTTTCCAAACTGGACTACTGCAACTCACTGTACCAAGGCCTCCCCTACTCCTCTATCAAACCCCTTCAAATGTTACAGAATGCCGCAGCCAGAATAATCATGAACACACGCAAATCAGACCACATAACCCCCCTCCTAAAAGACCTCCACTGGCTCCCCATCCCATCACGCATCCTATTCAAGACCCTTACCATCATACACAAATCCATCCACAAAAGCAACTCCTCCTGGCTCAGCGAACCCTTCAGATTCACACACTCCTCCCTCCCAACCAGAACAAACCGTAAAGGTACACTACACATCCCACCCCTCAAAAAAGCCCACCTCATATCAACAAGGGACTGTGCCCTATCAATAGCAGGCCCCACTCACTGGAATGCTCTATCGACAAACCTCCGCCTCGAGTTCTGCCCATACAAATTCAGGAAAATGCTGAAAACTTGGCTTTTCCACCAGGCATTTCCTGACTAGTTCCCTTTAACCACTGCCTCCTTCACCTCCTCACCTTGCAATTAAGCCTCACCGCCCTAAGCACTATGTTAATATGTTAATATGTAAATATCTTTAATCCTTTAGTTTCAGTTTTTCAGGCTCACATATAGAGCCTCCTTCTAGCTGCAGCACCTTTGTTGCAACTTGTTACTCTTGTTGCTCCCCTTTCCCCCCTCCCTGTTTTTTGTATTTTCCACCTTTTTGTTCAGATGGAAACCGATATGATGTGCCCTCTAATGTCGGTATAAAAAAGCTGTTAAATAAATAAATATATTCCGTGTTATATATTCTAACTCTCCCATCCTAATTTTTAGACCTGGCATTAGCATACAGATATTTCAAGGTACACATTTTGGGGTAGATTTTCAAAGGGTTATGTGCGTAAGATACACGCGTATCCCCCGAAAACCTGCCCCTGCGCGCGTCGAGCCTATCTTGTATAGGCTCGGCAGCGTGCGCAAGCCCAGGGACGCGCGTATGTCCCGGGGCTTGCAAAAATGGGCGGGCCGGGGGCGGGGACGGGTGGCGTGGCGGTGGTCCAGGGTGGGGACGGGGCTGTGGCGGCAGTTCAGGGGCGGTCTGTGGGCAGGGCCGAATCCTCTGGCCAGAGGCAGGCGTAACTCAGCAAGATAAGGTAGGGGAGGATTTAGGTAGGGCTGGAGGGTGGGTTAGATAGGGGAAGGGAGGGAAAGGTGCGGGGGGGGGGGGGGGGCGGAAGGAAAGTTCCCTCCAAGGCCGCTCCGATTTCGGAGCGGCCTTGGAGGGAACGGAGGAAGGCTGCACGGCTCGGCACGCACAAGTTGCACAATTGTGTACCCCCTTGCACGCGCCGACCCTGGATTTTATAACATGTGTGCAGTAGCGCGCACATGTTATAAAATAAATGTTATAGGTAAATGGGATACATATGCTTTTATTGGAACCTTTGTATAAAGATGACCTAATTTCCCTGCTATTTTAGTATCCTATGAAGATACCTCCACCAACCTAAACGCTGCTAAGCAATATACAGATTTCCCCATGTTCTAGTTTAAAAGCTGCTCTATCTTCTTTTCAAAGATTAGTGCCAGTAGCCTGATTCTGCACTGATTAAGGTGGAGCCCATCCTTTTGGATAGGCTTCCCCTTCTCCAAAATGTTGCCCAGTTCCTAACAAAACTAAGGCCCTCTTTTCTGCACCAAGCATTGAGGCTCTGAAGTTCTGACTGTCTCTATGGTCTATGGTCCTGTGCATGGAATAGAGTGCATTTCAGAGAATGCTATTCTGAAGGTTCTGGATTTCAACTTCCTACCTAAAAGCTTACATTTGGCTTCCAGAGCCTCTCTCCCACATCTTCCTATGTTGTTGATGCCCACATGTACCATGGCAGCCTGCTCCTCCCCAG
Source organism: Rhinatrema bivittatum (assembly GCF_901001135.1). NCBI lineage: Eukaryota > Metazoa > Chordata > Amphibia > Gymnophiona > Rhinatrematidae > Rhinatrema > Rhinatrema bivittatum. The sequence goes on along the minus strand of NC_042616.1, from coordinate 67,450,495 downwards.
CAATGTCTAAAATCTTATCTAGATGACACATGAGGTCCACCACCTTCGTACCAGGCAGGCCAGTTACCAAGCAATCCTCACATCCACCATCCATGCAGCTAACTACATTCCTAATGATAAAATTACCAACTATGATAGATGACTTACCCCTTCCCTCCTGGGCACAAATCCTTGGAGACCCATCCAGGATAATGCATCACCTGGAGAACAGGTCCTAGCTACAGTGTCACTTCCTGTTATATCAAGTTGATGCTCTCAATTCAGGTGACTTTGCTCCTACAAGGCAATACAGGTCTTGGCTACTATGTCCCTAATGATCTCTATGTTCCTCTCTGTCTGCCTCAGCTCCTAGAAATCTGCCATTCTAGCCTCCAGAAATCAGGCTCATTCTCTGAGAGCCAGGAGCTTTTTGTAACAGGTGCACACATATGACTTTTAACCAACTGGTAGATAATCATAATACATGTGGCAATCATCAAAAGACTGGAAAGTACCCATAGTGCTACTGGACTGCTGTCTGCATTTTAATATTGTTGTGTTCTTAGTTAATTTAGGTTGCTAAGGAATATGAATGTGTAAACTAAAGTTCTTTAAATTTATGTAGTGTTTTTAATGTTAATTTGCAAAGGCCTGCAAGGAATACTTAATTTATTGATAAGGGCTGGGTTACTCCCTTTTTTTTGGATAAATCCCTGATTGATTTTTGGTGTGAATGTTTCTCATCCTCTGAAGCTTCAAATAAACTGAAGGTATTAGAAATACGACTAGAAATAAATTTTGTAGTTTTCATTTCCTTATAGTTCTCAGAGATGAAAGCATGATAAAAATATGTATTAACTGAATTAGCACAGGCTAATAAGAAGTGGAGATGATGAGCGGTATACAGTTAGGTGTGGACCATAAGGGAAGGTATAGCGCAATAAGAGTTCGTGGATCCTTATCTTGAAAAATTCAATAAATGAAACTTGAAAATTAATTAAATCAACATATCCTTGTTTATTAAATGATTGCTTGCAGACCGATTTGTCTGCAAGCAATCTGCAAGCAATCATTTAATAAACAAGGATATGTTGATATAATTAATTTTCAAGTTTCATTTATTGAATTTTCAAGATAAGGATCCATGAACTCTTATAGCACTATACCTTCCCTTCTGGTTAACTGAATTAGTAACATCTAATTTTATATTTTCCAGGACATTTTAACAAGACGTCAGAGCCAATATCAAATAACACTTGTCTGAGAATTTTAAAATTTCTTACATCCAGTTTGGGCCAAATGTGAAACATCTGGATAAAGTCTTAAGGCCCAATTTTAAAAGAGCCACGTGTGCAAAAACTGGGGGTTACACGCGTGGCCGGGCCTTGCTGTCCTGGGGAAGCACACACCAGCAGCCGGCCAGCATACGGAAGAATCTTCAACTTGGAAGTTGAAGTAAATTTTAAAACAAAAAAACCCTAATAGTTAGGGGAATTAGGGGTCAGGGAGGAGAAGGAAAAAGGTAGGAAGGTTAGGTAGAGGTGTGGGGAATTGGGGAAGGCCTACTCATGTCGCTACAACTTGGTTTAGAAAATTCTCACCCCGCGTGCTAGTGCCAACCCACCTGCACGTGCGGGCGCGGATTTTAAAATCTGGTGCGCACGTGCTCGCGGGAACCATATTTTATAACATGCGCATGTTATAAAATTATTGCGTCCATGTGCACGTGTCGGGAGCCACGTGCACATGGACACACATGAGGACTTTTTGGAATCTAGCTTGTATTTATTTATCCCAGACATGTTACATTTTTTTAAATGTTGCTATATTTTTGTTAGGCCTTTAAGTCAGACTGGAACAGCACTCTTACAATAAAGTAAAGAGAAGCTGTAGGTGTAAATAAAATAATTATCAATGTACCTCCCTTTAACTTCTCACCCCATGAATTCTACACCTGCAGCAGGAGTTGAATACATTGGATGATCATCAGTTATAGGCCCAGGAACGGAGCACTGTAACTGAGATCGTTTTTCTATTAACCTCTCCCTCTCCCAACTTCCTCTAATATTTGATACAGGCAATACAAAGCTCAACTAAATTCAAACATCAAATAGCTTTCTTTTGCTGGAACTCAAATCTAAAACGTTCTACTGGGTCTCAAATCAGTTAAAACAAAATTATTATTTTGCTTGTCCCCAGATAATACTAGCATGAACCCAGAGAACACATGCTATTGTGTTTAAAAAAAAAAAATCAAATGAACATAACTTAGGGTGTTTGTGCCAGAATAAATATTGTTAAACAAACATTAATTTTGCAATGTTGCTATTGCTATAAAATAGGATTGTGCATATTGAAGCTATTGTGGCAAGATTAATTCATACCAATGTTTGTGAGTTAATGAGCGGATCATTGTTTTTAATGGTCCATGAAAACTGGAATTTTACCATAGCACAATTGTGATTTTATCATTGTAGCACAGCAAATAATTCATGTTCACAGTGTAGGTCTCATTTATCAAACTCTGCTAAACGTGAGAAATTAGCATAAGAGGATAGGCTTCTGGTAAAATCCTTATGAGTCATTTATATAAACATGTTTGTATTGACTTTGTTGGCATCAATGGTTTAACAGCATTATTGCTCATGAAAGTGATTTCTAAGGTTTTAAAGAGTTTACACTAGCAAGGTACTGTACATTGACATTTGTATAGTTGTAATACAGATGAATATAAAGTCCTCTCATACAATGAAACTGAGAAACTTTATTTCTTTAAAAATAAAATGAAAACACTGTAAGTTATTTCTGAATTCATTTTGCACCAATAAGAAGGTATCATGTCCTTCAGAGATCTTAATCTAAAATCTTAAAACTTTCTTCTTTCCCAGTATAAAATGAAAGGAGATGGGAGCCTGCACACAACTAGAGCCCTAGGCTAAAACATGGCTGTGGTACTCAATACTGTTGTGCTAGCTAGGTCCTTACTCTGAAATGGCTGCCACCTTCTGGCCTTCATGACCTAGAACTCCCCTCCTCCCCGTCCCATTACTTGGAGATGAGGGGTGTCTAGATAGACAATATTTTATAAAGCGGTGGCTCAGAAGAGCCAATGGTGGTCAGAATCTCCTATTGCTGACAACTGAATAATGGACTGGGGAGCAGCTCAGGGACAGATCAATGAAAGAGAAACCTATTTAGGTTGGTCAATGCTATCTTCACCATCTTCCGTCTCTATCAATTGCACCAAGCATCTGATCTGTAATGCACTATCTCCCGGGGGAGTGGGGTTCCTTTAATCACAGTATAATGGCAGATGTGGGCACTTGTATAAGGCATAAGGCAGAAACCTGAATGGCATCATGGGCAGCAGGAATTTACACAATATTGAGCTTGGTAATCCATTTCCTGCCTCGTTTCCTTTACAATTCTTGATGGTTGGTCAATAACGTGTTGGTGAGGTGGGGAGAGTCTGACCATCATTCAGAAGGATGGGGCCTTTCCCACTGGGACAGCAATTGGAGGAGAAGTTTGGACACTCCTAATCTTCAAGGGATGGGATGGGGCATCTACCAAATAACATATGGATTCCCAAGCTAGAAAACAATTGTAACAGCGAAGACGAATAAAGGGAATGGCTTCTGATAGCCACCTTGCAGTGGTCCATCCAAAGGATTGACTTCAATGGGTAGATTAGTATTGGAAATGAGAGTCTAAATCCTGCCCAGCAATGATGTAACAACAAAGGTAAGTAAAGTAGTTGTCGTGTACCATAAGGTAAGGGTTTGTCTCCAACCTACAATTTGTGCCAGCTTATTAGGATATTTTATGGGGTTAATGTATTATATTCTTTTATTGTAGTTGCATTTATGCTGTAGCTATACATTTGCAAAGTACTGTAACTTTCTATTTGTGAAATATTTCTCTGTGTGGTTGTCTTCCATCAGGAATGAGAATAGGAATAGAGGGGGGGGGGGGGGCGATGAGTAGCTGAAGAGAAAAAGATAGTTTACGATTTGGGACAGGATGCTGAAGATTGGGTGGCTGGCTCTACTATGAATTTGTTTGTTTGTAAGCATTTTGATTGCAGCTGCTTTTTTTTTTTCTACTATGAGCAAAAAGAGCTGCCACTTCTCTTAGAACCTCTTGCTCTGTACTGTGCTAGTAAAATGTTCACAATAGTGGATAAATGAGCCTTAATATAATGCATATTCATGCACATTCGCTCATAAAAGGAATTCCAGCTGAGTTGAAGTTTATTCTTTTGTTGACATTTCAATCACTTTGATTTTCTGCAAGGGATATTGGTTATTTCTCTAAATATTTAAATCAGCAGCACTATATAATTTGTTCATAATATCATATGGATGGATGCTGGCTTTATTCCTTCCTCTTTGCTTTTCTTTTTCCCAATAATATTTTTAGCATTTATGAGAGTTGCCAGCATCCACCAGTAATTCACCGAATAGGTGTAGCCTAGGTAGTAGCAGTGCAAGTTTCCCCACACTGTCCCATTATATCTCAGGTCTGTTCTGGAGAGACTACCTCAAAGAAGGCTAGGATAATTCCATCTCTAGGATTATGTTCTATCTGCCTTGACTGAAAAGAATTGTTCGAAATAGTGCCAAATGGTGATTTTGGGGGAGTTTTTGAGTGATATAGTCATGTCTCCACTGAGAAATGGACTAAGGGTGCAAACTCATTTTACAGAGGAAAACAGAGGACCCACGAACTGAATATGGCAGGGGGAGTGAATGTCCAACAGATCAACGTTCAATGAATCCAAACAGAAGAAATAACAGCAGGAGCAGAATGAGATTGAACTGGGCACTGAATTATTGAGAACAAGGGACTCAACTCCTAAGAATGTTTGAAGTTCAAGGAATGGGACAGCTACTGAGCCAGAAATATTGCTTCAAAATCCTGTGATTAAATCCTATGACTGAGTTGTTAAGAACGGTTGCATTTTATAAAATAGGAATGTTGCTAAGTAAATTAAGAACATGTGATTCTATATGAGATGGCATGCTGCCAACCTTAAACAATTTCCTGTTATTTTAATAAGATCTATGCATAATAGATTTAGTGTTGGGTAAATAACCACATTAGTGATTATAGTGGCATTGATTCTAAAGGTGTATATAGTTTTATCATAAAGCAATGAAACAAAAGAGAGGAAAAGGATACAAATCCAGTATAATAAATATGAAAACAAAAAATATATTACAACAAAAACAACTTTTATGCCAACAGATGACAATATCATAAATGATTGCTTCAAGGTCTCACTCTGCAGCCTCTCGCCGCTCAATGGGCCGCAAGCTGTAATCGGTCAGTGAAGCAGTTTATTGCTTGTAATCATTTATTGTCATCATGCTGCAAAATCATCACTCATTTTTATTTAAACAAAAAAAATTTTATCTTTTAATTTTTAATTTAAGAAACTATTATTGTAAACCACTAAGGAAATCTTAAATTATGCTATATTTCCCACATTTTAAACTACCCAAAAACCACTATAAAATCCTAATATCCAAAATGTTGAAGAAACAAATACTTAGCCGCTTTGTTGTATATAGTTTTATTACATATTTATTTATTTTATTTATTTGCAGTTTTTATATACCGACATTTGTTTAGTAACTTCACATCGGTTTACACAGAACATAAACTAGCGACCGTGCTAAGAAGAGTTTAGCAACGGTGCATTACAAATAACAAGTTAAACCGAGGGGGGGGGGGGGGGGGGGGAGGGGAAGGGGGCGGGGGGAACAGGGAGGTGGAAAACTATGAATAAAATTGAGCGTAAAAGAGTTTAGAGAAAATAGAGTATATAAGGAGATATAAACTATATTGAGATATTATGGATCTTATATAAACAATAAAAATGGAAATTATATACAAAACAGTATCGTGGAAACTTATAAAATAGTATGAGTGGTGAGTGTATATTGAGCTCCAAAAGGTGAATTTTAAAAGCCCGAAGCGGCATTAATTAGGGGATGAGCAAATAAGTCAGGTTCACGCATACCCAGTGGATTTTAAAAGCCACCTGGATACACACGTAAATGCTGCGGCGTGCGCATCTTGGAAGCTTTCGAAAAGGAACGGGGGGTGCGGGCATGGCCTGGCCGGGACATGGACGTTTTGGTGCGTGAAGCTGAGATGTGCGCGTAAATACTAACGCAATCCAGTGCATGCCCAGGGCCCCCTGCTGCATACAATTACTTCTGCTATAGAAATCGTGTAATGTATTAAATAAAGATAAACAGGCAGATCTGCAGGGTTTTAGGGGGTCAGGGATAACTGGGGGAGTGAAAGTTATTAAACTAGCAGGGTTTAGAGAAACTTTCTCTTAACTGGGTGAAATGGGGATGAACTGGTAAAACTGGAAATGGTGACAGCACTCACCCCTTTTAAAATCCCCCGATTTACATGGCAGAAGTGGCATTTGCGCGCGCTCGAGCTTGCCCACTTAAAAACTGGCCCATGTGTGCCCCAGGCCAGGCTATTTTATAAGAGGGGAAGGGCAGGACCCCTCTGTAGCAGGAACATGTCTGCAGGCTCTTTCTGAAGAAAATTAGTAAGGCCGGGTTCCTCTTGAAATGGAAGCATAGCTGGCTTGGAGTCCCTTTAATAGGGGCTCTGCTGAGCAGTCTTTCAGCCACTGAGGCATTGATATTTCAAGATTCTTTCTGGCTGGGATTTTAATTCCAGCATCCCTGGGCCCGGTCTCACAACATGCACACATGTCTGACCATGCGCTGGTTTGAAAGTTACCACCTTAGTGTACATGGTGTGTGAATAAGTGTTGTAATAGAATATGCAAGACCGCTACGTATTGAGGCTAGGTTGGTAGCTATTGCTGTCGTTTTTAAAATGTTGCCATATGCATGATTTTGATATTTGCAATAAAAATATTTATACATTTAATAATATGTAGGCAATATTTATGGTAATATTCTTGATTACATAAATATAATACATTTTGAGTACCAATTGTTATGGCTCCAGTCCAGGCAGAGTGTGGGGAGCACCATCTCTGGAGTGGCTCAGGATGGCAGAGCAAGGCTTGAGTGGTCTGGTGAGGCTGCAGCAAGGCTTGGGCAGCCTGGCTATGCTACATCAAGGCCTGGATAGTCTGGGGCAGAAGAAGCAAGGCTTGGACATGTTGGTAAGACTAGAACCAAAACTTGGAATGGAAGGGAATGCAGCTAAGGCTTGAAGTCAGGAACAGTGTGCAGGTAAGACTGGTACTCAGCCTAGGACAGGAAAGGACAAGATAGGGCAAAACAAAGATGACAGAAAATAGAACATAAAGCCTGAAGGCAGCGTTACAGGAAAGCCCTGAGGGGCACAACAGAGAGAGGGCTAGAGAGACCACAGAGCTAAGTAAGACTTGCATAATCCAGAGGTCAGGAGTAGGCCAAGATAGGCTGCTAAGAAAAGAAGAGAGCCAGAAGGCCTTAAGGTTATAAGGAAGGCTCGGAGCTGAAAGCCATATAGCCACAGGCAAGACAAGGTTAGGATCAGAAGGCCCAGGCAAGACTAAGGCCAGAAGGCCCAGAGGCCATGAGATAAAGCAAGGATAAGCCTGAGAATGCTATAAGGCAAGAGTGGCTAGGGCAAGGAGCCAATAGAGACTCGATGCAGACACATCGAAGCAAGGGACAGACAGGGTTAAGTAGGGCTGGAGTATGGATGTGGTGCAGGCAGGAAGAAGAGGCCTGGCCAGCACAGACAATATACTCATGGATGTACCCTTGTGGAGCAGAGGCTGCAAGACAGGTTGAGGCATGATACCAGGGACGAGGTATTAAGAACAGTTCAGAGCAGTGTCCTCAACAGGGTATGGTAAGGCTATATAGCAGCTGAAATGATTTATTTATTTATTTATTTATATAATTTATATACCGGAGGTTCCTGTATAATATACATATCACCCCGGTTTACAAGTGATAAGGGGATAAGTTTACAAATGATAAGGGGAAGGGCAGGACCCCTCTGTAGCAGGAACACGTCTTCTGGCTCTTTCTGAAGAAAATCAGTAAGGCTGGGTTCCTCTTGAAATGAAAGCATGACTGGCTTGGAGTCCCTCAATAGAAGCTCTGCTGAGCAGTCTTTCAGCAACTGAGGCATTGATTTCAAGATTCTTTCTGGCTGGGATTTTAATTCCAAGCCCCTCTGATGGTTTGTTTGGAGAGACAGCATTTCCAAGGACCTGAGCAAGAGGAGCGTGTCTAAGAGGAGGATCTGCTGACCTGCTTTTCCCTGGAAGCTTTCTGGACATCAGTGGTATTCTGGAAGTGACAGCAAAAGGCTGGAAAGGATTCAATGTGGCAGGAAAGGAGCCAACCATAAGATCCAGTTTATGCTGGGGAGCCTCCGAACAGGGTGCAAAAGCTGCAGGCTTGTTTCCTTGGAGATGGGTTTGAGCTGGTACTGGCAGGTGAGAGAGCAGACTCAATCAGTTTCTTGCATGGTAAAAAACCTTCAGGCTGAGACGGTGGGTCAGAAGCAGGATTAATTAACTGTTGCAAGCCTCTGGCAAGAGATATGGAAGCAAGGAGTCAGAAGAAGTGTTGTAATTGGAGGCAGGATTTATACTTTCAGGTAAGAAACTGGATTTGGCTTGGCTTCAAGTGCAGATACAATTTAAGTTATCCTGACAAGCTGTGGTGTTCAGGGAGAAAATGCTGAGTTTTAAAAAATCAAGACAGTGCTCCCTTTCAACTGCTTGAGTGCTCGCAGGCTGTGCTAAGAGAGGCATGGGAGATTTTTGTTTAAACTCCAAGGTTGATGTGGGTTTCTGTAAAGCAAGGATTACCCTTCTGATGTTTTTTTATTCTTCCCTTTAGTAGCATAAAAAAAGACAATGGGAGCATTTAGGAAATAGTGGATTAATCTACTACAGGCAAATGGATCATTCATAATAGAGCCAGTCATCTATATTGGTGTGAGGTGCAGCGAGAGAAAAACAATTGTTCATATTCAGAAAATCAAATTTAAAGTCACACTCACTGCTTGGACTAAGAGTATTAAAGTTTAAGTCTAACTCACTGGGCAAGCAAGGAGCCGCCCACCTTCTGCTGGAGGCAATGTGTGCCTTCTGTATCCTGTTATGGCTCCTGTCCAGGCAGAGTGTGGGGTGCAACACCTCCGGAGTGGCATGGGACGGCAGAGCGAGGCTGGAGCAAGGCTTGGGTAGTCTGGTGAGGCTGGGGTAAGGCTTGGGCAGCTGGTATAGCTGGAACAAGACTTGAACAGCCTGTCAAAGCTTGGCAGTGGAAGCAAGGCTTGGACATGTTGGTAAGACTGGAACCATGGCTTGGACTGGAAAGGAGTGCAGGTATAGCTGGAAATCAGGAACAGAATGCCGGCAAGACTAGAACCCAGGAGCAGCGTGCAGGTAGGACTGGAACTCAGGAACAGAGTACAAATAAGACTGGAACTCAGGCTGGGACAAAAATGGACTAAAACAGAACAAGATAGGGTAAGACAAGAACATAAAGCCCGAAGGCAACAATACAGGAAGGCTCCGAAGGGCAAGACAGGGAGAGAGGCCCAAAGAGGCCACAGAGGTAGGCAAGGCCTGGACAAGCCAGAGGTCAGGAGTAGCCCAAGATAAGCCGTAAAGCAAGGAAGAGAGCCAGAATGCCCTAAGGTCACAAGGAAAGGCTAGGAGCTAAAGTCTGGATAGCCACAAGGCAAGAAAAGGCTAGAGGCAGAAGGTCGAATGGCCACAAGGCAAGGCTGAGGTCAGAATACCCAGAGGCCATAAGATATCAAAATAAAGAGCTTTTGATTGTTCCAACAGCCAAATATTTGATGCAAGTATGAGATTGTGTGTTTTCCATAGCTGGACCTAAGCACTGAAACCCACTACCTGAGATGTTGCACATGATAACAGGTAGAGATTCAAATGTGAGCTAAAACTTGGCTGTTTAAAATGCATATGATCTTGGTTTAAAGGTGAGAGACTGAGATATGTATTGAATTAGGAATGATGAGAGATAATTTTGGATTAGCAGCATGAAGGATAAGATGTGATGAATTGTGATGATTTTATTACTGTATATTAGTTAATATTTTTATTGTATTATTTGTTTTATTTTTAATAAGCTGTTTAATTTGTATTTGTTTATTTTACTTTATATGTGTTAACATTCATAATAGTGAGTTAAAATTATTTTGTAATCCATTGTGATCTCGACATGGAATGACAATATATAAAATATATAAATAAATAAATAAATAAATAGAGACTCAATGAAGAAGTATCAAATCAAGGGACAGACAGGGTTAAATAGGGCTGGCATCTGGGTGTGGTGCAGGCAGGAAGAGGGGCCTGGACAGCCTAGAAAGTATGCTGATGGAGATTTCTTGGTGGAGCAGAGGCCACAAGACAGGTTGAGGCATGATACCAGGGACGATGTAGTAATAACAGCTCAGCTCAGAACAGAGCTTACCAGAAGTCTCTGCTGTTATGGAGTTGTCTTCGAAAGGGTACGGTGAGGCTGCTCCTATATTTGAATGATTAGTTAAAGCCAAGATTCATATGACCCTTAAACATAGATAGATAGATAGATAGATAGATAGATAGATAGATAGATAGATAGATATGGAATGGTTTTTTTCATCATGGGAGGTGAAATGGTTTTTTTTTTTGTATTCTTGATAGTCTCCCCTATCTTTTTGTGGGAAGGCTTGAGGAGACTACAAAGTTCACTCAAGACATGTGATCTGAGTCATTGCCTCTTCCCAAGAGAACTGTTCAAGATTGCGAGGACTTGGCTATTGGTTTTTCTATCCTCAATGTGGACATGATCAGGAGAAGGGAGGTTTGCTGTAGTGTTTTTTGGATCCTGATCATTTCCTGACGAAAGGGAGAACCCCAGTATCCAGAAGGACTGGGTTATTATTCTTTTTGCCCTAGTTACTTAGAGATGTGTATCATTTTTATATATCGTGTCAGTTCACACTTCATTTTTCCTGCGGCTAACTTCATTTTTTCCATATTCCGTGGTTTTTTTTTCATATTTCACTAATTTTGTGTTAGTGCACACTAACATGAAATTCTAATTTTTCATGAATTTCGGTGAATTATTGTTCATTTTGGGGCGCTTCCAAAACAGGATGAATTAGACAATTTTGTTGAAATTATTTAATTCTTCTAAAATGAATGCACATCCCTAATTACTATTCATAGGCAAGGGTGAAGAGAATTTTTGAGATCTTTGGATATTCCAGTGGGATTTTATGGAACTGTTTTGATTCTGAATACTATTTTTGAAGTAATTTATTTTTTTCACCTTTTCCCATTATATGCTGGAATTGAACTCAAGCTACCCTACTCTTTAGATGGAAATGCTGTTGAATATGGAAGCTGGTGCATCTGGAAGTTTAGCATTTAGGAGGAGTAAAATGGACAAGGAGACTATGGTTTTCTTGACATAGAATTTTATGTTCCTTATGTTTTCAATTCTGAGTGGATTCTTATTTTCAAATTGAAGTAAATGTTCCTTTGAGAACCAATTCCACTCAGATCATTTTTCCCTCTCTTTTGGTATGAGAACAGTGAGTAGTTTGGCTGCTGGTAATTGCTGTCTTCTAATTTTTTATTATTTTGGGGGCTTCTCTTGAAACTCCTTTGTCCAACCATTTTTGCAGTGAGATTTGAGGACTAGATTTACTTGACCATGCCAAGTGCCCTGGGAGTTAAGCTCCCCCCTGCCTGACGAAGCCCAGAAAATGTAGCTCTCTGGATGCAACCGAGAAACCAAATAGGTTGATGTTATACAAGATGGTGTCTGAACAGGGACCTACTGGCACACAAGAAGTAGGATGTACAGAGGACGAAACCCTAAGTCCAGAGGGAATATATGTGAACTTGGAAGAATTTTACAAATTTTACAAGATTTGACCAAAATGGCAGACTTCCCACCATCCGAGCAAGAAGATGGCAGGACATGCCAAAAATCCATAAAGAAGGACATGGTGCTTAGAAGCAGCTGGAGTGGCAGTACATCATCGCTAAACAGCCAGTCAGTGTGAGCCAGCATGTGTGGGCAGTGTGAGCCTTCTTCCTGTAATGAGGTAAAAAGGGATATCTAGCCTGCTTGTCACACCCTGAAGCAAAGGAGTATGGAGATGGAGACAAGCGAAGGTATATTGGATGGAAGTCTAATCATACAAATGTTGGGTGACCATGACCAAATTCTAAAAGACATGAGGTGAAGAAGACACCAAACTAGTGTGACTAGAGAAAAGAAGAAACAGGTCTGCTGGAGACTCTAATAGTGCTCAGGCCATCCCATTGTTCAGGGAACTGCTTGGCCTAGGGTGGCAAACCTCAATGTAAGATTGTTCTACCTTTGAGGGAGACTTCAGCTATCACTGCTGGGATATAAAATGATAGTGACAGTTTAATTTGTGGAGTGGGCCGAAGCCGAGGAGAACATTACACTTTTGTCTAGAGTGGTGGTGACCTCAAGCACCAACATAGGATGTCCTGCATTGCCCTGGCCATCGTCCATGGGTAGAGCATGGACATTGCGAACTGATAGATAATAGGTGTCATTGCATAGTCCCACTTCTCTGGTAGCTGCCTCGTCAAATAAAAGTTATGTTGATTCCCGAGGTTCCCAGGGTGGACATAAAATGATTATCTACAACTACAATTCCAAAGAATGGAACATGGCAGTGAGCAATACGATGGCTCAGAAGCACTTTGGAATTGTAGCACCTAGAAGCAATGTAGTGGTACGAGGTCCAAGAACCATGCTTGAGTTTTGCCTCATGTGCAGTGACCACACCTTTGTGTTCACTTTGGTGAAGGGGATGGAACGTAAACTACCTTTGTCAAGTGGTTACTCAGAGGGGATTACTCTCATATCTGTGAGTTTGTTCCCCATTCCAGTGTAGTAGAAGGGACCCTGTAGATCCATTTCATGGTCTTTCCCAATGAGATCAGCTGAAGGAATTTTCGTCACCAAAGTTAATTACATGTATCTGTTTTCAATTTATGGTTGTCACTACTGCCATGCTTTCCAATGTTTAATTATAGTGGATGGTCCATGCCATCCCAGGTTCCTCAATAGGTAACTAGGTTTGATTATATATTAGATAGACAGACCATATATAATTGATTTTTCTCAAGGAGATCATTATTCATGTTCTATGTATTCTGTAAATGTGTGTCTTGAACTGTTTCCCAAAGTTCCTATGCTGTTATAGTTATTTTGCCCTTGGATTAGCATATCACAAGTGGTTGGGAAAAATATAATGCCTCCCTCTATTTGTAAAGTGTTATTTGTGTATTTGTATTGAAATGTTAGGTATGGTTAGAAAAGGAACTGCCAAAATACCACTGCTGGAGCTTGTGCTGCACTCAGCAATATCAGTGTAAACACAAAAAGTGCAGAAAGTTTCTTGTTGGTCAAATTTATAGTTTTATTGTATCATTAATATACAGCAACTCCACGTATATAAATCAGTCCTTTAAAGGGACCCCCGACACGGACCCCGTGTTTCGCCAGACAGGCTGCGTCAGGAGGGACAATATTTAATGGCACCAATCTGTAAAACAGAATAAGTATACATAGATCAAACATAGCAAAGGGCCAGCCATAATAAACTTTTAAATCAAAGAATAATAGCTCGTTACTTTAAGCATACGGTGTTCCAGACTGTATCACTTCACAGGGAGCGCACACATCTTGAAACACAGAAGGATTTTAAACGTTGACACATTTTTTGGCGTGAAAACCCGCACCAATCAGAGAAGCGAACATTAGAGCCAATCAGAGCTCTACACATAGGATCAGATGAAGAAACTCCATTCAAGTTCCACATTAAGACCTTTGGGAGCAACTGTATCTAAAATATAAATCCATTTTTGTTCTTTCTTTATCAAAATCTCAGAGTAATTCCCACCCCTTAGAGGAGGCGTGATCACATTGAGTACAAAGAATTTTAAGTCAGATATGGAATGGGATAATTGTGTCCAATGATCAACCAGCAGTGCATTTTCCCAATGATTTTTGATATTAGAAAAATGTTCTATAATGTGGGTTTTTATCATGTGGGAGGTTTTGCCCACATACAATTTATGGCAAGGACAACTGATTACATATATCACCCCGATTATATACAGTCTGATTCTCCAAACAATGAATACATTTTCTTTGTGGTTGGATGAATTAAAGATGACAATGTAAACGTATGAGAGCATACGGAGCAGATTGTGTATGCCTATATCTAAAGAAACACTCCTAAGATTGTGCCCTGAGTGTATTGACATGTCTCGAAGGTTTTTCCCATGGCGGTAAGTAATCTGAAGTGCACTATGAAACAAATCCTCAAGTGAAAGAGCAGCCCAATGTTTTCTTATAATATTAGTAATTGTCCCACTGAGGGTGGAGAATGGCAAAATACAATTGATAAAAGAAAATGAAGAATGATCTTGTGGCAAAAAAAAGCAGGTCCCTATTAACATACAAAGCTCATTTAAAAGCTTTCCTTAACACTTTGAGAGGGTAGGGTACCCCTCTTAGAAAACCTCAACATCATCTGCTTAGCTTGGTATATATATTCCACGTTAGTGAAGTACAGACAGCATAATCTTACGGTCAGTGTCTTTCCGATAGATCGAGGTGGAGAATCCATTGTTGTCAAATGAAATTGAGATATCAAGAAATGGCACCTGATTAGGGTGAATGTAAGAATTGAACTGTAAATTACTATTACACTGATTTAACCAGTCTAAGAACATAAAAAATTGTATATCCGTGCCTAACCAGATCAGCAGTATGTCGTCAATATATCTCAACCACAAATGTATATGGGATGACCAATCTGAGGTGTAAACAAATCTCTCCTCGAAGTCTGCTACATAAAGGCAGGCCAGGCTTGGGGCCATAGTCGCGCCCATCGCTGTTCCCTTAATTTGTTGGAAAAAATCTGAATTGAACATAAAATAGTTCTGGGTCAACGCTAAACGTGCCAAATCAAGTAGGAAGGAGGTGGGTACACGCTTATGGACTGTTCGAAGGTTCACTGTCTATTCGATTACAATCAATGCTTCATCCTGGGGAATATTAGAGTATAGAGATACTATGTCTAGCTTGACTAGAAAGCAAGATTCCGATGGAGGAGTCATATTACTTAAAATAGAAATCAAGTGAGAGGAATCCCTGACATAAGATCTGCTCAATGGTACAAAAGGTCTAAAAAAGGAACTGCACGGGTATCCTGCCTACAATTTTTTTTCCTTTAAAGATGGGGGAGGCGACAGGTGATATGAAACTTCTTTGCCTGTCACTAAAGATGTTGACCTATAAATACTTAGCTAAGGCTAAAGCATTCAAAAGTTACCCAACATGGACCATGTTTTGGCCAACAAGCCTTCATCAGGGGAAACTTTGTCAATCATTTCAAATAGATGCCTTTTTGATTTTTAGGATGAGGGATTATTTCTGATAGTATCTGTTTGAAATGATTGACAAAGTTTCCCCTGATGAAGGCTTGTTGGCCAAAACATGGTCCATGATGGGTAACTTTTGAACGCTTTAGTTGGAGCTAAGTATTTTGATTGTAATATGTTCAGAATTTAAAAGAAAAATCTAAAAGAATAATTTATTGAGTTTGCTGTTGGTATTTAATAAAGAAGTGTAATAAAATAATAGGAGATATGGTTAGTTTTTGAGGTGATGGTAAATGATTATATTTATAGTGCCGGTAAGGCTGATATTGTCTGGGGCCCATTGCGGGTGAGAGACAGTGGATGAAAAACTAGGCACTTGATTCTGATACCGTCTTACTCAATACAGTGATTGTTTAATGAACAGAATTATTAAAAAAATTAAAATGAGTTTTCCCTCTCTATTGTTTGTTTTTTATAAGAAATCCATTTTTTAACAATCACTCTCTCCCACATGGTCACCCCACTTCGACTGTTCTTAACTGAGAGATTCTGCACACTTATCTGGTTTTTATTTGAGATGCCATATTCTCTAATTGTTAGTTCAGCTTCTGCGCAAGATGGGGCCATCTGCCCTACACTGTCAGTGTTTCGACGGGAACCGAGCCATTTTCTTCAGGGACTAGGAGAGATTTATAACGTTGTATTAATTTCTGACACACCATGTGTTTTTCTTTCTCTTTTTCATCTTACTGTCTCAACTGTAATGCTTGTCTGTCTGTTGTGCTGTAGTGACCTCAGAGAAAATAAACTGTTTAAAGAAAAAGGTTGACAATAACTCCAAATAATTAATTAGTAGAGATGTGAATCGGAACCGATTCAAATCTTATAATTTTTATCGTCTGGCCCGATTGTTTTTTTGTTTATCGGCTGCGCCCGATCCGATAAACAAAAAACCCACCCTGACCCTTTAAAACTGACCCCTTAGCCTCCCCCACCCTCCCAACCCCCCAAAAAACATTTTAAAATTACCTCGTGGTCCAGTGGGGGCGTGGGGAACAATCTCCCGCTCTCGGGCCGTTGGCTGCCATTAATAAAAATGGCGCCGAAGGCCCTTTGCCCTTACCATGTGACAGGGTATCCGTGCCATTGGCCAGCCCCTGTCACATGGTAGGAGCACTGGATGGCTGGCGCCATCTTTAAAAATGGCGCGGGCCATGGCGCGGGCCATCCAGTGCTCCTACCATGTGATGGGGCCGGCCAATGGCACGGATACCCTGTCACATGGTAAGGGCAAAGGGCCATCGGCGCCATTTTTATTAGTGGCAGCCAACGGCCCAAGAGCGGGCGATCGGTCCCGGGGCTTCCACTGGACCACCAGGTGATTTTAAAACATTTGGGGGGGGGGGTTTGGGAGGTTGGGGGAAGTAAGGGATTAGTTTTAAAGGGCCGGGGTGGGTTTAGGGGTTGTTTTGGTGTGCCGGTTTTCCGGCCCCCCCCCCCCCCCCAAATAACTCCCGTTAGTGGACACAAACCCGATTAACGATTTTTCATGATAAATCGGGGGAATTTCTATTGTATCGCACTCTTTAACGATTTTTGATGATTTAAAAAATATCAGACGATATTTTAAATTGTCAAAAAACGATTCACATCCCTATTAATTAGCTCCATTTTGAGATAATCCTGGATTCTGGTATAATAGGACCTTTATCAATGGGAACAGAGTCACCCTCCAGATAAAATTGTTGGAAAAGAGCATCAGCCTTACATCCTTTGAATTTGGGAGATAGGAAATGATAAACTGCAACTGAGCAAAGAGCCACCCAATGGGTCTGTCAGAGATTCAAACACCTGGTGGCCTTAATACATTCTTATGGTTGATGAGGATCATGACTGTAAAAACAGCATCCTCTAAGAAATGTCTCTACTTTTCCATCACCCATATAATGTCATTAGGTTCCTGATTCCCTAAATCAAAATGCATTTGGTGAAGGAGAATTTCCAGGAGAAGTAACCATATGGTTGGAGTCCAGAATTAGGCTCTGTTATTTGTACCAAAACAGTCCACGATTTATCTTCTGATGAATCCATGTCCAGAATAAATAGCGTGGATGAATCAGGATGGTATACCACAGGAGCAGATGTAGAAAGATTTTTCTATTTCTTGAAGACCTCCTGAACTTTAAGATTCCAGGCATTCCTAGGAGTCACCTTTCATGTCTATACTGTTAGCGAAGACCCTACTTAGGGCCTCATTTTCTAAAGTATCGCAGGCCTGCGATACTTTAGAAAACTGCGCTAATGGGGGGTGGGGGTCAAAGCAGGGGGCGGTCCTGCGCTAGCCAGCAGCGATCACACCGCCGCGGTGTGATCGCTGCCGGTTTCGCACCCAATAGCGCCACCATAGAAGGTGTAGCTATTGGGCGCAAAGTAGGACGCGAAAAGGCCCTTACCTTTTTGCCGTCCGTGGCATCTTCGCGGAGTCGGCCCCGGTGACGACCCCGACTCCTCCTCTTCCGGGGCCAACTCCACCCCGATTTAGATAGAGCAGGCGTGCGCTACCTTCGCAGACTATCGCAGGCTTGCGCTAACAGAGATAGCCTTGGTAAATAAGGCCCTTAGAGAAGTTCAGGGTAAATCACCAACAATAAGTGGCAAAATTTTAAAAAATGCTGAAGAGCCTTAAGGCTCGTAGGAACCGGACAATCGAGTACAATCATTATCTTGCCAGCATCCATCCCCAGGCCTTTGTCCAAGATCATATAACCCAGAAAAAACAATAGCATTTGCTCATAGTGACCATCCTTCATGTCAAAGGGAGTTTTTATCATCATCTTGTCTGATCCGAATAAGACTGTAGACCCCCACGAAGAGCAACACTGTAAGGTAAATTTTAAAAGAGCTGCATGCAAAAATTGAGCACATGCGTGCACCAATAGCACATATTTGCATGAGTGCTATTTTATAAACCTCAAACACACACATGCAAGTAATGGTATGTGAAAGTGGAGGGCTAAGGGCAGGCTGGGGTGTTCTGGGGCGAGGCCAGCATTTAAGCATATAAGGTATTATTTTATAACCTGAGAAAGCGGTGCATATGTGGCTGTTACCTGTGCATATTTAGACCTGCTAATTATCTGGGGTAAGACAGAATAGAATTTTTTATAGCCAAATACTAACTGCGTTAAGGGTCTTGGTAAAGTGGGGGGAGTGCAGGCTGAGAAACCAGGGGAATCTTAATGACCTAGAGAGAGACTCGGCAAACCAGTGGACTAAATGGTAAAACCGGCAATGTCATTCAAGTGTGCATGTTATAAAATTTGGTAATTTACATGCGTAAAAGCCAACAAGTACTAAGGAAAATAAGCAAGTTAAATTTCCTCGTCTAAATGATTAAAACTAGGAGCACAAATACGCGTGCATAGCAGTAAATTGTGACTTATCTGGCTATGTGGTGGAATAGCTGCCACTTATCCAGATAAGTATTAAAAAGCGCTGCTTGGCCGGATAAGTCTTCAAACACTAGTTATCCATCTATTTGACTTATCCAGCCAAAGGAGTACTTTTGTTTTCTTTATCTGGCTATCATACTTAGCCAGATAAGTCTTAAACAGCACTATTTATTAGCCAGATAATTCATCAGCGCTACATTTGATGCCACTTAGTCAGATAAGTCAACACTTATCTGGCTATGTTTAAAATATATGCCTCATATTTTCTGATACACTAACATGTTGTTGGATAGACTTGTGCATATTTTATATAGTGTGCGTGCAATATAAAATACGTAAGCATGCACGCACATGTGCATATAGCTGCATATATGGGCACCCTTGCGCATGTTTTAAAGTTATCCTCTTGATGAATATCTTGGCACCTCAGCACCTTAAAAACAGTTCTGAGATCAATGGCAAGGGATATCTGTTCTTAACATAACTTTTATTAAGGCCATGATAATTGATACAATGGTCTGAGAAACCCATCTTACTTCTGAACAAAAAGGAATCCCACCCCAGTGGGAGACTTAGAGAAGAGAATAAAGCCCCGAAACAGGTTCTCCTGAAAATAAGCTGACAAGACGTTGTGTCCGGATAGAAGATATGTATGATCACATGGCAGCCTCATCCTAGGACACAGATGCTTGGGCAGGTTCTCAGCCTGTTTTTTGTTGAAAGCATCAGCAAATGAATGATGATTAACCAGAAGATCCAAAGACACTTCTGCGGTGGAAGTTTTGTAGGTCTAAGGTCTGGAAAATATGGCAAAAAACAGGAGGGAGGCCAAGACACAATTTGTCCCTGCTATCAGTCAATAAGGGGTTTTCTTTGTGCAGCCACAACTATGCCCAGCTCAATGAGGTTCATGTGGACAGAACCTGATATGAAGATTCTTGTCAAATAGAGAGGACTCCGAGATGGTGAGCAGGATGGCGTCCATAATCAAGTTAAGAAAAGTCACTGAAGGATGGATCCTTGGTACTGGACAAGAAAGATGTGCTCTTACACCTGTAGCAGTAGCCATCCCCTCTATTTGAGCCCTTAGATGCTGATAGCCACCAGGCCTTTCCTTGCACAATACTGGGGGGGTAGGTTACAAGATACAGTGAACATAGTCATAAAGATGAATCCAGCTGAACAAACTCAGGAGTAAGGTCCACTCGAGAAACAGAGTGAAAGGGAGACACAATAATGAGTTAAGATCCAGGAAGCAGCAGATCCATTATAGGAAGAATGGAAATATGTAGACACTTAAGTATAGGATTATGTTCTAGCAAGGAAAGCAGGCAAAGCCTCAGAATATATACATAACAGGACAGGAAGTAAGAGGTAAGCGTGACAAAACCAAGCCAAGGAACACGTACTGACACCTGCTGGTGGGAAGTCAAAAGTTTGCTCTATCACAAGGCTCATTTAGAGACTAGTCTAGTTTTAGTACTGTAACTGCTTTCCTAGGTGCTTTGTTAGCTTTAATTGATAATTCAAGAATTGGCCTTGGTAGGGGAGTTCCTGCTTTTCTCATTTTACTAGACTGTACCGACTTATTTTAATAGTGCTTCATAAAATTATGTTACTTAGAGTCTGAGAAATCGGTATTAAAAGCAGTGTTGGATGATGGTTTCAGTCTTTTCTTACAGAGAGAACTCAGAGAGTAGTTTAGAGGAGTAAATGTTCTGTCTGTAATGTAGCCCCCTACTGTGGTGTTCCGGCTGAATTGATGCAGGGGACGCACTCAGTCTCGGGGCTCTCAGGCACCAGTCCTTTTAACCCCGAGGCATGAATTCTCTCAATGGGGGGAGGCTTAATCTCCTGGGTCTAGGAGGTGTGCAGGGGGACGGGGAACTCACTTTCAGTCTCTCCCACAGTTAATACTTACTGATCGCTGGCTCACAGGGATGGTGCCTTCCTTCAAGGTGAAAAACAGGCAGGATATACTGGCGATGGTGTTCAAATAAAATTTACTGTAACAAAAATACCTGCACAGTCCATTCAAAGATAAAGTTCAGGAATCTTCACAAAACACAAACGTTCAAGGTGTCTGTTCTCACTTCATTGTTCTCTGAGCCAGAAAATTCCTAAGGGGTAGGGACAAACTTAACACCCACACTCCTGGATGTCTGAAAGTAAGATTCTGGAAAAAAAAGTACAGGTCTCATTATCTCCAGTGATAATCAAAACTCCTGGCACCTTAGATGGCAAAGCCCAAAAGCTTTCAGAATGGATTCTCTCAAAGCTTTCTCTTCTCCAGGCAGAGGTAAAAGCCACTCCACTTCAGATGGGCACAGGGAACGTAATGCATCCAGACTGCTTTTCCCTCAGCCGGGGGTGAGCAGCTCCCTCCTGAAACTGGGATCAAGTCTCAAAAGCAGTATCAATAGAATTTTTTTCTTACAAAAAGTCAACTTCTCCAACAAAAATCTCCTTTCCCTTTTCTTCTCCAGGCCAGGGAGGGCCTACAGCTAAAACACTCCTTCTAACTACTGCCCAGCTCCAATACTCTCTGCCTTTTGCATATGCTCAGCTCCAATTTATAAGGCGAAGCTGACCAGTCCTTGTCTTGGAAGAAGGAAACTTTTAGGGATGGCCTAAAAAACTACAAGTCTCTAGTGTTGGAACCAAAAGGGGAAAACACATTGGTAAGGGGTCAGATTCTCCCTTACACTAAAATAATGGATTGTGGATTCAGGGAGTTTACCTGCCTTCTGTTTTATTTTCTATTTATTTGTATCCTGTTTTGGACATTATTAGGACTGCTGGTTTTAAATTTGAGTGCTATGCTGATGACCTACAGATCTATTGCATAGTTCACAACAATAATCTGTCTGATGCAGTTAGGAATATTAATAGCTGAGTCAAGTATCTAAAAGGATGAAAACAAATGGGTTAACTTTAAATGCTACAAAGACGGAATTTATTTGGATTGCCAACTCTGAACCATCATTGGCTGACAATCACATCTGCTTGGATGGGATTGCTCTGCTAACAAAAACCTAAATTAAAACTCTAGGGGTTTTTACTGATTCTGGAATTACCTTTGACAATCACATTTCACCAAACTGCCAAAGGGACTGGCTCAAATTGCAGTTGGTACGCTTGCTGAAATATTTTCTTTCTGATAGTTGAAAACTGTAATGCGGTCTTTTGTCCTTTCATTATTAGATTATTATAATTCTTTGCTGGTGGGTTTACATTTAAAAAGCATGTGATGCTTTTAGTTGATCCAGAACATAGCAGCCCATGTTACTTCGGGAATTCACATCAGGAATATTATTACCCCAGTTGTGTTTACAATTATCATTGGCTACCTCTGATGCATAGCTCTGAATTTAAGGTTCCCTGTTTTACCTTTAAAATGTTTCATGTCCAGGCATCTGAATATCTTATCGGGAAAGTTATTAGCTATGGTCATGGATAGTGTTTATGTTCTTTAGAACAGAGGCTTTTTATTATTCCATCATTTAAAAAATATAGATTAGTGAGAACTAGAAAAAGTACCTCTAGTTGTATTGCCCTTACTTTCTAGAGTCTGCGCTGAAGGAGTTGAGTTTGAAGATAACTACCTTCATTTCAGATGATTGTTAAAAGTACACATTTCTGAGGAATCTGGTTCCAAGGTAGTGGCTATCTAGTATTTGATATCTCATAGATTTTACAGGGTTAACCTCTCTAGTTTAATTCTACGGGCTTGTATTTTAATACTTATTTTTTGAGAATGCTTTGTTTATAGTATTTTGTGCAGCTTTGCTTATTGAGCAAATGCCATTTTATATTTTGTTTAGAACATTTTATAATGTTAGCTTTTTGTTGTACGAGACAAATGTTTCAGAATGGTGACTGGCTCAAAATTGCTTTCAATTTCAGTTTAAAAAAATGAGGACATCATTGTCAATCCATACAGCTTCCAGTTGGGATTGGTGGTTATAAACGTTATTTCACTTTGATTGGCTCTGTTCCTTCTTCGTTCCTTCCCATCCTAACTCTGCTCCATATGGCTTCAGTAGAAAAAAGAAAGAACTTTTACTAGCCCCATAGATTTTCATGTATTTGAAAATAAAAAGAAACAGAAATATGGTTATTTTTGGAGCCTCCATCCATTCTTTTTTTTTTTTTAGAATGAAACAAGCCAAAAATGATCTTATTTTGGATCAGATTATCTATTTGTTCCAAACAAATGCACATCCCTGACAATCAGACAGTTTCTTGAAACTCAGCATTAAAAAGACTGTTCATTTAGCCAACTTAAGAACATAAGAAACTGCCATACTGGGTCAGACCAAGGGTCCATCAAGCCCAGCATCTTGTTTCCAACAGTGGCCAATCCAGGCCATAAGAAGCTGGCAAGTACCCAAAAACTAAGTCTATTCCATGTTACTGTTGCTAGTAATAGCAGTGACTATTTTCTAAGTCAACTTAATTAATAGCAGGTAATGGACTTCTCCAAGAACTTCTCCAATCCTTTTTTAAACACAGCTATACTAACTGACCTAACCACGTCCTCTGGCAACAAATTCCAGAGTTTAATTGTGCGTTGAGCGAAGAAGAACTTTCTCTGATTAGTTTTAAATGTGCCACATGCTAACTTCATGAAGTGCCCCCTAGTTTTTCTATTATCTGAAAGACTAAATAACCGATTCACATCTACCTATTCTAGACCACTCATGATTTTAAACACCTCTATCATATCCCCCCTCAGCTGTCTCTTCTCCAAGCTGAAAGGTCCTAACCTCTTTAGTCTTACCTCATAGGAGAGCTGTTCCATTCCCCTTATCATTTTGGTCGCCCTTCTCTGTACCTTCGCCATAGCAATAATATCTTCTTGCGGCGACCAGGATTGTACATAGTATTCAAGGTGGGGTCTCACCATGGAGTGATACAGAGACATTATGACATTTTCCGTTTTATTCACCATTCCTTTCCTAATAATTTCCAACATTCTATTTGCTTTTTTGACTGCTGCAGCACACTGATCTGACAATTTCAATGTGTTATCCACTATGATGCCTAGATCTCTTTCTTGGGTGGTAGCACCTAATATGGAACCTAACATTGTGTAACTATAGCATGGGTTATTTTTCCCTATATGCATCACCTTGCACTTATTCACATTAAATTTCAACTGCCATTTCGATGCCCAGTTTTCCAGTCTCACAAGGTCTTCCTGCAATTTATCACAATCTGCTTGTGATTTAACTACTTTGAACAATTTTGTATCATCTGCAAATGTGTTTACCTCACTCGTCATATTTCATTCCATATCATTTATAAATATATTTAACAGTAAGGGTCCCAATATAGATCCCTGAGGCACTCCACTGCCCACTCCCTTTTAGGGATGTGAATCGTTTTTTAATGATTTAAATTACCGTCCGATAATTTTAAAATTGTCATTAATCAGTAAGGGACACGATACAATAGGAATTCCCTCAATTTATCGTGAAAAATCGTTAAATCGAGTACGGGAATTATTTGGGGGGAGGGCGGGAAAACCGGCACACCAAAACAACCCCTAAACCCACCCCGACCCTTTAAAACCAATCCTTTACCCTCCCCCACCCTCCCAAACCCCCCCAAAATGTTAAATTACCTGGTGGTCCAGTGGGGGGGGGGGTCCCGGCATGATCTCCCACTCTCGGGCCATCGACACCATTTTGGCTACCACTGTTAAAAATGGCGCCGATGGCCCGATATAAGAAAACCCACCCCGACCCTATACAAATTACCCCTTTGCTTATGTCATAGGGAGCGACGGTCGCTCCCTGTGACAAAGTGAGGGCAAAGGCGATCGACTGCCAGTATGGCGCCGATCGCCTTTGCCCTCACTATGACACAGGGAGCGACCGTCGCTCCCTGTGACATAGTGAGGGCAAAGGCGATCGGCGCCATTTTGAAACCAGTCCGGCACCGAGGGTATGATTGAAGGGATGGATCCCGGACCCCCCGCTAGACCACCAGATACATGTAAAAGGTTTTTGAGGGGGTCGAGAGGGTGGGAGAAGCAAAGGGGTAATTTGTAAAGGGTCGGGGTGGGGTTTTTTTTTATCGGGCCATCGGCGCCATTTTTATCAGTGGTAGCGATCTCCTGAGAGCGGAAGATCGCGCCGGGCCCCCCCCCCCCCCCACACACACACACTGGACCACCAGGTACTTTAACATTTGGGGGGGGGGGCGTTGGGAGGGTGGGAGAGCAAAGGGGTCATTTGTAAAGGGTCGGGGTGGGGTTTTTTTAATCTGCTCAGGCCTCACTAAAAAATTAATGATGTGAATTGGAATCAGAACCAATTCCAATTCACATCTCTAACGATCCGATTTTTTTCTCCCTCCATCCGAATCTGATCGTTAAAACGATCGGGCACACGATTCACATCTCTACTCCCTTTCACTGAGAAAATTGTCCATTTAATCCTACTCACTGATTCCTGTTTTTTAGCCAGTTTGTAATCCACGAAAGGACATCGCCACCTATCCCATCACTTTTTACTTTTCCTAGAAGCCTCTCATGAAAATTCAAGTACACTACATCTACCAGTTCACCTTTATCCACATGTTTATTATCTCCTTCAAAAAAGTGAAGCAGATTTGTGAGACAAGACTTGCCTTGGGTAAAGCCATGCTGACTGTGTTCCATTAAGCCTTGTCTTTCTATATGTTTTGTGATTTTGAAGCCTAGAACACTTTCCACAATTTTTCCTGGCACTGAAGTCAGGCTAACTGGTCTGTAGTTTCCCGGATCGCCCCTGGAGCCCTTTTTAAATATTGGGGTTACATTAGCTATCCTCCAGTCGTCAGGTACAATGGATGATTTTAATGAGAGGTTACAAATTTTTACTAATAGGTCTGAAATTTCATTTTTTAGTTCCTTTGGAACCCTGGGGTGTATATCATCCGGTCCAGGTGATTAACTACTCTTCAGTTTATCAATCAGGTCTACCACATCTTCTAGGTTCACTGTGATTTGGTTCAGTCCATCTGAATCATTACCCATGAAAACCTTCTCCGGAACGGATATCTCCCCAACATACGCTTTAGTAAACACCGAAGCAAAGAAATAATTTAATCTTTCCACGATGGCCTTATCTTCTCTATCATCTAATGGTCCAATTGACTCCCTAACAGGCTTTCTGCTTCAGATATATTTTGAAAAGTTTTTATTGTGAGTTTTTGCCTCTACGGCCAACTTCTTTTCAAATTCTCTCTTAGCCTGTCTTATCAATGTCTTACATTTAACTTGCCAATGCTTATGCATTATCCTATTTTCTTCTGCTGGATCCTTCTTCCAATTTTTGAATGAAGATCTTTTGGCTAAAATAGCTTCTTTCACCTCCCCTTTTAACCATGCCGATAATCATTTTGCCTTCTTTCCACCATAAAGGACTGCTTTTACAAACTGCAAGTCCTCAAAAATCTAAAGCCTCTCCTTCACTTCAACGATTTCCGTCTAGTGCTACAATCCATTATCCTAACCAAGATTGACTATTGCAACTCTCTCTTACTCGGTCTCCCTACCAATACAATAAAACCCTTACAGATGGTCCAGAACGCCACCGCTAGAATCCTTACAAACTCCAACAAACGGGAACATATCACCCCCGTTCTCCGCAACCTACACTGGCTACCTATCAAGTTCAGGATTCTCTTCAAAGTCCTTACCATCATTCATAAAGCTATCCACAACATCTCTCCCATCAACCTAAAAATACAACTACGACCTCACACATCCTCCAGACCCATCAGAAACGCTTACAAAGGCACACGGTATGCCCCACCTGCAAAAACTTCACTAAGAAAACGAGCCCTATCTGCCGCAGGACCCCACCAATGGAATGCGCTCCCCCCAGACCTAAGACTTGAACCCAGCCATCCGGTGTTTAAAAAGAAGCTAAAAACCTGGCTCTTCAGCCAAGCATTCACAGACACATAAGCAGTTTCCAATTGGATCTCTCCCCATACTTTTGTACTTCTTTCTCAGTTTCCCTCCCTATAAATTTGAATTCCAAGTCAAGCAGTAAGTCGAACCTCCCATCAGTAGCTCTCATTTCAAAACTTACTCAATTCAATTACTCTCTATAACACCCTCCCTGATTTCATTCCATAGCTACTCTCCTATCAAATGCTTCCCGCCCTACTACTGCGCCCAATAATACTCGTACATCCTCTGCGTTCTTCTGTATAATTTGTTTCTACTGTTATTATTGTTGCAATCTGCTTTATTTATTTATAGCACTTTGGCCTGTATGTATAACCCTTAGAGATTTATGTATATCCCTGAGAGATTTATGTATAACCCTGAGAGATTTACTACTTAATTGTTTTTATGGAGTTCTTTGGTTTTGTTTCTGTTTTTGTTTCCTTTGTTTTAATTGTTCTAACTGTTCAACTGTTCCTTGTAAAGCCCTTGGGCGCCCACCCATGCCTTTGGCGTTTCTCTGTTACATGTAAACCGGATTGATTTGTATATCGTACAAGAACTTCGGTATATAAAAACTAAAAAATAAATAATAAATAATTTCCACCTTTTTTAATGTGATGAATATATCTGGACTGTGCTTCTAGGATGGTATTTTTTAACAATGACCACACCTCTTGCACACTTTTTACCTTTGTAGCTGCTCCTTTCAGTTTTTTTCTTACAATTTTTCTCATTTTATCAAAGTTTTCCCTTTTGAAAGTTTAGCATGAGAGCCGTGGCTTTGCTTACTGTCCCCCTTCCAGTCATTAATTCAAATTTGATCATATTATGATCACTATTGCCAAGCGGCCCCATCACCATTACCTCTCTCACCAAATCCTGTCCTCCACTGAGAATTCCTTGCTGAAATCCTGTACATGTCTTTATCTTGACTTGTCATGTATCTTCAGTAATTCAAACCATCTACCCCGAAATGTGTAGGTTTCACATGGATCAAGCAAGAATGATAACTGGAAAGAAATGTAAGTTCTGAAGAGATAGTGGAGTCTCTTATTGGGACACAAAGGGAAAAAAATCCCATCATATTAAGATATATGTGTAAATGTTTATAATTATTATTATTATATAACAGTGGTTAGCAACTCTGGTCCTTGAATGCTGAAAACAGCTCTGAATTTTAGGAGATCCACAAAAAAAATGCATGATATATATATTTACATACACTGCCTCCACTGTAGGTAAATGCATATTTATTGTGGATATCCTGAAAACCAGACCTGTT
Organism: Rhinatrema bivittatum; assembly: GCF_901001135.1. Classification (NCBI taxonomy): domain Eukaryota; kingdom Metazoa; phylum Chordata; class Amphibia; order Gymnophiona; family Rhinatrematidae; genus Rhinatrema; species Rhinatrema bivittatum. Next base: position 67,422,410 of record NC_042616.1, on the reverse strand, counting down.
TGAGAAAATGTTGCCTATTCCTGTCCGATAACTAAATTGGAAGGAAAATATTTGAAAACATATTCAAAAGTTTAAGCCTTCATTTAAAAGAACAATGTAGCACAGTATACAAAGACTGCTCACCAAAGCTAACAAACTAGATAGATCACCTACTAAAAGTACTAACAGGTCTGTAATGAAAGAGCAGTTTGAATATTATATGTATGAAGTAAGTAAGAGGCTTTGCAAGAATGATTTGATGACAGCTGCTTTCCAGACATGCAACAGCAGGTGCAATGAAGAATGTCGATTACAAAACATCTAAATAGTTTCAAATGAGATAATCAATTTCTTGGTATTCTCATCAAGTATGCAGCACGACACAAAAGTAATTTAAATATATTCTTAAAACAAAATCATGAAAAATATTGGAGATTTATAGTTAAGCTGTTGGGTGGGGGGTGTCAAAGTCCTGTTCTTTAAAGGCTACAAACAGGTCTAGTTTACAGAGTATCAATCTATGGAAATCATCTTCATTCTTAGACCAAAGTAGTAAAGCTTAAAAGGGCCAATGCAATAAAACCCGCTCCAAAATGGCGCCAAATATTAGCAGCAATAAGGCGTGATTTAAAGACTCATGGCCGTCCTCCGGCTACCGGGCCGTCCTTTGCCCTTACCTTGTAACAGGGTATCCGTGCCATTGGCCGTATCCTGTCAAATGGTAGGAGCACTGGATGGCTGGCGCCATCTTGTGCTCCTACCATGTGACAGGGGCTGACCAATGTCACCGGTAGCCCCTGTGACATAGTAAGGGCAAGGCTATCGGTGCCATTTTGGTTCTTGGCAACCAACGGCACGAGTGCAGGAGATCGCTCCTGGACCCCCGCTGGACCCCCAGTGACTTTTGGCCAGCTTGGGGGGGCCTCCTGACCCCCACAAGACTTGCCAAAAGTCCAGTGGGGGTCCGGGAGCGACCTCCTGCACTCGGGCCATATTGCCAGTATTCAAAATGGCGCCGCCACTACCTTTGCCCTCACTATGTGACATATGAGGGCAAAGGCACTGCCAAGTAGTCTCTTCACTGAATATAGCCAGATTAAGTTAGCCAGATATCTTTAGGACTGTTTTCTGACACAAAAAGGTCAATATTCAAAAGCAATTAAGATGGATAACTGAAAAGTTATCCGTCTAAATGATTGCCTGGCAATATTCATCGCCGTATGTGCCTAAATTCATTATACAGCTAGAATTTAGCTGCATACGGCGATGAATATTGCCAGGCAACCATTTAGACGGATAACTTTTCAGTTTTGGCTTTTGAATATTGACTTCTTCGTGTCAGAAAATAGTCCTAAAGATACATGGATAACTTGATCTGGCTATATTCAGTGAAGAGCCTATTTGGCAGTGCAAAATGAGTTATGCAGCTAGAATTTAGCCAGGGGCTAAATAAGTCAGGGGCATTATGGAGTAGGTGGGAGTTATATCCAGGTAAAGCAGAGCTATCGATCTAAATGGCTTTGAATATTAACCTCTAATTGTTCTAAAATGTAACCAGAGGAAGAATATGTGTGAGTGTGACAGGACAGCAACATATAAATGAATGTGTTTGGGCATGAGTGGGAATGCAAGGAGTGTGAGTAGAGCAAAAATAAATAGCATGCAGAGTAGGCTTATGGGTAATAGAAGTGGGTGAAGAATTTAGTAGGGAATGGGGGTTAAGGAGGGTGAAAAGGCCTAGTGTTATTACTGGGAGAATGAGTAGGGGGCAGAAGGGTCAGAGGTCTGGAAAAATGAGTAAAGGGAGTCAGAGAGGAAGGCGGTGTGGAGATAGAGAAGCATGTAGATGATCATCAGTAAGATAAGCTACTGGAAAAGGTGTTAAGAACATAAGAAATTGCCATGCTGAGTCAGACCAAGGGTCCATCAAGCCCAGCATCCTGTTTTCAACAGAGGCCAAACCAGGCCATAAGAACCTGGCAAGTACCCAAACACCAAGAATATCTCATGCTACTGATGCCAGTAATAGCAGAGGCCATTCATTGGTTCACTACAATTTCCAAAATCTGGCAAGTCATCGCTACTGAGATCACCAGGTTGGATGTGCAGAAATGTTCAGTGGACTATATGAAATAATACTTAAGGGATACAAGATGTTACTGTTGCCTCAAGCTGTCATAGGTAAAGGTACACAGAGGAAGACCAGTAGTTCAGAACTTGCTCTATGCAGTTGATGGGACCAAAACAATATCTCATGGCCTTCATGAAAATGGAGGGCTTCAAAGAACTTGCTGGGAACCTGCACTCCTCCCCTCTGATGTCCCTGTAGACAGCAAGACTAGTCACATCTCCCACAAGTTCCTATCCTTTCAGTGAGATGTTCCCAAGCCTTGCATAGTAAGTATTATTTTCTTGCTAATATTAGCAAGCAATTATTGTGGTAATTGTTTATTTTATTTTATCTTCATATTTATTGTAATATGTTATCTTTGTTTCAGTATATATTATTCAGAATTGTTGTTATTGTTAAGTTGTATGCTTTATAAGTTTATTTAGATTACATTTATGCCTTTTGGCTTTTGTTATCTGCTTGGAGCAATGTTTTCTCTATTTTAAGTGGTCTATAAATCAAAATAGGGTAAAATAAAATAAAATGGAAGAAAGTCTATTAAACTTTAATAAATGGAAACACCTACAGTACATTTTATATAAGAAAAGTTTCTGATGGAGATTCCAAGAAACCATTTCTTTTCAGAAACTGAGATCAGGTGACTACCAGTATTCAGGAGTGGGGATTAATATATTTTTTGTATTTGGTAGGGGGACCAGGAGGTCATTGGTGATAGGAAAACGGATCAGGAGACTTTCTACAGGATGTTCTGCAGGAGGAATCAGAAGGAAAGACTAGAGGGGCCATAATTGCCTCTTGGGGGGCAAAAAGGGAGAATGGAGTAGAGGACAGAGAGATATTTTTTTGTACCATCAAGATAAGGGGACTAAGTTTCAAAGAGCTGTTCAGTTGTTATATTATAGCTGGCTAAATTGATTAGACTAATTTTCAGTTACAATCTAGCCAGCTAGATTGGAGCTGAAAATTATCCTGAAGATAGCCAGCTTAACTAACTGCCTATCTCAAGCCACTCAGTGATGCTTTAGAAAAACTAGCCCTTAAATAATTAAGGTCTACAAATACAGTTCATGGGGTGATTATCGCTGCTTCTGAAACAGAATTGCCCTATATGGGCCTAATTCACTAAGGGGTAGATTTTCAGACGAGCGCGAATAGCCTACTTTTGTTTGCGCTCCAGGCGCAAACAAAAGTACGCTGGATTTTAGTAGATACGCGCGTAGTCGTGCGTATCGGCTAAAATCCTGGATCGGCGCATGCAAGGCTATCGATTTCGTATAGCCTGCGCGCGCCGAGCCGCGCAGCCTACCCCCGTTCCCTCCTAGGCCGCTCCGAAATCGGAGCGGCCTAGAAGGGAACTTTCCTTTGCCCTCCCCTCACCTTCCCCTCCCTTCCCCTACCTAACCCACCCGCCTGGCCCTGTCTAAACCCCCATCCTACCTTTGTCGGGGGATTTACGCCTCCCGGAGGGAGGCGTAAATTCCCACGCGCGAGCGGAACTCCTGCGCGCCGGGCCGCGACCTGGGGGCGGGTACGGAGGGCGCGGCCACGCCCCCGGACCGCCCCGGGCCGTAGCCATGCCCCCGTACCCGCCCCCAAAACGCTGCCGACACGCCCCCCGCAACGCCGCGCGCTCCGGCCCCGCCCCCCGACACGCCTCCCGACACGCCCACTCCGAAAACCCCGGGACTTACGCGAGTCCCGGGGTTTTGCGCGCGCCGGTGAGCCTATGTAAAATAGGCTCACCGGCGCGCAGGGCCCTGCTCGCGTAAATCCGCCCGGTTTTGGGCGGATTTACGCGAGCAGGGCTCTGAAAATCCGCCCCTAAGGCATTTCTCCCATTCTGCATCTACGGGGAAATACCTTTATGAATCAGGCCCTAAAATTAGCTGGCAAAACTCTGTTCTTCAGTGGTTTCTAAAGTATGTTTCTCTCTAGAACATACAGTCTCATATTTATGGTTTATGGTTTATTGTTTTTTTCTATACCGTCGCATTGTCACAGATCAGTCAAAATACAGTTTTATTTTCTTTTTTTTTAAACACAGCTGATGATCATTGCCTAAAGATCAAAATCAATATAGTGGATACGTACACAGTAATGCCAGACAGCAATCATATTGGTTATGTAATTATACCAGAAAAACTACTGCTCAGTGAAGTTCCTGTTATCTGCTTAGGAACTGTAGTTGATCATGCTTTAAAACAGCAGATTAGTGAGACATGCAGAGGTTGAATAATCATTATCACATAGTAGGTTTCTTCTCTCAAGAGTTTATATGAAAGGAATAATCCACTGAGTGGGATAAGGCCACTGCAGTTTACATTAATTTGATTCCTTTCGAAAGTCTATTATGAGACCCATGGTGCCTCTTGGGAAATGTACGAGACAAACGTTAGATGCGTGCAAATGGGAGGCTGAACCTGTTAGGGAGTGTTCGTGTGCTGACAGCTCTGGAAAAACCATCTGGAGTGCAGTACAATCAACATTATTATAGTAGCATAGTAATATTATAAGGTCTTATTTGTGCTTTTTTTTATACTATCATTTGGGTAAAACTATGGATATTTTTCATGTGACCTCTTCCATTCAAAAGTTCATGCTTATTATCCTTGCTATAAAAACACTGTTGTGGCACTATGACCTCTTGCATGTGACTGACTAAAATATCTGCAGAAACGCTGTGCTTGAAAGTTGGTGTATAAAGGGCAAAAGAACATAAGAACGTACGAATTGCCATACTGGGCAAGAGCAAGGGTCCGTCAAGCCTAGTATCCTGTTTTCAACAGTGGCCAATCCAAGTCACAAGTACCTGGCAAGTACCCAAACATTAAATAAATCTCAAGCTACTATTGCTTATTAATTAATAGCAGTTTATGGAGTTTTCCTCTAGGAACTTAACCAAACCTTTTTTAAACCGAGCTGCACTAACTGCTGTAACCACATCCTCTGACAATGAATTCCAGAGCTTAACTATGCACGAAGGGATAAAGAATTGTCTTTCATTTGCTTTAAATGAGCTACCTGCTAAATTCATAGAGTGCCCCCTAGTCCTTCTATTATCGGAGAGAGTAAATAACCAATTTTCATTAACTTTTTCAAGACCTTTCATGATTTTGTAGATAAACTAAAGGGATTTTCCCATTTTGTGTCTATGGAGAACATACATGGAGAGAAATTTTAAAAAGCATTTACATGCTTAAAATTGGGTTTTACACATGTAAATGCACTTTACCCATGTAAGTGGGCTTTATTTGCCATTGAATTATCCATAGGATATTCATGCGCATAAATGTCTTTTTTAAAATTGCTACTATAATATATTACATTTACAAATGCAGCTCCTTTGAAAATTACCCTTTTAGTGCATTGGTCAAAATGTATGCTTTTGTTACATCACTTTTAGGTTAGTATTTGGTTTTAGGTTCACTGGAATCTTTACAGGATGTCGCACATTGTTTTGGACCAACATAACAATAATTCAAAGATGAAACTGTACCCGAGCTGTCCAAACAACACACAGTTCTGTCTTCAGACTTTTATTCCAGGTGACGTTGTAGCAGATATTTGGGAGATATTTGGTAAACAGAAAAAACTGTTACGTGCCCCACCCGCAGTCGTCCTGTGCATGGGACCACTCACCTTCATGGTTCCAAAGCGGGTCCTGGTCCTGTCTCCCTCATGGCCCTTGCAAGTCCAGCTAGGCCCCGGCGTCCCGCGGTGGCAGTCGCCGGGCCTTCGGCTGCATGCCAGGCCTCACGCCGGGCCTTGGCATTGCAGCAGCTAGCCACGCCCCTACACGCACGGACCAGCCGCCCTGATGTTGGTTCCAGGGCGGAACCTAGTTCCGCGACGCACCCTGATTGAACTCATGTTAAAAGGAAGTTCCTGGCCACACTTCCTTGCCTTGGCAATCGGGTTGGTTTGTTCCTGAGATTGCCCTTGCTTGTGTTCCTGCTTGCTTGTTCCTAGTCTTGTTCCAGGATCCTTCTGTTCCAGTTCTATTCCTGCTTGTTCCTGCTTCCTAGCCCTGCTTGTTCCAATGTTCGTTGTTCGTCTCCTTGGTCTTACCTCGGACGGTCCTTCTGGTAAAGACCTCAGCTTGTTCCTGACCTACCTGCCTGCCTGCCGCCTACCCAAGACCTCAGCTTGTTCCTGACCTGCTTGCCTGCCGCCTGCCAAAGACCTCAGCTTGCTCTTGACCTTTCCTGACCTCTGGATCTTGACCCTTGCTTCTTTGACCATTCCTCAGACTGACTTCTGGACTCTGACCTTGCTTGCCTGACCTTGCTTGATTCTGGCGCTGTCCCTAGCTTTGTCATCACCATCTCTATTCTGGTTCGCTCTCCTCCAACCTGTTTCCAGCCTCGAACCCGATAGCGCTCCTCTAGCATCTGTGGGTATGCTGGACTTACACTCTCCCAGGAGACCCTGCGAGGTCCACCTAAGTCCAAGCGGCCCGGGTCCTTACGGGCTCCTCCCTGGGGGACCTCAGGCTTCCAGTGGTGAAGCTCTACACTGCCTCTGTCTCTTTCCGTGCTCCGCCCCCTGTGGACAGTTCCTGTACTATCATAGGACAAGTGTCCACCCCCGAGCGCAACAAAAACAGGTTTCATATCCTGAAGAAATATTTGATGCATGCATAAGCACAAGCCAACATGGATACTCCACAATCATCTCCCATTCTACTCACAGACCTACCAACAAACACCAATTTACTCAAATAGATATGCACTTGTTATAGTCACCTCTAGAAGCCCTCAGACTTGAATATAGATCTTCTTGCTCCAGGTTGGCATAAACCAAAACCAAGGCCCACGTAGGTCCAGATTTTTTGTAGGATGAGCTAGGTGGTCACCTAGGATACCACTGGTATTAACTGTTAGGCTGGTTGATCAATGTGTACAGGAGTAGCAGTCCTGGTTAGATTTGGACCTGCTGCAGGAGAGTAAACTCAGCCAAATTCTACATGAAGAGAGTCCACCCCCTTAAGGGGCAGGTGTTCTCAAGTCTACATCAATGAAATTGCCTATGGTCTATGTGTCCCTACACCTTTAAGAATATAAACTTGGACAATCTTTGTTACTGGCACCAGCATCTTTCCTCTTTATTCATTTCACTGGTGAGCTGTTTGAATTGAATGAACACAGAATAAAGAGAAGAAGTGCCAGTGTCACAGAGGAAAAAGCAGCAGCCTTTTTTGAAATGAAGGCCAGGACATGAAAATGGATTGGTGTCTTCTAAATTGTTTTGAGTCTGCCTGCAGATACTGTGGTGCACATTATACCTTGCTGTTACTTGTGTCTCTACATAAGCTTTACTAGCAGCAGGAGAGAGGGTAACTGATATGCTGTTGGTCCAAGTTAACTAAAAAGGTTTTCTGGGTTACTCTTTTTGTATGTGTGTACAATTTCATAGAAGTCAATATTCACCGGTCATGCATGGGTAGAATTACAGGCACAATAATGTCTGGGTATGTTTATCTGAATATTCAACCTGAAACCTCACCAGCTGAAAATCTGGTCTAATGTTGTCCATATAACTTTAGGATGGCTATTTACCCAAACAAATATAGCAGAAATAGCGCCCGCGATAAAAAAAAGACGGAATGGTTAGGCTAATTTCCCTGCTCCTGCGTTACATAGGGAGCGTTACTGGGAAAAAGTTTTTATCACAGATGCCGTTCAGGCAGGAGAGCGAGAAAGAGAGAGAGAGAGAGATGTCACTCTCTATTTATATCACTGTAAGAGGGGGCATTTTTAACTCAGAGTAGGGTTTCGGGAGGCGGGGTAGTTTTGGGGGCAGGGGTTTTACATACACAGTAGGAGGTATGAACAGGAAAGTACACATCCCTGAAGATTTTCTGTCATTTCAATTGATGAAAGGTACAAAAGGAGCTGATTGGTACAATGCACTCTCTACTAGCTTCAAACCATGCTCCAGGAACACCCCCAGTGCTGCCTTTTAATGAGCAGGTGACATTTTATCATAGGAAGCAGGGGAAAAATGTAACGCTTGGGATTTGTCTATCTCCAAAAGTTAGGTAAACAAGTTGTTTGAACATTTACCTCAGAGCCATTTATATTTTTCAAGTGAACTACATTTTTTAAAAGAAATCTTCACATGAAAATTCAAAACCAATTAAAATACAGCGTATTCTGTTATATTCAAAGGGGCTCCTAAAAAAGAGCTCAACAATTCCGTCAGAATATACGCAAGTCGTAGAAAAAGAGGGAAATATTACTTCACTTCAAATATATCGCCCCAAGGGAAAGTTTCTTAATGTTTTTAACTTTAAAACATTAAGAAACTTTCCCTTGGAGTGATATATTTGAAGTGAAGTAATATTCAAAGGGGCAACATGAGTAAAAATACCTTCTACAGGCAAACATCCAACATATGCACACTCAAGTGATTATAAAAACACGATGAATACGCACTTGCTAACATGCTTCTGTGAAACAGTGAGAAAGTACAAATTGGACATGTTTGGGGCATGTTAAGGCATAGGTTACATGTTCAGGTGTGCTTCTGTATTTTATAGCAAAGGTTCATGTGTATGTCATCAAAAATGCACAAATGCTCTTACACCTGCTATTTAACATACCAAAATTCAAGTCTTCATTGTCTTTATGGAGAACACCTGTTTAATTCCCTGAACTTCCTCTTGCAGAAACTCTTTAATGCCCTGCATTTCCTAATGTAAGCCATCAAGGAGGTCCACCAGATGATAGTTCTGAACAAACAAGTGGCTCTCTGCAAAAGGGAATGGCAGCTACTGATCTGAATCTGACAAATGGCTTTGCTCTTCCAGCCCTGCACATCCCTCCTCCTTGCTCGCATCAAGTGGAAATAGATCTGGAATATGTGGTTCATCACATACTTCTTGTATTCCAATTTTTCTTGGTTTCGCTTTTTGTCTCCTTCCTCTTCCCCTTGCTTGTCTTGTCTGGCACGTGCGGATACATGGGTCTGCTTTCTCTGGACTGCCAGCCATCACTTTTTATGCCCCCTCTCTCGTGCCTTAGGGTGTTGTTGCCACTGCTGGATCTGCCCTGTGTCTCTTAGGCCTAGATTCATCATTCTACTATAAATATACCAGAATATGCGGCCATGAAAAGGGGCAGGGGGGGGGGGGAATAGTGTGCAGCCTGCTGCATCATGGCGGTGCGGGTTTTCCTGCCGCGATATGGCCGCACCACACCCTATCGCCCCCATAGTGCCACACCAAAAGGTGGGGTTATTTCCTTTGCTGCTGCTGGCGATAATGTGTAAATGTGTAAAACATTATCGCCACCGGTGGTACCGGAAATACATTTCTTTTTGCCCACCCAAAGCCCATCCATACCCTGCCCTAACCACTCCCCTTTCCCGAATGTAAATATTACCAACGTGATGCGGTAGTTATCGTATGCATTAGGGCCCTAACTCATGTGATAAAGGCCTATCACGTTTTAAAGAATGACCCCCTTGGTGCCTTGGGGGTGTCGGTGTCTCTTCTGATGTAGCTCTGTCCCTTTTTTGGTGATTTGGAGTGCTGCTACCTCCGTTTGTACCTGGCTACTAGTTTCATAGAAACTGGGATGGAAAGCCACAGCGTTATAATCAAAAATAGCATGTTTTACTTCCCCCTTGTATGTAATGAAAATGAAATAAATGACACAGACAACTTATAATAGTGAAGCTAAATGATATCAACAAAATGAATAAGAAATGAAATGACATAACAACATAAAACATTCTTTTTTTTTTAATGCACACCCCTATTTTTGAGCAGGATCTGTACTTAAAAGGTCATGTCAAAGCAGCTTTTCTTGTTTTACTTAAGCTATGCAGGATCCCTGAATAATGTATTCTTAACATAATCGGGCGGATTTTAAAAGCCCTGCTCGCGTAAATCCGCCCGGATTTACGCGAGCAGGGCCTTGCGCGCCGGCGCCCCTATGTTCCATAGGCCGCCGGTGCGCGCAGAACCCCGGGACTTGCGTAAGTCCCGGGGTTTCTGAAAAGGGGTGTGTCGGGGGCGTCGCCGAGTGAAGCTGCGTTTGGGGGTCGTGGCCCGGCGTTTGGGGGCGGGTCTGGGGCGTGGCATCAGCCCGGGGGCATTCCGGGGGCGTGGCCGTGCCCTCCGGAACCGCCCCCGGGTCGGGTCTCGGCGCACCAGCAGCCCGCTGGCGCGCATGGATTTACGTCTCCCTCCGGGAGGCGTAAATCCATGGATAAAGGTAGGGGTGGGTTTAGATAGGGCCGGGGGGGGTGGGGAAGGGAGGGGAAGGTGAGGGGAGGGCGAAAGAGAATTCCCTCCGAGGCCGCTCCGATTTTGGAGCGGCCTCGGAGGGAACGGAGGCAGGCTGCGCGGCTCGGCGCGCGCCGGCTGCCCAAAATCGGCAGCCTTGCGCGCGCCGATCCAGGATTTTAGAAGATACGCGCGGCTACACGCGTATCTTATAAAATCCAGCGTACTTTTGTTTGAGCCTGCTGCGCAAACAAAAGTACGCGATCGCGCAGTTTTTAAAAATCTACCCCACTATGTATATTTATTTCAACTGTATGAATGGTGTTATGCCAGATATTTTTCTGAGTTTGGGAGAGTCAAGCCCCAAAACTCTAGCCTTATTATTCTGATTCTTTTTGCTATTTTTCAATGCATTTATTTCACAGAAGAGTGTGCAGTTTGATGTATCAAGGCTAGAAGATTGTATAACGAGGTCTTTTAAAGAGGGCTGGGCTGAGATTAAAAATTAATAAGAAGGCAGTTTGTTTGCATTTATTTCATTTCTTCACTGGAACATTGCAGAGCACTTAGTTGAATCTGGTTACAATCTGGTTGCTAGGAAAAAGGGGTATGCTGAGAACTTAGCATAAGAAAACCAGTTTGCTGATAAACCGCTGAAAGGTCCTGCCTTGGAAAGTAGCTGTCATTCCCATGAGAGTCTTTCTTATTCACTTATGATATAACTGAGAACCCAGATTTAGGCGATACAGTACTAAAAGCAGCAGTGTGTATTGCATACCTCATAAAATATTACTTACTGTTTTTTGTTTTTTTTTAAAGGATCTTATGGTTTGGTATTTCTTTGCAATTTATATCCACTCATTTTATAAATGGGCTGAATGGGGGCTCCCTTCTCTCACTTTCCATGTATTAGACAGATGGCGACATATAAGGAAAGTATTCAGGAAGGCCAAGCCTTTACATTAAACCACTCATAGTGCCCGTGAAAATACTAAGTCTGTCATAGTTACTTCTGGCCGTGTTCCTCCCTGCCTATCAATTTGATCAAAGATAATCTGTAACGGGATAGCCTCGTTCAGTGTGCCCTTGACACTGGAAAGGAGGAATTTGGGCCTGAAGTGGACCTCAGGTTACTGATGAGTTAGAAAATCCACCCACTCCTTGGGGTGGTGACAGCTTTGTTTACCAGCTCTTAACTGTACACGATGTTTAGATAACGGGGGCTGCAGAGCACGTGAGGCTGACAGGCAGGGCCTTGACAAGAAGCAACAGGGCAAATCAAGAAGAATGGATGATTAAGTGGGGGTCAGGAAGAGGGACGGCATCTCTTCATTACACTGCCTCTCTCGTGCCATGGGACATACAGAATACATTAGCAAAAGATATACCTAAAAGGAAATGCATCTTTCTCTAGCTCTGTTCATCTTCCCTGTGTCCTTCCCCACCTCCTTTACCCCTGCTAATGCAGCAGTCTCTAAACACAGGCTCCAATTATAGATCAAATCATAAATGGTCTCACAGGCACTGGTTTTCAGGTGGCATCGCTCTATACATATGTCATGTGTTGGGAAATCAAATGATAAATACCTAAAAATATACAACATATGTTCATCTTTCCAACCAAATTAGCTTTTTTTTTTTCTCCAGGGGATTTGAAAGTGAGATGCCATAATCTATTCATTCCCATCGTAGGGGCTTTCCATTATTCCTTACCCTCCTCCCTCAGCAGCTCAGCCATTGCCGTGACAGTTTTACAGCAAGGAGCTACAGATCTGGCTTCCAGTATGTGTGCAACCTGATGTCCACCTATAAATGTTACTGTTGTGCAATAGTTAGGAGACCGTCCCATCTCTCCTCCTCCCCAAATTGTGAATATCATTGCTTCCACAGCAACTTCAACCCCAGATTAATAGGATTATTGGGTGAAAATAATGTATGACTGCACTGATTGGGGCAATTTTCACTAAAAATGAGAATGTTGGGCGAACAGAGAGAGAAATGATCCAGATTAATAATGTAAGATCATAAAAGGCAAGGTCTATAAGGCAAACAATAAACCTTTTAAGTTTATACAAGAAGGAATTATCAGAAAATATTTTATTTACTTATGAGGGGTAATGCTGGCATGGCATGACAGATACTTTCTCAAATGTTGGTTAAATTCTAGAAAAGCAGTTCTGGCTGTGTACTAAAAATGGTGAGCTCCACTGAAGAGGGAGGCACCAGAGTTAATTAACTCTGGTGAGTCCCCAGCAGACGCCGTCATTTCAACTATGAAGACAGAAGAAAGAAGATGGCTGAAGAGTACCTCCAAGGCATGGGCTCCAGAACTGGGCCTGACTCTGGGCCTCTGGGCCGGCCCCAGCATCAGATCTGGGTCCAGGTGGAGCTTCGGTATCAGGACCTGGCCTCCAGACCAGGCCTGGCGTTGGGCCTATGCATGGGCTGCAACGTTGGATCCCTGACAGAGCAGGTAAGTGGGGAGAATTTTTGGGGTCTTGGCTGAGACCACAATGATGCACTTAGGCCTAGGCCACAGATGTTACGTAGGGCCATGACCTACACCTAGGCGAGGCCCGGGCCCTGGCATTATGCTCTGGCATAAACATAAGCCCCTGCTTTGTGCCTCTGCCTATTCCCTAGGTAAGGCCACTGGCCTCAGGCCTGGGCTTAGGCACGACAGATCTTTTTTTTTTCTTTTCTTTTCAAAACAAAATATAAAAACAACTACATTTTGTCAGATTTCTAAACATATTGTTTTGAGAACAAATTGAATCAAAATAGGAAATTTCGTCTCATTTCCTATTTGTTTCTCCTGAATGCCCATCCCTATTGAATATCCTTCCAATCTTTACATTTCTTAAAGTTTGTTTGCTTTTAAATATGTGAAGAATTTACAAGAGAGTAAGGGAGGTAAACAAGCAAACAGAAGAGTTTGCATTTAAGGGACGATAGTTGCCTTTTTTCAAAAATGACTTTTTCTGGAATGCCCTTCCGGAGGAAGTGGTGAAGTCCAAAACTGTGAAGCACTTCAAAGGGGCATGGGATAAACATTGTGGATCCATCAGGTCCAGAGGACACGTATAAAATAGCAGGTAGCAAAACACTGCACGGAGCGGCAGTAGCCACAGAGGCATTCACGGAGCGGGATGCCAGTGGCCAGTGGTAGGTGTTCCACCTTCATGGAGCAGAAGGATGGAGGGCTGTCATCTTCCAATTAAATTAAAAAACAAACAAAAAAACAGGGATGGGATCCATCAGGTCTAGAGGACGCATATAAAGAGCAGGTAGTAAAACACTGCACGGAGCGGCAGTAGCCACAGAGGCATTCACGGAGCGGGATGCCAGTGGCCAGTGGTAGGTGTCCACCTTCACGGAGCGGAAGGATGAAGGGCAGCCATCTCCCAATTAAAAAAAGAAAAAAACAGGGATGGGTTCATGGGCTATAGGTATTACCAATTATTAGGCTTTTCAATATTTGATGATAGTTAATGTGACTTTCAAGGCATACTTCACTTTCAATGCATATCCAGCATAGCTCCCTGCTTCAACGATAGGGGAGAAGAAAAACTAATACTTCACACATATCCAGCATTGCCCTCTGCTTCATGGCAGAGAGCTATGCTGCCGCTTACCCAACTAATCAAACTTAATATTTCACTTGGAAGCAGCTCCATCACTGCTCTCTACATTAATAGTGGGGGTGAAAGGGAATTAGAACATAAGGTTACTAAGAGCCAAGAGAAACAGATAAGTATGAGAAAAAATAAGTGTGAAGCTTGCTGGGCAGGCTGGATGGACCGACTGGTCTTCTTCTGCCGTCATTTCTCTGTTTCTATGTTTCTATGTTTCTTATTCTGTGCAGATGGAAAATAAACATGAATAAGTTCCTAAGGCCTGGATTTTCTAAGGTTGTGGTGCATTCACTGCCGGCTTTCGCACCCAATAGCGCCATCGTAAAAGGTGGTGCAATTGGGCACGCTACTGGCAGCGAAAAGGGTTCTTTCCTTTTTGCCGGCAGCAAAGTTTCCACCGCATCTGCCCCAACGACGACCCGACTCCTCCTCTTCCGAGGCCGACTCTGCCCTGACTCCACCCCGATCTAGCTATCACACGCAAAAAGGGACTTTTTGCATGCGATACGCTGCAAAAATGACCCCCTAAGTCTGGTAAACAATGAGAAAAATAATGTCTCTGTTTTGTGCTTGTTTCAGTGTTTCATTGCTTTAAATTTAAAGGGTAAATTATCTGTAGGGTACCTAATTGTTGTTATGCATATATTTAAAAACCTGCATAAAATAAAGTGATTTTCAAACACAAGTTATCCCACATATATTGAGTGTGAAAATCAGATTTTTATGTGGGTAAATGTTAATGTATAGGTTTATTTTACAATAAAGTAAAATGGAGTTTTAAAAGTGGGATGTGCTATTTATTTATTTATCTATCTATTTGTCTATTTATTTATTTAGACATTTTTTATACTGTCGTTCCAGAATAAGATCACAATGGTTTACAAAATCAGCATTCATATTCTTGGTCAACACTACAGCAGATATATGTTCTAGTTCATATTCGTACATATTCTTGGTCAGCACGACAGCAGATATATAGACTAGGGATGTGAATCATTTTTCTGACGATTGAAAATATCGTACGATATTTTCAATGTCATCAGAAATCGGGGGCTCCCCGAAACCGATAGGAAAATCCCACAAAATTGTTCATGGGAATCTCTTATCGTTTTGGGGGAGGGCGGGAAAAATGGCAACCCCACCCCACCCTCCTGACCCCCCAAATGGCAACCCCACCCCACCCTCCTGACCCCCCAAAAAAACTTTTTAAAATTACCCGGTGGTCCAGTGGGGGTCCCAGGAGCGATCTCCCGCTCTCGGGTCGTCGGCTGCCACTAATAAAAATGGCGCCGATGGACCTTTGCCCTTACCATGTGACAGGGTATCCGTGCTATTGGCCGGCCCCTGTCACAAGGTAGGAGCATTGGATGGCCCATGCCATTTTTAAAGATGGCACCAGCCATCCATTACTCCTGCCATGTGACAGGGGCCGGCCAATGGCACGGATACCCTGTCACATGGTAAGGGCAAAGGTCCATCGGCGCCATTTTTATTAGTGGCAGCCGACGGCCCGAGAGCGGGAGATCGCTCCTGGGACCCCCACTGGACCACCAGATAATTTTAAAAAGTTTTGGGGGGGTCAGGAGGGTGGGGTAAGCTAAGGGATATGTTTTAAAGGGTCGGGTGGGTTTTTTGTTTATCGGCTTGGGCGCAGCCGATAAAAAAAAACTTGATCGGACCCCACGAAAAAAGTTTCACGATGTGAATCAGAACCGGAATTGGAACCGATTCCGGTTCCGATTCACATCTCTAATATAGACTACTTCATATTCATACATTTTTAAAGTCAACATAATAGCAAATTCAGATTCTAGTTCTACTACCTATACACTTTACATCATTCATTACTTATTGCTCACTTCACTACCATTATCTCTGGTACTAATGTTGAAGTTTTCAGTATATCGGTACTTTATGTTAAATCGTAAGCTTTTCTAAAGAGCCATGTTTTCAGTTCACGTTTGAAATTCTTTCTTTCTGTTATCTGGCATATTGACTCTGGAAGAGAGTTCCATAACTTGGGGCCTGCTATGGAAAACATTCGGTCTCTTATTTGCATTAGGTGTGTGTTGCGAGTAGAAGGCACCATTAGAAGTCCTTTGTTTTGTGATCTCAGAGGTCTCTGTGGTGAATAATATTGAAGTGTTAGTCCTCATAAGCATGGGTTACTATTGTTGATGATATTGAAAATTAGGGTTAATACTTTGTAATGAATTCTGGATTGTACTGGAAGCCAGTGCAGTGCCATCAGCGAAGGAGTGATGTGGTCAAATTTCCTTGTTCTTAGTAATAGTCTAGCAGAGGCATTTTGGAGTAACTGTAGTGGTTTTAGTAAGCCTGAAGGTATTCCACGTAATAGGGAGTTCCTAAGTCTCATACTTGATCTGAGGGAGTAATATGAAATAGTTCCTAGGACTAGTGTTGGCAGTTTGATTATCATTGTATCTCTCCTTAGTCACACAATTTAGATTTTTTGGGGGGTTTAGAGTTAGTTTTAGATGGTTACGTGGGAATTTGTGTAGAGGCTGAGGCCTGGTGTTTTTTACCTATTAGTATTTTTGAAATAGGGTTTTTCTGCCCAAAATAAGATATCCCTGTCCACCTGGAACCCTGGCTTTTCCAAGACCTAGAGAGCAAGTCATTTCCTTCATCCGTTTACTGAGAGATTCTTGTATAGAAAAAGAAATTTGGAGAATTTTTATAACAAGCAATTTGTGCCCAGAATTGAAGTGTAAAGTGCCACTACTTGTATTTGAACCATTGTTTTGTTTTGGTCACCCAGCTTGAGCATTCAGAGTATTTTGCTGGCACTTACATCTCTCCTACTGAAAAAGCACAGGGACATCCTCAAGATAGAGAATTTAAGGGTCACCCCTAACACCTTGGACCCAAGAGGAGTATTCCTTCCCCCTGTCGGTAAGAACCCGACCCTCATGACCTATGGACTGTGATAGAGAGGGAAAGAGAAGCAAAGAGCTGGCCCTAGGACCCCGTGTGACCCCTGCCTTTCAGGCCCAATCACTGAGACAAGGGCTACATAAGGATGCAAATTCTAATGTTTTGAGCCAGTCAATGAAAACAAGACAGGTTTCTCTTCCTGGGCTCAAATTCTGCCATTTATCAACTGTGTGTCTTCTGCAAGTCAATTTAGATTTACTGTGTGCAGTTTTCATAATGGAATCTGAAAAGAATGATACTAGATTTAGATTAGATTGTAAGTTCTTTGCAGAAAGGATTATGTTGTCTCCTCACATTTTAGTGATAATTTATTTTTTATAGCTTTCACCCTAACAAAATGCGGTTGGTTATTGCTTTTGGCACAGCAGTTCAAATCTCAGTCATCAATAATGAACTTTTAGCTTGTTCCCTGGGACTGCTCTCTGTTCCACAGAGTACTTTAATTACAGCAGTTGATGCCTCAGAAGCAATGTGAATAGTAAAAGTCTGTCACCCCATAAGCTGTCTGCCTGACTCCTCATTTTATGAACAAGGTATACACACAGCTCCAGTCCACCAATGGCAAACTGGTCACACAAGTATTATGTTTTCCTATTACTGTCTACTGTTTCACCTCAGTAGGAATTACACGGCCAACAGCACACTAGAAATAATGGCTCCATTCAATTCCTCCTGGGAATAATTCTTACAGATGGCAAGCACCACTGCGGTTAAATCAGCTTTTCACGTCACTAGAAGACCCATGTCCTACTGCTATTTTTGTTGGTTTAGTTAGAGAATAACTTGTGAAATCCCTTTGATACCCGGCGATCAGAAATCATGCAAATTCTGTGAGTGAAAGAAATACCAAAGCAAAGGGAATTTTCCATCTTGCAAAGTTTTCTTCATTTTGGTTAACTTGAAGGTGGCTAAGCCTGACTTCATAGTCTGTGAAAGTTCAGTCACCAAGTAAATAGAAAGATACCCACACTTTCAATGTCAAAAGTCATGGATGGGAAACTTGTCATGTGATAATTCAGCTCAGGCTTCTAAGCTTACTGACAGTAAAATCAATGCAAGCCTCAAAATCAGAGTCATGAGGACCACAAGCAGGGGGCCAGTCTAAGAAAACATAAAAGCAGTCAAAGATTTTGGAACTTATGAATGTACAGTAAGAATATATAATCAAAGAATTAAAGAAAAGGTTGAAAGACCCTTATAGCATCAAATGAAAAGCCACATCAGAAGAGACAAAAAAAAGGAACATTTCTGATGTAAAATCACTAAAAGCTCTTGGAAGGATACTATGCTCAAATTTTGTAGTGGATGCAATTCAGAGTTCCTTAGTATACAAAACAAACTATTTTCTGAAAGAAATAAAGAAGAACTGATCTAAAATATATGATCTACAAGTCAGAATTTGGAATACCAGCGTGAAATGACTTGAGATTCACTTTCAATTTTTGAATCTGACCTCTGATCACACTGGAGGTCTTCCCTGTGTCGCAGCGCTTAAAAACTGATGCTATCCATTTTGAGGATTGTGCCAGAGTGAAGTCACTTTATCATCTCCCACCAGTATGGCTGGCTCGATTTTGATGCGCGGCTTACGCCAAGTGGACGGCAACAATTTTTCAAGTGTTGGGACCCGGGGAGGAGCTCTGGAGACCCGGGTGCAGGTCTCAGCATTGGCACCAGGATTCAGCACTGGACCTAGGCCTTGGTGATGGGGCCCAGGTCTCAGGTTTGGACCCTGGTGTAAGGCCTTAGCCCTAGGACCAGGCTTCATGGCTGGGTCCCAGGGCTGGGACTAGGACTCAAGGTTGGGCCCTGGTGCTGGGCCTGGCCTGGACATACGTCTTTGTGCCAGGCGAAACTGGGCTTATGCCTTGACACTGGGACAAAGAAGCTATTGTCATCAAGCATGCTGATACAGGTGGAGGAGTTGGTCTCTTAGCCTGTGCTGATTATGTGGCAGAGGTAGCAGGGCAGCGTCAAGATACCATGAGTTTCTTACATCAAATCTCATTTTAACCTTACAAAATGAGATAAAAAAAAAAGTTTGTAAGGGGGCCTTATTGTCTGTTATTTTGAAATCCAGAGAACATGAATTTCTACATCTATAGTTTTCTAAAGTTCCAACCATTTATATTTTCCCCAAAGTTTACAAACGTTTACAAAAACCACCAGGCAGACCAATCATATCAGTGAAGTGTAGCAAATCTATATTTGTCTCAGTCTGAGGACCTTTGGCTAGCAAATTCCACATTGCTTATGTCCATTATATTATGGAAGAGATATATAGATGGTGTTATGGTCAGAAGCAAAAATTGAATTAAAATTCTTTTCTTGGCTGGTTAAATACCTGTGATGAGCATATTCAGTTCTCAATGTCTAAAGTTCATTCTTCCATCTCTTTTCTAGATCTGATGGTCAAAAAAGGCATAGAAGGTAATGTTGAAATCACACTTTTTTTCTAAGCTAACAGATAAAAGTAGTTTTTTTTGCACTTTTTAAGTTTTCATCCTCCAATCTCAAAAAGAGTCTCCCATTTTCTCAGTTTCTCGGAATTAGAACAAATTGTTCAGCCATCAGGGATTTAAAGTGCAATCTCATATCTTTTTACAAAAAATGCTAGAAAGAAGATATCCATATAAATGTTTGGGGGGGGGGGGGGGGAACATATAAACGTGCACTCTATTCGGAAAGAGATTTGCTGTTAACTCTATTGAAATCAAACCAATATGATGAAGGGGCTATGCATTTTGTGGTAAAGTGAGATTTGATGTAAGAAACTCTGTAGTGCCTAAAATATAGAAGATTGTTCATAAATATTTTCCCATATTACAGCTCAATTTGTGTTTTAGAAATCAAAGAATCAGGACTGCATACACTAGGTCTAAAAACATTAAAGAGCACATTTCTCCAGCTATGTTGCCAGCTGTGCAGATTCTAAGTGAAGTTTTGAAGGGACATTTCAAGTGTTGCACCTGCTATATATATGTGAATGCATGTCAGACTCAAAGTTTTACTAATCCTGCAGATAATCACACTTATGAATTGAATCACTTTAGCACTTCTTCGACAGATCATACTGTCTATGGAATTTTTTGTGATTGTAATCTTTTGTATGCAGGCAAAACAACAAGATCATTTAAAGCACATGTACTAGAGCACAAGAGCTGTATAAGAACACAGAAAAAGGAAGCTCTACTTAATGTTTTGCATTGTATGGATAAAAAAAACCCATGAATTTCATCATTACATTTTTTGTAATAGATAGGGTAAAAAGTTATATTAGAGGAGGAAACAGAAATTGCTTTTTTGACCCAACTTGAGCAGAAGTGAATATTTCATTTAAACACTGTTCAGCCTTATGGATTAAATTCAGCCATAGAGTGGCTTTCTTTCTATTAGGGTCAATAATCAAAGTGCATTAGGGTCCAAATGTGCATTAAAAGTGGTCTAACGCGCTTTGTGTGCGTAATAAATAGTGCAATGCAAGCTAGCATGCAAATTTTAAATGTAGTAGGCATGTGGGAGGAGTTAATGCAAATTAAGGTGCCCTACTGCATTCCGCGATAGCGAAATACGCACTAACGTGGGATTTAACGTCAGAAATAGCTACACCTTTTTTTTGGAGTACAAGAGGAAAAATGTTTTTATCGTGTGCCCACGGCTGTTATTGCAGATCATGGCTATTATCATGGCTATTATCACACGCGATAAAAGAGGTCTTCAGATACACCTAGCAGGCCATCTTGGGCCAATAAAAACACCTGTTCCTACTTGGCCTCTCTTTCTAAACCCATAATGTTTGTGGCAAGTTTACTTGCTGGGGGATACTGGATGCTTCAGGAGGCTCGCTGCAGACAACAAGAACAACAACAACCACAAGAAGAGGCAAGGGAAGTTCTAACCCCTTCTATGGAAATCCCTGCACCAGAGCCCAAGTCACTGGCTCCACAGGGAGATGGTCAAGGCCCACGGCAGTGCCTGGTATGCAGGTGAGCATGGTGGAGGAGTTACAGGGAGAGCATATTTCCTCCAAGAGCCTCATTGCTGGGCATTCCAGATTATGTGGTTGACAGGAATCACCTTAGCTCTCAGGCTATCCTGGAATTATATGAAGAAATACAAGGGGATCTACATCCATCACGGAAAGGTCCCACACTGTGCTGGGCCTCACCAAACTATTGGCCACCCTGCATTTTATGGCAACCAGCTCTTTCCAAATGGCAGTAGGAGTCATGGGGGGAATGTCTCAAGCCAATTTTTCCCACTGTCTGGACCAGGTCATAAAAGCAGTATCTGACCGCATGAATCGCTACATAGTAAGGATGTGAATCATTTTTTGACGATTTAAAATATCGTCCGATATTTTTTTAAATCATTATTAATCGTTAAAGAGTGCGATACAATAGAAAGTCCACCGATTTATCATGAAAAAATCGTTAATTGGGTTAGTGCACACTAACGGGAGTTAGGACACAACCTAAAAACCCACCCCGACCCTTTAAAACCGCTCCCTTGGCCTCCATCACCTTCCCGACCCCCCAAAAAATGTTTTAAAATTACCTGGTGGTCCAGCAGGGGTCCCGGGAGCGTTCTCTCGTGCTCGGGCTGTCGGCCGATAAACAAAAACCCTACCCCGACCCTTTAAAACCGCTCCCTTAGCCTCCACCACCCTCCCGACCCCCCTGAAAATGTTTTAAAATTACCTGGTGGTCCAGTGGGCCCCGGGAGCGATCTCCCACTCTCGGGCCGTTGGCTGCCACTAATAAAAATGGCGCCGATGGCCCTTTGCCCTTACCATGTGACAGGGTAACCGTGCCATTGGCCGGCCCCTGTCACATGGTAGGAGCACTGGATGGCCGGCGCCATCTTTAAAAATGGCGAACAAAAGTACGCTGGATTTTATAAGATACGCGCGTAGCACAGGTGCACATTTGTGCAACCTGCACGCGCCGAGCCCGGCACGCGCTGCCTGTTCCCTCCGAGGCCGCTCCGAAATCGGAGCGGCCTCGGAGGGAACTTTCCTTCCGCCTCCCCTCACCTTCCCCTTCCTTCCCTTACCTAACCCACCCCCCCGGCCCTATCTAAACCCCCCCCCCACCTTTGTTGGCAGATTTACGCCTGCCGGAAGCAGGCGTAAATCTGCGCGCGCCAGCGGGCTGCTGGCGTGCCATGATGTGACCCTGGGGGTGGTCCGGAGGCCTCAACCACGCCCCCGGGCCGGCACCACGCCCCCGGTCCCACCCCGAACCACCCCCTGACCCCGAACACGCCCCCGGTCACGCCCCCTCCTGCCCGTTTTACGAAGCCCCGGGACTTATGCGCATCCCGGGGCTATGCGCGCGCCGTCGGCCTATGCAAAATAGGTGCGACAACGTATGAGTGCCCTGCGCGCGTAAATCTGGCCGGATTTACATGTGCAGGGCTTTTAAAATCCGGCCCTTGGTGTATGCAGGCACTACACACTTTCTGCGGGTATTTTGCATTCCTCCCATTTGGAGCAGCTGGGTTAATCACAACTTTTAAGTGTCCACACTGCTGGTACTCGCTGATCAGATGTGCCCTATTAGTGATGGGTCAGCCAGGATGTCAGGCACAGTTTGTATTGCCATCACACAGGCAAACCAGAAGCAGATGCTACTGTCTTATAGCATGCTGTGGTTTGGCAGCCAGATCTCAAAGTGGCTGTGGTGTGAATGATGCCCCTATTCTGTCTTTGCCTCAGGAGATTCGGGATATGGTTGCAGGACACGGCTTCTCATCCCCATTGCTATTCCCAAAACGCTGGCAGAGACGAGGTTCAAGACGGCCTTATGTACTACCCGCTGTGTCATAGAAGCAACTTTGGAGTTCTCCAAAGTAGATCACTGTTTGGACAAAATGGGTGGTGTATGCCTCACCCAAAGTAAGAGACATAGTGCTGCTCTGCTATGTATAGCATAATCTTGCTCTACGCCATGGCATACCAATGGAGATACTTCCGGATCTACCCCTAGATCCTGCATGTGCTCCCGCACAAGCTGAGCACACCACACTGAGTGGTAGCCAGCTTTGGTAATGCTACTTTTCCTGTTAGGCCACAACTACCACTTCCCCTTCCATGGAAGGGAGAGTAGTAGATGTTTGCAGCTGATCTCCTGTCTATCATCTTTTTTTTCACTCACTGCTCCTCTGTTTGAGTCAGTGTATACCTACCTAGGCAAAATGTAAACCATCATGTACAGATGGTGAGGGCCATTGGGATATCAAGTTGGTTAGATTAGCTTCTTAGGAAAGCTATACAAGGATGCTTGTCAGACTGTGTGATGTCATGCCTTCACTTGTATTTCCAAGTCACCTCAGAAATGTCAACACCACAGTATAGGTTTTAATAACTCTAAGAGCGCTAACATAGCTCCTAAGAAAAGGCTCACATCATTGAACCCAACGCAAAGGTGTGTTAGAAGATTTTTGTCTTGTCTAACCCATCACAGGTAGCCTTTGTCAAATATGGAGATGTCATGGTGCTGCAAGGCCCTTGGCCAGTCTAGCTCAAGGCTAGTCATGTGGTTCTGCTGTATGTATGTTTGTACCTAGAAAATATGCAGAGTAGTTTGCTTGTTGTGATAGCTAGTGGCCACCCTTGGACTCCTGGGGTTAACAGCTTGCAGGATGGTCATTTTCAAAGGTGAGTCACTACCTTATTGGTCCACTTGGCTGCCATGACTTGTGGCCAAGCTGGAAGAGTTGCTGTCCTTTGTGCAGTGTCTCATGTGCTGTTTGTCACTTTTACAGTTAGTGCTGAGCAGTGCATGTGCGCTGAGACACTTTCAATCATCAGCTCTGAGTATAGCATAAAGGCTACATAAGGTGTTGCCAGCTGATGACCTCAGGAGCTAACAACATGCCTCATTGGCAAACCTGTCCCTGTGCTGAATGTATGAGGCAACTGCTCCTAGAGGTGTCATATGGTTGGCATGATAGCTTAGGTACTTTCTGTTTTGGTCTCTTTCAAGACAAGCATTCCTGTCATCTGAAGGCTTGAGGGGCCCATGTCAATACCTCTGAGAAAGTGATTATTATATATGCTTCTCACAGATGTCTATCATGTTGGCAGATGTACCAAATCTTCTGTGCATTGTTCAGACTCTGACTCCCTCATTATCAGTTAGGGACCAGATCCACATGCCAGGCCAGTACAGGGGAGACAGCCAGCCTGTAGAGGTCTGCCTACTCCCAAGCAACTGCAGGTCTCCTAGTTGTCTGCTCTTTGGCTGTCGAATTTCTCTAATCTACACAAGTCCCTCAGTCCTACTCAGTTATCACATAGCTGCTGACAGTGTTACAGCAGCCTGCCAATAGAAACTATTTTGTTTTAATTGGAACCTATAAAGGGTTTGGTCCAGATACCCTTTTACATGGAGTGTTGACCCAAGTCAGTGACCCAATGTTAAGTCTTGTGGTGTGATTAGTGTAACTTGCCCTTAACACCACACAAGCTATGTCCCTGGACACCTGCAACTGCACAATTAAGCTCCCTACAGATAAAACACACCTAGAGCTTTATGTCAGTCCTCTAACTGAAGACTTATGTCATGATAACATTCAGTGCCAGAGCCATAGAGAAGGGCCATTGTTTGGTCATAGGTGATTTATCTTCACAATGTTACAGGCCAATGGTTTGTAATTGGTGCACAATGAACTTCGCATAGATAGACAACCTACTGGTCAGACCAAGGGTCCATCAAGCCCAGCATCCTGTTTCCAACAGAGGCCAAACCAGGCAACAAGAATCTGGCAAGTACCCAAACACCACGAAGATCCCATGCTACTGATGCATTAATAGCAGTGGCTATTCCCTAAGTCAGCTTGATTAATAGCAGTTAATGGACTTCTCCTCCAAGAACTTATCCAAACCTTTTTTGAATCCAGCTATGCTAACTGCACTAACCACATCCTCTGGCAACAAATTCCAGAGCTTAATTGTGCATTGAGTGAAAAAGAATTTTCTCCGATTAGTCTTAAATATGCTACTTGCTAACTTCATGAAGTGCCCTCTAGTCCTTCTTTTAACCCATATAGATTCTACTGAGCATTTAGTCTCTTGAATGATCTTTATCCTGTTGGACTCTATACCCTCCCGGACATAAAGTGCCACACTCCCACCAAGTTGATCCTCCCTATCATTGCGATATAATTTGTACCCTGATACAGCACTGTCCCATTCGTTATCCTCCTTCCACCAGGTCTCTGTGATGCCAATTATGACAATCACATCTTTTACTGCTATATGCTCTAACTCTCCCATCTTACTTCTTAGGCTTCTAGCATTGGCATACAGACATTTCAAAGTGTGATTTTTGTTTGTATTAACTAGGGGTGTGCATCCGTTTTCCATGTATTTATAATCCACAACTTATTTTTTGCAATCTGAAAAATACGTGGGGAGGTGAAACGCATCGCAATTCCCCACTTATTCAACAGATATTCATTGCATTCGGCCTCCTAAATAAACATTTAAATGCCCCACCCTCCTGACCCCCCCAAGACTTACCAAAACTCCCTGGTGGTCCAGCGGGGAGTCAGAAAGCCATCCCTGCACTCGTTTGCGGTTTCCTCACAGCGCCGATAGCCTGTGTCACAGGGGCTGCCGGTGCCATTGGTCAGCCCCTGTCACATGGTATCAGCGCCATCTTGTGCTCCTACCACGTGACAGGTAGGTCATGTGGCAGGAGGTCGCTCCGGGACCCTTGTTGGACCCAACCGGAACATTTGGCCAGCTTGGGGGGGCCTCCTGACCCCCACAAGACTTGCCAAAAGTCCAGCGGGGGTCCGGGAGCGACCTCCTTTCACGCCGACCGTCTGATCCCAATACTCAAAATGGCGCCAATCGCTGCCATTTTGAGACTCAAAATCGCCGTCCCGCCAATACTCAAAATGGCGCCGATCGCCGTCATAGTGAGGGTAAAGGCGATCGGCGCCATTTTGAGTATTGGCGGGAAGGCGATTTAGAGTCTCAAAACGGCGGCGATCGGCGCCATTTTGAGTATTGGGATTGGACGGACGGCGTGAAAGGAGGTCGCTCCCAGACCCCCGCTGGACTTTTGGCAAGTCTTGTGGGGGTCAGGAGGCCCCCCAAGCTGGCCAAAAGTTCCGGTTGGGTCCAACGAGGGTCTTGGAGCGACCTCCTGCTACATGACCTGTCACGTGGTAGGAGCACAAGATGGCGCCGGTGACCATGTGACAGGGGCTGACCAATGGCACCGGCAGCCCCTGTGACACAGGCTATCGGCGCTGTGAGGAAACCACAAACGAGTGCAGGGATGGCTTCCTGACTCCCCGCTGGACCACCAGGGAGTTTTGGTAAGTCTTGGGGGGGGGGGGGGGTCAGGAGGGTGGGGGGTTGTAGTTAATTTAGTAGTAACGTATTTACAGATCGACAACTTATTGAATTTGCCATACGTTCGCATTGAACGGAATTGACCCCCCACGAATACGTATCGCGTAAGCAACGAAAACTTTTTGCCTGCACATCTCTAGTATTAACAACCTGCTTTTCATTTGTCACGGATAATTTAAAAATCTTTAGCTCAGGTGATTTTTTTCCCTTTAGCACATGGACCATGTTTGCTTTTAATGGAACCTCTCTGTTGGGATGCCCTAACTCTCCTGCTTCATTAGTATCCTTCAAGGATACATTCCTCCGAACCATGCACTGCTGAGTGACTGTCGGCTTTCCCCTTGATCTAGTTTAAAAGCTGCTCTATCTCCTTTTTAAATGTTAGTGCCAGAAGCTTGGTTCCTCTCTGGTTAAGGTGGAGCCCATCCTTTCAGTAAAGTCTCCCCTTCCCCAAACATTTCCCCAGTTCTTTCAATACTGAATCCCTCTTCCCTGCACCATTGTCTCATCCATACATTGAAATTCTGGAGCTCTGCCTGCCTCTGGGGACCTGCACATGGAACAGGAAGCATTTCAGAGAATGCTACCTGGAGGTTCTGGATTTCAGCTTTCTACCTAAAATCCTAAATTTGGCTTCCAGAACTTCTCTCCCACATTTTCCTATGTCATTGGTGCCCACATGTACTATGGCAGCTGGTTCCTCCCCAGCACTGTCTATAATCCTATCTGCCACTGTCTATAATCCTATCTGCCACCTTCAAAACAGGCAGGCAAGTTACAAGGCTGTCCTCATGTCCACCAGCCACCCGGCTATCTACATTTCTAATAATTGAATCACCAACTATGATGGCTGGCCTAACCCTTCTCTCCTGGGCAGTAGCCCTGGGAGACTTGTCCTCAGTGGGAGAGGACAATACATCACCTGAAGAGCAGGTCCTTGCTACAGGATCACTTCCTGTTACACCAGGGTGTTGTTCTCCTACTGGGAGACCTTTCAATGTACCTCTCTGTCTGCCTCAGCTCCTCCAAGTCTGCTACTCTAGCCTCCAGAGATCGGACTCATTCCCTGAGAGCCAGGAGCTCTTTGCACCAGTGCACACATATAATCTCTCACCAGCGGGTAAAAAATCATACATGTGACACTCAATGCAAATGACTGGAAAGCCCCCCTCTTGCTGCTGGACTGCTGCCTTCATCTTAATTTTATTGAGTTCCTATTTAAATTTAGGATACTAAGGGAGTTGGAATTAGAGTACTTTAAATTTACAGGTGTATTTACTAATTAATCTGCTAGTGAAGTTTATTATACTAAGGAAGCTGGAATTAGAGTACTTTAAATTTACATGTGAATTTACTAATTAATCCTACAAGGGATGATTAAACTTTCAATATGGGCTGATGCAATAGTATGATTTAGATAAGAGCCACATTGATTTTTAATGAGAAATTGTCTCTTGCCTAAAAATCAAGGGTTAAGTGGATGGGAAAGACAGACACTAAAATTAACTATCTCTGACTTGCTTATTACCTCAGACACACACTAACTCTAAAGAATATATCCCACTATTTCACCTTTCTCCAAACTTTTATAAGTCCAAAGATTTCCGAAAGCTATACTTACAAATCCTCTTTAACTACTATTAAATTGATCTTCGCTCAAAGAATTGAAGAGTTTGAGATTTGCACGCTGTTAGGCATGCCCTTCCGGTCCTCTTCTACTGCAAAGGGTGTGGGGCCTCTGGAAGCTGGGGCTGTGGAATTCATTCCCTGGATTGCTTGTGGTGACCTCTGGACTCCTCTCCCAGGTGATGCTGGGAACAGTATGCAGATGAGCTTTGCAGTGCTCCTTTACTGCAAAGGGTGTAGGGCCTCTGGAAGCTGGGGTTATGGAATTCAATCCCTGGATTGCTTGCAGTTACCTCTGGATTGCTCTCCCAGGCAATGCTGGGAGCAGTATGCAGATGAGATTTCCAGTGCTCTTCTACTGCAAAGGGTGTAGGGCCTCTGGAAGCTGGGACTGTGGAATTCAAACCCTGGATCGCTTGCAGTAACCTCTGGACTCCTCTCCCAGGGGATGCTGGGAGCAGTATGCAGATGAGCCTTCCAGTGCTCTTCTACTGCAAAGGTTGTGGGGGCCTCTGAAAGCTGGGACTGTGGAATTCAATCCCTGGATTGCTTGCAGTGACCTCCTGACTCCTGTTTTGGGAGATGCTGAGAGCAATAGGCAGATGAGCCTTCCTGCCCTCTTCTACTAGAATGTTTTGTGTCTAGTTCACTTCAGTGTGTTGCATAGAGGGCCCGTCTCTGCCATAAAGGCTTCCCCATCCCTATATCATCATAAGTGAATGTTGAAAACTTTTACTGAAATTAAAGGAATTTTATCATATACATGCCTAAATAAAATCACAGATTCCACAGCTTTAAAAGATATAATGAAAGAGCCCCACTTTACTGACATGAAATACAGAAACATAAAAGGTGATGGCAGAAAAAGAGCATATGGCATATCTAGTCAGATACTCTTGTCTCCATCACTTCCACAGAAAGGCTGTTCCATGCATCTACTACCCTCTCTGTAAGGAAATATTTCATTAGATTACTCCTGAATCTACACCCTTTTACCATGACCCCTTGTACTAGAGTCTCCTTTCTGTTGAAAGAGGCTCACCTTCAGCATACGGAATCCTTGGAGGTATTTAAATGTCTCTGTCATATGTCCCCTATCTCATCTCTTATCTAGGGTATACGTGCTGAAATCTTGAAGTCTATCCTCATATGCTTTAGAATGAAAACCACTGATCATTTTAATAGCCATCCTCTGGACCAACTCCAACTGATTTATATTCTTTTTAGGGTGCATTTCTCCAGAACTGTACACAGTATTACAAATTAGGGGTGTGCATTCGTTTTCGAGGTATTGGCAATCCGCAACGTATATGTCCCTATTCGTTGTATTCGTGGGGTCATGAAACGTATGGCGAACCCCCACG